>NC_073228.2:141917500-142542500 GCF_029281585.2 Gorilla gorilla gorilla
CCAGGAGTTTGAGACCAGCCTGGGCAATATAGTGAGACCCCATCTCTACAAAAAAATTTAGAAATTAGCCAGGTATAGTAGTGCCTGTAGTCCCAGCTACTTGGAAGGCTGAGGCGGGAGGATCACTTCTGCCAGGAGGTGGAGGCTGCAATGGGGTTGTGTTTGCACCACTGCACTCCAGCCTGGGCAACAAAGTGAGATCCTGTCACCAAAAAAAAAAAAGAATAATACCTGTACAGCTGTTAAGTTTAGTTTAACTGAGATAACATATGTATGTAGTAGACAGAGAACCAGTCTCCTCTCTCTTCTTTGCATAATGCTAAGAGACCAGCAATTAGACTAGAGAGAGAAGAACTTGTTTGGCAAAGTGTTTAATATTTGGTCTCATCATCCTTTATGAATTCTAATGGTATCATTATCCTTTGTGAATTCTAGTCATCTATTAACAAATCTTTTAATAAGCTCAGTAAACTACACTGCAGGACTCTGCCCAAGAAGCTTCAGGTAAGCAGAAGAGTAATATTAATCAGTGTGGTTTTCAAAGAAGTGTTATTAGTAACATACACCTCCAGGAGAAACATTAAAAACTGAAGGGAAGGAAAACCACATTCCCATAACAAATCTTTTAGTTGATGATTAGTTGCAAAACATCCTGAAATGCCTGCTAAGACATGTAGTTAATCTACCTATCTATCCACTTGAAAACAATTTCGAAGTTAACTTCAGAGATAAGTTATTTAACAGACTTACACTAAAAGTCAAGCTGATATCCTCATGACATAAAGGTGGATTTGCTTGATGTACTATAAATGAAAACTCACTACAAAAGTCTGTCAGGGAGCAAGTTTTATACATCACTAAAATGGCTACTCAGTGTTTAGAATGCCTTGTTAATGAAATCAAGAAGCTATTTTCTTTTTTTTTTTTTTCGAGACAGGGTCTCACTCTGTCACCCAGGCTGGAGTGCAGTGGTGCAATTATGGCTCACTGCAGCCTCAAACTCCTGGACCCAAGCAATCCCCTGCCTCAGCCTCCCAAATTGCTGGGCCTACATGTACACACCACCATGGCCAGCTGTATTTTTAGTAGAGAGGAAGTCTCATGTTGCCCAGGCTGGTCTCAGACTCCTGGCCTCAAGCAATCCCTCCCACCTTGCTGGGATTACAGGTGTGAGCCACTGCTCCCAGTCAGGAGCCTATTATCTCATCTCATGACCTCTACTACCTGCAACCTCTAACTAGACAACCTGAAAGCATATTTTTCTAAGGTGAGGCTGGGTAGGAATCTATGAATTCATCAGTAAAAATTTACCCTCGATACTAGGAAAACAATCGAAGGCATCAATCTTTCTGACGACAAGTTTCTCTTTCTCCTGAGGATGTTGACGGATATAGCAGCAACAAACATTAAATGAGCAGTTATGATATGCCAGGCAGTTCCATGCACTTTACATGTATTAAGGTATTCTTTAACCCTTAATTAGACATTGCAAGGCTCACCAATTTACCCACAGTCCACCCAGATAATAAGGGTCAGAGGCAGAATATGAAACCAGAGAATGTGATTCTCAAAGTCCTTGAGCTCTTAATCACTATACTATTTTTTCATGTAAATTATCACAATTTATAGTATGATAGAATGTCACATTCTGGCGCTCAAACTGGCCATAGTCTTTTTCTTTTTTTGAGACAGGCTGGAGTACAGTGGCATATGCGATCACAGCTCACTGCAGCCTCAACCTCCCCGGACCTACGTGATCCTCCTACCTCAGCCTCTTGAGTAGCTAGGACTACAGGCGTGGGCCACCACACCCTGCTAATTTTTGTAAAAATGAGGTTTCACCACATTGCCCAGGTTGGTCTTGAACTCCTGGGCTCAGGCAATCCACCCACTTCAGCCTCCCAAGGTCCTGGGATTACAGGCATGATCCACCACGCCCGCCTCAAAGTCTTATATACATTTTAGGTCATCACTTATTTCTAGCTTGCGAACAGGTACTTCCAGAGGGCAGGCCTATGGTCCAAACCCCAGGAGCCAATCTTTCACTTGGGACTTGTATCTAGAGCACATTGCTGAGAACTCTCAGACTGGAGAGTGGCCCAAGGTAACATTTCTGCAAACTGCAAAATAGTTGACATTATTTAGTCCTGTTTCCTACCCCTTTTCAGAGCTTAAATCACGTAAATATTCCCTTCACATCTGTGGTGGGTTGAATAGTGTCCCCCCCAAACCTCATGTCCACCAAGAACCTCATAATGTGACTTTATCTGGAAATAAGGTCTTTGCAGGTGTAATTAGTTAAGGATCTCAAGAGGAAATCATCCTAGATTTAGGGCAGGCCCTAAATCCAGTGACTCACGTCCTTATAAGAAGAGGACAAGATACACAGAGACACAAAGAGAGAAAGAAGAGCATGTGAAGACAGGGAGAAACTGGAGTTATGCTGCCAGAAGCCAAGAAATGCCAGGAACTACCAGAAGCTGGAAGAGGCAAAGAAAGATTCTCCCCTAGAATCTGCCCTGTGGACACTTCCTTTTGGGCTTCTACCCTCCTCAACTGTGAGAAAAAACTTCCTATTATTTTAGAGCCACCTAGTTTGTAGTAATTTGTCATGAAAGTCCTAGAAAATGAATGCAACACCTAAACTACAATATTACATTCTAAAAAAAAAAAAAAGAAAAAAAAAAGGAAAACAGCAGCAGGCACCGTACAAAAATATACCAAAAAGATCTAATAAAATGTCCTAGCAGATAAAATCAATAAAATGTCAAGAAAGCAGTTCAATAAAAGGATCGACACAAGAGAATACAATGTGTGGACTTTCAAAATAACCAAGTATTTCCAAAAGCATACTGTTATAAATCTAAACAGCAAAATTTATACTCACACACACATAGAGAGAGAGAGAGAGAGAGAGAGAAAGAGAGAAAGAGAGAGAGAGAGAGAGAGAGAGAAAGAGAGAAAGAGAGAGAGAGAGAGAGAGTTTTTTGGGTTTTTTTGTTTTTTTTTTGTTTTTTCTTGAGACAGAGTCTTATTCTGTCACCCAGGCTGGAGTGCAGTGGCACGATCTCAGCTCACTGCAACCTCTGTCTCCTGGGCTCAAGCAATTCTTGTGCCTCAGCCTCCTGAGTAGTAGAGATCATAGGCACGTGCCACCATGCGCGGCTAATTTTTTTGTATTTTTTGGTAGAGATGGAGTTTCACCACGTTGGCCAGGCTGGTATCGAACTCCTGACCTCAGGTGATCTGCACACCTCGGCATTACAGGCATGAGCCACCACTCCCAGCCCCAAACAGCAAAATTATTTTAAATACAAGTAAGTGACAGTTGCCTAGCACGGTGTTATTGACAAGGAATAGGAAATTACATTGAATTTTACATCATATACCTCACCATGAGATAACAGTGATTACAAACAAAGCTATATATATATATATATATATATATATAATTTTTTTTTTTTTTTTTTTTTTTTTTTTTTTGAGTTGAGGTCTCACCCTGTTGCCCAGGATGGAGTACAGTGGCCCAATCATGCAGCCTCAAACTCCTGGGCTCAAGCAAACCTCCCACCTCAGCCTCCTAAATCACTGGGATTACAGGCATGAGTCACTACTCCCGGCTCAGAAACAATGCAATTAAACACCAATTATCAATAAAGTTGGGTAACATTCAAGAAAGTGTACCTTCATACACCAGCTATCAACCTAAGTTCTACAGGGACTCAAGGTACTTTTGCATTCCATTCAATTTCATTTACATATACAAAAATACACATACATAGTAGCAGCACACACACCCCTTTTTCCCCCCATGGGCTGAAAAATTGAATATTGTTGAAATATCCATACAATCCAAAGTGGTCTACAGATTCAACGCACTCCCCATCAAAATTACAATGACATTCTTCAAAGAAACTGAAAAAGCAACCCTAAATTTTGTACAAAAGCCTAAAAACCCTGATTAACACAAACAATCCTGAAGAAAATGAACAGAGCTGGAGGCATCACACTAGCCAACTTACAAATATACTACAGAGCTATATTAACCAAAACAGCATCTACAATCAACTGATTTTTGACAAATGAAACGTACCTTTCTTAATAGCACAGAATCTTTACACTTTAACTATCTACTAAAATTAGTAGTAAGGGGCTTTTAAAAACGGGTAGGACACCAATATCAATACTGTAGATAATAATAGCAGACAGCATTTGCTGAGCTCTTACAATATGCCAGGCACTATTTCAAAGACTTTAACTATATCAACTCATTTAATCCTTACAACAACCCTAAAGGAGGCAAATACTTTCATTATATCCATTTTACTGATGAGAAAACTGAAACACAGAACTTTTTGAGGTGATGAAAATATTCTATGTCATAACTGTGGCAGTGATAGTTACATATGAATATATTTATTAAAACGTATTGAACTGGACATGCTGTTGTATATAAATCATACTTCAATAAAGCTGAAGAAGATGAAAAAAGAGGCCAGGCATGATGGCTCACACCCGTAATCCCAGCTCTTTGGGAGGCCGAGGTGGGCAGATCACTCGAGCTCCAGAGTTCGAGACCAGCCTGGGCAACATGGCAAAACCCCGTTTCTACAAAAAAGTACAAAAATTAGCTGGGCATGATGTCATGCGCCTGCAGTCCCAGCTACTCGGGGGGCTGAGGTGGAAGGATCACTGGAGCCCAGGGAGGTAGAGGCTTCCAGTGAGCTGTGATCATGCCACTGAACTCCAGTGTGGGCACCAGAGAGGGACCGTGTCTCAAAAAAAAAAAAAAAAAAAAAATTGGTCAGGCACTGTGGCTCACACCTGTAATCCCAGCACTTTGGGAGGTTGAGACGGGTGGATCACCCAAGATCAGGAGTTCAAGACCAGCCTGGCCAACATGGTAAAACCCTATCTCTACTAAAAGTAAAAAATTAGCTGAGCATGGTGGCACACGCCTTTAATCACAGCTACTCAGGAGGCTGAGACAGGAGAATCGCTTGAACCCGGGAGGCGGAGGTTACAGTGAGCCGAGATCGCGCCATTGCACTCCAGCCTGGGCAACAAAGAAAGACTCCATCTCAAATAAATAAATAAATAAATTAGCGAAGTGTGGTGGCACACACCTGTAGTCCCAGCTACTCAGGAGGCTGAGATGGAAGAATTTCTAGAGCCCAGGAGTTTGAGGCTGTAGCGAGCTGTGACTGCACCACTGCACTGGGCCTGGGCAACAGAACGACTCAAAAAGATGTGCCAAGAAAAAGTGCCACATTCAAGTAAAAAAGTTCTACCTTCAAATAGAATAGGAAGAAACAATAAAACTCACATTTGCCCAAATGCTTTGACAAAATAGGATACAATTCACATAGAAAGGTTTAAAAGAGCTATCTCACTACTTGTTAAAGCCAAAAAACTACATAAATACATCCCTATTATCATTGGTATACAAAGTCAGAAAAGCCAGCAGGAAGCTGGGTCTCAATAAAGATGATAGAGATTTATAAGTTTGTAGACTATTGCTAATTTGACTTTACATCATTAAACCAAAACTAAAAGAAAATAAAACTTATGCCTGCTCTAGACATTCAGCTTCTTACTAGCCGGGGCTCCAAATAATTCACTGAAGCAAAAGGCACCTCTTTCGTTCTAACTGAACAAGTATGGTACAACAAAAGTGGCAAATATGCTAAATTAGTGGTTCCCTCCTGGCCTGAGAAACTGACCAAAGCATAATTTGTCTGAGATACTTAACAGAAAAGCTGAACGAATGTCTCAATAGTGCATAAACTTACCTATCAAATGTTCATAGACGCTACTTTGATCAGTGATACGGTTTGGCTCTGTGTCCCCACCTAAATCTCATCTAGAATTGTAATCCTCACGTGTGGAGAGGAGGTGATTGGATCATGGAGGCAGTTTCTCCCATGCTGTTCTCGTGACAGTGAGTTCTCATGAGAGCTGATGGTTTTATAAGGGGCTCTTCCCCCTTCACTTCCTACAAAGGCTCTCTTGCCTGCTGCCATGTAAGACATGCCTGCGTCCCCTTCCACTATGATTGTAAGTTTCCTGGAGCCTCCCCAGCCACGTAGAACTGTGAAACAAACCTCTTTTCTTTATTCTGGCAGTTCTTTATAGCAGTGTGAGAATGGACTAACACAATCAGGAAAACACCAAATCACTTAAATCTGTTATTAAGTTCATACTGGCTTGGCCATTAAGTAATTTATCAGATACAAAGTATAACTAATACAGAATTCAGGACTAGAAAGTTTTTAAATTAAAGAGGGCTCTATTGCTTAAAAGATTGGGAATTTCACTGCTTTAAAAAATAAAACCAAAAAAAAAGAGTAGAAGCTATTTCTTGCAACAACATGGGAAATATTAATATACCTTTTCTCCACTGAAAACATGCACAGGCAAGGCCTACTAGACTGATAAGAGTAAGAAGACTAGTTTATCATTTTTCATAGCTCGTTAATACGAAACTACAATACACTTCATTTTTTCAGGTAAGGGGTATTATGCATAATTCTACAACTTGGTCTAGCCAGATAGGTCCCCTGAGATTAAAACATTTCTCTTTTTGCACAGACTTGTATAAAAACTGAAAAAAAAAGGGAAGCTGGTACATGAACAAAAAAGCAGTGGTTAAACTTTTTTTGTATATCTTCCCCACTAGATTGTGAACTTTGACCATAAAATATGCAAAAAATGGCCAAGTGCAGTGGCTCCTGCCTGTAATCCCAACACTTTGGGATGCTGAGGTGGGCAGATCACCAGAGGTCAGGAATTCAAGACCAGCCTGGCCAACATGATGAAACCCCATTTCTACTAAAAATACAAAATTAGGCCAGGTGCAGTGGCTCACGCCTATAATGCCAGCACTTTGGGAGGCCAAGGCAGGCGGATCACCTGAGGTCAGGAGTTTGAGACCAGCCTGGCCAACATGGTGAAACCCCATCGCTACAAAAAATACAAAAATTAGCCAGGCATGGTGGCACATGCCTGTGGTCCCAGCTACTTGGGAGGATGAGGCAGGAGAATCGTTCGAACCCAGGAGACGGAGGTTGCAGTGAGCCGAGATCGCCGCCATTGCACTCCAGCCAGGGGGACAAGAACGAGACTTCGTCTCAAAAAAAAGAAAAAAAAAATGACTTCATTTTTGTTTGCCCAGTTGAACACTAAATAGCAGAACCCCAATACTGAAACTGATGCTACCATTTCCAGTGTACTTTCCAGTTCACTCTCCAACTGAATCCTCCAACCATCTGGTGAAATAAGGAGAATGGATTACCCTTCCTTTTCTCAGAAGAGGAAGCAAGCTCAGAGAGCTGAAGAAACTGGTTCAAAGTTACTGAATTAGCAACTAGAACTCTAAATCTACTATCTTACAGGTAGATGCCCCTTCTAGGCAACAACTACAATTCTCACTGAAAATTTTGTTTAAAATGTCACTGAAATACATGAAGCCACACCAAGAGTAATTCATAAAGCACTTAAATACTTTGTAGTTGCTGGAAATGTTTTGCAGTTGCTGGCCAAAGATCATTATGGAAATACTACTAGAATATTTCCTCTCAATAGAAAAAGAGAATATTTTATAACAGTAATAGTTTCAAAGTGATTCTACAACCAATCATAATGCAGTCTGCTTTTGCTATTAAAAAAAAACTCCCATCTTACCTAATTCTAAATTTCAGCTCCTTTACACCTTTCCAAACACTAAATCCAACATGACCAGTGTTTGCTCCAAATTAGGACCATAGAGAACCTCCTCCACCTCCCTGCTCACCCCAATGCAAAATGATATTCAGCACCTACTATGTCAATCAACAAGCAGTTTTCAGTTTTATTTTTACTTTTACTTTTCAACTGTAAAGAGCAGCAGCTTGACACACAAAAGCAAAAAGTAGAGAAATATTTTCAAGAATAGGTAAACAAAACTGAACTTTTTCTATTCTGTTCCTGAAAAGGGCAATAATAGAAACTTGACAGACATCACTCTTAAAATTAAAGCAAGAGATAAGAATCTTTATACATTATATATACAAGGAAAAGAAAATATACACTAGAAGCTAGGTAATAACCTGAAATAGAAGACTTGCAATATTTCCTTCTCTAGTAGAAATCTAGTAAATGTCATTAAATTATCTTGTCAGCTTACCACATTTTCCTCAGCCTAGGTCTTTTATACTTGCTAGTTCACTGGCCTGAAACACTCTCCCACGCTTCCTCCTTCCCATCATCAGTTCAAGTCCCATCCTTGGAGAAGCTTTCTTCAACCCACTCAATCTAATGGTCTCATTTATTAATTTATCTAGGGTGTGGCGTTCCTTGGCTCCAAAATATTCATCACAGGTTTCTTGTTTTGTTTTTTGAGACAGGGTCTCACTCTGTCCCCCAGGCTGGAATGCAATGGCATCATCACAGCTCACTGCAGCCTCAAACTCCTGGGCTCAAGCAATCCTCCCACCTCAGCCCCCTGAGCAGCTGGGACTACAGGAGCATGCCACCATGCCTGGCTTTTTTTTTTTTTTTTTTCTGTAAAGAGTCTCCCTATGTTGCCCAGGCTGGCCTCAAACTCCTAAGCTCAACTGATCCTCTAGCCTTAGCCTCCCGAAGTGCTGGGATTACAGGCGTGAGCCACTGTGAGCCTGGCCTACCACAAGTTTTATTACATATTCATTTTGTGTTTGTTTAATGTCTGTTTCTACCAACAGAGTATAAGCTCTCCAAAGTCCACCAGTGGGTTTTTAAAAAAATACATTTATTAAGGTATAATTTACACACTAAAATTTGCACTCCAGCCTGGGCAACAAGAACGAAACTCCGTGCCCCCCCCCAAAAAAAAAAAAAATTCAACGTAAGGCTGGGCAAGGTGGCAAGGTGGCTCACGCTTGTAATCCCAGCACTTTGGGAGGCAGAAGCAGGCAGATCACCTGAGGTCAGGAGTTTGAGACCACCCTGGTCAACATGGCAAAACCCCATCTTACAAAAAATACAAAAATTAGTCAGGCGCAGTGGCAAGCACCAGTAGTCCCAGCTACTCGGGAGGCTAAGTCAGAAGAATCGCTAGAACCTGGGAGGCAGAGGTTGCAGTCAGCCGAGATTGCACCACTGCACTCCAGCCTGGGCGACAGTGATGCCCTGTCTCAAAAAAAAAAAAAAAAAAACAGTAATTTATACTATTATAGTCCCCAAATTTAAAATTTGAATACGATGATGGAGGAGCTATGCAGCGATGGATTGAGGTTATTCATAACTGATTATAAAAGCAGTTATTTTATTGGTGGGGAAACACTGACAAGTCAACAGATTCATTTCAGCCATTTTCTCTCCTAAAACAATGACATTCTAATTAAAAAAACTAACATTTACACCACCCAATGAATTATGCCACTGCAATATGCCCTTCTACATTTTCCAAGAACTTAAGCTGTGTCACACAGGTGTCTAAATTAGTAATAAAATTAAACTGGAGAAACTATTACTCCAATTTTAAAAGCAGCACGGATTAAAAAAGTAAGAAGGGGGCAAGGCACGGTGACTCACGCCTGTAATCCCAGAACTCTGGGAGGCTGAGGCAGACGGATCACTTGAGGTCAGTTCGAGACCAGCCTGGCCAACTTAGTGAAATCTGATCTCCACCAAAAATACAAAAATTAGTCAGGCGTGGTGGCGGGCGCCTGTAGTCCCAGCTACTCAGGAGGCTGAGGCAGGAGAATCGCTTGAATCCGGGAGGAGGAGGTTGCAGTGAACCGAGATCGCTCCACTGCACTCCAGCCTGTACGACAGAGCGAAACTGTCTCAAGGAAAAAAAAAAAAAAAAAAGTAAGAAGGCGCTCCCAATGGATATACAAATAATTATCAGTTCATTCAATTCCATCAACAAGCACTTAGTAAATGCACAGTACCTGTGAGAAAACCAGGCCAACAAGCATTTCAAGGTTACCAAAAAAGGAAGGTTGAAAATAGCCTCACACTAACCCAGCTCTAAAAAGACAAATAATTCAAAACCACCCTTTAATGTCTGTCTCTCTAAACAGGTGCACCCCAGTTAATGTTAATAGTCTGCATTACTACTGGTAATGATTCTGGCTACCATTTTAGATTATCAGATCCTTCAAAGTAAACGCCCAACTTTTTTCACTGATTAGAAGGCGAAACGGGGAACCAAATGAAATAATCCACCGTCTTTCTGAAAGTCAGTTTGATTTTAACTGATTACAAACAAAAAGGGCTTAACAGTTCCCCACTGCGCAAATGTGCCAACCGATTCCTACAACCTCATCTAGGAAACCAGGCGTGCCACGTGAACCCTAATGCTATACAAAGTGTCCCTCTCCAGCCTGGCCTATGCAGAGCGCATTCTAGACAAGGCCCCAGTGCACCAACAGCCCAATTTTGGCTATATTCTCTGAGCGATTTAAGGAAGTCCGCAACCACTCATCTCACGTGACCTTAAAAAGGGGCGCAGTTGAGCCCAGAATAAAACACACTCCTTTTTCTTCTACATCAACTTCACTGCCCAGCATGAAGGAAGTGGGCGGGGAAGAGGCGCAGCGCCAGCGGGCAGGAGAGGTCAGCAAAGAAACGTGGGGTGTCGCGCCATCTACTCTGGTGGGGCTGGAGGTGAGGGGCACGCCCGCTCAACTGCACTGCAGCCGCTGCAAATCCAAGGCTGCCACACCCCCCGGCAGCCAGGGACACGGCTTCATCTTCCTCTTTCTCCAGCGGAAAGGGGGCCCTCTCCACGGAACGCCCCACCTGCTGGAGTCCTCCACATCCCGAAACGCTACGCCCGGGAGCAGGCGCGGGTGGCAGGCGGCGCCGGGGGGCAACAGGAGGGGAAGGGCCGCGGCGACCTGCAACCCGCGCATGCGCAGATCCGGGTACCCGCCCGTTTACCTACCGTTGGAACCGCGATGCCCCGTTCCCTGGCCGCGGCCGCTTCTCCAGGACCCGCGGCGACGGCAAGAGGGCGAGAACTGAGGCCCCAAGTGGCTCCGCGGCCAAGAAGCCTCTTCCTGGGGCGGCCGCTGACGGGAGGTTAAAGCTACGGCTGTGGCGCGGGGCCAGCCCGGTAAGCGACCCCCCGGATACCCCCGGCGGTGGTGGCGGCGGAGATGCGGAACAGGGGGAGGGAGTGGCGACAGAGGCGGCGGCTGAGGTGCAGAGCCTCCCTAACGGCGAGCGGGAGGAGAGCGGCTGGCGGGCGGAGGCCGGGCCGGACGTGACGTGCGTGGGAGGGGGCGGGGCGGGCCGCTGGTGGGGGCGGGGCGGCGAGGGTCCCCACCCCCACAGCATTCCGGGCAGCGGCCCTGTGTCCTGCAAGCTTGAGGACTGCGGTTCCTCTCCCACCAATTGGGGTCCTGAGTTAGGGTGCGAGCAGCCAGGCGCCATCCCGGGGCGGGTTGTGGGGTCCTCGGTATGGGGAGGTTGGGAAACAGAGAGGACACTGGGGAGAGGAAAGATAAAGGGAAAATCCGGAACACAGAGATCGCTTCTGGTCTCTGCGGAGGAAGCCAGGTTCCCAGGGCGCCCATATCCAGGTGAGGAGCACAGAGACCTGAACCGAAAACCGCTGGGGGAGACCTAAGCGGTGACTCCGGTTCCCATTCCCAGAGATGTGAGTTAGATCCGGGACCACGGGGCTGCACCTGCGTCCTGCCCGCCCCCACCCTACCCCTTCACCTCAGGACCTGACCTAGACTCCAGAGAGAACAGTAAGGCTTCGGTGCCTTAGTCTGGGACTGTGGAAGTCGATAGGCTGCGGGCTCACAGGGAGCTTCATATGCTAAAATCAGCCAGCTGCGGAGGCAGAGCTGAAAGGAGGCAGAAAGAATGAGCTCTCTGAACTTGCATGGCTACCCAGACCATCCCTACAACTCCCTTGAGCTCACAAGGGTATGAATATTCAGCCAATCTCTTCTTTGTTAAAGTCTGTTAAGGGCTTTGAGATCTTCCATTTGGACTCCTTGACGGCCGGTAGATCAACACCTGCACAAAAAATAGCAGCCACCACAATTCAGTTGTCCCTTACCTGCCTGAGCTGGAAGTTAGTAACTTGGAAAATGTAAAACAAGAACCCTCATAGAACTTGGGACAAGATTTGAAAAAAATAAAGTTACCCTATGAAGTGATCTGTAAATGGGCTACAGAGGCCACAGTGTCTCCCACATTTCATCAGAGAGAGTAAAGCATGTGTAACCTAAGTGTCACATACCCAGTTAATGCTGTCATAACCGAAGGGTGGGGTCCACAAAGAGTCTAAAACCAGAAGAATCTGAATAAGAATGTTCTATGAGGCTCCCAGGAACTCCGTCCAGGAATGAGGCAACTGATTCTAATGACCAGAACCAACACTTACTCTCAGGGCAGTTAAATCTTAATTCAGATTCACTCACTCATTCAACAGATACTTAGTGAATGCTTACTATGTTCTAGTCTCTTAAGATACGTCAGTAAATCCCTGCCTTCGTGGAGTTTATATCCTAGCAAACCTAAATTCTGGATCTCCGTTAAGAGCATACAAAGGCCCATACTCTGATTCCAAACTCAGCTAGTAGCCTTTCCATCATTCAGGGAGTCTCTCAAATAAATCTACATACCCAATAAGAAGCGATTGTCCAAGGCATATAACTAGGACTAGTTATACTAGCTGTACAGTTTTTGTCAATAAATTCATATCATGGTTTACAAATCGGACACTGTTCACTGGGTTGAATTGTTTTATCCGAATTAATTTCTCAGAGCCTATTTAAACTTGAGCGAAGTGAAATAAAAGTTTCCAAATCTGCCAAACAGGATCAACAGAGCCTGATTTCAGAGCAGCCCAGTGAAGATGCAGTCTGTGCATTTAGCCTTGTATCTCTCTTTAAATATCTTAAATGAAAGCTTTACCTGTGATTCCATGCTTGGAGAACAGGAGTAATATGATTGCTTCAAAAGCTTTATCATAAGTGCGTAAAAGTCTTGAGAGTAAATCCGAAGAGAGTTAAAAACCTCCTCGGCCTGCCCCACATATGCAACACAGGCTCTTGTTGACATAACTGACTGTAATACATACTTTGCTCTGAGTATGAAACCTAAGATGTAAGCTCCCAGAGGGAAGGATTCCCTTGCCTTTTTTTTTTTTTTTTTTTTTTTTTTTGGTGAGACAAGGTCTTGCTCTGTCACTCAGGCTGGGGTCCAGTGTCTGGATTATGGCTCAATACAGCCTCAACTTCCTGGCCTCCAGCAGCATTCCTACCCTAGTCTCCTGAGTAGCTGGGACTACAGGGACATGCCACCATGCCTGGCTAATTTAAAAATTTTTTTAGAGATGGGTTTCCCTATGTTGCCCAGGCCTCTCTTGAACTCCTGGCCTCAAGTGATCCTCCCACCTCAGCCTCCCAAAGTGCTGTGATTACAGGCGTGAGCCACCGTGCCCGGCCTCCCTTGCGCTTTTATACCCTACCCACAAAGTATGGGATCTCAAAAAACAAATGAATTGATCAATGACCATTTTCCCCCTCAAAAACTGCAGAACATATTCTTGGAAGATATATTCTCTAGATCCTACTTGATAATATAAAAACAGTATGTTCAACATAGGGGCCACATGGGCTATAATTCAAAACAAACACTTTTATTTTGTATCTTTTGCCATGCCTTTCAATTTGTGCAGTGGGAGTAGATCTGTCATGTACCTAATTGAAAACTCAGGCAGGTTCCATGAGTTTTTAGGGGTTCTGTGGTCTCCGTAGGAATAGAGTCCTGTAGTCATTGAGTCACAAAGAGTGAAATGTTTTCCTCTTTTTCAACTCGGAACAGTTGTCTCATTGCTTGCCCTAAAGAGGGGACCATAGTCATCTTTAACCTGCCTAGTCTTTCTCCTCCCGGCTTAACTAACCATAACCAAATCTGGGGAAGGCAGGGAGAAAAAGGAGCAGGAAAGTTGTTAACTTTGTATGATGGTTTGACATTCCCTGGGCATGGTAGATGCTTAAAGCTGACTTTTTTTTCATGGATACCTCAGAGACCACCACCATCCCCCTTCTCTGGTGGTTTCTCCCCCATAATTCTATTGGTCTAAGCGTAAAGCTATTTTGGCAGTTATTTACTTCTTTCCACGCACCTCCAACGACTTGTCTGTTGAAACCTGGGCATCTCTGTAAAGGCCCTGTCAGGTAGGATCTGAGATGACTCTCACACTCGTCCATTTGCAAGTGACCCTTTATTGTGGGACAAGGTTGTGCACTCTGTACCCTAGGGGGTGCCATTCACATCATTCTCACTGTAGTTCTGTATGTTATTTATTTTAATGTTTCTCCAGCAGGTGGCAGTAAAGTGTTTTGTCCAAACTAAATTACAACGACTACTTCCCAATAGATGGAAGCAAAGCGTCTGGACGAAGGAGAGCTTTTTTCTCATGGTGCTGCTGTGTTAGCCTAGTGACAGCTCTGTATGGCCCACACCTGGTCCACAGGAAGCTCTCAGGCACCTCTTGCCCGAACAAACTTGGGAGTACAGGCTAATCCCAGTGCAGATTCAACATTCCTCTACTCTGCTGCCAAAACAGCCGCCAGCCTGTGGGAGTCAGACACAGGCCCACGGTGCCCCTCAGACTGCAGGAGGCACAAGTCAAGTGCTCTGAGCAGCTCCATTGAAGGCCCACTCCCTCGACTTGAGGTAAAAGGCAGGCAGGCACCTGTGGTAAGAATCACAGCTCACCAGCAACAGTCTCCAAAGACATTGCCCTCAATAATTCTGGTTTGGCCTTTTATAACTAAATAACTGAGTATTTAATCTACCTGCTTTGTCTAAATCCTCTGAAATTTCTAGAGGGGGTCTATCTCAGAAATTACTTTAGTTTTTTGGTGGATGGAGGGAAGAAGATGGTTTCTTTTGTAATAATCTTGTTGCTTCAGTTAAAACGGTGGTTCTCAACTGCGACAATTTTGGGGGACCATGTGTGCAGACATTTTGGGGTTTTTTTTAAACTTTTTTTTTCCTTCTGAATTCAGGATCTGCTGAATACAGACATTTTTGATTGTCACCACTGGAGAGGTGCTATTGGCTGGTGGGAGAAGGTCAAGGATGCTGGTAAACATCCTTTACGGCACAGGACAGCCCCTACAGCAAAGAACAGCAATTCTGTTTGTTACAGAGATGAGAGAATACCTCACTAAAAGAATACTTCAAAATTACATCACTTTTTCTTCTTTTTTCCTACAAATTCTTTACCTGTAGATGGAAACGTCACATTTCAATATATCAATAGAGTCAAAAATAGCATTTGCAATAGCTATTTGGCCAGGATGAGAAGTGACTGGTATAGACCAATCCTTTGTGTTTCCAAGACTCCCTCTGGAGATGAGGCCATGCCAGGAAAATTACTACTTGAGATAAAATTGTTATTTATTTGCAAGATGACTTTTAAGCCCGGAAAACAAGCATTCTATCCAGCTTATCTGAACAGAGGCATTATGCCTCTCAGAAGTAAGGTCATGAATCACATCACTGTGGAAGGAATATATCTTTGCTACAACCTGGACTGCATTCTAGATGCCAGGGAGGACCTCAGCATATCTGCCTCCCCAAGGTCACCAGTGTCACTGGAATGAGACTTGAAGTCGGGAAGTAGCTGTCTCTGCAGTTACTTTACAGATGGCTAATAATGCCCTCATTATTCACAGAGAATGCAAATGGGTTCTTCCATCCTTTACATGAGTTTGACTGAATTCACCTCTTCCAGATGTAGCAGGATGTTGAGCCCTTCCCTTGCACCATCAGTAAGGAAACTTTTAATCGGGTGTTTTCCTTACCGTTACTGATCTCCCTGAGCAAGGCTGTTTGAGGACTGGGATATAGATTAACTTGTGTTCAGTCAAGGCTGCCTTGTCTTTCTTAATACGATGTTAATAAGAAACGAGCCACCCTAGCCAGAAAAGCCAAAAAGATATATTCTATCCCCACCAATTCTATCACTTAAAAGTAAAATAGATAAAACAAACATTCCAAGTTCCAGTTCTAGCCCTGTTACTAGCCTTTTGACTCTGGTCAAGTTACTTAACTTAGTTTGTACCTTAGATTCCCCATTAGTCAAATAGGGAAACAGACTTAAATGAATTGGTATGCATAGAAGTGCTTTATTAGCCATATATAATTTTTTCAGTTCCCTCTCCTATACTGCATTCAGAGGCCTAGAGAACAACCTGAAAATGTCTTGCTTTCATATCTGGATTTTTATTGCTAGGAATGAGGCCCGGTGTGAACACCTTTCTTGACAGAAGTTGCCAAATCTTTGTCTATCTATTTGTAAATGAAAACCAAGAACCACTAAGAATTCCCCCAAACTCTCGGTGCTGGTTTTAAGATCTTCTGAGCCTTGTAAGTTACAGTAAATACAAGCACATCTCTTCCCCAATTAGAAGCATATTTACACTGCCCATTTGTAGAACAAGACATGACTGTAAATACAGATAGGAAGCCATCATTACATGCAGTCTTGTGTGCAGGGAAAAACAAGTGCATATGGAGATGAGATTGTGACTACTCTTGATTCTCACACAGCAGTAAAATGCTATCAAATTCAGTCAAACTCAGCTAATGAATTTTCTCCTTGAGGTAGTCTCCTCTACTGGGAAGAAAGGAAGAACTAAAAACACATCAAATTTAAATCTCCTAGTAAAAGAGAAGCAACTCACCATTAGAGAGATGTATTGCTGGCTCTTCCAAGAAATGGAGTGGAAATCTTTCTGTGCCACTTTGCCCAGGACCATTGTGCCAGTGTGCAAGAATGTGTGTTTTTCATAAACAGAAAAATATCACTAGCTGCAAAGAGAAGAAACTGTTCCAGGGTGTACAAATCCCACGCCAACCTCCAAAATAATGGCAAATACTGTTCTGATCTTAGCAACCCAGAATAACCTTTGTGCCATTTATTTATTCAACACATATTTCTTGGGCAGCTATTATGGGTCAGGCACTGTGCTAGGGGATATGATCATGATCTCTGCCCTGGAAAAGCTTCATCTTACATATCTCTGGAATAAAATCTTTTGGTGGAATAGAACCAAAGTTAACATAATGTAGATTTCAGCTTCTATATTCACTCATATAGCCACTGGTGCCAGTCACATCCAGTTTGGAGAGCTGGAACAATTAACAGTAAGTCTCATCTTTGCCAAGTCCACATATTTGGCCTGATAACTCAGAATTCAGTGTATGACAATAATGTAGGCCAATACTATCATCAGCTATAAGACTAATTTGTTTTGGTTTCTTTATTAAATTCCTATAATCAGCTAGATATTTTTTCCACAATCAGAACTTTTATTGTTAAAAATAAATAAATAACAAAGAATAAATATCCCTTTCTCTTCTTCCCTCTGCCTGTATCCATATAGGGGAAAGAAAAAACTGCTCTGAGATTCAGTGAGATTATGACCTTCACAAAATCATGAACTTTCTGCTGCCTTTTTAACCAGAAATCTAGGCAGGAGGGTCTCACCATTTTGCATACCCTACCTGTTCCTTAGAGGCTCTAGGCTTTTGAGCCTTCCTATCATTTGACCAGCCAAGTTGCTTCTCAGCACCTTTTTTTTCCCCTTTGAGTCAGGGTCTGGGTCCAGTGGCCCAATTATAGCTCACTGCAGCCTCAGTATCCCAGGCTCAAGCAATCCTCCCACCTCAGCCTCCCAAGTAGCTGGGACTACAGGCATGTGCCACCATGCCCAGCTTTTTTTTTTTTTTTCTTAGAGACGTATTATCACTACATTGCCCAGGGTGGCCTCTAACTCCTGGGCTCAAGAGATCCTCCCACCTCGGCCTCCCAAAGTGCTGGGATTACAGGCACGAGCCACCATGCCTAGCCTTCAGGCACCTTCCACTCAGATTACATTTTCTGTGGCAAACTGACAACGCCAATGTTTGCAGATTGCAGTCTAACTACAGCTGTATTTTTTGCCAAACATTTACACCTAACTACTCTTTTCCACTAGAGTATATAACAATTTACAGAAGCATTTAATGTTTTCTGAATCCCCAAGCTCATCAGCAGAGAAGCTCCAAAACATGAAGGTGTACATCCCTATTTTAGGCCTTCATAGAAAGAAACCAACCTGGCCGGCACGGTGGTTCAAGCCTGTAATCCCAGCACTTTGGGAGGCCGAGGCAGGCAGATCACGAGGTCAGGAGTTCAAGACCAGCCTGACCAACATAGTGAAACCCCATCTCTACTAAAAATACAAAGTTAGCCAGGCGTAGTGGCGCATGCCTTTAATCCCAGCTACTGGGAAGGCTGAGGCAGGAGAATCGTTTGAACCCAGGAGGCAGAGGTTGCAGTGAGCCGAGATTGCACCACTGCACTTCAGCCTGGCAACAGAGCGAGACTCTGTCTCAAAAAAAAAAAAAAAAAAGGCCGGGCACGGTGGCTCAAGCCTGTAATCCCAGCACTTTGGGAGGCCGAGGTGGGCCGATCACAAGGTCAGGAATTCCAGACCAGCCTGGCCAATATGGTGAAACGCTGTCTCTACTAAAAATATAAAAAAAAATTAGCTCGGCATGGTGGTGCATGCCTGTGATCCCAGCTACTTAGGAGGCTGAGGCAGGAGAATTGCTTGAATCTGGGAGGCGGAGGTTACCGTGAGCCGAGATCGCGCCACTGCACTCCAGCCTGGGCGACGGAGACACCGTCTCAAAAACAAAACAAACAAAAAAGAAGGAGATAATAGAATGGAGGGAAGACAATATTCAAAGAAATAGTGGCTGAACATTTTCCAGAATTGAAGGTAAATATCCTAAATTCTGGAAGACCAAAACTTGCCATGCTGAAAAGTATAAAATGCACACATAAAATTTAGTACCCAGAGAGAAAGGGGATCTTAAAATTAGGCAGCAAGAAAAGACATTAGGCCGGGCACAGTGGCTCACGCCTGTAATCCCAGCACTCTGGGAGGCCAACATGAGCAGATTGCCTGAGGTCAGGAGTTCGAGACCAGCCTGACCAACATGGCAAAACCCTGCCTCTACTAAAATTACAAAAATTAGCTGGGTGTGGTGGCACACGCCTGTAATCCCAGCTACTCGAGAGGCTAAGGCAGGAGAATCACTTGAACCTGGGAGGCAGAGGTTGCAGTGAGCTGAGATTGCGCCACTGCACTCCAGCCTAGGCAACAGAGCAAGACTCCATCTCAAAAAAAAAAAAGAAAAGAAAAGACACTAATCTTCAAAGAAAAGATAATTTGGCTGACAGCTGCCCTTTCAATAGTAACAATAGAAGCCAAATGATACTGCAGTGTATCTTCAAAATGTTAAGAGAAAATTACCATCTTCCAGAAGGAAGATCCAAAATGCGAGAAGTAATGGTGAACAAAGAAAATTGTTTGCATGTTTGCTGTAAATCTAAACACTATCCAAAATAATGGCAACAATATCTAAATTCTACTATTGTTCAATAATTTTACATATACTATTGTGAGAGGGTAAATTAAAGTATTAGAAGGCTTTGTATTGTTTAAGAGGAGGCTAAATAAGTCTATAATTTGTTGAGTTAAATATACATGTTAAAATTTCTACATAATCAGTACAAGAAATTAAACAGTATATATAACTTCCAGTTTATTAGGGGGATAAAATAAAATAGGAAGATCTTAATTTTAAAAATGGATAAAAAATGTTTAAGGAGGACAAATAGTAAAACATTAGATAGCAGAAATAAATTCAAATATGAGTAATTACAATCAGTGTAAATATATTAATTCCTAATTAAAAGTCAAAGAGCTGGGCATGGTGGTTCACACCCATAATCCCAGCACTTTGGGAGGCCAAGGCAGGAGGATTGCTTAAGACCAGGAGTTTGAAACCAGCCTGGGGAACATAGCAAGACCCCATCTCAAAAAAAAAAAAATTTGGCGTGGGGGGTGGTACTGAGACAGGAGAATCACCTGAACCTGAGAATTCAAGCCTGCAGTAAGCACCACCGCACTCCAGCCTGGGCGGCAGAGCAAGACCCTGTCTCAAAAAAAAAAAAAATATTAATAGCCAGGCACAGTGGTTTGCACCTGTAATCCCAGCTAGTCAGGAGGCTGAGGCAGGAGGATTTTTTGAGCCTGGAAGTTCAAGGTTACAGTGAGCTATGACTGCACCACTGCACGCCAGCCTGCACAACAGGGGAAGACCCTGAAGTTCATAGCTGCATTTTTTATATTGGTGAAAAAAATGGAAACTCAAGCTCAGGTAGATAGCAATGATAGAATGATGAATGATTAATACAGTATGGTATCTTCATACCATGTAAACAATGAAAATGAACAAACTACAGCTACAAACAACAATATGATGAATCACAAAAATAAATGAAAGAAGCCAGACACAAATACTGTATGAATCCGTTAAAAACAGTTCAAAAGCAGGGAAAACTAAACTATCATTTTAGAAGTCAGAATTGTGGTTAAGGAGGGAAGTCTTTTTGAGGAAGGAAGAAATCAATAATAAGGAGGGGTCACGAGAAGATATTCCATTTCTTAACCTAGGGGGAAGTTGCACGTATATGTTCACCTAGGGACAATTCAGTGAGCTGTACTCATGATCTGTATACTTCTCCATATGTATTTTATATTTCAAAAAGTTTAAAAATAAAAACTAGCTCCTTAAGTTTTTAAGTTTTTTCTTCAATTGAAATTAAATATAACAGTGTTTCCCAAAAAAACAAAACTAAATCATCATGTTTAGGGATACAAATTAGGGGAAAAACTTAAAAAAAAAAAAAGCCAGGAAGTGACTAACATAGACATCATGATACTGGTTCTGGTTCTTCTGGGAAGGAGGGGCAAGAGTTCGTGGAGACACAAAAATAAGAATGCTCTTATTCTTGATATGAGCTGTGGTGGTTACATGGGTGTTTCCTTTGTATTAAATTGACCAGGGGCCAGGCGCGGTGGGTCATGCCTATAATCCCAGCACTTTGGGAGGCTGAGGAGGGTGGACCACCTGAAGCCAGGAGTTCAAGACCAGCCTGGCTAACATGGTGAAACCCTGTTTCTACTAAAAATACAAAAAGTAGCCGGGTGTGGTGGCGCATGCCTGTAGTCCCAGCTACTCGGGAGGCTGAGGCAGAAGAATCACTCGAACCCAGGAGGTGGAGGTTACAGTGAGTCGAGATCGTGCCACTTCATCCCAGCCTGGGCAACAGAGCCAGACTCCATCTCAAATAAAAAAGAACAACAACAAAAAAAGAAATTGACCAGGCCAGCAAGAATCACTTGAGGCCAGGAATTGGAGACCGGCCTGGGCACCATAGTGAGACCCTGTCTCTATAAAAAATAAAATTAAAAATTAGCCAGGCATGGTAACACACTTGTAGTCCCAGCTACTCAGGAGGCTGAGGTGGGAGGATTGCTTGAGGCCAGGTCAAAGCTGCAGTGATCCATGATTGTGCCACTGCACTCCACCCTGGGTGACAGAGAGAGACCCTGTCTCAAAAAATAAATAATAAATAAGAATAAATTATTGACCTGTGTTTACCTTGTTTAGGCATTATTCTTTTTTTTCTTTCTTTCTTTTTTTTTTTTTTTGAGACAGAGTCTTGCTCTGTCACCAGGCCGAAGTGCAGTGGCGCAATCTCGGCTCACTGCAACCTCCACCTCCCAGCTTCAAGCAATTCCCCTGCCTCAGCCTCCCAAGTAGCTGGGACTACAGGCGCATGCCACCACACCCGGCTGATTTTTTGTATTTTAGTAGAGACAGGGTTTCACCATGTTGGTCAGATTGGTCTTGAACTCCTGACCTCGTGATCCGCCTGCCTCGGCCTCCCAAAGTGCTGGAATTAGAGGCCACCACACCCGGCCTCTTTTTTTTCTTTTTTTAACAGAAATGGGATCTCTCTCTGTTGCCCAGGCTGGTCTCAAACTCCTGGGCTCAAGCAATCCTTTTGCCTCACCTTCCCAAAGTGCTGGGATTACCAGGTATGAGCCACCATACCCAGCCAGGACATTTTCTATATGAATATTGCACAATAAAAAGGGGGGTATTTTGGTATTTTTATTAGAGAAAGTGTCTCACTCCATCTCCCAGGCTGGAGTACAGTGGCTCCATTATAGCTCATGGTAGCCCAGAACTCCTGGGCTCAAGTGATCCTCCCACCTCAACCTCCTGTGTAGCTGGAACTATAGGCACATGCTGTCACACCTAGCTTTTTTTATGTATTTTTTATTTTTTTGGTAGAGACAAAGTCTTGCTATGTTGCCCAGGCTGGTCTTGAACTCCTGGCCTCAAGCAATCCTCCCACTTCAGCCTCCCAAAGTGCTAGGATTACAAGCATGAGCCACTGCACCAGCCTAAAAAAGATATTTTAAAGTAACCTTTTAAAAAAAGATAATAGGCCGGGCGCTGTGGCTCACGCCTCTATTCCCAGCACTTTGGGAGGCCAAGGTGGGTGGATCACCTGAGGTCAGGAGTTCGAGACCAGCCTGACCAATGTGGTGAAACCCAGCCTCTAATAAAAATACAAAAATTAGCCAGGCATGGTGGCACACGCCTGTAATTCCAGCTACTCAGGAGGCTGAGGCAGGAGAATCACTTGAACCCAGGGGGCGGAGGTTGCAGTGACCCGAGATCACACCATTGCACTCCAGCCTGGGCGACAGAGCAAGATTCCATCTCGAAAAAAAAAAACACAGATAATATAAGACAATGTCTTCATGATCCTTAAATAAAACACAACCTTTTCACGGTAAAGTAAGGATTGATAAATTCAGCTATTTTACATTTGACACCATTAAAAAAGTGAAAGTTCAAGCCAAAAGACTGGAAAAGTTAGCTACAAAACATTCAACCCAAAAAGGACTACTATCTACATGATATAGAGAACTTCTGGAAATAAATTTTAAATTTTTTAAAAAGACAATCTAATATGAAATTACAAAAATAAACTTTTTATAGGGATTGCATCATAAAAGGAAATCCAAATGGCCAACACATGTATGAAAAATAACCACATTAGTAATCAGGGAAACGCAAACTAAAAAATACAACTTTACATCCACCATAATAAACTCACCAGCATGGCCAAAATTAGTAAGTCTGATAGTATCAAGTGATGTGGAAGAGCAGAATCTCTTTCACTGCTAGTAGCAGTGTAAATTCTAAAATTGAAAACATAATATCTCTAGAACTAAACAATTCCACTCCTGAGTATATACTCTGGAGATCTGTGTGCACAAAGGTAGCAGAATATAGGTATAAAAATGTTCACATCTGCATTAATTCTAATAGTCCAAAAATGGAAACAAAACACTCCAGCCACAGAAGGATAGACCATACAAGGAAATACATACAACAATGAGAAAAGAATGAGGCCAGGCATGGTGGCTCATACCTGTAATCCTAGCCCTTTGGGAGACTGAGGCAGGCAGATCACTTGAGCTCAGGAGTTCGAGACAAGCCTGGGTAACATGGCAAAACCCTATCTCTACAAAAAATACAAAAATTAGCCAAGCACAGTGGCACACACCTGTAATCGCAGCTACTCAGGAGGCTGAGTGGGAGGATCGTTTGAGCCTGGGAGGCAGAGGCTGCAGTGAGCCAAGACTGTACCATTGCACTTCAGCCTGGGCAACAGAGCCAGACCCCATCTCAAAAACAAAAAAAGAAAAAAAGGATGAATAAACTTAGACCTACAGGTAACCGCATTGTTGAATCATAGCAATAAAGAAGGTAAATAAAATACAAAAGAAACCTACAGAATGGCTCTTTTATAAAGTTCAAAATCAGACAAAACTAGTCAGAGGTACGTACACAGGTGGTAAAATTACAAACAGTGGCCAGACACAGTGGCTCACACCTGTAATCCCAGCACTTTGGGAAGCTGAGGCAGGTGGAGGTACTAAAAATACAAAAATTAGCCAGGCATGGTGGTGGGTGCCTGTAATCCCAGCTACTCTGGAGGCTGAGGCAGGAGAATCACTTGAACCCAGGAGGCAGAGGTTGCAGTGAGCCAAGATGGCACCACTGCACTCCCACTTGGGCAACAAGAGTGAAATTCCATCTCAAAAAAAAAAAAAATTACAAAGAGTATGATGTGGTTTGGCTGTGTCCCCACCCAAATCTCATCTTGAATTCTCACATGTTGTGGGAGGGATGCAGTGGGAAGTAATTGAATCACGGGGGCAAGTCTTTCCCATGCTGTTCTCGTGATAGTGAATAAGGCTCACACGATCTGGTGGTTTTTATAAGGTGGAGTTTCCCTGCACAAGCTCTCTCTTTGCTTGCTGCCATCCACGTAAGATGTGACTTGCTCCTCCTTCCTTTGACCATGATTGTGAGGCCTCCCCAGGCATGTGGAACTGTTAAGTCCAATAAACCTGTTTCTTTTGTAAATTGCCCAGTCTCTGGTATGTCTTTATCAGCAGCGTGAAAATGTACTAACACAGAGTAGTAACTGCCAAGCAACTGATTGCTGTAAAAGTCAGGATGGTGATTTATCTCTAAGAAGAGAGAGGCGGTATGTGACAGACAAGAGCCACAAGGCGAGCTTTGAGGAAGGGGCATTGTCTATTTTCTCTTTCCCTAATTGGATGGTGGCTACACAGGTGTTTCCTTTAGAATTTTTCTTTTTGTGCATTTCTGTTTTCTGTCTTTCTTGTATATGTTTTCATTTTGGAATTTTAAAAGTTGGAAACAACAGGAAGTGTAAGTGGTAGTCTCTGGCCTTAGTTTGCTCCTGAAACTCAATTTGGAGCTACTGATAAATGCTGAATTAATGTCCAGAAAATACATTTAATTCAGTAGTTTAATACTATTATGAGACATTATTACTATATCAGAATAAGGGTATTTCTTCTTTTCTTTTTTTCTTTTCTTTTTTTTTTTGAAATGGAGTCCCACTCTGTCACCCAGGCTGGAGTACAGTGGCACAATCTCAGCTCACTGCAATCTCTGCCTCCCGGGTTCAAGGAATTCTCTGCCTCAGCCTCCCGAGTAGCTGGGATTACAGGCACCCACCACCACGCCCAGCTAATTTTTGTATTTTTAGTAGAGACGGGGTTTCACCATTTTGGCCAGGCTGGTCTTGAACTCCTGACCTCATGATCCACCTGCCTCGGCCTCCCAAAGGGCTGGGATTACAGGCGTGAGCCACCGTGCCCAGCCACTTCTTTTCACTTGCTCAGAAAGCAACTCAAACTTGACAGATATGGAGTGAGCTATCTGTAGAGAAGAAACAAAAGAACAATCATTTTTAGTTGGGGGGCAGAACAAGCATGTGGCAAAGTACTACATAAAGATGGCTAGCGTAGGCAGAATAATGATGTCCCAAAGATGCCCACATTCAGACCGGGCGCAGTGGCTCACACCTGTAATCCCAGCACTTTGGGAGGCCGAGGCGGGTGGATCATGAGGTCAGGAGATCAAGACAATCCTGACTAACAGGATGAAACCCCACCTCTACTTAAAAAAAAAAAATTAGTAGGGCATGGTAGCACACGCCTGTAGTCCCAGCTACTCAGGAGGCTGAGGCAGGAGAATTGCTTGAACCCGGGAGGCAGAGGTTGCAGTGAGCTAAGATCACACCACTGCACTCCAGCCTGGTGACAGAGCAAGACTCCATCTCAAAAAAAATAAATGAAGATGTCCACATTCTATTCCCTAGAACCTGTGAATATGTTACGGCACATAACAAATGGGAAAAAAGGTTATAGGCAGAATTAAAGTTGCTCAACTGACCCAGAGATGGGGAAATTATCCCGGATTATCTGGGTGGGCCCACTGTAATCACACAGGCCTTGATAAATGGAAGAGGAAGGCAGAAGACACTGGAGTGACTGGGTATGAGAATAACTCAATCTGCCATTGCTGGCTTTGAAAGTGAATGGAGGCCATGAACCAGGGAATGTGGACCACCTCTAGAAGCTAGGAAAGGCAAGCAAACAGATTCTTTCCTATAGACCCCTAGATATTCCTCTAGGGGCCTGATTTTAGCCCAGTGAGACCCACGTCAGACTTCTGACCTACAGAACTATAAAATAATAAATTTGTATTGTGTTTTTAAAAAATTTTAAATAACCTTTTTATTTTAGAATAACTTTAGGTTTACAGAAAAGTTGCAAAAGATAGTTCAGAGAGTTCCAAGTTTCCCCTAATGCTAGTACCTAATGCCTTTTAAAATAGAAAGAAAGAAAAAAGAAAGAAAGAAACCTAAAAAAACAAAAATCAAAACTCTAGAGCAGTTTTAGGTTTACAGAAAAATAAAGCAGAAAGTACGATTTCCCGTATACCCACTGCCCCACACATACAAATCTGTGTGTTTGAGCCACTAAGTTTGTGGTAATTTGTTATAGCAATTAAAAAACAAAACAAAACACTAATACAACGCCAAATGGCACTTTGGAGTACAGGGAAAGAGAGGTAGATAATTTAGAGATGCATATATACATGGTAAAACACTAAAGAAAAATAATAATCCAAAATTCAATATAATTGTTACTTATAGTGGAGGGTACAGAACTTATAGGTGTGACCCCGCACCCCTAGGACACAGTACACTAGCCTATAAGAGGCCTGTATGTGAACTAGAAAAAAGAATTGTTTTCTGAGCAGATAATTAGAAAAATGACATATCCACTGGGTAGGAACCAGCCCATGGACCCTCAGCCTAGCACCAGGTGGTGTCTTTGTACCCAAGGAAAAAGCTCCATTTTTTAGGAGGCAAATCCCTCTCCCCTTGGTAAGGCACCTTTGTGCAGTGGCCAAATTGTACCAGCATGTTGACCGACCCCTAGGACCTTCAGAGCTTTTGTAATATTCTAATTCTCAAGCCAAGTAGAAGGTATATGGGGTTTGTTTTTCATAAGTATTTTTCAAATTGTATATATGCATTACATGCTCTTTCTCATATATTCACAATATTTTAAAAAGTATTCAGCAATGTGATGAAATATAGTATCATTGTACCCCATGCAGACCTTTGCCACTACCTCAATGTCAGTCTCCTTCTGACTACAATCTAAAAATTAGAGAATTCTGAAGGACATTAGAGTGATACATTTCCTTTTTTTTTTTTTTTTTTTTTTAAGGCGAAGTCACTCCTTCGCTCAGGCTGGAGTGCAGTGGTGAGATCTTGGCTCACTGCAACCTCCTCCTCCCAGGTTCAAGTGATTCTTGTGCCTCAGCCACCCGACTAACTGGAGTTACAGGCGTGCGCCACCACGCCCAGCTAATTTTTGTATTTTTAGTAGAGACGGGATTTTACCATGTTGGCCAGGCTGGTCTCGATCTCCTGGCCTTAAGCAATCTGCCTGCCTGGGCCTCCCAAAGTGCTGGGATTACAGGCGTGAGCCACTGTGCCTGGCTTCAAAGTGATACATTTCTTGTTTTGTTTTTGGTTTTGTTTTTTCCTCAAGATAGAGTTTTGCGCTGTTGTTGCCCAGGCTGGAATACAATGACGTGATCTTGGCTCACTACAACCTCCGCCTCCCGGGTTCAAGCGATTCTCCTGCCTCAGCCTCCCGAGTAGCTGGGATTACAGGCATGCACCACTATGCCCAGCAAATTTTGTATTTTTAGTAGAGATGGGGTTTCACCATGTTGGTCAGGCTGGTCTTGAACTGCTGACCTCAGATGATCCACCCACCTCTTCCTCCCAAAGTGCTGGGATGACAGGCGTGAGCCACCGTGCCCGGCCTAGAGTGATACATTTCTTAACTCCATGAAACCTCTTTTCATTTGGAGTAAGTTACCAAGGAAAACAGGATTTTCCATCTGTCAGCCTCCATTCCTATCTTCAATAAGTAGTTTTGTCTGTTTTCTCACTCAGATATTGTCCACAGTGCTGGGAGCTAAATGTGCAAACTACAAAAAGTTTGTGGGCACTTATAACCCAAGAAAGCTTCCAAAACCTAAAGAAAAATTTCATTATTAGGGATCCAGAATATCTAATAAAATCCGACATGTTTGGCCAGGCACAGTGGCTCATGTCTGTAATCTCAGCACTTTGGGAGGCTGAAGTGGAAGGATTGCCTGAGACTAGGAGTTAGAGACCAACCTGGGCAACAAAGTGAGCCCTTTTCTCTACAAAAATAAAATAAAATAAATTTAAACATTAGCCCGGTGTGGTGGTATGTGCCCATAGTCCCAGCTTCTTGGGAGGCTTAGGTGAGGGGATCGCTTGAGTCCACAAGTTCAAGGCTACAGTAAGCTATGATCACTCAACTGTACTCCAGCCTGAGTGACAGAGTGGAGACCCTGCCTCAAAACAAATAAAAACAGGGCCAGGCATGGTGGCTCATGCCTGTAATCCTAGCACTTTGAGAGGCCGAGGCAGGCAGATCACCTGAGATGGGGAGTTCAAGACCAGCCTGACCAACATGGAGAAACCCTGTGCCTACTAAAAATACAAAATTGGCCAGGTGTGGTGATGCACACCTGTAATCCCAGCTACTCGGGAGGCTGAGGCAAGAGAATCCCTTGAACCCGGGAGGCGGAGGTTGCAGCAAGCTGAGATTGGGCCACTGCACTCCAACCTAGGCAACAAGAATGAAACTCCATCTCAAAACAAACAAACAGACAAAACATCTGACATGCCAACCTGAAAGGAAGCAAAGAGGCAGAAAGAACTTGGAAGGTTCTATGCCAGCCCCACCATCTTGGACTCGGAGATACTACAACTCAGAGATTGCCTTGCCTCTTCCAAAGAAGCCCAAGACCTTTCTTTTTTTAAAATAGAGGACCTTGGATAGGACAAGACTACAGAAACACCTGTTAACCTCTCCCATACTGTCTACTGTCTTCAGAAGGGGTCACTTGGGTTTATTGGTCCAAAAATCCAAGCCCCAGACCATGAAGTGAAAGTTTTGCTTCTTAAATATAAGCTCTTCCCACCCTTCCAGACCCAAGAACTGTCTCTACCCAACTATGATGTTGAGTCTAGACAAGTACTTACAGAGGGCCTTACAGATAGTCTAAATTCACATCTTCACCCTTCTGTTAAATTGTTTTTACAAATACAAAAATAATACATATTTGTTCCTGATTTTTGGCACCAAAAATTACAATACATAGTCATTAGGAAAATTCAAAGATTTAGAAGAATAAAGAAAAGCATATGTAGCATATTAGTGGGGGGGGGGGGAAGAATGAAAAGCAAAACTCTCACTTCACCCTAATCTTCCTCTACTTCCCCCAAAAGTAAACCTTCTGAAATATATCCTCTCAGACCTCTTTTCATACATTTATAAAATGTACACACACAATTATCTTTTTCTTAACATAAATAGGATCATAGTATAATACTCTAATATGCTTTTTACACATATTATTCCTTAGAAATAGATCCATATTAGTAAGTTTGTTTCTAGTTTTCACTATGAAAAACGGTGCTACAATATGTTTGTATACTCATGTATATTTGTGTAGAACAGATTCCTGGAAACAAAATTGTTTAGAATTAAAGAATAACACAGTTAAAATTTAATATATGTTACCAAACCTACCTCCAAAGAGGTGTTATAAAAATATATGAGAATGACTATTTGCTTAAACTTTCACCAAAAAGGGACTTTATGTATATTTTTAGCCAATCTAATGAGCAAAAACAATGGCACATGTTATTGAACTTGCATTTCTCTAATCACAAGTGCGGTTGAGTGTTATGCTTCCTGACCAGTTGTATTACTTAATCAGTGAATTCTCTGTCCATTTCCATTTCCTGTTTTTCTGATTGCAACGTCTTCATTTTCATCACAAAAGTAGCAACTATATATTGAGCATCTGACTGTGCTGGTCCCTACACTATGTATTTTTAAGTAAATTATTCCTTAAAACAACCCATTTTGCAGATGAGAAATGTGAGAACCATATAGAGAGGAAATTCAAACCCTGGTCTATTTTACTCTAAAACCTGCACATTCCCCACTATATCACTATACCAAAAAGCTTCATTTTACCTAAATGTGGTAGGACCAAAGGAAAGTGACTCACCCAAACACTCTGCCCTGTAGATGCCCCTTTCAGTCGGCAAGTATGGTAGGCTTTTTACCACCCTCTTCTTCCCTTCCAGAAAACAAGGTTGAAAACTGCCAAAAAAGTCTGTTCAGGCAAACTTGGCTGCCTATTATCTGTGTCCTTAGAGATAAAGAACCAGCCTTCAGTACAAGGGTCGAAGATAAAGAAAGTAGAAACACCAAGAAACACGGAGACCTTGGCCCCATTCCATCCATATCGCAGTCAAGGCAGCAGGCTGATGGCCTGACAAGTCAGCCAGGGTTTCCAGGCACCTCCCAACACCCTCCTGCTGTGCTATAATTAAAAAAAAAAAAAAAAAAAAAAAACCTGAGGCATGGCAAACTTTTAATCACAGGCATGAGTAACAAAGTTTAAGGTCTGGGTTTTTATAAAATCAAAATGATGGCCGGGCACAGTGGCTCACGCCTGTAATGCCAGCACTTTGGGAGGCCGAGGTGGGCGCATCATGAGGTCGGGAGATCAACACCATCCTGGCTAACACAGTGAAACCCCGTCTCTACTGAAAATACAAAAACAAAATTAGCAGGGCGTGGTGGCGGGCACCTGTAGTCCCAGCTACTCCGGAGGCTGAGGCAGGAGAAGGGCGTGAACCGGGGAGGCAGAGCTTGCAGTGAGCCGAGATCGCGCCACTGCACTCCAGCCTGGGCGACAGAGCAAGACTCAAAAAAAAAAAAAAAATCGAAATGATTATTTTATAATCCTTTTATTATATAATTCAGATTGAAAGGTGTTCCTAAGAATGTCACTTTTGGCCAGGCTTGGTGACTCAAGCCTGTAATTCCAGCACTTTGGGAGGCTGAGGTGGGTGGATCGCTTGAGCCCAGGAGCTTAAGGCCAGCCTGGGCAATATGGTGAAACCCTAGTCTCTACCCAAAAAATACAAAAATTAGCCGGGCATGGTGGCACACACCTGTAGTCCCAGCTACTCAGGAGGCTGAGTTAAGAGGATCACTTGAGTGTGGGGAGTTAAGGCTTCAGTGGGCCATGATTGTGCCACTGCACTCCAGCCTGGGCAACAGAGTAAGATCCTATCTCAAAAAAAAGAATTTCTGGCCAGGCACAGTGGCTCATGCCTGTAATCCCAGCACTTTTGGGAGGCCAAAGCAGGTGGATCACCTGAGGTCAGGAGTTCAAGGCCAGCCTGACCAACATGGTGAAACTCTGTCTCTACTAGAAATACAAAATTAGCTGGGCGTGGTAGCACATGCCTGTAATCCCAGCTACTCAGGAGGCTGAGGCAGGAGAATAGCTTGAACCCGGGAGGCAGAGGTTGCAGTGAGCCAGGGTTGTGCCATTGCACTCCAGCCTGGGCGACAAGAGCGAAACTCCATCTCAAAAAAAAGATTTTCACTTTTGTTTTTCTCAAATGTGATTAACCTAATGTGAAGTACAGGAAATGTGATTTTTCTGATTTATTGTTCATATTGATCATAATGTTCCCAAGAAAGAAAGATGGGGTAAATTATGTCTAAGAAACTGCCAAACTCCCTTCTTTTCTCCCCAAAACATTAAGCACCTATGTGATGGGTTGATAATAGTCTGAAGCTGGGATGGATATATGGAGTCACATTAAACTAGCCTTTCTACCTTCATATAATTAAAATTTTCCACCAGCTGGACACAGTGGCTCAAGCCTGGCCTGTAATCCCAACACTTTGGCCAGGAGAATCGCTTCAGTCCAGCAATTGAAGACCAGCCTGGGCAACATAGTGAGACCCCATCTCTAAAAAAAAAAAAAATCCAATAAAAAATCACCCCAAAAAAAGTGTCAGGCACTGGGGTAGAACACAATGAGTAAAACAGTTTCTATTCTTTTGAGGAGCATAATCCATTTTGTTATCATGGTAACAGCTGACAAAGCACTTTCTCAAATGTATTAACTGATCATCCTGTAAATACATATTATGATTCCACGTTGATGTGGGAGCCTCCTACTTTTTGCTATGCCCTTTCTTCCTGGTCTTTCTTGTTTTCTGTGATAAATCTGTTCTAGGGAGGGTCAGATCCCTGTCAGTTGGGGGTGGGAGGGGTAGAGCGAGACCAGGATGGAAAGAAGACCTTTATCCTGTGGGTGGAGACCTGAATGGGGTTAAGTTTCAGGATATCTCAGACAATATCATCAGAATCTTAAATGCCGTCGCCAACCTTTTAAACACTTAGAGTGAGGCTTTCACTTACAGATTCTTCCTTTGAATTCAGGGTGATTTTTTTTATTTTTAGACAGCTAAACTGGGTCACAGAAAAAGAGCTCCTTTCCCAGAATTACACAGAAAAATAGCATAAAATGTTATTCCCTTCGACTCCCAGAATCTCCTTCTGTGAAGTTCAACCATGAAAAGCAGGACTGATGCTTCCAGCTAAATTTTGTTTCAAATCGGTTTGATCATCTACTCTACAGAGCAACCCAGGCAGCCCATTCACCTCTGCAATGCTGTCTCCCTCAGCTCTCAGAGCCCGCAGAATCTGTTCTGCTTCAGTTCTCTCTTAGAAGCCTCTACTAATTTTCCCCCACGTGGTTGTAAAGTCCTATTCATGTGTACAATGTCCACTTCTTCTTTACAAGTCAGACCTGAAAAACTTCAGAGAGTTCAACCATACTGAATATACCCTGTTGCTTCTTTGTTGTCTAATTCCCAAGTGTGTAAAAAGAAGCATGAGTTTACGGCCAAAAATTAGGCTGATTGTCAGAGACAAGCACTTGTCTATTATCCCCACTTCATCCACAATTACTTCATCCTCCCAGCCTCAGTTTCCCTGTTTACACACAGCCTAGAATCTGGTGCTTTCTCCCTCCTTGCCAGGAAGTTGATACAGATCTTGATGTAAAAGCAGGGCAAAAAAAGAAAAAAAAAAAAAGCAGGGCCGAGGGCTCTCCAAGTTCTTTCAGAGACATAGTAAACAGTTGTTTGCTTGTCAAAGGACCTATATGGGCCACTACAGTGCAGACAACACAATTTCCCACAGTGGAGGTAAGCAAAATAAAAGACCATGGACAGAGGAAAGATGACTGGAAGGAAGCCCCAGTTTTCCTTATCACCCCTCAAGCTTTGTAGGGGAGGTATAGAGGCAGTCAGCCTGACTCACAGCCAGCGCTACTGCTCCCCGGCCAAAGAGGGTTCAGAAGCGAAGGGTTGCTGGATTCAAAGGTCCTAGGCTGACAAACGTAATAGGATGTATTCAAAGGTCCTAGGCTGACAAACGTAATGGGATGTATTCATCCGAGGACTGGCAGGCTTTTCTTTCAGCTCCGGCTCCTCAGGGTATAAGTCAACTTCCTCTCACTCATTCTCATTCCTGAGAACCCTGGGAGCTGACAGAGGAATGGGGATAAGGGCCAGACTAGGAGATGCCCTTACAGCCCCAGGTAGAAGAACTGGTTCAAGATGCAGGACATCTGAGAAGAGGAAACAGATTTCCCCTCGTGGCTCCAAGCATTTCTGTAAGCACCACCTGTACCTGTCACGAGGAAAAAGCTCCTATTAGCCCTAAAACTAGCCCTCTCCACTTCCCAGCCTCCGAGAGAACGCCAAGTAATGAGAAGGGCAACCAATGAAACATGGGCTGAAAGCATTACCTCATCAGGGTGAACCCCCATTGGCTGCAATGACTCTGGACGAGGCTTGCACGCTAGTAAATTAACCCTTGTCAGGAACATAGACCTCCATGTGGGACCCCTTCCCTCCCCTACTGCTCCTTGTTTTCAAATTAGGAAAAGGGGTAGATGGGGAACAATAGACCTTTCCCTAACATTTTTCTTAGGCATAGGTAGCTATACAATGGTTATGAGGAAGTTTGTATCTCCTCTCCCCAAAATTGTTCGGTGCCTTTTGAACCAAAATGGAGCCACCTGCAACAGACTGATAAATATGGGTTACGTAGGAAGAAGCAGAGTGAATTATCAGTCGTTTTCTAAACCTACCTACCGTGGAATTGTCAGAGGGGCAAAGACCAAAAAGAATAATAAAAATTAAAACACCTTGGGAAAGATTGGCAATAAATTGATCTTGTTTTTTGCAACTTATTTTTTAAGGTTATCCTCATAGCTACAGCCTCTATTTTTAATGCAAACTGCCAAAAGATATGCTAATTTTTTAAAAAAGGCAAATAGCAGACAAAAGTTTGAATTTATTACTTGAATTGCTTCATGAATAAAGTGTTCAATAAACCTGTCTTCCTACTATCAAAACTCTGTATTTGACAGAACCAAGACAAAAGATTGTTGTATGCTTCAAAAACTATGCGGCAGGCATGGTGGCTTACACCTGTAATCCCAACACTTTGGGAGTCCAAGACTGGAAGATCGCTTGAACTCAGGAGTTCGAGACCAGCCTGGGCAACATGGCAAAACTCTGTCTCTACAAAAAATACAAAACAATTCGCTGTGTGTGGTGGCACACATCTGTAGTCCCAGCTACCCGGGAGGCTGAGGCAGGAGGATCACCTGAGGCCAGGAAATTGAGGCTGCAGTGAGCTGTGACTGCCCCACTGCACTCCAACCTGGGTGACAGAGTGAGACCCTTTCTATTAAAAAAAAAAAAAATTGCACTTAGTGACTAAAATCAAGGGAGGGAAGACATCTAAGACTGACTTGATTCCCTCAAGTAAAAGTTATTAGCTCTGAGCTAAGAGCTAATTTGCAAACAAGGCGTGAAGATAACTGTAGTTGTGAATACTGAGAGCTGAGTATTTGAGAAAGAGGTCCTATGCCCATACTATAGGCAGAGGCTTTCTGGGAACATTATTATGTCTTTTATTCTAAATTGATTTAAACTTAAAATTGACCAAAATATTGTGGGGTGGTGGGGGTTGTGGTTTGTTGTTGGTGGTGATTTTTTAAAAGCTTAAAAGCACCGTTGTTTTTTTTTTTTTTTTGAAATGGAGTTTTGCTCTTGTTGACCAGGGTGGAGTGCAATGGCACAACCTCAGCTCACTGCAACCACCACTTCCTAGGTTCAATAGATTCTCCTGCCTCAGCCTCCCGAGTAGCTGGAATTACAGGCGCCCACCACCACACCCGGCTATTTTTTTTGTATTTTTATAGTAGACATGGGGTTTCACCATGTTGGCCAGGCTGGTCTCAAACTCCTGACCTAAGATTTGTTTGTTTTTTTTTTGAGACGGAGTCTCGCTCTGTCGCCCAGGCTGGAGTGCAGTGGCATGATCTCGGCTCACTGCAAGCTCTGCCTCCCAGCTTCACACCATTCTCCTGCCTCAGCCTCCTGAGTAGCTGGGACTACAGGCACCCACCACCACGCCCAGCTAATTTTTTTTGTATTCTTAGTAGAGACGGGGTTTCACCGTGTTAGCCAGGCTGGTCTCAATCTCCTGACCTTGTGATCCGCCCGCCTCTGCCTCCCAAAGTGCTGAGATTACAGGCGTAAGCCACCGCACCCGGCCTGTTTTGTTTTTTAGTGAAGTACAGTAAGTCCTCACTTAACATCAGTGATAGTTTCTTGGAAACTGTAACTTTAAGTGAAATGACGTATAACAAAACCAATTTTACCAGAGGCTAATTGGTATAAACAAGAGTTAAGGCTGGGCACTTTGGCTCATGCCTGTAGTCCCAACACTTTGGGAGGCTGAGGCTGTAACATCACTTGAGCCCAGGAGTTGAAGACCAGCCTGGGCAACATAGTGAAACCCCAGCTCTACAAAAAATTAGCCAGGCATGATGGTGCACACCTATAGCACCAGCTACTTCAGAGGCTGAGGTGGGAGGATTGCTTGAGCCTGGGAGGTCAAGGCTGCAGTGAGCCATGATTGTGTTACTGCACTGAAGCCTGGGTGTAAGAGGAAGAACCTGTCTAAAAAAAAATAAAAAAGAAGTAAGTTCCTGTGGCATATTTCTTGTCACAAAAACATCACCAAACTTCGAAATAAAGACCAAAACACTTTTAATATAAAAAATTAAGATAGGCTGGGCATGGTGGCTCATGCCTGTAATCCCAGCACTTTGGGAGGCCAAGGCAGGTGGATCACTTGAGGTCAGGAGTTCAAGACCAGCCTGGCCAACATGGAGAAACCCCATCTCCACTAAAAATACAGAAATTAGCAGGGCGTGGTGGTGCATGCCTGTAATCCCAGCTACTCGGGAGGCTGAGGCAGGAGAATGAGGCAGAGGTTGCAGTGAGCTGAGATCACTGCATTCCAGCCTGGGTGACTGAGCAAGACTCCATCTCAAAAAAAAAAAAAAAAAAAGGAAGAAAAAGAAAATTTAAGATAGATGTGAGCTCTACCTACATTTAAGAAAGACTCATCAAAACAAGTGAGATAATTATTACCCAGTTATTCCAGTTCAAGGTCTTGAGTAGCCAGAGCCTATCCTGGCAGCTCAGGGCACCAGGCAGGAACCAGCTTGGGACAGGATGCCATCCTGTTGCAGGGTACATTCACACACATGCTGATACTCACGCAGACTGGGTCTATGAACCTAACAGGCATGTCTTTGGGATGTAGGTAGACACTGAGCACCTGGGGAAAACCCACACAGACATGGGGAGAATGAGCAGACTCCACACAGACAATGGCCCTGGCTGGGAACCAATATTTTTTTCCATGAACAGTAAAGAAAACATTGAAGGAAATGACATTCTGCGAGGACCTCCTATAGATTAAGACAATGACTGATTCACTTTTGCTACAGTGAAAGTCATACTCAAGTGGCCGGGCGCAGTGGCTCACACCTGTAATCCCAGCATTTTTGGAGGCTGAGGCGGGCGGATCACGAGGTCAGGAGTTCGAGACCAGCCTGACCAACATGGTGAAACCCTGTGTCTACTAAAAATACAAAAATTAGCCAGGCTTGGTGGTGTGCACCTGTAATCCCAGCTACTCAGGAGACTGAGGCAGGAGACTTGCTTGAACCTGGGAGGCGGAGCTTGCAGTGAGCTGAGATCATGTCACTGCACTCCAGCCTGGGCTACAGAGTGAGACTCCATCTCAAAAAAAAAAAAAAAAAAAAAAGAAAGTCACACTCTTTCGTGGCCAGGGCTGTGTTTTAAGCCCAGCCCTGACTGCAACCAGTAGATTCCAAACCTGTTGGAGTTATGGTAAACCCTTCCAACTGGAATTCTACAACAGAGTAATTCAATGACATTAAAATAGGACAAAAGACCAAAATCCTCTGGAAAGAACAGATTCTGACTTGAGGATATCTTGGGAAGTAAACCGTGCAGCATATAGGCCATAAGAAAGAGATAAAGGGGCTGGGCACAGTGGCTTACGCCTGTAATCCCATCTCTTTGGGAGGCCAAGGCGGGCGGATCACCTGAGGTTGGGAGTTTGAGACCAGCCTGATCAACATGGAGAAACCCCATTTCTCCTAAAAATACAAAATCTGCCAGGCATGGTGGCACATGCCTGTAATCCCAGCTACTCGGGAAGCTGAGGCAGGAGAATCACTTAAACCTGGGAGGCGGAAGTTGTGGTGAGCAGAGATCACACCATTGCACTCCAGCCTGGGCAACGAGAGCGAAAGTCCGTCCCAAAGACAAAAAAAAAAGAAAGAGACAAAGGGACCCTGAAAAAGTGATTATTCACTTTGGCAGTCACGTCCCCGGTGATCTCGGCTCTCCGGTTCAAGTGATTCTCCTGCCTCAGCCTCCTGAGTAGCTGGAGCTACAGGTGTGCGCCACCACGCCCAGCTAATTTTTGTATTTTTAGTAGAGACGGGATTTTGCCATATTGGCCAGGCTGGTCTCGAACTCCTGACCTCGTGATCCGTCCACCTCAGCCTCCCAAAGTGCTGGGATTACAGGCGTGAGCCACCGTGCCCAGCCGTCCCAGTTACTTATTAATGAGATATATACACCTATTACACACTGCTCAACTTTTTAAACCTTGGAATCAGATTGGACACCACCACCCTCATTTTGTGTTCCATCTTGATTTTTACAAGGTACTTGCCTTTTGTCACATCAAAACCCTGGCTTTTTGAAGATACAACATCAGGGCATAAAGGAATGTGCACAATCTAATGTTCAATTGAAATATGTTTGGTACTCAACATACGTCACCGTGGTTCCCTCAAAATTTTGAAATATGCCATGGTTGTACTCATGTGAGTTCCCTGCCAAGCCTCAGGGTGCCTTGACACACAGTCTGGGAAACAGGGACATGCACTGTTTCATTTCATCCTCACAACAGACCTGCATTGTAGGTACTACACCAATTTCTTTTTTTTTTTTTTTTTTTTTTTTTTTAGACAGAATTTTGTTCTTGTTGCCCAGGCTGGAGTGCAATGGCACAATCTCGGCTCACTACAAACTCCGCCTCCCAGGTTCAAGCAATTCTCCTGCCTCAGCCTCCCAAGTAGCTGGGATTATAGGCATGTGCCACCATGCCCGGATAATTTTGCATTTTTAGTACAGATGGAGTTTCTCCATGTTGGTCAGGCTGGTCTTGAACTCCCTACCTAGGGTGATCCGCCCGCCTCGGCCTCCCAAAGTGCTGGGATTATAGGCGTGAGCCACCATGCCTGGCAAATACTACACCAGTTTTATAGATCTGGGAATTCAGGCTGAGACCAGTGAAATGGTTTTTTTGTTTGTTTTTTTTGTTTTTTTTTTTTGAGACGGAGTCTCCCTCTGTCGCCCAGGCTGGAGTGCAGTGGTGCGATCTCAGCTCACTGCAAGGTCTGCCTCCCAGGTGCACGCCATTCTCCTGCCTCAGCCTCCCGAGTAGCTGGGACTACAGGTGCCCGCCAATACACCCAGCTAATTTTTTGTATTTTTAGTAGAGACGGGGTTTCACCATATTAGCCAGAATAGTCTCAATCTCCTGACCTCATGTTCCGCCCATCTCGGCCTCCCAAAGTGCTGGGATTACAGGCGTGAGCCACCGTGCCTGGCCGAGACCAGTGAAATAATTGTCACAGTTCACATACCTAGTAAGAGCTGGCACTGGATGTAAACTCAGGTCTACCTGACTCAGCACCCACATGCTCCTTTTGGTAGCCATGCAACTTCTTCCACTTTTTCAGGATATTAGACTCACAGACCGTCAGAGCTGGACGGGATCTCAGGGATGATCTGGTTCCAGCAATCTGGTTTGACAGATTAAAAAAAAAAAAAAAAAAAAAAGATGCCTGAGAAGGGAAATGATTTGACCAAGATATGCAACTGTCTAAAGGCAGAGCTGAGCCTGGGCCTCCAGACTCCTGGTCTAGATCGCTTTCCCTTCCGCCAGGCTGATTCCCTATTAAATGAGAATAAGAGAAGATAGAAAGTATTCCCAAGAAGTATCTGCTCCTTAAGATGTTTTCGTGTTAGGGTTCATGTGGTTCTCAGAGGCAAATGATAGCTGTCCTTGAAGGTCAGAGGCTGTCCTCAGGGCACAACAGGTGACTCTGCTGTCCTCCCTGTAGCATCTTCCACTTGGAACCAGCTCTCCCCAAACCAACCACATTCCCACTACTGTTCTTGAGCATCTTGTCTCCATCAAGTAAAGCCCTCCCCCATCCTGAGTCCTCTCTCCTTTTAACCTTTACCCACCAGTTCCAAGGCAGGGTGTTTAAAACACCTAGCAGAGGCCAGGCGCGGTGGCGCATGCCTCCCAGCACTTTGGGAGGCCAAGGCGGGTGGATCGCCTGAGGTCAGGAATTTGAGACCAGCCTGGCCAACAAGGCAAAATCTGTCTCTACTAAAAATACAAAAATTAGCCAGGCATGTTGTTGGGCACCTGTAATCCCAGCTACTCGGGAGGCTGAGGCAGAAGAATCACTTGAACCCGGGAGGCAGAGGTTGCAGCAAGCCGAGGTTGCAGCAAGCCAAGGTTGCACCACTGCACTCCAGGCTGAGCGACAGAGTAAAACTCTGTCACAAAAAAATAAATAAAATAAACACCTAGGAGAATGATAGCTCTGCTTCTCATTGGTCTTCCTTGCCATACTGTTGCAATAAGGAATCATTTTTGCAATAAGGAATCATTTATGCAATAAGTATATCCACAGTTTCAATATCACTGAGAACAAGCAAACTGCCAACACATCAGGCCATGCAAAGCTACATACGAAATTTCTTTTTTTTTTTTTTTGAGACAGAGTCATGCTCTGTCACCCAGGGTGGAGTGCAGTGGCGCAATCTTGGCTCACTGCAACCTCCGCCTCCCGGGTTCAAGCAGTTCTTCTGCCTCAGCCTCCTGATTAGCTGGGATTACAGGCGCACGCCACCTTGGCCTCCCAAAGTACCAGGATTATGGGCGTGAACCACCATGCCCGGACTCTACGTCAGAAATTTCAAAAGGAATTTCATAGTTACAAGTTCTTCATGAGAACAATAGCTCCCAGAAAACACCTTCCTTGGTTCCAGGTTTACACTGAAGTTTTTTTTTTTTTTTCTTCACAACACAGATTCTAGGATACACTGAAGTATTAAGAAAAATCGGGGCCAGGCGCGGTGGCTCACGCCTGTAATCCCAGCACTTTGGGAGGCCGAGGTGGGCAGATCACCTGAGGTCAGGAGTTCGAGACCAGCCTGACCAACATGGAGAAACCCCGTCTCTACTAAAAATACAAAAAAAAATTAGCCAGGCATGGTGGCGCATGCCTGTAATCCCAGCTACTCAGGAGGCTGAGGCAGGAGAATTGCTTGAACCTGGGAGGCAGAGGTTGTGGTTAGCCAAGGTAACGCCACTGCACTCCAGCCTGGGCAACAAGAGCAAAACTCTGTCTCAAAAAAAAAAAAAAGAAAAAAAAAAGAGAAAAAAAAGAAAGAAAAATCAGGCCGGGCTTGGTGGCTCATGCCTGTAATCTCAGCACTTTGGGAGGCTGAGGCGGGTGGATCACCTGAAGTCAGGCATTCAAGACCACCCTGGCCAACATGGCGAAACCCCGTCTCTACTAAAAATACAAAAATTAGCTGGGCGTACTGGCCAGGGCCTGTAATCCCAGCTACTCAGGAGGCTGAGGCAGGAGAATCGCTTGAACCCAGAAGGCGGGGAGGTTGTAGTGAGCTAAGATCACGGCACTGCGCTCCAGCCTGGGCAGCAGAGTGAGACTCCATCTCAAAAAAACAAAAAAGAAAAAGAAAAATCAGCTTCAGGCTAGATGCAGTAGCTCACACCTGTAATCCCAACACTTTGGGAGGCTGAGGTGGGAGGATCACTTGAACTCAGGAGCAACATTGTGAGAACTCATCTTTACTAAAAAAAAAAAAAAAAAAATTAGCTGGGTGCAGTGGCTCATGCCTGTAGTCCTAGCTACTTAGGAGGCTGAGGTGGGAGTATCGCTTGAGCCCAGGGGATGGAGGCTGCAGTGAACCTGACCACACCACTGCACTCCAGCCTAACAGAACAAGACCCTGTCCCCACCACCAAAAAAAAAAAAAAAAAAAAATCAACACATAAGAAAGGAGACATAGGATAGCAGATTTTCCATCCTACCACTCACTTGGCAGCTATAAAAGAACCAGAGAAAATAGAAAATGTCTTCCTTTTCTTTCTGGTGGTGATATGTGTTCAGAACAGAAGCTCTGGATTAAATTTTTTTGTCAGTGCAAACGTAAAACTATTTCCTGGCCAAGCATTAATCCTTTCCCTTTTTGCATGCTATTCTGGAATATATCTCACATGATTTTTTTTTTTTTTACAAGGAGAACACCAAACATACTTTATTAGCACAAAAAAAGCAGCCATAACAAGGCACAGCAAGCAGAAACATACATTAGCAGTCAAAAGGTTAGTGTTGCATACAAATATAGCTTTTCTTTTTTGTAGCCTTGGCAATAGCCATAGGGATGTAAAATAACATTCTGTAGCAGCAGGTAAGGAATCTATGGAGCACTCACCAGTGGTACAGAGCACATTAACGAAAAGACACGAGAGTGGATTCGGCTACTTTAGTGCAAAATGTCTAGGACAGAACTGTAAATTCAGTTCAGTTACTAAGAAGCAAACACTAGAACTTGATATAACTTCCAAAAGAGCTCACTCAAGTAGTAGTACATATTATTCTAAGTGACAAAAAGGTGCTAAGTAAAGTTAATAACAGATATAATGGTTGTACAGTACCTTTTAAATCTGCAATTTAGGTTTCAGATTTTCCATTAAGAATTAACTGCACTGAAATTCTATAAATTATACTTAAGCAATTCAGCTACTCACATGATTCTTAAAGAGGCCTACATCGAAACCAAGAGCTGAAAGCACTTATTCAACAGTGGATGGCAGGACAGGCATGTGGCTCACACCTGTAATCCCAGCACTTTGGGAGGCTGAGGCAGGCAGATCACCTGAGGCCAGGAATTCAAGACCAGCCTGGCCAACATGGGGAAACCCCGTCTCTACTAAAAATACAAAAATTAGCCAGGCGTAGTGGCAGGCACCTATAGTCCCAGCTACTTGGGAGGCTGAGGCACGAGAATCACTTAAACCCTGGAGATGGCACCATGATGTCAGGATCTGGAAGAGGGAGAGGAGGAGGAGGAGGAGGAGAAGAAGAATATTCAAATAATGCTTATTGAACATGTACTATATGCCAGGCCAGGCACTGTGTTGAGGGCTTTCCATTTGTTATTTATTTTATTTGAATTTATGTTAAAAATACTGTATTTAAAAATATATGCATAGAAAACAGAATGTGTGTTTGTGTATACATGTGTATATATATAGAGAGAAAGGAAGTTACAAATAGTTATACAGCAAACATTCATGTTTTGAAACAAACTCAGGTCACAAAATAAAACATTGTCAGCACCTCAGAAGCTCCTGCCCCATTACAGTCCACACCTCCTTTTTAGAGGTAATCTGTATGCTGACTTTTAAATCACTTTTTCATTTTTCTTTATAATTTCACTATTGATATACTCATAAACATTCTACTGCTGAAACAGGAGACACCTTCCCTCCAGGGCCCTCCAGCCTTCATTCCAGGCTCCCTGCTGCTCTCAGAACTGCTGCTCACACTTCCCTGTGGCCTTCCTGGCACATCCTCTGCTTTCTGGATCCCTTGCTCAATCACTTCTTGAGAAACAGGGCATGGAAAGTGAAAAGAAAAAGAAGTCAAAACTGCATCTCTGAAATGTCTTTATTGTATCCTCACATTGATTGATAGTTTGGCTCAGAATAGAATTCTAGGTTAGAAATCACTTTCCATGGGACTTTTGAAGGCATTTCTCTATTGCCTTTTAGCTTCCAATGGCACTTGTGAGAATTCTGATTTCATTCTTATTCCTGTCCGTTTGTGCATGCTCTGTTTATCCCCTCTGGATGTTTTCAGGATTAGTTATTTCTTTCTGGTTCTGGAGTTTCAGAGTGATGACAGCTATGCTGCACTACCCATCCCCCTTTGGGAATATGGGACTTATTCCCCTAGCTTCTGTCAATGCTGCTGTAACCCGCAGCTGACAACCCTCTTTAGAGAATGCCTTGGCTGAAGAAAACTTCCAGAGCCAGCCTGCATCCAGCTACCAGCAGCATGCGGACAGAAGGCCCAGCTCCCTCACCTCAACTGGCAACAACTCTGAAGAGTCCTCCTTGCTCTAGAGCTCCCCCTGGGAGGCAGGCTGAGATCCCCCACTGGCCCTGCATCACAGCCCAACTTTTTCCTCTGCTCAGACCTGTTCCCATCCCCTTTCTTACACAGGTGATTTTCCCAAGAGCACTTTCTTTTAAATGTCCTGCCTGCTACTCTCCAGCTTGAGTCTGCCTCCCGGAGAACCCAACCGGCAACTTACAACGTGCCTTGCTGGGGTCTTGTTTATATGCATCATGTGGACAACCACTAGGCTTCGTACTATTGCTAATGTTTACCTCCACTGTGAGTGTGGTGGCATTATGTCCATTTTATTAGATATAGAAACTGAGGCTATCAAAGAGAATAACTGGCATAACAAGGTCACACAGTAAGTAGCTGAAATAGGATTTGAAACAAGATCTCTCTTACTACAAAACAAGTACAGTGTTCATCTCTGGAGTGGCAATGGGAGTTTTGGCCACACACCGAGTCCCAGGCTTGAGGAAGGGAAGAAGAGCAGACGGCAGAATAAGTAAAAACACAGGAGCCAAGGCCATAGCATGAACACAGTTCTCCACATTCTCTCAGTGTAAGCCACTTTGTTCCCAGAGGAGGAAACTGCTGCTGCTGCTGCTGCAATAGATTTGTCCGTTCAGATACCATGGCATCCACTCAAATGCAAGCTGAGTTTACTACATGAGAAGTTCTGACAAATATTGGGACAGGAGCAACTGGGAAAAAAAAAAGAAAGAAAGAAAAGAAAGATACTCACCGGACGTGGTGGTTCAGGCCTGTAATCCCAGCACTTTTAAGAGGATGAGGAGGGCGGATCATCTGAGGTCAGGAGATGGAGACCAGCCTGGCCAACATGGTGAAACCCTGTCTCTACTAAAAATACAAAAATTAGCCAGGCATAGTGGCATGTACCTGTAGTCCCAACTACTTGGGAGGCTGAAGCAGGAGAATCACTTGAACCTGGGAGGCGGCAGTTGCAGTGAGCCGAGACCGTACCATTGCACTACAGCCTGGGTGATAAAAGTGAAACTCTGTCTCGGAAAAAAAAAAAAGAAAAAAAGAAAAGAGAAAGATGAAGTATAGAAACAGAGGTTCTGTCTAGAGCTTTCCCCTTCTGACAAATATTTGATATTTAATTTTATTGCCAGCAAAGCTCATGGGATATTGGAAAGATTCCTTCTCTGTGGGCCTCCATTTTTCCTTTGTAAAAATAAAAATGTTAGATAAATCCTATGGGCTTTAAAAACATCATAAATAATGACATATCGCATTGAAACTCTATTCCCAAGCCACAAGCCACAGACTTTTTTTTTTTTTTTTGAGACAAGGTCTTGCTCTGTTGCCCAGGCTGGAGTGCAGTGGCATGATCTAGGTTGGCATGTGGCATGATCTAGGTTGCTCACTGCAACCTCTGCCTCCTGGGTTCAAACAATTCTCATGTCTCAGCCTCCCAAGGAGCTGGAATTACAGGCATGCACCACCACGCCCAGCTAATTTTTGTGTTTTTAGTAGAGACGGGGTTTCATCATGTTGACCAGGCTGGTTTCAAACTCCTGACCTCAAGTGATCTGCCCGCCTCGGCCTCCCAAAGTGCTAGGATTACAGTCATGAGCCACCACGCCTGGCCCAAAAACTTCTTATATGAGCAATTTAGAAGGGAGTAAAGACATCGCTTCTCGGCCTTTTGGCTAAGATCAAGTGTAGAAGGGAGCAAAGACCACCTGGTGACCATCAAACAGGATATCTGGCGGCAAAACTCCTTATCTGGGGAATTTAGAGGTAATCAAACTTCCCTAGTATCTAAAGTCAACATCTGATTCTAGGCCTCTTTCAACTTTTATAAGTAATTAAAATTTCTATACATTTCTGGAATGCCATGCTGAAACTAATTTTACAACCCTAAGCTCCCACCTTAAGGTCCATAAATGCCCCTAAGGAAAATCCACCACGCATGCTCAGTCCTCTCACTGAGGTGCCGCGCTACACCCTTTTGCAGCGTTCTTCCTTTCTATTTTTTTTTTTTTTTTTTTTTTTTGAGACGGAGTCTTGCTCTTTCACCCAGGCTGGAGTGCAGTGGCGCGATCTCGGCTCACTGCAGGCTCTGCCCCCGCGGAGTTCACGCCATTCTCCTGCCTCAGCCTCCCGCGCAGCTGGGACTACAGGCGCCCGCCACCTAGCCCGGCTAATTTTTTTTTGTATTTTTAGTAGAGACGGGGTTTCACGGTGTTAGCCAGGATGGTCTCAATCTTCTGACCTCGTGATCCGCCCGTCTCGGCTTCCCAAAGTGCTGGGATTACAGGCGTGAGCCACCGCGCCCGGCCGGCGTTCTTCCTTTCTAATGAACTTTCCCTTTTCAAACCTATGCTGTTATAGGTAAATTCTTAACCAAACCGCGAGTCGACCACTTCCGGTGCCAGAGCTCTGGAACCTCGCCTGACAATCTGCATTTTACAGAGAAAGACACAGACACACAGAAACGTTAAATCATACTAATGAAACAGAGGTGAGACGTGAAGCTAGGCAGTCTGGCTTCAAGATTCACTCTGGGAAAGTGCAATGGAACAACTTTCCAAATTTTTTGGTTTTGATAATCTTGCCAAAAGATGAAGACCTTATAAAGCTGGCAAAAAAAGCACACTTTTGGAACAGTATGTACTTAGATTTGCAACAGAGAGAAACATTTTATATTTGATGTTAATAGAAATCGAGAGATGGAAATCCTTCCTCTGGAATCCAAGTAAAATTCTTTTTTTTTTTTTTTTTTTTTTTTTTTGAGACTGAGTCTCGCTTTGTCCCCCAGGCTAGAGTCAGTGGCGCGATGTCGGCTCACTGCAACCTCCTTCTCCCGGGTTCAAGCGATTCTCTTGCCTCGGCCTCCCGGGTAGCTGGGACCACAGGTGCTTGCCACCACGCCTGGCTAATTTTTGTATTTTTTAGTAGAGACGGGGTTTCGCCATGTTGGTCAGGCTGCTCTCCAACTCCTGACCTCAGGTGATCCGCCCGCCTCGCCCTCCCAAAGTGCTGGGATTACAGGTGTGAGCCACCGCGCCTGGCACAAGTAAAATTCTAAATAGAAACGATAACCACGTATCATTCCAATATGACTGTATAATTAAATGGATATAATGCCAGCTGGGAGCATTGTGAAATTGTTTTTTTCTACGTTTGTTATTTTGGGTTTACATACTCCTTGAAACAATCTGACAACTAGGAATAATCATCTTCAGTCTATTTTGTAGTGACAACTAATGATTATAATACACTGCTGGTATTAACTACGTCACTCACAGGAATCAGTAAGAGCAGAGGATCTGTATAGGAAAACATGCAGGTCCCTGAACCTCCAGGTGCGCCCCCTGGTGATGAGATTGGTTCTGCCCACGCTCATGGCAAGTTCCTTGAGGGTTTCTGGATATTAGGGCAGCCAAGGCAACTTTCCAGTTTGTTCCAGCAGGGCTGGAAGTACCCTTAGATATCATCTTGTCCAGGTATACTACTTTACAATTGAGGAGGAAACTCAGGCTATGAGGAGAAGGGAGTTAATGGCAGATGCAGAGCTGAAGACCAGGCCTCCTGATGGGGTGACAGCCATCCCAGTTTTCCTGGAACGCAGGACTTTGTCCAGGGGAAAACAAGATGAGCTGGTCACTCTGCCTGTTGGTTCTGGCTGTCCAGTGCTCTTTTAAACGTCTCCAGGGAGTTCCATGGTCCCAGGTTTGGGAAGAACCTTTGTCTGTTTCCCATGACTTTCAAAATTTACACTTAAGAAGCTTCATAAATTTGCATATCATCCTTATGCAGGAGTTATGCTAATCTCTATATCATTCCAATTTTAGTATATGCACTGTCACAGCAAGCACTCCTCACAGGATTGTTAAGGGTGCCTACTGCCCATTTCCCTGCATCCCCTCTCCCTTGTTTTCTCTAGGAAAGCTGAGTTTGCAGAGGAAGGCAGGGTGATAATCACTTAGGAGTTAAGAGGGAATGTCCTCAGTTCTGGAAAACCAAGAACTCCTGCTTCCATTTCTGAATGGAGAAAATGATGTCCAGAGAGTGAAGCAGTATCCCTCACATCACATGGAAAGTCAGAGCTGGCCTCTGAGGTGGACAGCTCCTAAAAAGAGGTGATTTCAGGGATGGCCCTGACTGCCCCTCTACACCAAACCCCTCTTCTTCCTACTGACTCAAGCCAATGATTTCATCATCAGAATTTCATTCCTGCAGCTTAAACCAAACAAAGGCTATACTTTTATTAAATGTAAATTCTCTGTGAAAAGATTAAGTTTTCCATCTCTCGGCTGGGCACAGTGGCTCACACCTGTAATCCCAGCACTTTGGGAGGCCAAGGCAGGCAGATCACCTGAGGTCAGAAGTTTGAGATCAGCCTGACCAACATGGAGAAACCCTGTCTCTACTAAAAATACAAAAAATTAGCTGGGCATGGTGGCACATGCCTGTAATCCCAGCTACTCGGGAGGCTGAGGCAGGAGAATCGCTTGAACCCAGGAGGCAGAGGTTGCAGTGAGCCAAGGTCGCGCCATTGCACTCCATCCTGGGCAACAAGAGCGAAACTCCGTCTTAAGAAGAAAAAAGAAGAAGTTTTCATCTCTCTGAATGAATGACTTTCTCAGAAACTCTGACCACTTCCCTGCCTCTGCAGTGCATTCATTCTAGTCTGCGGTTCATAGCTGAGGCTCACATGCTGTTGCTGGAGACCTAGCTCTTCAACACTTTGCATTTCCTCTGCATATCCCGCTTCCATGTCATTCACAGGCTGAGGACATCTCTCCATCCACTCCCATTATAGGGCCACATGAGTGCAGTGTCTCACAGGGTATGTCTAAACTCCTCTGCTTACTCAGGAAGACCTTCTATTGCCTGATTTGCTAAAGGATATGCTCTGGAGGGCAGGGTGCTGGTCAGCCGGTTAATAGATACATTCCCGGCATCTAACCTGGTGCCTGGTACTTAAAATACATATTTTTTGGCCGGGTGTGGTGGCTGATGCCTGTAATCTCAGCACTCTGGGAGGCTGAGGTGGACGGATCACTTGAGGTCAGGCATTCAAGACCAGCCTGGCCAACATGGTGAAACCTTGTCTCTACTAAAAATACAAAAATTAGTTGGGTGTGATGGCAGGTGCCTGTAATCCCAGCTACTTGGGAGGCTGAGGCAGGAGAATCACTTGAACCCAGGAAGCAGAGGTTGCAGTGAGTCGAGACCATGCCATTGCACTCAGTCTGGGCAACAAAAGTGAAACTCTGTCTCAAAAAAAAAAATAATAATAAATAATAATGATATTGTTATCTTTTTCATTTTCATTTTTCTAATGATTAGTGACATTGAACATCTTTTCATATGCTTGTTGGCCATTTGTACATCACCTTTGGAGAGATGTCTATTCAAGTCATTGCCCATTTTTAAATTGTATTTTTTGTTGTTGTTGTTGTTGAGCTGGAGGAGTAATTCCTCTCTTACATAAACTGTTCTAGATCACAGAAGAAAATTGAAAATGTATCTTTCAGTTTATGGGACTAGCAAAATCCTTTTACTAAAACCTGACAAAACTAGTTTGAAGAGAAAAAAAGCATAGACCAATCTCACTTGTGAGTAAAGAGCATAAATCCTAAATAAGATATTAGCAAAGAGAATCTAAAAATATATTAAAGGAAAAACACATGATCCATTAGGATTTAGCTCAAGATTCAAAGATTTTTCAATCTTAGGAAATGTATTAATTCATTACATTGCTGGCATTAATGGCAATAACCAGCTAGAAAATAAATCAGAAATAAAGATTCTTTATATGAAAAAGACTATAAAGGTTTTCTGAAAGACATAGAAAAAAATCTGAATAAAGGGAAAGGCCTACTGTGCTACTGGATGGAAAGATTAAATGTTATAAAAATGTCAATTTTCTCCTCAAATTTATCAATAAATTTAGAATAATTCCAATTATAATCTCAATGATTTTTATTTGATGATTATAAAGTTTATCTAAAAGATATAAATGTATTACACAAGAAAATTCTGGAAAAGAATAAGGAGGCACTTGTTTTATTAAATAGTAAAATATGCTATGACAAAAAAGCAAAAAAAATGCTATGATTACATAGTAGTAAAATGTGAATTTTTTTTTAATTTTTATTTTTTTGAGACTGAGTCTCACTCTGTCATCCAGCCGCTGGAGTGCTCAATCTCGGCTCACAGCAACCTCTGCTGCCTGGCTTCAGGCAATTCTCCTGCCTCAGCTTCCCGAGTAGCTGGGATTACAGATGCCTGCCACCACACCTGGCTAATTTTTGTAATTTTAGTAGAGATGGGGTTTCACCATCTTGACCAGGCTGGTCTTGAACTCCTGACCTCGTGATCCACCTGCCTCGGCCTCCTAAAGTGCTGGGATTACAGGCGTGAGCCACTGCGCCTGGTCTATTATTGTTATTGTGTTTTTTTTTTTTTTTTGAGAGAGAGTCTCACTGTGTTGCCCTGGTTGGAGTACAGTGGCACGATCTCTGCTCACTGCAACCGCCGCCTCCTGGGTTCAAGCGATTCTCATGCCTCAGCCTCCCAAGTAGCTGGGATTACAGGCATGTACCACCATGCCTGGTTAACTTTTTGCGTTTTTAGTAGAGACAGGGTTTCACCATGTTGGCCAGGCTGGTCTCGAACTCCTGGCCTCAAGTGATCCACCCGCCTCAGCTTTCTAAAATGCTGGGATTGTAAGTGCTGGGTGAGCCACTATGCCTGGCAAAAGTGTATTATTAGCAAAAGAAAAGACAAAGATACATGAAATAGAATAGCGATTCCATGGCTAAATCTATGGATGTATGAGAATTTAGTAGGTGGCATTTCTCATTTTTAAAAAAAAATTTAATTTTTTTTTTTTTTTTTAAGTAGAGATGAGGTCGGCCAGGCGCAGTGGCTCACACTTGTAATCCCAGCACTTTGGGAGGCTGAGACAGGCAGATCATGAGGTCAGGAGTTTGAGACCAGCCTGGCCAACATGGGGAAACCTCGTCTCTACTAAAAATACAAAAACTAATTGGGCGTGGTGGTGTGTGCCTGTATTCCCAGCTACTCAGGAGGCTGAGGCAGGAGAATGGCTTGAACTCAGGAGGCGGAGGTTGCAGTGAGCTGAAATCGTGCCACTGCACTCCAGCCTGAGTGACAAAGCAAGACTCCGTCTCAAAAAAAAAAAAAAAAAAGGTAGAGATGAGGTCTCGTTATGTTGACCAGGCTGGTCTCGAACTCCTGGCCTCAAGCAATCCTCCCATCTCGACCTCTCAAAGTGCTGGGATTACAGGTGTGAGCCACCATGCCCGGTCTGCAGGTAGTGTTTCAAATCAGTGGGGAAATTATAAATTATTCAATAAATTGGGTGGCAATTGCCTGCCTATATGAGGTGCAGAGGATAGACGAAAGGCAAGCCCCATATAATATACAAAAGTTAGTTACATATATAAAAGGTCTATAATTAGAGAATAAAATCACAACAAAAGAAAAAGAAAATACAGAACATTTTTATCGTATTTAAATGAGGTAGTTTGTTCTATTCATGACTCAAAACCTAGAATACTTAAAGGAATAAGTTAACCAAAACAGAAAAAAAATTTTAATTTCTTTAGAGAAAAAGACAACATATTCAAAATTAAAAGTTGGGCTGGACACAGTGGCTCATGACTGTAATACCAGCACTTTGGGAGGCTGAGGCAGGAGGATCAATTAAACTCAGGAATTTGAGATCAGCGTTGGCAACATAGTGAGACCCTATCTCTAAAAATTAGCCAGGCATAGTGGCATATGCCTATAATCCCAGCAACTTGGGAGGTTAAAGTGGGAGGATTCATTGAGCCTATGAGCTTGAGGCTACAGTGAGCTATGATCACACCACTGCACTCCAGCCAAGGTGATAGAGCATGACCCAGTCTCCAAAAAAAGAAAAAAAAAGGCAAACAATACAAAGGAAAAAAAATTTTGCAACATATTATAATATGTTAATAATTGGCTTCCACAAATCTGTAAGAAAAATAAGTGTAAAATAAAAGCGGTCAAAAAAAGTGTGCATAATCATTCCATAGAAGAAGAAATATAAACAGATAATTAACATATAAAAAGGTGCTCCACCTCACTAATAATAAAAAATACAAGTTAAAATTAAATATTTTTCACCTATTGAGTTATAGACTAAAAGACCTAAAAGACCTCTCTGGCAAAACTAACTAACCCTGGAAAAAAGGCTTAAAGATACTGATGCTTAGGATTCCCCAGTGAACTGGCTAGGAACCTATCTTATGCCTCTGGAGTGAAGCACGCTATTCAACAAGCCCCATCCAGATACAAAGAGCTTTTAGTCCCTCATTATTAAGCATGAATGGACAGCCAAGCATCACTAGACTTTTGAGAAAAGGCTCTAAGATTATAGATAAAAAGGAATTTGGAAGAAGAAATAAAACAGGAAACAAAAGTTTTAAAAATTGTATCCTTAGAGATTTAAGAGAAGATATTGCAATCATGAAATAAGAACATACTATGATAAAAAAGAAATATTCAGGCCGGGTATGGTGGTTCACACCTGTAATCCCAGTACTTTGGGAGGCCAAGGCAGGCAGATCACCTGAGGTCAGGAATTCGAGAGCAGCCTGGGCAACATGGTGAAACCCCATCTCTACTAAAGATACAAAAATTAGCCAGGTGTGGTGGTGCAGGCCTGTAATCCCAGCTATTTGAGAGGCTGAGGCAGGAGAATCGCTTGAACCCACCAGGCGGAGGTTGCAGTGAACCAAGACTGCACCACCACATCCCAGCCTGGGCGACAGAGTGAGACTCCATCTCAAAAAAAAAAAAGAAAAAAGAAAAAAAACAAAGGAATATTCAGAGAGTAAGGGAAAAGGCTTAGGTATTAAGTATTTGATACAGACATTTTTAGAAATTCAGCATAATGGTGGGAAGATAAAATTGAGGCACTCTCCTAAACAATAGAACAAAAAAAAGGAAAACAGGAAATAAAAGATAAGAAACTCTCCTAAACAATAGAACAAAAAAATGGAAAACAGGAAATAAAAGTTAAGAAAATGAGAAAATTAGTGCAGGAGGTCCAATATCCCCTCCCCCTTACACATCTAGAAATAATTGTAGAGAAAGAGAACATAGAAAATTAAGGCCAGGCATGGTGGCTCACGCCTGTAATCCCAGCACTTTGAGAGGCCAAGGCAGGTGGCTCACTTGAGGTCAGGAGTTCAAGAGCTGCCAGGCCAACATGGTGAAACCCCATCTCTACTAAAAATACAAAAAATTAGCCAAGCATGGTGGCGGGCTCCTGTAATCCCAGCTACTCAGGAGGCTGAGGCACAAGAATCACTTGAACCCCAGAGGTGGAGGTTGCAATGAGCCAAGATTGCGCCACTGCACTCCAGCCTGGGTGACAGAGCAAGACCCCATCTCAAATAATAATATAATATATTAATATGTATATAGCTTGGCACACTGGTGCATACATGTAGTCCTAGCTAGTCAGAAGGCTGAGGTGGGAAGATTGCTTGAGCCCAGGAGTTTGAAGCCAGCCTGAGCAACATAGCAAGACCCCATCTTTAAAAAGAAAAAAAAATTATATATGTATATATAAACATTTATATATGCAGAGAAAAAAAATCCACACTAAACTGTTCATAATTATTACTTACAGGGAGTTGGATGTCAGAGACTCCTATTTTTTACATTACATATTTCCATGTTTTATTTAATTTTTTTGGTAACAAGCATGAATTACATTTTTTTTTTTCTCGAGACGGAGTCTTGCTCCATCACTCAGGCTGGAGTGCAATGGTGTGATCTCGACTCACTGCAACCTCTGCCTCCTCAGTTCAAGCAATTCTCCTGCCTCAGCCTCCTGAGTAGCTGGGATTACAGGTGCGCACCACCACACCTGGCTAATTTTTTGTATTTTTAGTAGAGATGGGGTTTCACCATATTGGCCAGGCTGGTCTTGAACTCATGACCTCATGATCCTCCTGCCTCAGCCTCCCAAAGTGCTGGATTACAAGGGTGAGCCACCGTGCCTGGCCTATGCTTTTTTTAAAAGCGTATTTTTTGTGTGTGCACATTCAAATATGTGTTGCTTGGTTGATTGATAACTTTTTCAATTATATCTTACATCCATAAGCATAGTGCAAGTTTTTCAAAGACAAAGATCCCTTTACAAGGTTTACAGCTCAGTGCCAATCACTGGGCTGGCTATCCATTAGGCAGGTACTGGATAATGGCTAAAATTCCAGTACTGAACGCACATTATGGCAACAAAAGAGTCTGTTGTACTATTCACTGCCAGCAGATGGCAGGCCTTCATCAGAAGTCCCTTCTATGGCATTTCCTTATTTATCCCTTCCATCCTTCCAACCTTTCCAACGTTCCTTATTTCACTGTACTATTAAAAATAATTTAAACTTCTCTCTCTCTCAGACCAGAATGAGAGCTTCTACAGGATGAAAATATCTCCTAATTCATCTTGGACTTATAAGTATTGAGTACTGGCCTGAACCGAGTAGGTAAATATTTTTGGAATGAATAAATGCATATTTCTCTGAAAACCAGTAAAATCCTACAACCAGCTCCAAACCTTCTTCTTTGACAATTAATCAAGAAACATTAATTGATAACTTCTGTGTCCTATCCAGAGATGGATAGGACAGAGATGGAGGTTTAAAACAATGAGGGAATAAAAAACAAGCGGTTTTAGCCAACTGAAACCTTGTATTGGGTGAGCCCCTCCAACTCTAACTCTTCCTAGGCTAATGGTGAAGATGAGGCCTCTGCCATTTGGGTACCTCAGTCTGATGGGAGAAACACGTCCCTATCCTTGGGCGATCGCTGTGTGGCTGGGATTGGCAGGGCCCAGCCTTAGGCAGCTCCCAGATTGATGAAGGAAACATACTTGGCAACACAAAACAGATCTAGTCATGGCTTTCAGACTGATCCCCCCTAATATGCCCCTGTCCTCACAGGCCCGTGTATCCAACAGACCACCAACTGATGCCATTTTCACACAGGAGGACCTTATTTCCCTCCCCACACCCGGAACCCTGAATCTGAAAGGGAAAACAGAAGTATTCCACTTTTTTTCCCAGAGCATATTGTTGGGGAACTTGGCAAGTTACTGAGGCTAAATTGAAGGGGCCAAAGGGAGGGTCAGGAGCTCAAGCAGCTGTGGCATTTGGACTGGGAGTCAAGTATCCTCAGGGGGTGAGAAGCTTCCAGGGAGGAGGGGTGGAGACCAGGGGTAGAAAATCCCTAAACTCTGCTCCCTGTCACAGCTCAGAAGAATATGCATGGAGGCTCATTCTCCCCCTGCCCCAATCCTTTATCTAATTAGCAGAGAAGTGTAAAAAGTCAGAAATCCTATCTCTTTGTCTTTTGGCATTCTCCAGTCACCTCCACCCCCTCTCTACTCCCTCTCAGCTCTTCTGCAACTTGCTCCTACAGTCTAATCAGCCCCTGTAGGCTCAGAGCCCTGCAAGGAGCCTGAGAAAGAAATGCTGGGGATCGAAGGATTTGGGAAGTTCAGTGAAAGTGCACTTTTAGAAAGAAGCACTGGCCTAGGATGTATACCTTTGCTGTTGGGTGACCAGCTATCGTGGTTTGCTCAAAACCCTCCTGGCCTTAACAATGAAAGCCTTAAACTATAGGAGACCTCTCAGTCCTGGGCAAACCAGGATGCTGGAATCCAGGCTCTCTTGGCCCCAAAACACTGTGTAACCCTCAATAAGTTCTCTCTCTATGGGACTCAGTTGCCTCCTTGTCAAATGGGACTCTCTAGTTCAGACACTCTAAGGTTCCACGAATGGCCTCTGAATTTCCTGAAACTAGGCACAGCTAGGGTGACGTTGGTATATATCCTTTATTGATAATAGTCCTCAATGCTTCCCTAGGACTCCTGGAATCTCATCATCATCCTGGAACATTAGAGGTGGAAGGGGTCTTCAGGATTACCTGGTAATACCTTTCCAGAAGTGTGAATGCTTATTCATCGTATCTATTTACGTGTTCTACCTGACATTATAGATAGATACATACCTTATCTCCTGTTACTAGACAGTAAGCTCCATGAAGGCGGGTAGTAAGAAGAAAAATTAAAGCCCTGCACATCACTGAAACAATTATTGGGTGTTAAATTCCACACTTTCCACTTTACCTCCCTGTGGCCTAGAGGGAGGACACTGGGCTCCAGCGGTGTGCTGAAGGCAGCTTATACCCACTCCTGAGAGCGACTGTTGCATTTTTAGGAATTTTGCAAACTGGTTGTTAAATAAAGCCAATATTTAAAATTAAATTATATAAACTTATAATTATATTAAAAACAAAGGTAACAAATACTCAAAATTCATCACTTCCTAATTAGTTTGCTAAATTTCACTATCATTTATGCTGAAGGCTATTTATACCCATTGTATCTATATGACAGAAATATTATATAATGATATAATACATCTCTTCCCAAGTCTACATTGGCAGTTTGCAATTCACTATGCTCTAGTATTTATACCATGAAAATTAGCAAATATTACCAATCAGGCTCCTGCCACACCCAAGCCAGTTGTTAATCATTTACCAGCACACCAGGGCTTTAGAGATACTACTATTCAATCTATCTTGTCACAGGCTCATCTGTCCCCACCATCATCTTCTGTTCTAGTCTTCAGCTCTAGATTTCCATTCCTGCAAGAGAGAAACCAAGAGTTGGATCATTACTTAAAAGCTAATGAGACAATAGAGCTGGGATTAAGGAAATTGATACACAGGTTGACTAGAAATGATTCACAGACTTGATGTGGAATGCCTCTCACTATTCTCTCCAGGAAACCTCCGTCTGCAGTGAAAAATTTAGTCAGTCCAGCACAGGGGTCTTATGTAGATACACTCCAAAGGACTCTGAAGAAGACATTGGTTATCCTCCAGGTATCCATCTTAAACGCTCATCTAATCGTCAACTACAGGATTCAAAGATGTATAAGATAATTCTGGCCGGGCACAGTGGCTCACGTCTGTAATCCCAGCACTTTGGGAGGCCGAGGTGAGCAAATCCCTTGAAGCCAGGAGTTTGAGACCATCCTATCCAACACGGTGAAACCCAGTCTCTTCTAAAAATGCAAAAATTAGCCAAGCGTGGAGGCGAGCACCTGTAATCCCAGCTACTTGGGTGGCTGAGGCATGAGAATGGCTTTGAACCCAGGAGGCAGAGGTTGTGGTGAGCTGAGATTGCACCACTGCACTGTAGCCTGGGTGACAGAGACTCCTTCTCAAAAAAAAAAAAAAAAAACCACACACACAAACAAAAAAAGATAATTCCAACACTCGCAACTGAAGAAGATAAGATTTCTGGCCTACAATCACCTCTGGGATTAATAAACTCTGTAAATCTTGCTTTTTTTTTTTTTGGGTAATTTTTATATTTTTAGTAGAGATGAGGTTTCTCCATGTTGGTCAGGCTGGTCTCAAACTCCTAAACTCAGGTGATTTGCCTGCCTTGGCCTCCCAAAGTGCTGGGATTACAGGATTACAGGAGTGAGCCCTGGACTTTTTTTTTTGAGACAGGGTCTCATTCTGCCACCTAGGCTAGAGTACAGTGGCGCAATCATGGCTCACTGTAGCCTCAAAGTCCTGAGCTCAGGCGATCATCCCCACTCAGCCTCCCAAAGGGCTGGGATTATAGATGTGAGCTACCATGCCCAGCCCAGCTGGGAAAGTCTTTAGTGATCATTCAACCTTCAACATTTTCCTCACTCCCTCATTTTGGAGATGAAGAATCTAAGTCCAGATGGTGGTAAATAGCTTGCCCAAGGTCACACAACAAATTAGTGGCCAAAGCCCAGGGCTCCTGATACCTGGAGCAGAGGCCTCTCTATAAATTCTCACTTCCATTTAGAAAAACTATATGATCTTGCCGGGCGCAGTGGCTCACGCCTGTAATCCCAGCACTTTGGGAGGCCGAGACGGGTGGATCACGAGGTCAGGAGATCGAGACCATCCTGGCAAACACAGTGAAACCCCGTCTCTACTAAAAATTCAATACAGGCGGGCGCCTGTAGTCACAGCTACTCGGGAGGCTGAGGCAGGAGAATGGCGTGAACAAGGGAGGCGGAGCTTGCAGTGAGCGGAGATCGCGCCACTGCACTCCAGCCTGGGCGACACAGCGAGACTCTGTCTCAAAAAAAAAAAAAAAAAGAAAAACTATATGATCTTTATAGAATCTGAGCAGGAGCGAGCACAGTTTGCATACAAAAAACTATCTTCCCCTCTGCTTCCTAGAAAAAAAAGAGTATTTTTTTGTAGAGTACCAATTAAATGCCAGGTGCAGCGGAGAACACAGAAGCGTAAGACCCAATCACTCACACACAGGAAGTGAAAGCGGAGTCACTCCTAAAACTCTTTCGAGGTGGCAGGGGACTTCCTCGGAGCTATCACTAACCCAGTTCTGACCCCATAGTGAATGCCATGGAAATCAACCCTGCTGTCTTAAGAAATGAAAGTTAAATTAGATTCTTGATTGGGAAAAGTAGGAGACAGAGAAAAGGCCGCTGAGGCTAACTCAGTGGGCTTTTCTCACGTAACTCAAGTCTGGGACACCTATTTTCCCCAAGCAGAGAGGCCCACAAGCAATCAAGGGAAGAGAGCTTGCGGGGGGCTGGGAGGCAGAGCTTTAGTCCATTAGGACTTTTTGTCCTCATCCTTCTGAAGAAACGAAACAAAAAACTACATACAAAATAAGAGCCCAAATTTCCTCCTAGGTTTAGCATATCTAAAATTGCTCCAAATTGCTATACAAATTTCTAAACACTTCTATTTTTGTAATTATCTTATGTCAGAAGGACAACAGTCAGTTTGCCGACCGACGCCAAGCCTGGCCCATACTTGGAGTGTGCCCTAAAGACACCTGGGGACTCTTTGGCCCCTGGAACTCCTTTGGTGGGCGGATCTCTGAGCTCCACTTCCCACCCAAACCAGGTCCAAAGTTCTGGGAAGTGATCTGGATGTTGTAATGGTCACAGGATGGAGTCAGAACTGTGACTTTCCATCTATGCTTTCCTCTGAACTTCTCTAGACTTCCTTCTCCAGCCTTAGGAAAGAGCTTCAGCAACCAAGAAGGACTTTCCCACCTTTTATTCTAGTCCCCAACCATACCTAATGGTGCCCACTAGGGGTCACAGGGTCTTTCATTTGTTCATCCAGGTGCCTTCTTAAGCACTAAGAACCGAAAGTGAACCTAAAAGACATTCCTGGCTGGGTGCGGTGGCTCATGCCTGTAATCCCAGCACTTCAGGAGGCCAAAGGGGTGCGGATCACCTGATGTCAGGAGTTTGAGACCAGCCTGGCCAACATACGGAAACCCTGTCTCTACTAAAAGTACAAAATTAGCTGGACATGGTGGCACATGCCTGTAATCTCAGCTACTGGGGAGGCTGAGGCAGGAGAATCATTTGAACACAGAGGTGGAGGTTGCAGTAAGTTGAGATGGCACACTTGCACTCCAGCCCGGGTGACACGAGTGAAACTCTGCCTCAAAAAATAAAATAAAATAAGGCTGGGTATGGTGGCTCAAGCCTGTAATCCCAGCACTTTGGGAGGCCGAGGCAGGTGGATCACGAGATTAAGAGATCGAGACCATCCCGGCCAACATGGTGAAACCCGTCTCTACTAAAAATACAAAAATTAGCTGGGCATGGTGGCGCACACCTGTAATCCCAGCTACTCCGGAAGCTGAGGCAGGAGAATTGCTCGATCCCAGGAAGTGGAGGTTGCAGTGAACCGAGATCATGCCACTGCACTCCAGCCTGGCGACAGAGTGAGACTCCGTCTCAAAATAAATAAATAAATAAAATAAAAGACAGATTCCCACCTAAGGAACTGAAGTCCTAGTAACAAAGTAGTATCAGAAAGAAAGGCATCAGGGCCATGCGCAGTGGCTCATGCCTATAATCCCAGCATTTTGGGAGGCCAAGGTGGGCAGATCACTTGAGCCCAGGAGTTCAAGACCAGGCTGGCCAACTGGCGAAACCCCTTCTCTACTAAAAATACAAAATTTAGCTGGGTGTGGTGGCTGGCACCTGTAGTCTCAGATACTTGGGAGGCTGAGGTAGGAGAATCGCTTGAACCCAGGAGGCAGAGGTTGCAGTGAGCTGAGATTGCACCACTGCACTCCAGCCTGGGCGACAGAGCGAGAGACTCTGTCTCAAAAAAAAAAAAAAGAAAGGCATCAGTCTTCCCAAATATAACCCTGGGTGGCCCTAAGGTTGGTTCTCAGATATATAAAAAATTAACTAACTGGAGTTGTAACCCTCAGATATAAAAGGATAGATTTGCTAGGAATTAAGGAAATTTCCCAGCAGTTGCTAGAATGTGGTGGAAGGGACTGTTGCAGAGATGGACTCTGAAGTGTTCCTGCTCCATAGTCCCACAGCTCCATCACCTCACAGCCTTGAAGGAAGTGGTAGGGATGGCGCACTCACTGGTTTAGGTAAATGAGTAGGAAGCAGCCCCAGATGGAGTTGCTTTATGATTATTAACACCTTGGGGAGGATGGCAGGACAGAGAGTGGGCTCTCACTGACAGATGAGGACACTGTAGCTCCAAGAATAGGTGACCTGCCCTCAGGGTTAAGGACCCAGCCTGCTCTGGCCTACATGATTCTGAGAAATGGGCCAAAGAAGCAGGAAGAGACAAAATTGACATATAGAAGAAAGAAATCTCAAGTATAGGAGAAAAGCAGCCTCCTTCTCAGTCTGGGAGGGAAGAAGGGCTGGAGGGGCTGGGCAGGGCGGGGCTTTCGGCGAAAACTGAGTCCCTCCTCCCAGATCCCCCACTGGGCTGGTGGCTCCTGCAGCCCTGCCAGTTAGGAACAAATGAGAAGAGCTGCTGATTTCCTCCCTTGGACATTCAGAATTTTCTCACATAAATACTGAGGAAGACCCTGCCCTCTCCTCACTTCTCTGGACTTGGCCCTGAGCTGGACCTGGTCCACTGGGGTAGTCAGGGCGATGGGGAATCTGTTTATGCTCTGGGCAGCTCTGGGCATATGCTATGCTGCATTCAGTGCCTCTGCCTGGTAAGTCCTTTCCCAACCCTCACTCCTTGCCAAGGAGGCCCCCATTGTCTCATCCCCATTCACCTCTGCCTCACTTTTTCTCTTTTTGGTAGGTCAGTGAACAATTTCCTGATAACAGGTCCCAAGGTAGGATGATCTCCAGCTTCTGTTTTTACCCACTGAGGGCCCTAAGGGGACTCTTCTGGAGAAAAGAGGGGAGGGGACAGTGCCAGAGCCCCTCACCCAGAGTAACCCATGGTTGATTCTTAATGGAGAGCTGGCCCATCTGAGTCCTGCCTGCTCCCCCAACCACAGATGACCCATACCGGGCAGAAGCTCACAGCCCTTTTCCCTTTGCCAGGCCTATCTGACCTACACGACTAGTGTGGCCTTGGGTGCCCAGAGTGGCATCGAGGAGTGCAAGTTCCAATTTGCTTGGGAACGCTGGAACTGCCCTGAAAATGCTCTTCAGCTCTCCACCCACAACAGGCTGAGAAGTGGTAAGTTTGTGTGGGACTCACCTGTACAAGGGGTATATATGTGAATGGAGGGGGGCTTGCAGTATGTGTATATGTGTGACATGTATTGCACAGTGAAATAAAAATGCTGCCAGTGACCTGCTGACCTGCCATTTCCTTGCTGTGTGGCCTTGAGTAAATTACCTCCCCTCTCCCAACCCCAGATTTGTCATTTGGGTCAGTAAGGCCAGTTCTGTTTAGTTCATCAGAAGTATCCTATGGGTTGAATGAGGTGGGTATGAGGTGTCTCTATGTATGAGATAAATGTAGGAAATTACTCTTTTTTTTTTTTTTTTTTGAGACGGAGTCTCACTCTGTTGCCCAGGCTGGAGTGCAATGGCGCAATCTCGGCTTACCGCAACTTCCGCCTCCAGAGTTCAAGTGATTCTCCTGCCTCAGCCTCCCGAGTAGCTGGGATTACAGGCATGCAACATGCCTGGCTAATTTTTTGTATTTTTAGTAGAGATGGGGTTTCACCATGTTGGCCAGGCTGGTCTCAAACTCCTGACCTCAGGTGATCCACCCACCTCAGCCTCCAAAAGTGCTGGGATTACAGGCGTGAGCCACCGTGCCCCGCGGAAATTACTCTATTTTTTAAATGCATGCCTATATTTGTGCGTTTGTACACACTGATCTTGCACTGAGTTGCATGAAATAAAAATGGGGAAAGGGCTGTGTGTTTGCAGCTCCTCAGGAAGTTTCACATGGCTAACTGCCATAAAATCTGAACAACAGAAAAGCTGAGACGTCACATTGAGTTGTGCCTCAGGTGGGGTGTGTGTCTATGTGTGTGTATGGGTGTGCACGTGCACCCATTTGTAACTGTGTGCCGTAGTTTGCATGTCATTTTTGAAGATAACATTCACCTGAGAATAGTTAGGGGAACAAGAGTAAAGAAGACGGAGAAAGTGGCTAAGCACGTGTTGGAACCATGCCTATAATCCCAGCACTTTGGAAGGCTAAGGCAGGAGGATCGCTTGAGTTCAGGAGTTCGAGACCAGCCTGGGCAACATAGCAAGACCTCATCTCTACTAAAAATAAAAGTAAAAATATTAGCCGGCATGGTAGCATGTGCCTGTAGTCCCAGAGATCTGGAAGGCTGAGTTGGGAGGATTTCTGGAACCCAGGAGTTCAAGGATATAGTGAGCTATGATCACACCACTACACTCCTGCCTGGGTGACAGAGCAAGATCTTGTCTCAAAAAAAAAAAAAAAAAAAAAGATGAGGTTCAAAAGAAATGTCTCCCCATGGGGTATACAGATAGAATAGGGAGTATGTAGAAATGAAATGTGACCATGTTTGTAAAGAGTTTAGTAAGATAAGAGTTCAGTAGGCGGCAGTCAGGATGATTATGATTATTACATGGCCCAAACTTCCCAGTCAGAAGCAGCAAAGGTCCTCCTCTCTCTCCTAGGCCAGCATCAAGCCCTGAGTCTCACTGCCTAAGGACTAGCAGCAGTGGCTAGTGGACAGAGGTCTAGGCTGGACTCTAAGAGGGCAAGGTCCCGATCCCAACACCACAATTGGAAAGTGGTCTTGTTCTCATCATTCTTTTCCTTTTTTTTTTTTTTTTGAGACAGGGTTTCACTTTTTTACCCAGGCTAGTTTGCAGTGGCGCGATCTTGGCTCAATGCAGCCTCTGCCTCCCAGGCTCAGGCAATTCTCCCACCTCAGCCTCCTGAGTAGCTGGGACTATAGGCATGCACCCCCATGCCCGGCTAATTTTTGTATTTGTTGTAGAGACAGGGTTTCGTCATGTTGCCCAGGCTGGTCTCGAACTCCTGAGCTCAAGCAATCCACCCAACTTAACCTCCCAAAGTGCTGGGATTACATTGGTCTCATCATTCTATCTCTGGTTTTTACTTTCCCCATTGGTTAACATAGGGATGTTCATTCCTGCCTGGATGAAGGAAGGAGGCTGGAAAAATATGCATTGTTCTTTCAAATAGAAGAGCATTGGCTGGATGCAGTGGCTCACACCTGTAATCCCAGCACTTTGGGAGGCTGAGACGGGAGGATTGCTTGCACCCAGGAGTTCAAGTCCAGCCTGGGCAACATAGTGAGACCCTATTTCTAATACAATAATAATAGGCCAGGTGCGGTGGCTCATGCCTGTAATCCCAGCACTTTGGGAGGCCAAGGTGAGTGGATCACTTGAGCCCAGGAGTTCTAGACCACTCTGGCCAACATGGTGAAACCCCATATGTACTAAAGACCAAACAAAACAAAACAAAACAAAACAAAACAAAAAAAATAGCCGGGTGTGGTAGCATGCACCTATAGTCCCAGCTACTCAGGAGGCTGAGGCATGAGAATTGCTTGAACCCGGAAGGCAGAGGTTACAGTGAGCCAAGATCACGCTACTGCACTCCAGCCTGGACAACAGAGTGAGAGCCTATCTCAAAAAATAAAATAATAATTTTAAAAAATAGGCCAGGCACAGTGTCTCACGCCTGTAATCCCAGCACTTTGGGAGGCCAGGCGGGTGGGTCACCTGAGATCAGGAGTTCAAGACCAGCCTGGCCAACATGGTGAAACCCCGTCTCTACTAAAAATACAAAAATTAGCTGGGGGTGGTGGCATGTACCTGCTACTCAGGAGGCTGAGGCAGGAGAATCGCTTGAACCTGGGAGGCGGAGGTTGCAGAGAGCCGAGATCATGCCACTGCACCCCAGCCTGGGCAACAGAGTGAGACTCTGTCTCAAAACAAAAACAAAAACAAAAAAATGACCAGCCACAGTGGTTCACGCCTGTAATCCCAGCACTTTGGGAGGCCAAGGAGGGCGGATCATGTGGTCAAGAGATCGAGACCATCCTGGTCAACAAGGTGAAACCCCATCTCTACTAGAAATACAAAAATTAGCTGGGCATGGTGGCACGCACCTGTAGTCCCAGCCAGCTACTCAGGAGGCTGGGGCAGGAGAATTGCTTGAACCTGGGAGGCAGAGGCTGCAGTGAGCCAAGATCATGCCACTGCACTCCAGCCTGGTGACAGAGCAAGTCTCAAAAAAAAAAAAAAAAAAAAAACAACAAAAAAAAAAAAACCAGAAAGAAAAGCATCCTCTTAAACCCAAAGGAAGTGGTGGATAAGGGAGATAAACAGTATTATTTTTCCAAAGCCTCTGCTTTGGGTAATCAGGGTCCAGGTTTCCAGTCAGTTCCCTCTCTCTCTCCAAAGCTACCAGAGAGACTTCCTTCATACATGCTATCAGCTCTGCTGGAGTCATGTACATCATCACCAAGAACTGTAGCATGGGTGACTTCGAAAACTGTGGCTGTGATGGGTCAAACAATGGAAAAACAGGTAAGTTGAGCTTTCTAATGGGGGTGGGAAGAGGTGAGGGGCTACAGAGCTGAGTGCAGACTAAAGTCTTCCAGAGAAAGGCTGAGGGACACAGCTCCCTTAAACCTCAAGACTCCAGCAACTCCTTCAATTGTAGGATCTCCTAGCCTTACACTCTCAGAGTTGAGCCTGGGTCCATGAGTCTAGGCGTTAGCAAGTAGCTCTAAAAGCAACAAGGCAATTAGAAATGAGAAAGCCGAAGAGACTTAAAGCTAGCCCTGGTATTTCAGGCTTGGAATGGCTCATCCATAATCTAGAGCTACTCAGCAATTTACAGATTACCTAAGACACTTACTCAGATTTATCACTAATGAAGGAGGTAGTAGCCTTTACAAGATGATTGTAGAATAATGGTGCAGAATTCCAGAATGTTTGAGCTGCAGTGAACCTTTTTTTTTTTTTTTTTTGAGATGGAGTCTCGCTCTGTCGACTAGGCTGGAGTGCAGTGGCGCGATCTCAGCTCACTGCAAACTCCACCTCCCAGGTTCATGCCATTCTCCTGCCTCAGCCTCCCGAGTAGCTGGGACTACAGGTGCCCACCACCACACTCGGCTAATTTTTTGTATTTTTAGTAGAGATGGGGTTTCACCGTGTTAGCCAGGATGGTCTCGATCTCCTGACCTCGTGATCCGCCTGCCTTGGCCTCCCAAAGTGCTGGGATTACAGGCGTGAGCCACCACGCCTGGCCAAGCTGCAGTGAACCTTTGAGAGCATCTAAGTTAGCCCCCAGTGTACCTACTTTTACTGTGGGTATAGAAGACTAATTGCTTATGGCTGGGAAGTGTCTGAAGGGTGGGCAGTTGGCTTTGGCAACAGGACTCCCACCCACCCCAAGCACCTCCATTTCCCTGTCTCACCTTCAGCCATAGCTTTACACTCTAGGGCTCTTGGGGGTGGTTTGGCGGGTGACTGGGACTGAGCATGGAGCTACATGGAGAACTTATTCTGTCCTTGTATATAGGAGGCCATGGCTGGATCTGGGGAGGCTGCAGCGACAATGTGGAATTTGGGGAAAGGATCTCCAAACTCTTCGTGGACAGTTTGGAGAAGGGGAAGGATGCCAGAGCCCTGATGAATCTTCACAACAACAGGGCCGGCAGACTGGTGGGTATAGGCATTGTGGCCAGTATTTCTACAGCTTCACATCTGCACGGCCCTTCACAATTTACCAAGAGCTGTCTTATACGTTCTTTCCTCATACTACCCAGCCAGATTGAGATGGCTACCCGCATTCTCTGGATGACAAAACCAATTAAATCTGAGCCAAGTGGCTTGTCCAAGGCAACTAATAAGTGTCAGAGACAGGCAGTGAACTCAGATCTTCTCACTGAGTCCTCTTGTCATTGTATATTTTGCTCTGCCCCTCCACACGCGGGCTTCTGAGAACACAGAACCAAGGCCTTGCTTCTATGACTTAAATTTTTATCACTTCAACTGCATGTTCTAGTAAATTAACAGGGCCTTGTTGTCCAGCCTTGTGTCCTAAAGTCTGTCTGGGCTGTGGGGAATTGGGATTGATCTAGGCTTCTCTGGAGTGTCAAACTCTCCCCCAAGACTTCTAGTGGGGTGGCAATCTCTGGAGTATTCTGAACACAAATCTGGAAACAAGTTGGATTTAGAGCCAAAAGCATAGAAATTTCCTGTGAACCTATACCTAGATATCCTGGTTGCCCAGGGAAAGGGGGAAAGGGGTTTTTGGGCTTGGGGTTTTTTTTTTTTGAGACAGGGTCTTGCTCTGTCACCCAGGCTGAAGTGCAGTGGTGCCATCTTGGCTCACTGCAGCCTCCACCTCCCAGGCTGAAGCCATCCTCCCACCTCAGCCTCCTGAGAACCTGGGACTACAGGCGCTTGCCACTATGCCCAGCTAGTTTTTGTGGGTTTTGTAGAGATGAGGTTTCCCCATATTGCCCAGGCTGGTCTTGGCCTCCTGGGCTCAAGCAATCCTCTTGCCTCAGCCTCCCAACGTCTTGGAATTATAGGCATGAGCCACCACATCCAGCCAGGAAGAGGTGTTTTAAGCAAGTACAACCATGGGTAATTCATTGCCTTGGGGGTATAAGTGTTCAGACTCAAGGAGCTCCCTCCCCTCTCAGAGAAGACCCAGAGGACAAATCCAAACCCCCCAAAATACTCTCATGCCCAGCCTCAAGACAGTAACTGTGGCAATCATCATAGTTTCCTTTGTAATTTACATAGTACTTCCTTGATTATTATTATATTCAATTCTTATTCCAGCTGGGCAGATAGAGAAAAGCTTGACAAGTGATAGAGTTGAGCCTGGAGCAGAGGTTTCTGGACTCTAGTAACCTTCTCAGCTCTTGCCTGGCTCTCCATCAGAATCACCCAGGGAAGCTTTAAAATCACCAGTACCAGCCCCTTCCCCACTGAATATCCTCATTCAGAAGATCTGAGGTAGGGTCGAGGAATAAATATTTTTCGTGAGCTTCCCCAAATAATTCTGATGCTCCTTTAAAGTCAAGAAACACAGCTCTAAAACATTCCCTTTAATCACTAACCTTTGGTCTTCCCTACTCAGAGCCATTCTCTTTTGTGTTCTCTCTATGAAGGCAGTGAGAGCCACCATGAAAAGGACATGCAAATGTCATGGCATCTCTGGGAGCTGCAGCATACAGACATGCTGGCTGCAGCTGGCTGACTTTCGGGAGATGGGAGACTACCTAAAGGCCAAGTATGACCAGGCGCTGAAAATTGAAATGGATAAGCGGCAGCTGAGAGCTGGGAACAGCGCTGAGGGCCACTGGGTGCCCGCTGAGGCCTTCCTTCCTAGCGCAGAGGCGGAACTGATCTTTTTAGAGGAATCACCAGATTACTGTACCTGCAATTCCAGCCTGGGCATCTATGGCACAGAGGGTCGTGAGTGCCTACAGAACAGCCACAACACATCCAGGTGGGAGCGACGTAGCTGTGGGCGCCTGTGCACTGAGTGTGGGCTGCAGGTGGAAGAGAGGAAAACTGAGGTCATAAGCAGCTGTAACTGCAAATTCCAGTGGTGCTGTACGGTCAAGTGTGACCAGTGTAGGCATGTGGTGAGCAAGTATTACTGCGCACGCTCCCCAGGCAGTGCCCAGTCCCTGGGTAAGGGCAGTGCCTGATAATACCCCACACAAGTTCACTTGATTAATTGCATCAGTGGAAGGGGACATAGCTTCTCTCTTAGAGAGAACAGATTGGAAAGCAATCGGAAAATTGCAGTTTTAGTCTGTAGTCCTCATGATATCTGCTATCAGTGGGAAAAATGGAGGCCCAAGATTCTACAGCATATTCCTGGCAGAGCTGAAATTGGAACCTGGGCCTCCTGACTTTGGCAGACCCCCATTTCATCTTTCCTGCAAACTACTTTCCCGTCTTTGTGCCTGTACTTATGCAGCTTTCTACAGGGAGAGTTTGGTTTGGGGTCTATATCTAGAGGGACCTTCAAAGTATTTGTTCCTTTAAATTTCAGACCATGTCCAACCCAGCTGTGCTGCTGGGAATCAGGAGAATAGAAGCAAAAAATGAAAGAGTTCTGTTCAGACTTCTGAAGAGCAGCCTGTGGCTACAAATCTATGCTGATAAATGAGGTAAAGACCACATATCTGCCTACTGGAAAGTTTTAGAGTGTTGGATTTTTTTTTCCCCCAAGTATGCACTTTTGAAAAGCTCTTCCTCCAGCCTGGACAACATAGGAAGACACCATCTCTACACAAAATTTAAAAATTAGCTAGGTGTGGTGGCACTTGCCTGTAGTCCTAGATACTTGGGAGGCTGAGGTGAGAGGATCACTGGAGCCCAGGAAATCGGGACTACAGTGAGGTATGATTGTGCCATTGCACTCCAGCCTGGGCAACAGAACTGAGACCCTGTTTAAAAAATAAATAAATAAATAATAAAGACAAAAGAAAATAAATTCTTCCCACCCACGCCTGGGGAAACCAGCACCCAGTATAACCTGGGGGTTTTTGCAGCTCATAAACCGTCTCTGGAGCCATGGAAAGGGAATCATGGCAGTCAGTGGACAGGTGACTATGACCTACCCAGACAAGGTCCCACAAGAGCGATGCTCCTCAGAGAGCTGGGGACTCCTCTGTTGTTTTCCCAGGTTGAGAACTCAACTGTATTTTGCCATAAATGCTTCTAAGATATATCCAGCTGGGACTTCTATTACTCCCTTTGGAAACCTTAAGATCAAAAAGGGAATAAGAAAGCCTGCTTCTGTATCCCAATAATCCACCAGGATAAAGGAGAAACTAGAAATACCCAACTCCCTTGATTTCAGTGTTTGGCAGGTAACAAAAAATTGAGACCCAGACACTGGTCAACAGGAAAACAATACAGACTCCCAGAATTAGAAAGTGTTATTTTAATGCAACCTAGGTAACTTGGGGAGTAAGGAAGCCCTTTGAACTTGGGCCATATTCAAAGTGTGTTTGCCCTCTTAACTTGGGCATCCTGGGGTGTCTGTACACCAAGACCTGGGCCCCAGGGCAAGAGACAAAAAGAGTTGTGGATTCTACCTACCTGCATTTGCACTTCCACATCTTCCAATGGTAATCTTTGGAGGAGGGGTAGTTTCCCACAAGGAGAGCCCTGGGAGCTTAGCCGCTGGTTTCCTAAATCTGAATATCTCAGCCTTGGGAATCTCTGCTGTCTGCACAGGCTTGCACCCTGCCTGGAGGAGATATTTTGAATATGTTGAATAAAAAGTAAAAATGATCACCAAAAATGGGAAAAAAACCCTAGCTTATTGTTTTAAATTAGAAAACAATTTAAGTGTTCAAAGTAGGATAAACAAGTAAATCATAACCTTACAGTAGACTATTAGCCACTAAAATATTCTTGAGAAATACTTAGTAATGTGGAAAGCATGCATGATAGAATTAACTGAACAAAGTTGATTGCAAAATGGCATGTTCAGGATGAATCCAATTTTGTTTTTGTGGCAATGTGCAAATATTTGCCACTATGTGATACCAAAATAGAGTGGTTTGTTTTCCTTTTGTGTTTTTCTGTATTTTTATGTTTGCCTACAATAAATATTTTTTGTCATCAGAAAGAATTAATGTGTTATTTGTTTTAATGCCAAAAAGGAATAACCAATCTTGTTTTTCAGTGAAGGGGAAGGTGAAATGTTCATGAAGGAAGTTGGCATCTCAAGAGAAACATTTAAAACTACCACAGATGTCAGAGAATAGATATAAGGACAGATACATAAAAGCGAAGCCTATGTCAAGGAAATGACAGATTTCCTCTCTGTCTCTCCTTCAACGGAAAGTTAAAAAGCACACTGCAGTAGTGACAGAGAAAGAAAATGTGTGTGGTGTGTGCTGCTTGGTGGTCATGGAAGGAGGAATGGAAATAGGCAACCAAAAGAAGATTATTTCCCTGAGGCTCAGAGAAAAAGGAAAAATAAAATTATCTAGCACAGAGGTTAAACCCTCAATAAATATAGATGTCAAAGCTTCCCCCCCGAAACCCGAGTTGTGACCCTGTGCTAGAGAAATGAACACACTAGATTTCCCCCCTGCATTCCTAACTGAATCTCCATCCAAAGAACCCAGGCACCTGAGGCTTTGACATCTTCCCCAGGACCTTACTGACATACCCCAATAATCTTGGCAGGGATTTTCAGAAGCAAAACCATCCCTGCTGCCCTGCTCAAAAGGTCATTCCAGGAGAACAAGCCTTGTGTTTACTGCAGGCTTATATCAGAGGTTTTCACCAAGAAATCTCAGGGCAATGGGAATTCCTTGAAGTTTGTCTGCTGCCCCAAAAAACTCAGTCTCCTAGTCTCTTCTCCTTCCAAGCCTTTCCCACCCTCATCCATCTTACCTTCAGAGCTATCAGTCACACCAACCAATCTTCCCACATGGACCCTGTGCCAGAAACAACAGGAATTTGGATTTCTCTACATCCATCGCCTTCCTGCCAAGGATTCATTCCAAGGCAACACAGCCTCATTCAGATTTGTCAGTTACAGCCCTATATCCCTTCCCTTTTGGTTCATCCTTAACAAGCTGGCTATCATTAAGGTGACAGAACAGTAAAACCCCGTTTCCATAGATTAAGGGCCCAAGACAGGCAGATTGGCCACGATCTGATGATGGATCTTGTAAACCTGCTGGAAAAGTGATCAACTCAATGAGGGAAACCTGTCCATGAGCCTATTCCCCTAGTTCAGTAAATCCAAGCACAGCATCACTTCACCTGGACAATGGAATTCTGTATTTGCTCAGTCTAGATTAAAAGGAAAATATGCTTTTGGGAGGCCGAGGCGGGAGAATCACTTGAGGCCAGGAAGTTTGAGACCAGACTGGGTAACACGGCGAGACTCGATCTCTACAACAACAAAAAAAAAAAAAAAAAAGAAGAAGAAGAAAGAAAGAAAAAGAGGCCAAGTGTGGTGGCCCACACCTGTAATCCCAGCACTTTGGGAGGCTGAGGCAGGCAGATCACTTGAGTCCAGGAGTTAGAGACCAGCCTGGGCAACATGGCAAAACCCCTTCTCTACAAAAAATACCAGAAAGTTAGCCAGGCATGGTGGCATGCCCCTGTAGTCACAACTACTCCAGAGGCTGAGGTAGGGGGATCCACTGAGCCTGGGAGGTCGAAGCTGCAGTGAGCTGTGATCACACCACTGCACTCCAGCCTGGGTGACAGAATGAGATCCTGTCTCAAAAAAAAAAAAAAAAAAAAAAAAAAAAAAAAGTTTTAAAACAAGAAAGAAAAAGAGAAAAAGAAAGAGAAGGAAGGAAAGAAAGAAAATAAATATGCTTATGCTTGCCAGACCCCTACAAATCTTTATCTCTTTTGTCTTTTTCTTTTCTTCCTTCTTTTCTTTTTTTCCTTCCCATCTGCTCTCTGATGTGGGCAGAATTAGGAGCTCCTAAGAAAACCCTGAGTCCTGTTCCCCGGGTCTCCTTTGGTTCACTGCCAATCTACTCAGGCTTGCTGGCAGGCGAGTAAGTGGTTAGGGAAACTAGAGTGGAAAGGAAGTAATTGATCACCTACTAAATGTCAGGTGCTTAATAGATATCGTCTCCTTCAATCCTCAGGCCGATCCAATTAAAGAGTTACAATTATTCCTTTCCGACTACTGAGGAAACTGTGGCTCAGAGAGAGGTTAAGCACCCCAACCTAAAATTAAATGCAGGGAGGTGAATTTAAATTCAGGCTACTGCCTCATAAATCCATACTCTTTCTTTTACACGACTTACACTATAGCAGCCCAGGGATCCCTGGCCACATTCTTAACCATCATGACAGTTTTGTAGAATGACTACCATTCATATGCAATGAAAGGTGTCCTCTCCTCCCTCTTCACCAAGCAAGAGAATCATATTTCTCAGCCTTTCTCCAGAATGAAGAAACCTAACTTTTGATTTGCAAAGGCCTTCCTTAGAATGATAAAGCAGAAAGCCTGGCTCCTGCTGATTTGGGGGGGCAGAATCCTGGTTCTCCATGGGGTACCCAAAGAAAAAACTAACCATTATGGTCTACATTACAGGTCAAAGTTTCAAGAGGGAATGTCAAAGGAGGGCTGTTTATTTTAGAAGATAGAGAAAGGAAAAACAGGGTTCAGAGAAAAACGAACGTTTCTAGCCCCACATCACAAACTACTCATAATCCTATTGATGACAAAAGGCAGTGACCCTGGACCTAGATAAAGATGTTCAGGTTGGGGGAAAATGAAAGCAAGGGCCAGATCAAAGGCTTCTAGAAGAGGTTAAAGACCTTTGGGTAGGAATAGAGCTCTAAACCACCCAATCCTGCAGCATTCCCTACCACTGAAGGCAAGCAGAGCCTGGAGGAGGAAAGTATCCTGCCCCTATCAGCACGTGAGATCGCAGAGGAGCAAAGAGTAGACTCCAGGGCCCTGGACAGCCTCCAAGGTTGGTGCTCTGCCTGCCCTGCTAGGCTGCCCTTCTCATGTAGCATCATCAGGAAAAGGATATGTGATGATCCAAGGAAAGAACTGAAGGAATTAGGCCAGGCGTCTGGGAGGCCTCCCACTACGCTTGGTCAGCAAGCGACCAGTGAAACTATGGGCAGGGGAAGTGAGGATGTGGGTAGGAAGTGGGTAGGGAAAGGCCCAGTGGTGCACCAGGTACCGAAACTCATTCCCACATTCCTCTCAGACTCTCAGGTACCCATGCATATCTGTGATGGGACTCAGTGATCTTGAGAAGGTCCCTTGTCATTTAATTGCCATCGGCTTCTTGCAGTCTATAAGAGATCACTTAATTCAGCCACCTGCTTCTTAACAGGAGAGCTCCTAAAGCCAAAAAAAAAAAGAGGCACACACTGTACATCCTGTTTTGAAAGACTGTCAGGAAGGGGAAAGCCAGTCCTTCCCTACCCAGGACAAAGTGCTTACCAGAGCATTTGCTCACGTCTACCCTGAATTAACACTATTACATCTTAAACCAGCGTCTCCTAGGACTTCATATTATGGATTCGAGGCCTTCAAACAGACCCATTCTCCAAAAGAAATAAGCCAATTACTTCAGTTTTTCACCAGTTGTCTCTTTTTCCCAGACTGTCTTCAGATACTTGAACTTGAGTTTCTGTGAGGAGTTAGGTGGGGTATGAGTCAGACATCCTTTTCAAGCCTCAACTGCCATCACCTCTTTCCCTCATGTGTCTGAAGAATCTATTTATTCTTGGTCTCACAGAGCTCTGATTGCTCCACTTGCATTTCTCCATGGCCAAAGTTCATTTCTTTCTTTTTTTGTTTTTGAGACAGGTTCTCACTCTGTTGCCCAGGCTAGAGTGCAATGGCATGATCATGGCTGACTGCAACCTCAAACTTCCAGGCTCAAGGGATCCTCCCACCTCAGCCTCCTAAGTAGCCGAGACTGTAGGCATACACCACCATGCCCGGGTAATTTTATTTTTAATGTTCTGTAGCGATTAGGTCTCACTATGTTGTCCCGGCTGGTCTCGAACTCCTGGGCTCAAGTGATCCTCCTGCCTCAGCCTCTCAAAGTGCTTGGATTACAGGCGTGAACCACCACACCCAGCCCCAAAGTTCATTTCTAACCCCTTCCATCCCAACAAAATAACATTGATTCCCCGCTCTGTCCACTGGGATTGGGCCAGCAGAGTGGCCTCATTAGAGCCCTCCTGTGCTGGGGCTTGTGGTGGTGTAGGGACAAGAACAGGAAACTGACAATCAGGGCATCCAATCCCATGATTCACGACTGAGTACCTGAGATTTACAAATGGAGCATTGTTCTCCTGCCCACCTTACCTCTAAGCTGCTGTTGTCTGACTCATTTGCCAGATCTAGCCCTCCTTTATCAGTGAGGGTCTGGCCTGGCATAGTGCCTTATTTTCTCTTTTGGAATGTGGATATGCCCGACTCCAAAGTCCCCCAGACCTCTGCTTTCTCTGCCTTCCTCCAGGTGTAGCCTGCTCTCAGTTTCATCTATCCTAGTTCTTCCAATGGTAGCTCCTTAGTGTGTTCACGAAAAGCTGTTGTTACAGCCCCACATCCTCAGCACTGACCACAATGTGTCAGTTAGTCTTTTATCCTCCTGACTTTGCTCAATTGTCTACTTAGGTTGGACTATGTTCAGTAATTTCACTACTCCTGGAGACTTCCTCACCCTTCTGATCACTCATTAAGGGTACCTTGACTTTTTCTCTTTTCTTTTCCTTTTCTTTGTCCTTTCCTTTCCCTTTCCCTTTTCCTTTTCCTTTCTTTTCTTTTCTGAGGCTGATTTTCACTTTTGTTGCCTAGGTTGGAGTGCAATGGCAAGATCTCGGCTCACCGAAACCTCCACCTCCCGGGTTCAAGCGATTCTACTGCCTCAGCCCCCCAAGTAGCTGGGATTACAGGCATGTGCCACCACGCCTGGCTAATTTTGTATTTTTAGTAGAGACAGGGTTTCTCCATGTTGGCCAGGCTGGTCTCGAACTCCCGACCTCAGGTGATCCTCCCGCCTCAGCCTTCCAAAGTGCTGAGATTATAGGCGTGAGCCACCGCACCCGGCTACCTTGACATTTTCTAACCTAGCGTCACCTTAACCACTGTCGTCTCCCTCTGGAATCCCCTCTAGAAGATCCCCTTAATTTATACCACTCTGTCTCCTGGCATTGGCCACATTCCTGTCTTCAGATATCCCAGGGACTCATCAATAAAAAAGAGAGAAGGCCGGGCGCGGTGGCTCACGCCTGTCATCCCAGCACTTCATGAGGCCAAGATGGGTGGATAACCTGAGGTCAGGAGTTCAAGACCAGGCTGGCCAACACGGTGAAATCCTATCTCTACTAAAAATACAAAACTTAGGCAGGCAGCTGTAATCACAGCTACTTGGGAGGCTGAGGCGGGAGAATCTCTTGAACCCAGGAGGCAGAGGTTGCAGTGAGCTGAGATTGTGCCACTTCACTCCAGCCTGGGTGACAGAGCGATACTCCGTCTCAAAAAAAAAAAAAAAAATTAGCCGGGAGTGGTGGCACATGCCTGTTGTCCCAGATACTCAAGAGGCTGAGGCAGGAGAATCGCTTGAACCCGGGAGGTGGAGGTTGCAGTGAGCCAAGATCACGCCACTGCACTCCAGACTAGGTGATAGAGCGAGACTCCATCTCAAAATTAAAACAACAACAACAACAACAAAAATAAATAAATAAAATAAAAAAGAGATAGAAGGGCCCAGCACAATGGCTCACATCTGTAAACCCAGCACTTTGGGAGGCCAAGGTGGGCGGATTGCTTGAACCCAAGAGTTTGAGACCAGCCTGGGCAACACAGCAAAACTTTATCTCTACAAAAAACACAAAAATTAGCCAAGAAGGTCGAGCATGGTGGCTCACGCCTATAATCCCAGCAATTTGGGAGGCCGAGGCGGGTGGGTCACAAGGTCAGGAGTTCAAGACCAGCCTGGCCAAGATGGTGAAACCCCATCTCTACTAAAAATACAAAAATTAGTCGGGCATGGTGGCGGGCGCCTGTAGTCCCCAGCTGCTCGGGAGGCTGAGGCAGAGAATTGCTTGAATGCAGGAGGCGGAGATTGCAGTGAGCCAAGATTGCGCCACTGCACTCCAGCCTGGGTGACAGAGTAAGACTCCATCTCAAAAAAAAAAAAAAAAATTAGCCAAGCATGGTGGCGTGTGCCTGTAGTACCAGCTATTCAGGAGGCTGAGGCAGGAGGATTGAGCCCAGAAGGTCAAGGCTACAGTGAGCTGTGATCACGCCACAGCACTCCAACCTGGGCAACAGAATAAGACCCTGTCTCAAAAAAAAAAAAAAAAAAAAAAAAGAGAGAGAGAGAGAAGAAAAAGAACTCTTTTTGACTTGCTGTCTTTCCAAACTCATATTTTATTTCTTTCACCACCTAATCTCTTAAGTATGGAACCCATAACCAGGGTTCTGATTTCATTACCCATCTTTTTTTTTTTCCAAATGGAGTTTCACCTTTGTTGCCCAGGCTGGAGTGCAATGGTGCAATCTCGACTCACTACAACCTCTGCCTCCTGGGTTCAAGTTATTTTCCTGCCTCTGCCTCCCAAGTAGCTGGGATTACAGGCACGCACCACCATGCCCGACTAATTTTGTATTTTTTTTTTAGTAGAAACAAGGTTTCACCATGTTGGTCAGGCTGGTCTCGAACTCCTGACCTCAACTGATCCACCCACCTCAGCCTCCCAAAGTGCTGGGATTACAGGTGTGAGCCACCATGCCCGGCCTCATTACCTACCTTTAATTGCTTGTCTTCTGTATCCCTCTCCCTCTATCCTACAGACATAGTTCTCTCTAAGTGCATCAGTGACCACTGGCTATAAATCCTCCCGCGTTTCAGACAATTCTTTTGAGCTACTCTTCTTTCTTGATCCTTAATATGAACATCACCCTCAGGTTCAGGTTGGGGTCAACTTCTTTCTCTGCTGTCACCATGGAGAACTTACCTATTCTCAAATTCCAGTTTTATTTCTGTGCTGATAACTCCTAAATTTCCATCTCCGTGTGAGCTCTAGGCATTGCAGCTCTAATGCTTGACTGGCTGTTCTAGTTGGATGTCACAACTGATTTTCTCTCATAACTTCTCTGTTTCCATCAGTGAGCTAATGAAACTTGGAGTAACTGAGGCTTACTTTTCTGAGTCGTTCCTGACTCCTCCCTTTGCTCAACTTTTCACATTTAGTCTTCTTCCTTTGGTTCGTCCTCCAAATCTATCCCTTCCCTCTATTACCTTTGCTTCCACACTGTGCTAAGATCATACCTTGTACCTGAATTTTGAACCAAGAACTGATATTCTACTTTTCAACTCTCCAACTAACACATTACTACCATATTTACTTTACTAATTCATCACATTCAATTCATTATTCACCTGATCAAAAAACAAAGCAAAACAAAAACTTCAAGTCACTAGAGAATAAAATCTAAATTCTATGGCATTTCTTTCTTGTCTTATTTTATTATTATATTTTTGTGACAGGGAATCTCAGTCTGTTGCCCAGGCTGGAGTGCAGTGGCACAATCTCAGCTCACTGCAACCTCCACCTCCTGGGTTCAAGCGATTCTCCTGCCTCAGCCTCCCAAGTAGCTGGGACTACAGGCACCAGCCACCATGCCCAGCTAATTTTTTTTGTATTTTTAGTAGAGAGGGGGTTTCACTATGTTGGCCAGTCTGGTCTCAAACTCCAGACCTCATGATCCACCCGCCTCGGCCTCCCAAAGTGCTGGGATTACAGGCATGAGCCACCGTGCCTGGCCTATTCCTGCAATCTTATGTGACTATTGATACAATTTAATTTTCAGAAAATCAAGGAAGATAATTTAGCACTTTAGGAAGCCAAGGCGGTGGATCTCTTGTGGCCAGGAGCTTGAGACAAGTCTAGCCAACTTAATGAAACCCTGTCTCTACTTAAAAAAAAAAAAAAAATACCTGGGCATGGTAGCATGTGCCTGTAGTCCCAGCTACTTGGGAGGCTGAGGCACAAAAATCACTTGGCTGGGAGGTGGAGGTTGCAGGGAGCCGAGATCGTGCTACTGTACTCCAGCAGCCTGGATGACAGAATGAGATTCTGTCTCAAAACCCAAACAACACATACACAAAAAAAGCCATAAAAAACCCATACTAGATGTTATATGAAAATGGACTGGAAGGGGCAAGAGTGGAACCCTGAAGAAAAGGCAATTGTATTAGTTCAGGCAAGAGCTAATGGTGGCTTGAGCTAGGATAGGAACAGAGGGAGCAGAGAGAAGGAAGGTGAGCAGTATGTTAAAAAGAGGAAGAATCAGCCAGGTGTGGTGGCTCACACCTGTAATTCCAGCACTTTGGTAGACCGAGGTAGGCAGATCATGAGGTCAGGAGTTCGAGACCAGCCTGGCCAACATGGCGAAACCCCATCTCTACTAAAAATACAAAAATTAGCTGGGTGTGGTGGTGTGCGCCTGTAATCCCAGCTACTCAGGAGGCTGAGGCAGGAGAATCACTTGAACCTGGGAGGCGGAGGTTGCAGTGAGCTGAGAACGTGCCACTGCACTCCAACCTAGGTGACAAGAGCAAGGCTCGGTCTTAAAAAAAAAAAAAAAATGAGGAAGAATCAATGCAATTGCTGATGGATTAGATATGGTGGTTGAGAGAAGGTGAGGAAGCTAGATGACTCCCAGTCTTTCCAACTTTAGTAACTTGAGTGGCAGGTGTTACCAATTATGGACATAGGTGAAATGAGAGAAAACCAGATTAGGACTAACAGGAAGATGAGAATTAAGAGTTCCATTTTGGCCAGGTGTGGTGGCTCACACCTGTAATCTCAGCACTTTGGGAGGCTAAGGTGGGTGGATCACTTAAGGCCAGGAGTCCGAGTCCAAGACCAGCCTGGCCAAAATGATGAAACCCCTTCTCTACTAAAAACACAAAAATAAGCCAGGCGTGATGGTGTGTGCTTGTAATCCCAGCTATTTGGGAGGCTGAGGCAGGAGAATCACTTGAATCTGGGAGGCAGAGGTTGCAGTGAGCTGATATTTTGCCACTGCACTTCAGCCTGGGCAACACAGTGAGACTGTTTCAAAAAAAAAAAAAAGTTCCATTTTAAGTGTATCAACTTTGTAATTTTCCTGAGACATTCAAATGAAGATATCAAGCAGGTGATAGGCTAATAAGTATAGGAAATCTTGCTAAATAAACTAGAAATTTAGAAGGAGATGCAAATTTGGGAGTCATCAATAAAGAGATATTTTCTGAAGCCATGGAAGTAAATGAGATAAGTGAAGAGTGAAGAGGGTGCAGGTTCAAGTCCTAAGAAACATCACATCTTCCCCCATCCATGCCCACAAGTGTCCACTGAAGGAGCTGAGCTGCTGAACCTCTTTCTGATTCTGAGTCTAGGTAGGTAGAGACTTGCTGGCAGGTAGAGGAAAAGATGAGCTAACCTTTGTGGGAGGCCTCCCTGTCAATTTATTCTTTCACTGAATGCCTTCTATGGGGTCAAGGATATGCTAGGCAACTGCTTAGGGACATAAAAATGAAAGTACATAATCCCTCCCAATCAAGAAATGCTCACCTGTTCGCATAACAATGTAGTATGCCAGCCTAAGCAACATAGCAAGATCTCATCTCTACAAAAATACAAAAATTAGGCAGGTGTGGTAGTGCGTACCTGCAGTCCTAGCTACTCAGGAGGCTGAGGCAGGAGGATCACTTGAGATGGGAGATTGAGGCTGCAGTGAGCTATGATTGTACCACTGCACTCCAGCATGGGCAACAGAGCAAGATCCTGTCTCAAACAACCCAATGTAGTGTGATAAACATTCTAACAGAGGTGTGTATAGGGGCAGTGGAAACTCCGGGATGAAAGCAACCAACATCATCTGCCTGGCCTAGAACTGAAGCAAAACTCACCCAAGTGGTTAGAGCTGATGACTATTACAATGGTGCTCTGAAGCCAGAATGGCTTTCCCCACCTCTGTTTACTTCTGTGTTGTTCTAAAACAAACCCTGTACTTCCTAGGATAGAGATAAAATGATAACAGTTTGGTGAGGGCAAAAAGGAGGCTTTGGTTCTCTGACCATTGACAACAGAGAACAGACCTTTCCAATGAGCTTTAATCAGTCAGGTGTGGGGCGGGCGTGGGGGTTAGAGGAAAAACTAGAAGAGAGTGTTTTATTGCTGTTCACAAAAAAAGCAGTAAAATACTTTGCCCTGAGCTGCGTAAGGGTCATACTCTGTATGATAAGCTATCATTTAACATGAGGAGGAAATTGAAGTTTCACTTCCTTGCTTTTGTGGCACCCCTTGAATTGGGTTGATGACTCCATTCAGTCAGTCAGCATGAGGCCTGCCTTACCAATTTTGTTTTGCAAAACAAAGCCAGTCACGGTCAAACTCAGTTGGTTAATTTCATAGATTAACATGTGAAGCCCCAGGAAAGCAAGGCAGCTGGGACTGCTCTGGCTGGGAAACCATGGGTTAATTCTGGGCCAGCATGGCAGGGAGCTTCATAAGATCTTTTAGCCCCTTGGCACCCGCCCACACCTCACCCCTCCAAAAGCTTCCCTCATTCACCAGTGTCCTGGGGCTGAACTGAAATAATCTCCAGAGTTTGAAGGACAGGGCAGGGTTGAGTGTATTGGATACATTTCCCCAGTGTGTTATGTAACTCTTCTCAGCCTGATTTCTTTAGAACCGCGCTGGGTAGCATGTGTGGTAAAAGAAGCCTGGCTGGAATCTATATGAGCACAAACTGGGGAAAACAAAATTAAAAAAAAAAAAAAAAAGACAATAATATAAAATTTCTTTCAAATCTTGGGCTCCAATAGGGATACCTACACAACCTAAAGAAAACAGTGAAGATGAAAATATTGTTAGAATATTGTTAGAGCTTTACTAAACAGCCAGACATTTCATGTTGCCTCTATGGCTAAGATACTAGAAAAGAATTGTTGACTCTCTTAAGAGGATGATCCAAGCTGAGTTCTGACTCCTTTCTAACTCTAAAATTTGCTGAAAAACTGAGGCTACTTTGGAATATATCATAATCTGAAGTTCTTCAAACTTCTTATTTAGCTAAGATAAATTCCACTGTTTCTGTCTTTCTGAATTCCGATACTTCTGGTGAGAAACGATTCTGCCAATAACACATAAGGCCTATCCAAAAGCCAAGAAAATTTGTACCTGCAAATAAAACTGCCCAAAAAATGAGGCTCATGTTCCAAAAAGAGAGTAAGGTAATATATAATTTTAGTTCCCTGAAGGTTGTCTTGCATTTTTCCAAAAGGACTTATTCCTGAAATCTTTATTTTATTTATTTATTATTATTATTATTTTTGAGACGGAGTCTCACTCTGTCACCCAGGCTGGAGTGCAATGGCGCGGTCTTGGCTCACTGCAACTTTCGCCTCCCGGATGCAAGCAATTCTCCTGCCTCAGCCTCCCAAGTGGCCAAGATTACAGGCACGTGCCACCACACCCGGCTAATTTTCGTATTTTTAGTAGAGAGGGGGTTTCACTATGTTGGCCAAGCTGGTCTCAAACTCCTGACCTCATGATCCGCCTGCCTCAACCTCCCAAAGTGCTGGGATTACAGGCATGAGCCACCGTGCCTGGCCTATTCCTGCAATCTTATGTGACTATTGATACAATTTAATTTTCAGAAAATCAAGGAAGGTAATTTAGTATTGCAGGAAAAATGTTGCTGATGTTGCCACAGATTTTACTATAATGCCATGCTAATTACTTCTTGAGCCTCAAAATCATTGTTATACAAAGAGGGGATTGGATTAGATTGCATGATACATTCCCCCAATTTTTTTTTTTCAAATTCTAAAATTCTATTCTGAGCTTCTAAGTTTCTCTATCCTGACAGTTTTGGTCTTCAGATGATGCCTTGTGCCAATTGCCATATGGAAAAAGTTAGAATGAGTTACTTCTGCTTCCTAGAAATATATAGCCTATAAAAAAGCAATAGTCGGTCAGGTGCAGTGGCTCATGCCTGTAATCCCAGCACTTTGGGAGGCCAAGGAGGGTGGATCACGAGGTCGGGAGTTTGAGACCAGCCTGACCAATATGGTGAAACTCTGTCTCTACTAAAAATACAAAAAAATTAACCAGGCGTGGTGGTGGCGCCTGTACTCCCAGCTACTCGGGAGGCTGAGGCAGAGAATTGCTTGAACCCGGGAGGCAGAAGTTGCAGTGAGCCGAGATTGTGCCACTGCACTCCAGCCTGGGCAACAGAGCGAGACTCCGTCTCAGAAAAAAAAAAAAAAAAAAGCAACGGTCAGGCCCAGCATGGTGGCTTACGCCTATAATCCCAGCACTTTGGGAGGCCAAGGCAAGTGGATCACTTGAGCTCAGGAGTTGGAGACCAGCCTGGGCAATATGGTGAAATCCCGTCTCTACTAAAAACACAAACATTAGCCGACGTGGTGGTGCACACCTGTAATTCTAGGTACTCAGGAGTCTGAGGCAGGAGAATCACTTGAACCCAGGAAGCAGAGGTTGCAGTGAGCCAAGATCGCTCTACTGCACTCCAGCCAGGGCGACAGAGTGAGACTCCGTCTCATTTAAAAAAAAAGCAACAGTCACATGTTCTTGATGTACACATAGTCTAATGGTTAGATTTCGCTTATTTGGGCTGGGCGCTGTGGCTCACGCCTGTAATCCCAGCATTTAGGGAGACCGAGGCAGGTGGACTGCTTGAGTCCACGAGTTCCAGACCAGCCTGGGCAACATAGTGAGACCCCATCTCTACATTAAAAAAAAAAAATTTTTAAGATTTCATTCACTTGAATTTTGTGCTGGAGGAAGTTTGTTTGTATATTATATTTTAAAGGGAGGTGCTATTAAATTAACACCACAAATAAGACTACAGGTGGAGGTTTTGAACTACTTATGACAATAACCTTGTTGAGTGCTGGTTTTCAAGGGGCTCCTGGCATAATGAGTGGCATTCTGGACATGAGCCAGAAACCTGGATTGAGAACCAATTGAGGTACAGCCATTAGCTTGACCTTGGGCACATCTCTTAGCCACCTTGAGCCTTATTTGCTTCAACTATAAATTAAGGGGTTAAATTAGGTGGTTTTAAATTAACTGGCAAACCTTCTTTTCAAGCAGATATATGAGCAAGAGCAAGTAGTAGTTAGGTGTAAATAACAGCATTAGTGCCTTTAGTAATACGGTGAATGAAAAGAGATTTGGAGGTGCCTTCTGAGTGATAAGGGAAAAGAACCTGTGATTTTCAGCCACAAAGAACAATAGCATAAACTAAATAAAGCCCCCAATTCCACTCTATTGATTTAAATACAATAAATCCATTAAATGAAGGAACTTGTTTTGTACACAACACTTAGGTAGCCCCATGAGAAAAACAAAAAGTTTCCCATGTCTGTGAAAAAGCACCATGAAGCAGTGGAAAGGCTTCAGAGGCAGATATAATTGAGTTCAGCAGGGGATTAAAATACATTTTCCCCACTCATCCTAGGTTCATGGCTGAGGCCCCTATAACAAAAGACAGTTCAAAATCCTGGCTCTATTAATTCCTAGGTAAGGCATTAGTAGGATCTTTTTTTTGTTTGTTTGTTTTTTGTTTTTTGTTTTTTTTGAGACGGAGTCTTGCTGTTGCCCAGGCTGGAGTGCAGTGGCACGATCTCGGGCTCACAGCAAGCTCCGCCTCCCGGGTTCACGCCATTCGCCTGCCTCAGCCTCCCGAGTAGCTGGGACTACAGGCACCCACACCACGCCAGGCTAATATTTTGTATTTTTAGTAGAGACGGGGTTTCACCGTGTTAACCAGGATGGTCTCGATCTCCTGACCTCGTGATCCGCCCGCTTCGGCCTCCCAAAGTGCTGGGATTACAGGCGTGAGCCACCATGCCCAGCCAGTAGGATCTTTTAATTTCCAGATCAAATCACTTTAACCTCAGGATTGCTGCTGTGAGAATTAAATAACATAAGTATTAATAAGAGTGCCAGGCCAGGCGTGGTGGCTCACACCTGTAATCCCAGCACTTTCGGAGGCTGAGGCAGGCAGATCACCTGAGGTCAGGAGTTCGAGACCAGCCTGACCTACATGATGAAACCCCATTTCTACTAAAAATACAAAATTAGCCGGGCGTGGTGGCATATGCCTGTTAATTCCAGCTACTTGGGAGGTTGAGGCAGGAGAATCACTTGAACCCAGAAGGCAGAGATTGTGGTGAGCCGAGATCACCCCATTGCACTCCAGCCTGGGCAACAAGAGAAAAACTCCAACTCAAAAAAAAAAAAAAAAAAGTGGCTAGTACAGTGCTTGGCATATAATGAATAACAGCAAATAGTAATCTTTCCATTAATGATGGGAACATAATCCATATATAAATAAGCTAAGTAAAAATACTAAAGGGAAATAATAACAGCTAATGTTGACTGAATGTTTACTGTTTGCCAGTAGGAACTGTTATATACTTTTACATATATTATCACATTTAGTACTCACAACAGCTCTGTGAGATGGGAACTAACATTATCCCCATTTTATAGATGAAGAAACTGAGACTCAGCAAGATTAAGCAAACTTCCCCATTGTCACAGAGCTAGGAAGTCATGGAGTCATGATAAAAACTGCTTTGTTGGGAGACTGAACGAACCTATTCTTGTTTGGGAGGTTACCAGATAATTCACTTTAAAAATACATAAATGTTTGTAAAAACTGCTTTGCTGTCTCCAAAGGCCAAATGTTAAACTACTTCATAATGTACTGTCCAGCACATTATGTCAAGGACATATATTAACTACAAGCCAAGTCAGAATTTAAGTATGAGTAGTTCACAGGCACAAGAGATAAGCATGTATTAAAGCAAAATTACAGGAAATTATCTTGTAGGCTTGAAATTGTATAAACAGAAAAGAGGAGGGTCGTCCAGTGTTTGTGATGTTGGGGAGCAAGGGCAAAGGAAGAGAATGGCTTTAGCAAATGTAGACTGGAATGAGCAAGGGAGCAAACAGACCACTCTAGCTAGAGCAGAGTCCATAAAGGCAGGTACAGGGGAGATTAGTTTAGAAAAATAAACATTAGAAAGATAAGCACTGGCCAGTCTGTGGGAGCCCTGAATATCAGACTAACATAAATATAATTTTTTTAACCATATCAGCTACACACTAGATACTCAATAAGTAATTGTTGATTGTCACAAAGTAGAGAGAATTAATTTCAAACCTAGTTACTCAACGGACATAGGATGTAGGATCTGTTTTCAGTATCAGTACAGGAAGTGTCCATTCAACTTGAGTCCCATGGCCAACTGGAACAGCAACAAATCGCGTTAGTACACTGTTGGTTTTTTTTGTTTTGTTTTGTTTTTTTGAGACGGAGTCTGGCTCTGTCTCCCAGGCTGGAGTGCAGTGGCGCGATCTCGGCTCACTGCAAGCTCTGCCTCCCGGTTTCACGCCATTCTCCTGCCTCAGCCTCCCGAGTAGCTGGGACTACAGGCGTCCGCCACCACGCCCAGCTAATTTTTTGTATTTTTAGTAGAGACAGGGTTTCACCCTGTTAGCCAGGATGGTCTCGATCTCCTGACCTCGTGATCCACCCACCGCGGCCTCCCGAAGTGCTGGGATTACAGGCGTGAGCCACCGCGCCCGGCCAGTATACTGTTTTAAATCCCTCCACTTGGCCGGGTGCAGTGGCTCACGCCTGTAATCCCAGCACTTTGGGAGGCTGAGGTGGGCGGATCACTTAAGGTCAGGAGTTCAAGACCAGCCTGGCCAATATAGTGAAACCCCATTTCCACTAAAAATACAAAAATTAGCCGGGTGTGGTGGCAGGTGCCTGTAATCCCAGCTACTCAGGAGGCTGAGGCAGGAGAATTGCTTGAACCCCAGGGACAGAGGTTGCAGTGAGCTGAGATTGTGCCATTGCACTCCAGTCTGGGCGACAAAGCAAGACTCCGTCCCCCCGGCCCACAAAAAAATATTCCTCTACTTTGTGACATGCTTCATCATTTCAAAATCTTTATAGCAGTTATGTGGAGGTCAGATGCATTCTAAATATAAAGGGAAATGATCAAGATAAGGGCAGGAAAAAAGATGAAGAGGGTTTAAAAAGAATAGAGCTATAAAGAGGAAGAAGAGAAAAGTACTACATGAAGAGAAAAGGGTAGGGAATCCAGTGAAAAGGCCAGCTCAGATGGCTTAGGAGAACTTAAAGCCAGGCCTTAGAGCCAGGTAGCTACCGAAGAATTGAAGGAGGAGGGCACGGGGGCACCCAGAATCTACAGGAAGCTAAACAAAGAGTCTGACTTCCTACACACAATAGTGTGTTTGGGTTGGCACCTTCCATTTTAGCAACAGAGAGATATAATAATATGATTTCACCAAGGGGAAAATACCCTAATAATATTACATTTTAATTTAATTTAGGATACATATTTGTTTCTCACCACAAAGATGACAACGGTTTCAAATATTACATTTTCTTAAATCATCCCTGAGAAGCATGAAGGAATTGATAATGGTTTGCCATTTACATGTTGAACCTGTATCTGTAAAAGCTGCAAACAGGCTAAGTTAAACTAGAACTTAAATTAGATATAGTACTTTATTTTAATTGAGCTTTGAAAGACTGAAGGCTTAAAGTCTAAACATTTTCATCTGAGATGTTTAGTCCATATCCAGTCATCAGATGGTTAGGAGTTTGGCATGACTAATTCTTCACAGTCCATTTGCTAAATGACACATTATAAAAGCAAGCACCACTGAAAAGGATGTGCTTATCTCTAAAGCTCCAACCTCATTGCAGACTGACTGCTTTATATTGGTCCTTGTCTAACCATTTTATGGTACAAGAAGACTCTAACCACATATATATGTTAAAGACTCCTTGAAATGTTCTCACAGTGGCAAGGACCAGAAACACTAAAGTTCAGAGAGGCTGTCCTTCTGGCCCCAACATAAAGGCCGCCCAGAAGGATCAGGATTTTATAATCCTGATTAAGATAAGATGTGTTCTCCTCCCCCTCAAGATGGAGATGCTTATTCTTATAAAATAGCTTAACCCTCTCCATCCCACAATTAGATAACTTGTATTGAGAAGTAACCAGCTCCTAGCAGAACAGTTGAGAATGCTAATTAAGTAAGCTCAGTAAGGCTGCTTTAAAATGAAAAATCCTGAAAATTGAGAGAGATCCAAACTGCAAAGAGTTAAAGGAAGACCCAGAAATTGTGCTTTAGGTTGACACACTGTTGGTAGTTTGCATTTTTCAAAGGCTTTGTCTATTTCATCTAATTTGTTCGATTTATTGGCGTAAAGTTGTTCATAATATTCCCCAATTGTCCTTTTAGTATTTGTAAGGTCTGTAGTGATTTGACAACTATTCGGCTGAATAAGCACAATTGGCTTGAGAAAGAATAAGGTGTGGGGGGCAGTAATTTGAGCCTGCTTTGATAGATCTTATGAAGCATAACTTTTCAAGGAGCATTCTCCCCACCTTGGCCAAAAAAATGCAGATGAGGTTAGTGGAGGTGGGGAATGGAATTTTTTTATGGGTCTAGTGATTGGGCTGTTGGTCTGATTAGCTGCCCATTTGTCTGCAAGTTGCTTTCTCCTCCCATTCTGTGCTCCCTGCCATCACCCTGCAGCTGCTGCCCAGGACGCCTGAGGAAGGAATTCCCTCTGGAGCTGATGGCAGTGGTGCTTTGGAAAGTGCCGGCAGGGGGTAGGCTATAAAAAACAATTTGGTCTGGGAACAAAAGGCATCAATCACAGCAGTGTCATCAACTCTTGATTTGGATGGGGAGAGAGAAATTTCTTGGATCACCCTGGAAGCAGGAAAGGAAGAGGTATCATTTTATTTAGTCATCTCCACTTTCCTATGTACTAGAGGCTCTAATTAAATTAATGGGAAAGCTAATGCATGACTGCTTCACAAAGATTTTTTTCTTTAGTCATGTCCTTTGGTGAGGTGGAAGAAAGCTATATAAAATTGCCAGAAATCATTGGACTCTATCTTTAGAAATAACTTCTCTGTTAAGTAAATTTCTCTCATAAGCCTGGGAGTTTCTGAGATTTAATTAACTTTTGGAACATAATTATGGATCTCAAATGAAAGGTGTAAAGATAATATAGAGAATGTTACTAGTAAAGGGACTAACAAAAACAACCCAAGAAAAGCAATTGAAGTCACAGAAATAGCAAACTGAGAAGAACTGGACCATCTCTGAATCAAAAATCAAATCTTAGACCAGGTGCAGTGGCTCACGCCTGTAATCTGAACACTTTGAGAGGCCAAAGCAGAAGAATAGCTTGAGCCCAGGAGTAAAAGACCAGCCTGGGCAACGTAGTGAGACCCCGTCTCTACAAAAAAAAAATTTTAATTAGCTGGGTGTGGTGGCTCATGCCTGTAGTCCCAGCTACTCAAGAGGTTGAGGTGGGAGGACCACTTGAGCCCAGGAGGTCAAGGCTGCAGTGAGCTATGACAGTGTTACTGCACTCCAGCCTGGGTGACAGAATAAGACCCTATATCAAAAAGAAAAAAATAATAAAAGCATCATCTGAATAGTTCTTATAAAGAGTTAACTGCATAAGAGAAATGGCAGTATTTCCGAGCTGGGAGAGTACTTCTCAAATACTACGTAAGTTTCAAATCAAGCTTATCCATGACGCCCTTAACACAGGACAGACAAGTTATTGCCCTGGGCTCCTTCCTCCAAGCACTATCTTATGCTCCAAAATCTCACACCCACACCCCCCATGCCCATGCCACACACATGCACACAAATAGAAACTTAAGTAGGAATGTCCAGGTTAGACATGTACCTTATATTCTGGCTAAGTACAGGAAGATTGGCAAGAGGCCTGGGAAGAGGGGGCTTCTAGATGCCATCCCAGATCTAAACTTCTAAAGAAAAAAAAGAGGAATCTAAACTTCTGTTTAGTTTCAAGTTGTAAGAGAGCTGCATGCCTGCATGCTTTTTTGGCTCTCTTTAGTTCAAGTCCTGGAGAAAGGAACCAAACAAAGTGACATATCATGCTTAACAAGGATGCCATACTATGATTCAGTGTGATAAAAATGCATTAAGGCACCAGTACTTAACAACCACAAATGCATGCACAGTACTTTGGTAACACCTAACAGGTTATGTTGGAAGACAGACTTCTCCTCTTCTAGTTATTTTGGAAGTAAACAAGAAGGCAGACTTCTCATTTTCCTACTCACCCTATGCTACACTTCCCAGTTCCTGGCCCATGAAGTAAGGAAATCAAATGTGTGCAAAATTAAAGAATTCCATGATAACTATGTTATTTTCCATTTGCATGTGCATTGTCTATCGATCCCTAAAATATATCTTAAATTAGTTTGCTTTTCTCCACTTTTCCCCCTTCATTTTATCTTTATTTATTTATTTATTTTGAGACAAGGTCTAGCACTGTCGCCCAGGCTGGAGTGCAGTAACACAATCATGGCTCTCTGCAGCCTTGACCTTCCGGGCTTAAATGATCCTCCTGCCTCAGCCTCACGAGTAGCTGGGACTACAGGTGTGCACCACTATGTCCGGCTAATTTTTGTATTTTTACTAGAGACGTGGTTTCCCCATGTTGCCCGGGCTGGTCTCAGACTACTGGGCTCAAGCAATTGGCCCACCTCAGTCTCCCAAAGCGTTGGAATTACAGGCATGAGCCACCGCACTCAGCTCCTGCTCCATTAAAAAAAATAAAAAAAAACAAAAAACAAAAAACGAATGGCAGGTCTGGATTGGAGGTGACTACCAGCATGGAATTTTTCTCTTTCTTTCCTTCCTTCCTTCCTTCCTTCCTTCCTTCCTTCCTTCCTTCCTTCCTTCCTTCTTTCTTTCTTTCTTTCCTTCTTTCTTTCTTTCTTTTTTAGATGGAGTCTCACTCTGTCACCCAGGCTGGAGTGCAGTGGCGTGATCTCAGCTCACTGCAACCTCCGCCTGCTGGGTTCAAGCAATTCTCCTGTCTCAGCCTCCCGAGTAGCTGGGACTACAGGTACCCGCCACCACGCCCAGCTAATTTTTTGTATTTTTAGTAGAGACGGGGTTTCACCATGCTGCCCAGGCTCGTCTCGAACTCCCGACCTCGTGATCCACCGGTCTTGGCCTCCCAAAGTTCTGGGATTACAGGCGTGAGCCACCGAGCCCGGCCATCTTTTTTGTTTGTTTGTTTGATATTTTTAGACAGAATCTCCCTCTGTCCCCTAGGCTGGAGAACACTGGTGTGATTATGGCTTACCGCAGCCTTGACCTCCTGGGCTCAAGCAATCCTCCCGCCTCAGCTTCCGAAGTGGCTGGGACCAGAAGTGCAGGCCACTACACCTAGCTAATTTTTATACTTTTTGTGGAGACGTGGTTTTGCTATGTTGCCCAGGCTGGTCTTGAACTCCTGGCCTCAAGTGATCCTCTTGCTTTGGCCTCCCAAAGTGCTGGGAGTATAGGCGTGAGCCACCACACCCAGTTGGAATTTTTTGCTATACACAGTGCTGCCTTTTTTTTTCTTTCCTCCATGACAGAGGCTTTGAATGGGGAAATGACCTCCTAAAGCTGTCACACTGGAATCCTACTGTAAAAATGATTTGCTTTTTCCTATATGTCCTTGGTCATTGCTAAAAAATATAACAATTTATTATTTATCTTTATTTTTAAGATTTTGGTTTGTTCTCCCAACACTGATGCTAAAGGTGTTTTGAAATACAGTGGGCACACAGTCTCAGAAGGAATATGTCCAAAACTTCAGAAAAATACCAACAGTGAGAACTTGCAAAACATCTTAGCCACTGACAGCTTAAACACAGTCTATTAATAAGGAAGTGTTGCCAGCTCTTTAAAGCTGACATTTGTTACAACATTTATTTTTCGTAATCTTTTTTTTTTTTTTGAGACGGAGTCTCGCTCTGTCGCCCTGACTAAAGTGCAGTGGCGCGATCTCCGCTCACTGCAAGCTCCGCCTCCCGGGTTCACGCCATTCTCCTGCCTCAGCCTCCCGAATAGCTGAGACTACAGGCGCCTCTGCCACCGCGCCCGACTAATTTTTTTTGTATTTTTAGTAGAGACGGAGTTTCACCGTGTTAGCCAGGATGGTCTCGATCTCCTGACCTCGTGATCCGCCCGCCTCGGCCTCCCAAAGTGCTGGGATTACAGGCTTGAGCCACCGCGCCCGGCTTATTTTTCATAATCTTAATGTTTCTTTTAATCACAAAAGTAGTTACATAAATGCTGTAGAAAAATTTAAAATACAGCTAAGCAAAAGAAGAAAAATAAAATATTTCTACCATCCAGAGATTATAGATAAAAACGCTTGAGTGGGTATCCTTCTACATGTTTTTCTATACACATTTATTTATTCATTTTTTAATCTAAATGAGAACACATGGCTGGGCACAATGGCTCATGCCTATAAACCTAACACTTTGGGAGGCCGAGGCAGGAGGATTGCTTGAGCCCAGGAGTTTGAGACCAGCCTGGGCAACATAGCGGGACCCTATCTTATTAAAACAAAACCAAACAAAAAACCAAAACCAAATGGGCGTACACTGTGCATATTGCTTTGTAACATGCTTTTTTTCAGCTAACAATCTTTCTGTTTTCTTTTTGTTTTTACATTTTCTTACATTATGCTTTCTTTTCTCTTTTTTTTTTTTTTTTTTTTTTTTGAGACGGAGTCTCGCTCTGTCACCCGGGCTGGAGTGCAGTGGTGCGATCTCGGCTCACTGCAAGCTCCGCCCCCTGGGTTCACGCCATTCTCCTGCCTCAGCCTCCCGAGTAGCTGGGAATACAGGCGCCGCCACTACGCCCGGCTAATGTTTTGTATATTTAGTAGAGACGGGGTTTCACCGTGTTAGCCAGGATGGTCTCGATCTCCTGACCTCGTGATCCACCCGCCTTGGCCTCCCAAAGTGCTGGGATTAGAGGCGTGAGCCACCAAGACCGGCCGTGATTGTGGTTTTTGCTATTGTTTTTTAATGACAAAAACCATAATTGCTTTTGCACCAGCCTAATAGTTATCCAAGTGATTAGTTTAAGATCATCCCCTGGTTCTGGCCATTTTCATTGAACCAAAAAATTATTTATATACTTACACCTTTCTATTTTTTATTTTTTACATCAAACAGGTAATGTGATGATGCTGTAACAAGGTTTGAGGGAAGCATATCTCATACATGAGCATGAAACCAAATCACCATGCTTATGGACTACAAAAGGACCTAAGCCTTTTAAACTAGACTGTCTCAACTGTGCATTAATTATGTATTTAGATATAGCATATGTGCTTGGGAAAATGTATAACTAAACTTTATGTCTTACTTCTCAAACTTAAGAAAAACAAAAACATCTAGCAACATCTTACATCAGTTTTCCATTACCTAGTGTTACATCATTGTTAAAATCATACTCTAAGCCTATATTTTACCTTAATGTTATCTGCTTCATAGAATAGTTATTCCTTTAACACTTATTTTTAAGAAATAAATTTATTTTACTTGTAGTTACTTAAACCCTAGAAATAATTTTTTCAAATAGTAGAAGTACAGCCTTTTACAATAAGATAGTTCATGATTTGTTCTTTTGAGGATTTTTTTTTAAATAAGGTTCTTCTACAATTGGATGGTGACAAAGTTTGGGTTTGTTAGGATTATTTTTCAGCAGCCAATCAGCTAGCCAAATCTATGGGAAAAAAAAAAACAACCTAAGTTAAGAAACAGTTACATATTTCCTTTCAATATATACTATATCAATTGGAAACTTAAACAGTTTTCAAAATCACTTTAAGAAAATGACCATTAAAAATGGAAACATTTGGATTTACATTATGCAAGATCGTCAAGAATAGATCCAAACTGGAAAGAAAGAAGTAAAACTATCTCTTTTCACAGATGGCATAAACCTATATGTGGAAAACCCTAAGGAATTTACAAGGAAGCCACTAGAGCTAATAAATTCAGCAAAGATGTAGGTTACAATACACAAAAATCAACTGTATTTCTATACATCAGCAATGACAGTCCAAAAAAAATTTTTAAATCACTTTCATTTACAGTAGCATAAAGACAAATAAAATGCCAAGGGATAAATTTAACCCAAGAAGTGAAAGGCTTATACATTAAGAACTGTAAAACATTGCTGAAAGAAATTAAAGAATACCTAAATAAATGAGAAGACATTATTTTTCATGGATACGGAGACTTGATATTGTTAAGATGTCAATACTACCCAAAGCAATCTACAGATCCAGTGCAGCTCTTGCCAAATGTCCAACAAGCTTTTTTTGCAGAAATGGAAAGCCAATCCTCAAATTCATATGAAATTGCAAGGGGCTCTGAGGAGCCAAAACAATCATGAAAAAGAACAAAGTTGGAGGACTGACTTGTACTCTCAATTTCGAAACCTTCTACAAAGCTACAGTAGTCAGCACAGTGTGGTAATGACATCCTTATGCCAGACATGCAGACCAATAGAATAGACCTGAGAGTCCAGTGCTCTCTTCGGCAGCACATATACCAAAACTGGAATGATACAGAGAGATTATTAGCATGGCTCCTGTGAAAGGATGATGCACAATTTATGAAGCATTTCATATTTTAAAAAAAGAATGAGAATCCAGGAATAAACCCATGCATCTATGGTCAACAAATTTTTGACAATGATACCAAGCCCATTGGTACCATTGGACTTGGAGAAAGAACAGTCTCTTCAACAGATGGTACTAGGACAATTGGATTTCCACATGCAAATGAATAAAGTTGGACCCCTATACCACACCATATACAAAAATGAACTCACAATGGACCAATGACCTAAATATAAGAGCTAAAACAATAAACATCTTAAAAGAGGCCAGTGACTCACACCTGTGATCCCAATACTTTTGGAGGCCGAGGTAGGAAGATCACTTGAGACCAGGAGTTCAAGACCAGCCTGGGCAACATAGGGAGACCCCATCTCTACAAAAAATTTTAAAAATTAGCTGGGTGTGATAGTGTGCTCCTGTGGTCCCAGCTACTCGGCAGGCTGATGCACAAGAATCACTTGAACCCAGGAGGCAGAGGTTGAAGTGAGCCGAGATGGCACCACCGGACTCCAGCATGGGGAACAAAGACCCTGTCTCCAAAAAAAAAAAAAAAAAGAAAGAAAGAAAATCTTAAAAGAAAACATAAAACACAGGGGTAAATTTTCATGACCTTGGATTTGGATTTCACAATGGATTCTTAGACATGACATCAAAAGCACAAGAAATAAAAGAAAAAATAAATAAATTGGATTTCATCAAATGAAAAATGTTTATACATTAAAGGACATTATCAAGAAAGTGAAAAGACAACCTACAAAATGGAAGACAATATTTGCAAATCATATATCTAATAAGGGTTTAACATCTAGAAATACAAAGAACTTTAACTCAACAAAAAGACAACCCAGTTTAAAAATGGGCAAAGGACTTCAATTTGAATAGACATTTCTTCAAAGAAGGTATACAAATGGCCAACAAGCTCATGAAAAGACGTTCAACATTAGCCATTAGGGAAATGCAGATCAAAACCACCGTGAGAAATCATTTTGTGTTATCTACTAGCATGGCTACAAAAAAAAAGAAAGATAGGTCGGGCGCGGTGGCTCACACCTGTAATCTCAGCACTTTGGGAGGCCAAGGCAGGCGGATCACCTGAGGTCAGGAGTTCGAGACCAGCCTGGCCGACATGAAGAAACCCTGTCTCTACGAAAAATACAAAAATTACCCGGGCGTGGTGGTGTTCGCCTGTAAATCCCAGCTACTCAGGAGGCTGAGGCAGGAGAATCACTTGAACCTGGGAGGCAGAGGTTGCAGTGAGCCCAGATCGCGCCTCTGCATTCCAGCCTGGGCAACAGAGTGAGACTCCATCTCAAAAAATAATAATAATAAATAAATAAAACACAGCAAGAAAATAGTAAGTAATCAATAATTATACATATCTAACATGTATATAAAATACCTTCTAGAAATGTTTATTTTAAAAAGGTTCTCAATATTTGCAGTATTTCTTTTATTTACTTATTTATTTTTTGAGATGGAGTCTCGCTCTTTTGCCCAGGCTGGAGTGCAGTGGCACAATCTCGGCTCACTGCAAGCTCCGCCTCCTGGGTTCACACCATTCTCCTGCCTCAGCCTCCCAAGTCGCTGGGACTACAGGCACCCACCACCACGCCCGGCTAATTTTTTTGCATTTTTAGTAGAGATGGGGTTTCACCGTGTTAGCCAGGATGGTCTTGATCTCCTGACCTAGTGATCCACCCACCTCGGCCTCCCAAAGTGCTGGGATAATAGGCGTGAGCCACTGCACCCAGCTATATTCACAGTATTTCAAAGGACACAATGTCTTAAACATGAAAACTACAGACAATTTATAGAAAAAAAAAATTTTTTTTTGAGATGGAGTCTCGCTCTGTCACCCAGGCTGGAGTGCAGTGGCACAATCTCAGCTCACTGCAACCTCTGCCTCTGGGTTCAAGTGATTCTCCTGCCTCAGCCTCCTGAGTATCTGGGATTACAGGCACATGCCACCACGCCCAGCTAATTTTTGTATTTTTAGTAGAGATGGGGTTTCACCATGTTAGGCAGGCTGGTCTCAAACTCCTGACCTCGGATCTGCCCGCCTTGGCCTCCCAAAGTGCTGGGATTACAGGCGTGAGCCACCACGCCTGGTGACAATATTCTTAAGTGTGAATAAAAATATTTCTTACCAAAGGATCTGCTGGTTTTTGCTTACAAAGCTCTGTGAGTCCTTCAAGCAGAGTTGGCATTATATGTAAATTTAAATAGTCCTTAGCAGCTTGTCCAACTGGAATGGGCTCAACAATCACTGCAAATACAAATGTATTCTCATTGATGCAAACATAATGATTAAATACTATACAATCATTAAAAAGGTTCTTTTTAAAGAACTTTTCTCTATTTTTTTATATGTTTTTTTGAGATGGAGTCTCGCTCTGTTGCCCGGGCTGGAGTGCAATGATGCAATCTCAGATCACTGCAACCTCCTCGTGGGTTCAAGTGATTCTCCCACCTCAGCCTTCCGAGTAGCTGGGACTACAGGTCCGCATCACCACACCCTGCTAATTTTTGTATTTTTATTTATTTTTATTTTTATTTTTTGAGACAGAGTCTCGCTTTGTTGCCCAGGCTGGAATGCAGTGGCACGATCTCAGCTCACTGCAACCTCCAACTCCTGAGTTCAAGTGATTCTCTTGCCTCAGCCTCCTAAGTAGCTGGGATTACAGGAGTGTGCCACCATGCCTGGCTAATTTTTGTACGTTGGGTAGAGGCAGGGTTTCACCATGTCGGCCAGGCTGGTCTCAAACTCCTGACCTAAGGTAATCCGCCTGTCTCGGCCTCCCAAAGTGCTAGGATTGCAGGCATGAGCCACCATGCTCAGCCCTAATTTCTGTATTTTTAGTAGAGATGGGGTTTCACCATGTTGGCCAGGCTGGTCTTGAACTCCTAACGTCAAATAATCTGCCTGCCTCAGCCTGCCAAAGTGCTGAGATTACAGGCATGAGCCACTGCAACCAGCCTGTTTTCTTTTTTCTTTATTTTTTTTTTTGAGACGGAGTTTCACTCTTGTCACCCAGGCTGGAGTGCAGCGGCACAATCTCAGTTCACTGCAACCCCATCTCCCGGGTTGAAGCAATTCTCCTGCCTCAGCCTCCTGAGTAGAACCAGCCTCAGTTTTCAGTTGGGATGTTTCTCTTATTATTTAGACATAGGAGTTCTTTATATATTCTAGTTACAAGTTCTTTATATTATTTGGTGATATTTTTTCCCAGTCTGTTGCCTACCTATCTTTTCATATTTTTAAAAGTTTAACTTTTGTTTATTTTTTTTTTTGACACAGGGTCTTGCTCAGTTGCCCAGTCTGGAGTGTGGTGGTGTGAGCACAGCTCACTGCAGCCTCGAACTCCTGGGCTGAAGCATCCTCTGGCTTCAGCCTTCCAAGTAGCTGGGCCTGCAAGTGTGTGCCACCACACCCAGCTTTTTTTTTCTTTAAGTGTTTAGAGACAGGGTGTCACTCACTATGTCACTCACGCTGGTCTCAAACTCCTGGCCTCAAGCAATCCTCCCACCTCAGCCTCCTGAATAGCTGGATTTACAGGTGCAAACCACTGCTCCCAGCTCTTTTTTTTTTTTTTTTTTTTTGAGACAGAGTCTTTCTCTGTCGCCAGGCTGGAGTGCAGTGTCGTGATCTCGGCTCACTGCAAGCTCCGCCTCCTGGGTTCACGCCATTCTCCTGCCTCAGCCTTCTGAGTAGCTGGGACTACAGGCGCCCGCCACTAATTAGTCCGGCTAATTTTTTTGTATTTTTTAGTAGAGACGGGGTTTCACCATGTCAGCCAGGATGGTCTTGATATCCTGACCTTGTGATCCGCCTGCCTCGGCCTCCCAAAGTGCTGGGATTACAGGCATGAGCCACCACGCCCAGCCTCTTTTCACATTCTTAATGATGTCCTTTGAAGCACAAAAGCTTTTAATTTGATTTAGTCCAATTTATCAATATTTTCTTTTATGGATCTTGCTTTTGATGTCATTTTAAGAACTCTTTGTCCAACTCCAGTTACAAAGATTTTCTTGTTTTCTTTTAGATGTTTTTACATTGAAGTCTGTGATCCATTTTGAGTTAATTTTTGTGTATGCTATGAAACAAGGGTCTAAGTACTTTTTGTTTTTATGTGACTATCATGCTGTCCTAGCACCATATACAGACTTTCCTCAACTTACATGGGTTACATCCCAATAAACCCATCATAAGTTGAAAATATCAGTAATTTAATACACCTAGCCTATTGAACATCATAGCATAGCATAGCCTACTTTAAATGTGCTCAGAACACTTACATTAGCCTACAGTTGGGCAAAATCATCTAACACAAAGCAAATTTTATATAAATAACATTTTCTATATAATATACATATATTATGAGCTGGGCACAGTGGTTCACACTTGTAGTCCTAGCTCCTTGAGAGGCTGAGGCAGTAGGATTACCTGAAGCCATGAGTTTGAGACCATCTGGGCAACAAAGCAAGACTCTGTCTCTTAAAAAAAAAAAAAAAGATATATATCTTTTTTGGGGGAGGATCTCTTGAGGCCAGGAGTTCAATACCAGCCTGGGCAATATGGCGAGACTGCCTTTCTACAACAAAAAAAATCAAAAGGTAGCCAGGCACGGTGGTCTATGCCTCTAGTCTCAGCTACTCAGGAGGCTAAGGTGGGAGAATGCTTGGGCCCAGGAGGTCAGGCTGTAGTGGGCACCACTGCACTTCAGCCTGGGTGACAGAGACCCTGTTTCAAAAAAAAAACGAAACCAAAATAGAATGGTTGTATGGATACTCGCCATTAATGTACACAGCTGAAAGCACCATAGTAAAGTCAAAAAACTGTAACTTGAACCATGGTAAGTTGGGGACTGTATTGGCAAGACCATCCTTTTCTCACCGAATTGTCTAGGCACCTTTGTTGAAAGTGAATTGACCATAAGTGTAAAAGTTTATTTCTAGATTCTCAATTCTGTTCCAATAATCTATATGTGTATCTTTATATCACTGTCACACTGTCTTATAATTGTGGCTTTGCAGTAAGTTTCAAAATCAGATAGTGGAAGTCTTCCAACTTTGTTCTTCTTCTCCAAAATTGAATTCTTTGCAATTTTACTAAATTTTAAACTCAGCTTGTCAATGTCTACGTAAAAGTATGCATGGACTTTTAAAAGGATTACATTAAAATTTTCTTTAAATTTTTTTTTTCTTGTAGAGATGAGGTCTCACTTTGTTGCCCAGGCTGGTCTCCTACTCCTAGACTGAAGCAATCCTTCTGCCTCAGCCTCCCAAAGTGTTGAGATTACAGGCATGAGCCACTGCACCCAACCCAAAACTGTTAATTAATTTAGAAAGAATTGCCATCTTAACAATATTGAGTCTTCCAATCCATTAATATGGAATATCTATTTATTTATTTTAAAATTTCTCTCAGCAATGTTCTTTGTTTTTCAGTGTACAAGAATTGCACTTTCATTAAATTTACGCCTAAATATGGCCGGGCGTGGTGGCTCACACCTGTAATCCCAGCACTTTGGGAGGCCAAGGCGGGTGGATCACCTGAAGTCAGGAGTTTGAGACCAGCCTGCCCAACGTGGCGAAACCCTGTCTCTACTAAAAATACAAAAAATTAGCCGGGCATGGTTGTGGGCGCCTGTAATCCCAGCTACTCGGGAGGCTGAAGCAGGAGAATCGCTTGAACTCAGGAGGCAGAGGTTGCAGTGAGTTGAGATCGGGCCACTGCACTCCAGCCTGGGTGACAAAAGCGAAACTCTGTCTCTAAAAAAAAAAAATTGTGCCTAAATATTATATTATTTTTAATGTCATTGTGAATGGAATTTTCCCTTTTTTACAGCTTTATTGAAGTATTACTGATGTACACAAAATTGCAGACAATTAATGTATACAATTTTTTCTCAATATGGGCAAATGTTTTATTCATATATTATATAAAGTTCATTATGCCAATTTATCAGGTACTAATCATTAAACAAAAATTGTTTTAATTTTTTTTTTTTTTTGAGACATGGTCTTGCTCTGTTGCCCAGGCTGGAGTGCAGTGGTGCGATCTCAGTTCACTGCAACCTCTGCCTCCTGGGTTCAAGCAATTCTCCTGCCTCAGCTTCCTGAGTAGCTGGGATTACAGATGCATGCCACTATGCCAGGCTAATTTTTTTTTATTTTTAGTAGAGATGGGGTTTCACTATGTTGGCTAGTCTGGTCTCGAACTCCTAACCTCAAGTGATCTGCCCATGTCAGGCTCCCAAAGTGCTGGGATTACAGGCATGAGCCACCACCCCTGGTCCCTCAAATTTTTTTTAACTTATAAGTGTACTTAAAATTTCTTTTTATTTTAAAAGCATGTCATCCTTGCACAGGGGCCATGCTAATCTTCTCTGTATCGTTCCAATTTTAGCATATGTGCTGAAGTAAGCACAACAAATTTTTTAATAGATAATATTGTATACATTTATTGTGTACATGTTGTTTTGAAATATGTAAACACTATGGAAAGACAAATCAAGCTAATTAATATATGCATCACCTCAAATACTTATCTTTTTTTGTGGTGAGAACACTTAAAATCTACTGTCTTAGCAATTTTCAACAACACAATACATTATTATTAACTATAGTCACCATGCTGAACTTATTCCTACTATCACAGGAATAAGTATCCTTTGATCAACATTTCCATCCCCTACTCTCTCTTGCAAGCTCCTGGTGGCCACCACTCTACTCTCCGAGTTCAAGTTTTTTTAGATTCCACATATAAGTGAGATCATGTGATATTTGTCTTTCTGTGCCTGGCTTATTTCACCTAATATAATGTCCTCCAGGTTCATCCATGTTGTCAAAAATCACAGAATCTCTTCCTTTTTAAGGCTGAATAGTATTACATTGTGTATATACACCACATTTTCTTTATCCATTAACCCACTGATGGACACTTAGGTTGATTCCATATCTTGGTTATTGTGAATAATGCCGCAATGAACATTACTGTGGTTCATTGGTGCAGGTATCTCTTCAAGATCCTGATTCAATTCTTTCAGATATATATATCCAGCAGTGGGATTGTTAGATCATGTAACAGTTTTATTTTTAGTTTCTTGAGGAACTTCCATACTGTCTTCCATAGTGGCGGCACCATTTTAAATCTCCACCAAATGTGCACAAGCATTCCAGTTTCCCTATATGCTTGCCAATATTTACCTTTTTTTTCTTTTGATAATAGCCATCCTAACGTGTGAGGTGATAACTCACCGTGGTTTTGATCTGTATTTCCCTGATGATTAGTGATTTTGAGCACTTTTTTTTTTTTTTTTTGAGATGGAGTCTTGTTCTTGTTGCCCAGGCTGGGGTGCAATGGCACGATCTTGGCTCACTGCAACCTCCACCTCCTGGGTTCAAGTGGTTCTCCTGCCTCAGCCTCCCGAGTAGCTGGGATTATAGGCACATGCCACCACACCTGGCTAATTTTTTAATTTTTTTTTTAGTAGAGACGGGGCTTCACTTTGTTGACCAGGTTGGTCTCGAATTCCTGACCTCAGGTGATCTGCCAGCCTCGGCCTCCCAAAGAGCTGGGATTACAGGCGTGAGCCACCACACCCGGCCTTAAGCACCTTTTCATATACTTGTTGGTTATTTGTATGTCTTCTTTAGAAAAATATCTATTCAAGTCCTTTGCCCATTTTTTAATTGGGTTATTTAGGGTTTTTTTGGATATTGATTTGTAAGAGTTCCTTATATATTTTAGACATTAACCCCTTATCAGATACATGGTTTGCAAATATTTTCTTCCCTGGAATTGTTTTCTTAATTTCATTAGTGAATTATTCATTTATTTATTTATTGAGAGGGTCTCACTCTGTCACCCAAGTGAAGCACAGCAGCGCAAATGCAGCTCACTGCGGCCTCGACCTGCTGGGCTCAAGTGAATCTCCCACCTCAGCCTCCCAAGTAGCTGGGACCACAGGTGTACACCACCACCCCCAGCTAATTTTTTTATTTTTGGTAGAGACAGGGTCTTGCCATATTGCCCAGGCTGCTCTCAAACTTCTGGGCTCAAGCAATCCTCCTGCCTCTGCCTCCCAAAGTGTTGGGATTACAAATGTGAGCCACCATGCCAGGCTAGGGCTGAATAAATTAATGAGAGAATAAAAAGAGTGTTTTCATGTTTCTTACATGGATGAACTTTAAGTTTTTTAAGTTTTCTCTCATCCTTGTTTTATTTATTTATTTATTTGTTTGTTTGTTTGAGACAGGGTCTCACTCTGTTGTCCAGGCTGGAGCACTCTGGTGCCATCACAGCTCAAACAGCCTTAACCTCCTAGGCTCCAGTGATCCTCCCACTTTAGCCTCCAGAGTAGCTGGGACTACAGACATGGGCCACCATGCCCAGCTAATTTTTTATTTTTTGTAGAGATGAGATCTTGCTATGTTGCCTAGGCTGGTCTCCAACTCCTGGACTCAAGTGATTCTCCCGCCTCAGCCTCACAAAGTGTTGGAATCACAGGTGTGAGCCACCACACCCAGACTGTATATTTATTTTCAAATATAATCATTTTGATAGCAGGGATATCTTCTTATTCATCTTTGCATTTATGGCAAATAGTAGGCAACTTAATAAATTTGTTGAAGAAATGGAATATAGCAAAACTTTGAATTAGCCATTTCTATTAAAAGGGAAAGGAGACCAGCCTGGGTAATGTAGTGAGACCCCATCTCTACAAAAAAATTAAAAAATTAGCCGAGCATGGTGGTACACACCTGTAGTCCCAGCTACTCAAGAGGCTGAGGTAGGAGGATTGCTTGAGGACAAGAGTTTAAGGTTGTAGTGAGCTATGATTGCACCATTGCATTCCATCTGGAGTGACATGGAGAGACCCTGTGACCACCCCCCAGAAAAAAGGGAAAGAAGAGCGCATTACTTTTTTCTTTTCTTTTTTTTCAGACAGTCTCACTCTGTCACCCAGGCTGGAGTACAGTGGTACAATCTCGGCTCACTGTAACCTCTGCCTCCCAGGTTCAAGCAATTCTCCCGCCTCAGCCTTCTGAGTAGCTGAGATTACAAGCGTGCGCCACCACGCCTGGCTAATTTTGTATTTTTAGTAGAGACAGGGTTTTACCATGCTGGCCAGGCTGGTCTTGAACTCCCAACTTCAAGTGATCCATCCGCTTCAGCCTCCCAAAGTGCTGTGATCACAGTTGTGAGCCACCACGTCCAGCCAGCATTAATTTTTTCAAGGGTTAAGAACATGCCTTTGAATATCTTGATAACTTGCTTGAGTGAATCATCGTATAAAGTTTTGCACATAGTTGTTCATCAACTGCTAAGTAAGAGGACGCTCATACCACAAACTCTGAGTACTTGCTCCAAAGAACTTCACAGCAAAAGAGCTGCAATGTGCTAAGTAATTAATGATTTTATATTTATCCTACAACTTGCTGCTTCTCAAATGTCTAACTATATCTCTAAACTCATGCCTAGAGGATTAATTTAATGAGTAAAATCAAAGGCAACTGAAAATAACAGTTGGCTGGGCACAGTGGCTCATGCCTGTAATCCCAACACTTTGGAAGGCAGGTGGGAGTATTGCTTGAGCCCAAGAGTTCGAGACTGGCCTGGGAAACATGGCAAAACTCCGCTTCTACAAAAAACTTGAAAAACTAGCCGGGTGTGGTGGTGCACACCTGGGGTTCCAGCTACTCCAAAGGCTGAGGTGGGAAGATTACTTGAGTCTGCAAGATCAAGGCTGCGGTGAGCTGTGATTGTGCCACTGCACTCTAGCCTGGGCAACAAAGTAAGACTTTATCTCAAAAAAAAAAAAAAAAAAAAAAAAAAAGCGAAAAGAAAGAAAATTACAGTTTAGGAATATAATCCTATGAGTAAGAAGAGCTTCCAAGTATACCTTCTATTTAAGATAAAATGAATTTTTATCCTGTTTTATTTAAAAGCTAAAGAGAAGTCAGGCATGACGGTTCATGCCTATAATCCCAACATTTTGGGAGGTAGAGGCAGCAGTATTGCTTGAGCCCAGGAGTTCAAGACCAGCCTGGGCAACGTAGTGAGATTTCATGTCTATAGAAAATATAAAAATTAGCCGGGCGTGGTGATATGCGCCTGTGGTTCCAGCTACTCAAAGGCTGAGGTGGGAGGATCACTTGAGCCCAGAAGGTCGAGGCTGCCGTGAGTCGTGATCATGCTACTGCACTCCAGCCTGGGTGACAGACTGAGACTCCATCTCAAATAGATAAATAAATAATAAAACTAACGAGCAAAAGTCTAATTCACTTGTAAGACTAATATAAAGTGCTACCACATTAAAAAGACCTCTCGCTGGGCACGGTAGCTCACTCATGTAATCCCAGTGTTTTGGGAGGCTGAGGCAGGAGGACTGCTTTGAGAAAAAATATATATTTCTAAAAGTAGTTTTTGTTTGCTTGTTTAAGAATCAGGGACTTTTCAGACTGTACAGAAAGGAGGGAAGCAGGTCTTCCCCTGGGAGGATGACTGAAAGGCCAGTGGAGAAAAGTTGTCAGCCCATTGTCAGGTCAGCATCAGGCCGTTACCGACCCTGTTGGCACTAAAAAGTAACAGATCAAGTATTCAAAATGTGAAATTTATTTATTTTGAATTCAGAAAGTCAAACAACAGTGATACTGTTGTATCACATCAGTTATTCAAAACATGTGAAATCTCCAAAAAAAAGAAAAAAAAATATATCAGGAACTTTTAAATCTCCAAGACAGTTTTCTGTTTTATTTGAATGAATATCCAGTGGAAAATACTGAGGAACAGATCTAAATGACTTAGGGAAAAATAAGTCATAACAGGAAAAATAACATACTAAAAAAATTCAAAATTTTGCTCAATGCTTTGCATTTTTTTCCTTATAACAAAAATCATCAAATTTTATTTCTGCTCTAAAAATATTAAAAACAAACCAAAAACTTCAGTGTTCTTCCTCGTATGTCCACTTCTCAAAGGTTTACAACTTCTCTAACAGTAAGGAAACAAAAAAAGGGACTAGTTATTAATTTCTCAATTGCATGAGACTTTGTTAGGCAAACAGTAAATTGTTACAGAAGACGGTAAATCAAATGTAGTTTCCTAGAGAGACTATTTTTCTCATGTGTCACAAACTCTACTGAACCTTTCAGGATAACTAGAAAGAACTGTAACACAGAAGAATATGTCTAATGCAAGAGAAAAGAAAGAAAAAAAAATTTAAGCTGGGTGTGGTGGCTCACACCTGCAATCCCAGCACTTTGAGAGGCCAAGGCAGGCAGATTACTTGAGCACAGGCATTTGAGAGTATGCTGGGCAACATGGAGAGACCCCATCTCTCCAAAAGATAAAATAAAATTAGCTGGGCATGGTGGCATGCACCTATAGTCTCAGCTACCCGGGAGGCTAAAGTGGGAAGATCACCGGAGCCCAGGAGTTTGAGGCTGCAATGAACCAAGATTGTGCCACTGCACTTCAGCGTCGGCGACAGTGAGACACTGTCTTAAATTTTTTTAATGTTAAAAATAGATAAATAAATAAAAATTAAACACTTCTCAAAAGACTCCCGAAAGGGCACAATTTAGTTGTTAGGGAAATGTCAAGTTTTCCATTTGTGGCTTCAAGTTTTTAAGTAACTACAACTTGAAAACATAACAAAATATACTGGAAAAAAAATTCTTTTATCTTCCTTCCCAGCTATATCCGCAAAATAAAAGAAAAAGCAAACAATAAGGAGATGCAGTTGACAAGTTAGTCATCTGTAACTCACCTTCAGGAAACATAAAACGTATTTCTCTTTCCGCAGCAGCAAAGTCATTACTCCCATGAAGTGCATTCCTTAGGTCATCTGTGCCATAAATTGCCCTCAGACTAAAAACAAGTTAGAGATGACGTCCATCCAATCTAACGTCTATTCCTTACTTTATATGCATGCATTCCACTTAATAATTTTACAAAAGCATTGCCACTTCTTACATATGAAAGCTTCACAATTTATGTCAAATTTAAGCTTAAATTTAAGCTTATCTATCTAGATAAGGATCAAATATATTTACGTCTGCAGGAGGAATTTACTGAGAAAACAGGAGTTCTCTGGATAAAAACGCGGTGTTGTTTTGTGAGAAGTAAAAAAGCAATGCACATTCAAAAGTGCAAGAACTCAATATCTTCTTGTTTCCATACATTAGCAATAATGTTGAAAATTTGAATTTCTGTTCCTGTATTACCATTACTCTTTTAAAATACCATCCCAATTTTTCCATCTAAAAATCCTACTTCAGTGGCAGTTTAAAGGTTGAGAGAATAAGGGGAATCAACTATAAATCAGACATTCTCTGTTGCTTTTTCTGGTAGGTAGTATTAAAATAGACATTTAACACTTTAAAATGTAAAATGGACCCCCCAGGCCCTGCCCCCCCGCCCCCAAAAAAAGTTGATTTTGGAAAACTTCCAAATAAAAAAAAAAAAATTCCCATTACAATGAAATCAGATTTTTTTTTTTTTCATTTTCACAGATGTATTCCATTCCCTGCCATCCCCCAAACCCTGAAAATTACCTGTCTGGATGTGTCTCCTTCGCTACTAAGCTACTATTTGGTCCCAAAAGTTCTAACCAATAAGAGATGGCTTTATGTCTAGCTAATATCATGGCGACAAGCGGTCCAGAACTCATGTAAGCTGTTAAGTTGGGGAAAAACATTTTTCCATACTGTTCCACATAAAAGTTACTACATTGCTCAGGGCTGAGGTGTAGTTTTCTTCTCTATAAAAGACACAAAGTCAACAAAAGCATTTAAAATGACAGTTTCAATGATAGCTCATTAAAATCATTAGTAACTTGAAACTAGTACCAATCTGATTATAACTTCAAGGTTTATCTTTGTATTATGAAGAAAGAAAAGGATGTAATTAAATGCATGCTGTAAATAAGATAGTAAGAGGAATTACTTAGCCTACTTAAGAAAAATTATGGCCGGGTGCGGTGGCTCATGCCTGTAGTCCTAGCACTTTGGGAGGCCGAGGTCGGTGGATTGCCTGAGCTCAGGAGTTCGAGACTAGCCTAGGCAACACAGTGAAACCCTGTCTCTACTAAAATTCAAAAAATTAGCCGGGCGGGCGGCATGCGCCTGTAGTCCCAGCTACTCGGGAGGCTGAGGCAGAAGATTTGCTTGAACCCGGGAGGCGGAGGTTGCAGTGAGCCAAGACTGCACCACTGCACTCCAGCCCGGGTGACAGAGAAAAAGAAAAATTATTCCAGTTAGGAAGCCTCCCTCAGCATATGTTTTGTCAGTAACAAATTTATCGCATCTCCTTCTTAAAGTAAATAACACTTCAATTAACAAAACTGGACTTAAAAACATTCCAAATTCATGTTTCTCTATTTGTGTTACTATTTTGGGAGCTGGTCTCATTTTAGTACTTAGAAATAACAGCTAGGCACAGTGGCCCATGCCTGTAATCCCAGCATTTTGGGAGGCCAAGGCGGAAGGATCGCTTCATCCCAGCCAGGAGTTAGAGACCAGCCTAAGCAACACAGGAATAATTTGTTTCTATGAAAAATTTTAAAATCAGTCGGGTGTGGTGGTGTGCGCCTGTAGTCCCCACTACATTAGAGGTGGTGAGCCATGATAACACGACTGCACTCCAGCCTGGGCGATAAAGCAGACCCTGTATCAAACAAACTAACAAAAAAAGTGACATGTAGTATAATGATGCAGTAAAACGTTTTTCATTTGAACGTGTGTTCTTTATTCTGGTTCTGTCATAAATATCTTGATTCACTGTAACATTAAGAAAAATTAGGCCAGGCATGGTGGCTCACGCCTGTAATCCCAACACTCTGGGAGGCCAAGACAGGCAGATCACTTGAGGTCAGGAGTTCAAGAACAGTCTGGCCAACACAGTGAAACCCCATCTCTACTAAAAACACAAAAATCAGGCCAGGCGCGGTAGCTCACGCCTGTAATCCCAGCACCTCGGGAGGCCAAGGTGGGCGGATCACCTGAGGTCAGGAGTTCGAGACTAGCCTGGCGAACACGGTGAAATCCCGTCTCTACTGAAAATACAAAAAATTAGCCAGGTGTGGTGGCACGCACCTGTAGTCCCAGCTACTCGGAAGGCTGAGGCAGGCCAACAGCTTGAACCCAGGAGGCAGAGGTTGCAGGGAGCCAAGATTGCACCTCTCTACTCCAGCCTGGGTGACAGAGCGAGACTCCGTCTAAAAAAAAGAAAAAAGAAAAATTAGGCCGGGTGTGGTGGCTCATTCCTGTAATCCCAGCACTTTGAGAGGACAAGGCAGGTGGATCACCTGAGGTCAGGAGTTTGAGACCAGCCTAGCCAACATGGTGAAACCCCATCTTTACTAAAAATACAAAAATTAGGCCAGGCACAGTGACTCACGCCTGTAATCCCAGCACTTTGGGAGGCCGAGGTGGGTGGATCACCTGAGGTCGGGAGTTCAAGACCAGCCTGGCCAACATGATGAAACCCCGTCTCTGCTAAAAAAAAAAAAAAAAAAAAAAATGCAAAAAATTAGCCAGCCGTGGTGGCGGGCACCTGTAATCTCAGGTGCTCGGGAGGCTGAGGCAGGAGAATCACTTGAACCCGGGAGGCAGAGGTTGCAGTGAGCCGAGATCGTGTCACTGCACTCCAGCCTGGGCAACAAGAGTGAAACTCTGTCAAAAAAAAAAAAAAAAATACAAAAATTAGCAAGGCGTGGTGGTGCATGTCTGTAATCCCAGCTACTCAGGAGGCTGAAGCATGAGAATTGCTTGAACCCAGGAGGCAGAAGTTGTGGTGAGCCAAGATTGAGATAGCACCATTGCACTCCAGCCTGGGTAACAGGATGAGACTCTGTCTAAAAAAAAAAAAAATTAGATGCTAGTATGTTTCTCAATCTGAAAGAGTATGAAACACTCTGGACAAATAGATGTTATTTCCTTCACAAATGAGACTATAAAAATTAATCAGGTTTAAAAAATCATGGTAGCTCAGTCTAATTTGAAACTCATGCTTTCTCTAGAAGCAGCTATTTTGAGTGCTTTTTTTTTTATTATTTTTTGAAACGGAGTTTTGCTCTGTCACCCAGGCTAGAGTGCAATGGTGTGATCTTGGCTCACTGCAACCTCCACTTCCTGGATTCAAGTGATTCTCCTGCCTCAGCCTCCTGAGTAGCTGGGATTACAGGTGCCTGCCACCATGCCTGGCTAATTTTTGTATTTTTAGTAGAGACAGGTTTTCGCTTTGTTGGCCAGGGTGGTCTTGAACTCCTGACCTCAGGTGATCTGCCCACCTTGACCTCCCAAAGTGCTGGGATTACAGGTGTGAGCCACTGCGCCCAGCCTTGAGAGCTTTTAAAAAATTATTTATTACTGCTGGCCGGGCTCGATGGCTCATGCCTCTAATCCCAGCACTCTGGGAGACCGAGGCAGGCGGACTGCTTGAGTCCAGGAGTTCAACACCAGCCTGGGCCACATGCAGAAACCCCGTCTCTACAAAAAATACAAAAATTGGTGGTGCACACCTGTAGTCTCAGTTAATCGGGAGGCTGAGGCACGAGAATTGCTTGAACCCAGGAGGCAGAGGTTGCAGTGAGCCAAAATCATGCCATTGCACTCCAGCCTGGGCAACAGAGTGAGACTTGGTCTCAAAAGAAAAAAAAAATTATTTATTACTGCTGTTTTTTCAATTCCACTAAAGGTGGGTGAGGAGAGAAAATGCTCAAAATATAACAGAGGCATTCAAAGTAGAAGTCAAAGAACCTCTGCCTGCAGTAAGGATGATGAGAAAATGGAGATATGTCACTAAGTGAAGGCTAAAAATCTCCAAGATTATGGCAGAAATCTGTCTTTCTAAAATGTCTTAGATTTTCCTGAGAGTAAGTGTGAATTTTACCAAGTAACCCACCTCTTAAAGCCCTTTCCAAAATTCCGTGTTTCCGCAGGCTTCAGAAACTTGGTAAAATTGCTTGGTTTGTAGCAAGGGACCAAACCGCCCAGAGCAAGAAGTTTAGGAACACACTTACCTAGGTGGCATAGCTCTGCTATGAATAGGACCCACTGGATTCTCACCAGTGAAGGGCCAGTTACTATGAAAAAGGTGCTGACATTTGTTCTCAAATTGAAATTCATACAGCGATTAAATAAAAGATGTGAGAAATTACAAGAGCACCTGATTTAGCATAATCCTCGATTCTATTATCTAAAATTAAGACATGAAACTATGATTATGCATATTAGCGTTTTTTTTTTTTTTGTTTTTTCTTGCTGAGTTTAAAAATAAAATCTCATCTGTTGTAATGTAAGCCCTTATCTGCCACTTGCCCCTTAAAAAGCAGGGGAACCTAACTTCTGCAGGTATGCCAGCCAATGTAGCACAATTTTTAAAATTAAGCGTTCATCTTTTTTTTTCTTTTTTTTGAGACGGAGTCTCATCTCACTCTGTCCTCCAGGCTTGAGTGCAGTGGCGCGATCTCGGCTCACTGCGAGCTCCGCCTACTGGGTTCACGCCAGTCTCCTGCTTCAGCCTCCGGAGTAGCTGAGACTACAGGCGCCCGCTACCACGCCCGGCTAATTTTTTTTTTTTTTTTTTGTATTTTTAGTAGAGACGGGGTTTCACCGTGTTAGCCAGGATGGTCTTGATCTCCTGACCTCATGATCCGCCGCCTCGGCCTCTCAAAGTGCTGGGATTACAGGTGTGAGCCACTGCGCCCGGACTTAAGGGTTCATCTTTAAATAAAATTGATACTAAATCAATTATTCCATTGGTTGCTTTAAAACTGGATCAGGTGAAATTTTTTGAAATTAGGTTGAATAGTCTACAGCCATACCACCCTGAACACGCCCGATCTCATCTGAAATTAGGTTGAATATTTTCACAGAGAAGCAGTGATACCAAGTACTATCAGAACAGAACTCTTAGTTTGTAACAAAGGCAACACTGCCATCTACTGAAATGATATATCATTTTTCAGCTTTTCCCTTAAGTGGGACAGGAAAGCCTCAAGTTCATTGGACTCCCAAGCCTATTTTAAAAGCATACAGTGCAAAGGACAAAACTTGCATAATTTCACTTAAATTAGATAGCTTGAATAGTCAAATTCCTACAGACAGCAAGTAGAATAGTGGTTATCAGGGATGGGGAAGAGGGAAGCAATGAGTTAGCATTAGGTAGAGTATTTCAGTTTAAGATGAAAAGGTTCTAGAGATGGACAGTAGTGATAGTTGTACAACAATGTGAATGTACTTAATGCAACTGAAATGTACACTTAAAAACGGTTAAAATGGTAAATTTTATGTTGTGTATATTTTACCGCAATTAAAGCAAAAAATGAAGGATGTACCATGGCTGCCTTTGCTCTGAAAGTTACTAACTAGGGAAAGTGTCATATATATTTACATTAAATTTTTTTGTTTGTTTGTTTGTTTTTTCTGGTCTCAGTACATTGCCCAATCTCAGTTCACTGCAACCTCCGGCTCCTGGGTTCAAGTGATTTTCCAGCCTTGCCTCCTGAGTAGCTGGGATTACAGGCATGCGCCACCACGCCCAGCTGATTTTTTTTTGTTTGTTTTTTGAGATGGAGTCTTGCTTTGTTGCCCAGGCTGGAGTGCAGTGGCGAAATCTCAGCTCACTACAACCTCCGCCTCCCAGATTCAAGCGATTCTCCTGCCTCAGCCTCCTGAGTAGCTGGGATTACAGGCTCCCACCACCACGCCTGGCTAATTTTTGTGTTTTTAGTAGAAATGGGGCTTCACCATGTTGGCCAGGCTGGTCTCGAACTCCTGACCTCAGGTAATCCACCCACCTCGGCCTCTGAAAGTGCTGGGATTACAGGCATGAGCCACCGCACCCAGCCCTAATTTTGGATTTTTAGTAGAGATAAGGTTTCATATTGGCCAGGGTGGTCTTGAACTTTTGACCTCAGGTGATCCACACGCCTCATCCTCCCAAAGTGCTGAGATTACAGGCGTGAGCCACCACGGCCGGCTAATTTTTAATTTATAATTAACACTAGCCACTTAATTATTAAGTTTGTCACTTTTTTTTTTTTTTTTTTTTTGAGACGGAGTCTCGCTCTGTCACCCAGGCTGGAGTGCAGTGGCGCGATCTCAGCTCACTGGAAGCTCCACCTCCCGGGTTCACGCCATTCTCCTGCCTCAGCCTCCCGCGTAGCTGGGACTACAGGTGCCCGCCACTGCGCCCGGCTAATTTTTTGTAGTTTTAGTAGAGACGGGGTTTCGCTGTGGTCTCGATCTCCTGACCTTGTGATCTGCCCGCCTCGGCCTCCCAAAGTGCTGAGATTACAGGCGTGAGCCACCGCGCCTGGCCGTCACTAAATATTTTTTAAAATATGGGCTTTTTTGGCTGGGCATAGTGGCTCACGCCTGTAATCCCAGCATTTTCGGAGGCCGAGGCAGGTGGATCACAAGATCAGGAGATCGAGACCATCCTGGCTAAAACAGTGAAACCCCGTCTCTACTAAAAATACAAAAAGTTAGCTGGGCGTGGTGGCGGGTGCCTGTAGTCCCAGCTACTCGGGAGGCTGAGGCAGGAGAATGGCGTGAACCCGGCTGGCGGAGCTTGCCGTGAGCCGAGATTGTGCCACTGCACTCCAGCCTGGGCGACACAGAGCGAGACTCCGTCTCAAAAAAAAAAAAAAGGACTTTTTTTTCTTTTTCAAGACAGAGTCTCCCTCTGTCGCCCAGGCTGGAGTGCAATGGCACGATCTTGACTCACTGCAACCTCCGCCTCCCGGGTTCAAGCCATTCTCCTGCCCCAGCCTCCCCAGCAGCTGAGATTACAGGCACCCGCCACCACACCCAGGTAATTTTCATATTTTTAGTAGAGACGGGGTTTCACCATGTTGGTCAGGCTGGTCTCCAACTCCTGATCTCAGGTGATCCACCCACCTTGGCCTCCCAAAGTGCTGGGTTTACAGGCATAAGCCACTGCACCCAGGCAAAATACGGACTTTTAAAAAACTTAAATGGGACACCTTTATCTGTATACTTCATTTATTTTTTCTAAAGTTAATGGGTAATATAATTACAGGATTCAAAAATTCAAAGCAATACAAAAAGGTATATACTGAAAAATTTTATTCCTATCCATGTCCTAATCTACTCAGTTCTTCCTTGCCCTCAATAGGCAACCTTTTTAAATGTTTATTTATTTCCCCAGAATTTCATTTTTCAAATATTGGCAAACATGAATATATTACTTTGTCTCTATCACAAAAGGTTGGTACACATGATTTTTTTTTTTTTTGCTATTTTGTTCTTTTTGCTACACACTTTGCTTTCTTCCATTAACAGTACAGACAGGTTCCTCATTCTTCTATTTACAATTAGTTGCATATTATGCAATTTGGTGGGTTTTCCAGAGTTTATTTAGTCCTGTCTCCCAATCTCCCAACCTGGGTTATTTTCAATCTTTTGTTGATAAGTAAACAATGCTGCAAAAAATAACCTGCATATATATCACTTCATATTAATACAGGCACCTACTGACGGGACTAAACAGGGCTCTGCGCATGACAGGTAGTAAGAGCACAAGGAATTCTACAGGACAGATTTCCAAGAGCAGAACTGCTGGATCAAATGGTAAGTCCATCTGTTGTATTCGCAGATAACTGCCAGATTCCCTTTGATAGGGGTTGTGCCATTTACTTTTATATTTTTGCCAAATGGAATCTCAGTGTAGTTTTAACTTGCTTTTTTTCCCACCTAATGATTGAGCATCTTTTCATATATTTAAAAAATGTTTTTCCTTTTCTGTGACCATCCATCTGTTCTGCCCATTTTTCTACTAATTTATTTTTATCTTTTTCTAGGAGCTCTTTATGTATTAGGAAGACAAGCCCTTTGTCTATGAGTTGCAAATCTTTTTCCCAAGTTTGTTGTGTTTTGACTTTGCTTATGGTGTTTATTTCATTGTGCAGAAATTTTTTGTTTATATAATCTTTTTTTAAATTTTTAAATTTTTTTTTTTTGAGAGTTTCGCTCTTGTTGCCCAGGCTGGAGTACAATGGCACGATCTCGGCTCACGGCAACCTCCGCCTCCCATGTTCAAGTGATTCTCCTGCCTCAGCCTCCTGAGTAGCTGGGATTACAGGCATGCGCCCCCATGCCTGGCTAATTTTGTATTTTTTAGTAGAGATGGGGTTTCTCCATGTTGGTCAGGCTGGTCTCAAACTCCTGACCTCAGGTGATCAACTCACCTTGGCCTCCCAAAGTGCTGGGATTACAGGCATGAGCCACCCTGCCTGGCCTTGTTTATATAATCTTATCAATCTTTTCTTCCATGGCTCCTAGACCTTAAGTCATAACAACAAAAAAAAAAAGGCTGTCCTACTCCAACAACAAAATAAATCCATTATCTTTTCTTCCTGAACTTACATGGTTTAATTTTTTTAATATGTAGATCTCAGGTTTATTTGGAGTTTATCCTGGTATATAATACTTGATCCAAATTTTTCAGTGGCTACCAGTTTTCCTAACATTTACTAAAAAGTTATTTACCTGAGTCTTTAATCATATTAAATACTTCCTAACACTTTCTTGTGCCATCCCTGCTCTCGGACTCCACCTGTCCTTCGAAGCTCAACTGAAATTCCGTATCTTTTCTGAAGATTGATATTTTCTCTTTATTTATTTATTTATTTTTTGAGACAGATCTCCCTCTATTGCCCAGGCTGGAGTACAATGGCATAGTCTTGGCTCACTGCAACCTCTGCCTCCTGAGTTCAAGCGATTCTCCTGCCTCAGCTTCCCAAGTAGCTGGGACTACAGGTGCACGCCACCACGCCCAGCTAATTTTTGTATTTTTCATAGAGATGGGGTTTCACCACATTGGCCAGGCTGGTCTCAAACTCCTGACCTTATGATCCACCCATCTTGGCCTCCCAAAGTGCTGGGATTACAGGCGTGAGCCACCGTACCCAGCCATTTTCTCTTTACTTTTAAAAATACTGACTGAATAAGCAATATGACACTGTATAAATGGGAGAAAATAAAAAATTGGAAGTTCGAATAAGAATACGATAAAAGAGGCCGGGTGCAGTGGCTCACACCTGTAATCCCAGCACTTTGGGAGGCCGAGGCGGGTGGATCACGAGGTCAGGAGTTCAAGACCACCCTGGCCAACATGGTAAAACCTCGTCTCTACTAAAAATACAAACATTAGCTGGGCATGGTGGTGCATGCCTGTAATCCCAGCTACTCAGGAGGCTGAGGCAGGAGAACTGCTTGAACCGGGACCTGGGAGGCAGAGGTTGCAGTGAGCCGAGATCGTACCACTGCACTCCAGTCTGGGCTACAGAGGGAGACTCTGTCTCAAAAAAAAAAAAAAAAAAAAAAAACTATAAAAGAGGAAGATTAAAAATATTCAATTCTATTTGATTATCCTTAACAATGTTATTTATATTCACTTTCAAACCCCTAGAATGACAATGTTTACTAATTGCAGAACACAAGGCTTAAAACATTAAATGTTTGCCATTACTGAAAAAAGTACCGATAGCCTAAAATTCCATCAATAGAAGATGAAGTAAATAAATTGTAGTTCTAATACACAGGGAAATATTACACAGAAATTAGGAAGAGTGAGATCAATTCAGATGTAATGATCTGGAATCCTATCTGAGGGACTCTATAAAGGGGGTCAAGGGAAAGGGACTGTTCTGTTTTATGGGGGGAAAATGTTTATAAATGCATAGAAAACTCCTGGAAGAACAGAAAGTGTTAAGTGGTTGCCTCTCTCTGGAGCCTGGGACTTGGGGTGGGAGAGGACAGGTGAAGGAAAAGTCCATTTTATTTCTCATTTTACATCCTTTTAAAAACTATCACATATAACTTTTATACTTAGAAGAATAAACTTAAATTTAATGCTGAACACTAAGGATTTAAATGGGTAGGCACATTTACATAAGCATTTTTTTTTTAAGGGCAGAGAGGAAAAAAGCATGAATCATCATACCCAGAAGTTACCTGAACAATGGTGAATCCGGATCTAAGAATAATATCTTGTATCTCCTCCTCTTTGTCAACAATATCTGGTTTGATAATGGCCAGAGTTTTTTCTACATATATCTGAGGTGGAGGCATTGATATCTCCATTACGGCTTTTCAGGGCACAAATTGAGAGTTTCTTAACAGGTATCAACTGCAATGACATGCATTTCCCCCCACCCCCATCGCAAATTCAATGTAATTATGATTAAGAATAGCAATAGTAGGTACTTGATTTTATTAACTGATGAAGGTAGAAACTGCCATGTTTTTCTATATACAGGGTCTCAATAATAGGATTCCTACTATGTCCAAATCGAGCCCCGGCTTTTCGTATACGATGTCACCAAGGCAGGAAGGACTATGGGCTCACATAACCAGAGGCCAAGGGGCAACCCGAAGGCCTGGAACCAGCAACGGCCCCAGGCAGCAGAGGGCGGTGGGGCGGGTGGTGGGGGCTCGACGGGGCGGTAGAGCGGGTGGTGGGGGCTCGAGGGGGCGGTGGCTGGTGGGCAACCACACACCATTACAGCGGCGGGTGAGCGGCCTCGGCCAGCTGCCTCTGTGAAGCGACCCTGTCCCGCAGGGACCTCTCTGTGCATAGGGTCAGGCTAATTGGAAAGCAGGGCCTCTAGGTCCGCGGGGACCTTCCGGGTTGCACCTGCAAATTCCGAATTTTACCCTCTCTAAGTACTCACCTCAGCGGCCGTCCTCATATGCTACTTGTTGCTAGGAGACCTAAAGCCCCAGCGTGGGGACGGTGGCTGCAGAGAGCCAATCCCAGCAAGGAACCTTGCAGCTTCTGGCCAGTTCGTTTTAACCAAAAGGAGCCAGCCAGTCACTTTTATTCTCCTTGTGAATCTTAGAGCACTAGATGTTTTCTGACATTTTACTCATAATTTATCTTATTTCATCCTTCTTCCCGTTTGAAGGATGCTTCAATTATCCCTACTCTATAAATGATAAGAACCCCTCCCCCAACCATTCCTTTCCAGGCGGTATATGTAAATGACCCGTGTCAGATACCTTCATTTCACCAGATGATGCTGTGCCCTCTATGCCCAGCTTATCTAGTCATTAAAAAGCAATATTCCGCTTGTGTAAAGACATTTATTTATAGAGTAAAAGGCTTAGAAAAGATCTAATGGAATTGTCTTTAAATCAAGCTTATGGAACAAAGATGTGGGCAACATTTATGGCATAAATCCAAACCTCAGCTTCCCCTTTTTTTCTTTATATTATGTCCACATGCATCTTTGACTCGTTGGTTGTGAGTTAAGGTATTATTCTTGTTGGAAAAGAAAATGAGGGACATGGCAAAGAAGTACCAGGATCCTCTCTAGGTCAGAGTTCCGGGAGAGATTCAAACTCTAGAAAAAGTCAGGATAGCAGCTCCAGGTTAGAAAACAGGTTTTCCATCATCCACTGGGTTGGCTGGTTCTCCTTCCAGACTACTTGAGCCTTTTCTTTTGTCTAACCAGATATTCAGTACCTAAAGGGTTAAGGAACACATAGCAAGCTATTATGAACCTTAAACACTAAAGTATTGCAAGTTTATTTTTTTGGCAAATAGACTCAACTATACTTTTTTCTTTAAAGTATGATGCTACCCAGAAAAGAAACCCACAAATGTCTTCTAGCTACTATATCTTATCCCCTAAAGATGGGAAAGTGTGAACATACATTAATAACAACAGATGAAGCAACCAAAAAATACACAGTGACTCCAGCCTCTTTGGAGTTTAGCCCTTGACTTGAGGCTCTGGAAGCGGGAATTCCCATTACTTGTCTATCCTCAGCTCTCTTGAGAGCTCTTCACTGCTGCCTGCATTCCTAGACTACTTCACTATCAGAGATGGACTTACTGAGGCTCAGGGTTTTCCAAACCAGCAGGCACATTATCAATCCTTCAGGGCCTTAATCACCTTTAAAAATAAACTCTGAGAACACAGTCACCTCGAAATCACCTTTATTCTCATAGGCGTTCTGAAATCAAGATTCCAGAGGCTACAGGTATCTGCATACAGTACCTGAATCTGCTCCAGGACTTCTCGCCGCATCTCCACAGCCATATGGTATACATGATGATCAGAGTCATTGTACATTACAGCATTTTGGAACATCAGCATCAGGTCTCGCAGGAATTGGGCCATGGTGCGAATCCGACCCTTAGAGAGATTTCTCTTCAGGCTAGTTAAGTCCATGGGTCTGCAGGTGGCCAAGAAAAAACAAAGAAAATCAAACCTTCGTGTGGAAAATATGATAACCTAACACGTTCTCTTGAAGAACTAACCAGTTCTTAATGAAAACAGTAGCAAAGATAACAACCCTCATCAGATAATAAAATAGCAACAGCAGTTAATATTTGCCTGTTTACAATGGGCCAAACACTGTATTTCTATACTAACTCACTTAATCCTCTCAATAAACCTGTAAAGTAGGTATCATTAATATCTCTTTTTTTTTTTTTTGAGTCGGAGTTTCACTCTTGTTGCCCAGGCCGGAGTGCAATGGAGCAATCTCAGCTCACTGCAACCTCCACCTCCCAGGTTCAAGCAATTCCCCTGTCTCAGCCTCCAGAATAGCTGGGATTACAGGCGCGCGCCACCATGCCCAGCTAATTTTTGTATTTTTAGTAGAGATAGGGTTTCACCATGTTGGTCAGGCTAGTCTCCAACTCCTGACCTCAGGTGATCCACCTTCCTTGGCCTCCCAAAGTACTGGGATTACAAGTGTGAGCCACCGCCCCCGGCCTTATTATCTCCATTTCACAGATGAAGAAATTGAAATCTAAAGAGGTTAAGTATTCACTGAAAGGCACACAGCCTGAATTCCAATTCAGAGGCAGCCTGACTCCAGAGCCCACAGGTCAAGCCACTATATTCTACTATCAGAGGAGGAGTGCTGGCCCCAGGTATCAAAGTTGTAAAGAGCACCAATCATCAGTTTATCACACAGTAGTTATTTGCTGTTTACAATGTATAGTCATATATTATTTCATCTACTTCTCTTACTGCACAAATAAAAAGCTAAGAATAATTTTTTCTCCTTTCATGGAGATGAAAAAAGGATCAAGTGAATATTAAGACAATATTAATGAGACACAGAAAGTAGATATATAAGAGAAGGCATAGCAGTGTAGAAAGAAGACTGAACTGCAGGTAAGAATCTGGGGCTTAGTTCTAGCTCTGCTATTAACTGTTGGTTGATCACGAGCAAGTCATGACCAAGCACCTCTGAGCTTTAGTCTCCTCATTCCTAAAGAAGTTTGTCTCTGCTGTTTGAATGATGGTATCATTCTGTCTCTGCTGTTTGAATGATGGTATCCCCTCTAAAATTCATGTTGAAACTTAATCCCAAGTGCAACAGTATTAAGAGGTGGGGCCTTTGGGAGGTAATTAAGTCATGAGTGCTCTGCCTTCATGAATGGGATTAGCATCCTTATAAAAGGGCTCCATATCGAAGACAGTGCCCTCTTATCCTTCTGTCCCTTCTGCCATGTGAGGATACAGCATTCGTCCCCTCTGCAGAATACAACAACAAGGCATCATCTTAGAAGCAGAAGCAGAGAGTAACCCACCTCACACACTAAAACTACCAATGCCTTGATCTTGCACTTCCCAGCCTCCAGAACCAAAACAAAGAAACATAGATTTCTATTATTTATAAATTATCCAGCCTGTGGTATTGTGCTATAGCAGCACAGACTAGTGACTCTCCAAAGGTCCTATCATGATCTTTTACATTCTATTACCATACAGGTTTATGACAGCATTTTAGATGACCTATGCTATAAAAACCCAAAATAGGCCGAGCACAGTGGTTCAAGCCTGTAATCCCAGCACTTTGGGAGGCCGAGGCAGGCGGATCACGAGGTCAAGAGATTGAGACCATCCTGGCCAACATAGTGAAACCCTGTCTCTACTAAAAATACAAAAATTAGCTGGGCGTGGTGACGTGTGCCTGTGGTTCCAGCTACTCAGGAGGCTGAGGCAGGAGAATCACTTGAACCCGGGAGGCGGAGGTTGCAGTGAGCCGAGATCTCATCACTGCACTCCAGCCTGGCGACAGAGCAAGACTGTCTCAAAAAAAAAAAAAAATCCAAAATAGGCTAGGATTACCTGCCTGTAATCCCAGCATTTTGGAAGGCTGAGGTGGGAGGATTGCTTGAGACTAGGAGCTTAAGACCAACCTGGGCAATCTAGTGAGACCCCATATCTACAAAAAATTTAAAAATTCCTCCTCAGTGATATTCTGAAGAAAAATAAAGTTATTAATAACATTTCAAACAAAGAAAATATTTTATTATAATAAAAATATCAGGCCAGGCACAGTGGCTCACACCTGTAATCCCAGCACTTTGGGAGGCTGAGGTGGGTGAATTGCATGAGCCCAGGAGTCTGAGACAAGCCTGGGCACCATGGTGAAACTCTATCTCTACAAAAAATACAAAAATTAGCCAGGCATGGTGGCACACACCTCTAGACCCAGTTATTAGGGAGGCTGAGGTGGAAGGATTGCTTGAACCTGGGCAGTTGAGGCTCAGTTATCCAAGAAATGTGCCACTGCACTCCAGCCTGAGCAACAGAGTGAGACCTGTCTCAAAAAATAATAGTAAGTAAAAATTTAAAAAATAATAAATTTAAAAATTAGCTAAGTGCAGTGGCACATGCCTGTAGTCCCAGCTACTCAGGAGGCTGAAGTGGGAAGATTGCTTGAGCCCAGGAGGTCAAGGCTGCAGTAAGCCATGATTGCACCACTGCACTCCAGCAACAGAGTGAGACCCTGTCTCAAAAAAATTTTTTTAAATAAAAAATAAAAATAAAATCCCAAAATAATGAGAGGTGAAGCTGGCTGGGCTTCCGGGTTGGGTGGGACTTGGTGAACTTTTCTGTCTAGCTAAAGGATTGTAAACACACCAATCAGTGCTCTGTATCTAGCTAAAGGTTTGTAAATACACCAATCAGCACTCTGTAAAAACGCACCAATCAGCGCTCTGTGTCTAGCTAAACATTTGTAAATGCACCAATCAGCGCTCTGTGTCTAGCTAAAGCTTTGTAAATGCACCAATCAGCACTCTATAAAAATGGACCAATCAGCACTCTGTAAAATGGACCAATCAGTACTATGTAAAATGGACAAATCAGCAGGATGTGGACGAGGCCAAATAAGGGAATAAAAGCTGGCCCCCCAAGGCAGCAGTGGCAACGTGCTGGAGTCCCCTTCCACACTGTGGAGGCTTTTTTCTTTCACTCTTCGCAATAAATCTTGCTGCTGCTCACTCTTTGGGTCCGCACTACCTTTGTGAACTGTAACACTCACCATGAAGGTCAGCCGCTTCGCTCCTGAAGCCAGCGAGACCACGAACCCAACGGGAGGAACAAACAACTCCAGATGTACCACCTTTAAGAGCTGTAACACTCACCGCGAAGGTGTGCAGCTTCACTCCTGAAGCCAGCGAGACCACCAACCCACCGGGAGGAAGAAACTCCGGACACATCTGAACATCTGAAGGAACAAACTCTGGACACACCATCTTTAAGGACTGTAACACCACGAGAGTCTGCAGCTTCATTCTTGAAGTCAGTGAGACCAAGAACCCACCGGAAGGAACCAATTCCGGACACAATACTACAATCAACCAATGTTCATAACTTCCATTTGGATCGACATCTGTGCCTTACTATACCTATAACTAACTAACTGAATAAATACAGGGTTCCTTTTAAAGTTTTGCTCCAAAAGAATAGTGTCAAAAACAACCAAAGGCTAATTTAAGATTATAATTAATGATCAGGCTGGACATCAAGGCTCACACCTATAATCTCAGCCTTTGGAAGGCCTAGGCAGGTGGATTGCTTGAGCTCAGGAGTTCAAGACCAGCCTGGGCAACATGGCAAAGCTCCGTTTCTACAAAAAATACAAATATTAGCCGGATGTGATGGCTCATGCTTGTAGTCTTAGCTACTCGGGAGGCTGAGGCTGGAGAATAGCTGAGCCTGGGAAGAGGATGTTGCAGTGAGCCAAGACTGTACCACTGCACTCCAGCCTGGGCAACAGAGTGAGACCCTGTCAAAAAAAAAAAAATATATATATATATAGAATGGATCATATTACTTAAAAGTCAGTAGTACAAAATAAAAAGCCTATATCATCCTTTTGTTCCCTGCATTCCTTCTTAAATGAAGATATGATACTGAGCTCATCATAACTTTATAAACTTATTTGGCTATGAAACATATCTTGAGTTTGTAAGTTATAAAAATAATCTAACAGATGGGAAATAAAAAATGAAAAGGCAGATATAAAAGCAACCAACCTTTCTTGACCTCTTTTTCACTGACCTTTTCACCACATCCTTGTACCCTGGGGCCTGCCTTTCTGACACAGGCTTCAGAAATGGACTGCTGAACCTGTTAAGGGACAAACCCAGAGAGGATAAAGAAACACTGGCAAGGCACTCTGAAGGAGAAGAGTAGCTCAGTTCTTAGTAGACTTCCTTTAGGGGAATGCAGACTGTCAGCACCATTAGGAAAAAATCTATTTGTTCCCCCTTGCCAGAGAGTTAAAAAAAACACAAAACTATAAAATATTTCACTATTATTACAATATACTGATTTAGGGCTCAGAAATTTGTTCAAAGTTCCCAAGGCCCTGTATCTGTGAAAAAAGAGAATCCACCAGATTGAAAAGAAGAATATACATTTTAAATATAAATTTTATCATGTAATAGGAACCAATTTCTAGAGGCAACTCAAATGGCACAGCAACTATCTCTTGTACAGACTTGTGAAAGCAGCTGTGGGTACTTTGGGATAAATCGGGCTTAGATACAGAATCTACCTTTCAACTATGGCTCATTTGAGGGATGAACATATCTCCTTTTATGCTTAAACCCCAATATGTATTACTGCTTCAGCTCTGAACATAATCCTATTACCACTTTGGAGACCTACCTGTGACTGGCAATCATCTTCCAGACTGGCAGGAGAGTCTTCTTAAATAGCAAATGATCCTGAACAGGGTCATCCTGGCTTAGATCAGTCCTATGAGGATAAAACATGAAGAAAAGAGACAGTAACTTCACAAATAATATTCTATCTCCCCCAGGTGGGTAATAAGGTTTTCTTAAGACATGCTCCTAATTAATATCTGAAGCTTTTTATCTCCCCTTAAGTTATCTGGCCAAGCAGACTTAGCTATTAATATCTATTGTTTTCTCTTTTAATTTTTTAATTTTATTTTTCTGAGACAGAGTCTTGCTCTGTTGCCCAGGTTGGAGTGCAGTGGTGTGATCTCAGCTCACTGCAACCTCTGCCTCCCGGGTTCCAGCGATTCTCCTGCCTCAGCCTCCCAAGTAGCTGGGACTAAAGGTGCATCCCACCACACCCAGCTAATTTTTGTATTTTCCATAGAGACGGGGTTTTGCCATGTTGGCCAGGCTGGTCTCAAACTCCTGGCCTTAAGTGATCCACCCGCCTCAGCCTCCCAAAGTGCTGGGATTACAGGCATGAACCACCATGCCCAGCCAATTTTTTTTTTTTTTTGAGACAGGGTCTTGCTTGTTGCCCAGGCTGGAGTGCAGTAGTGTGATCATGGCTTACTGCAGCCTCAACCTGCTGAGCTCAAGCGCTCCTCCTGCCTCAGCCTCCCAAGTAGCTGGGACTCCAGGCACATGCCACCACGCCCTGCAGCTAATTTCTGTATTTGTTGTAGAGACAAGGTCCCACTACGTTGCCCAGGCTGGATATCTACTGCTTTCTAATAAATATTTCATATTTAATCTAAATTGTAAGGTAAGAATGTGGAATTTACCATCCAAGACTATGAACTGTCATGAGATAAGATGTCTCAGACTGGGCCCGGTGCGGTGGCTCACGCCTGTAATCCCAGCACTTTGGGAGGCCGAGGCAGGCGGATCACAAGGTCAGGAGATTGAGACCATCCTGGCTAACACGATGAAACCCCGTTTCTACTAAAAATACATAAAAAATTAGCCGGGCGTGGTGGCAGGTGCCTGTAGTCCCAGCTACTTGGGAGGCTGAGGCAGGAGAATGGCGTGAACCTAGGAGGCAGAGCTTGCAGTGAGCCGAGATCACGCCACTGCACTCCAGCCTGGGCAACCGAGCGAGACTCCGTCTCAAAAAAAAAAAAAAAAAAAAGTCTCAGATTGCAGATTTCCTGCTGTTTGTACAGTCACAATATGTCATCTCTGCACTCTATTGCTCATACTTAAGGAGTTACAGAAAAGCAAATGAAGGCATTCCTCACCAATCTACATTTTAAACTGTATCCTATTTGTGTACCAAAAATTGAAATCTAGGCTGGGCACAGTGGCTCAGGCTTATAATCCCAGTACTTTGGGAGGCTGAGGTGGGATTGCTTGAAGCCAGGAGTTCAAGACCCAGCTTGGGCAACAAAGCAAGACCCTGTCTCTATGAGAAAAAAAAGAAATCTGCTCTTCAAAAAAATATGTATATATATTCATATATATATATATATGCATGGTTCAGCTGTATATCTTAAACAAAAAAACACTAGAATAATTATTAGTTTTGCCTTTCCACAGACAACTGGGTGGATCTGGGATATACTGAAGAAAAAAAAAACAGTTCATACTATATTCTCTCAACAGATGGATCTGACACAGGCTGGAAAAAGAACAATTTATTTATTACCATAACAAAAATAACTTTGCTGGACGTAGTGGCTCATGCCTATAATCTCAGCACTTTGAAAGGCTGAGGCAGGAGAATCACTTGAGGCCAGGAGTCACAGATAAAAACAACTTTGTTTTTCTGCTTTAAAAAGTAATTCACTTCATGCCAGATGCAGTAGTTCATGTCTATAATCCCAGGACTTCGGGAGGCCAAGGCAGGGGATCGCTTGAGTCCAGGAGTTTGAGACCAGTCTGGTCAATGTGATGAAACCCCGTCTCTAACAAAAATACAAAAAAATCAGCTGGGTGTGGTGGTGCACATCTGTGTTCCCAGCTATTCATGAGGCTGAGGTGAGAGGATCAGCTGAGCCCAGGAGGTGGAGGCTGAAGTGAGCCAAGATCATGCCATTGCACTCTAACTTGGGCAACAGAGTGAGATCCTATCTCAAAAAAAAAATTAATATTTTTTTGGTTTCCTGTTAAAAAAAAACAGCCCCCATTAAGATTTGAAAATGTGTTCTTTAGTCCTATAATTATCTATACAAAGATGAGACAATTACATAAACCAGGGGTGTCCAATCTTTTGGCTTCCCTGGGCCACATTGGAGGAAGAAGAATTGTCTTGGACCACACATAAAATACACTAACAATAGCTGATGAGCTGGAAAAAAAAAAAGAAAAAAAAAGGGTCAGTGCATAAATCTCATAATGTTTTAAGAATTTGTGTTTGGCCACATTCAAAGCTGTCCTGGGCTGCAGGCTAGGGATTAGACAAGCTTGACGTAAACAATCCCCTAAGAGATGTGAAAAAGAAACAAAGATCACAAACTTCAAAATAATTTTTTTCTTTTCTTTTTTTTCTTGTTTTGTTTTCTGAGACAGGGTCTTGCTCTGTCACCCAGGCTGTGTAGTGACATGATCATAGCTCACTGTAACCTTCACCTCCCAAGTTCAAGCAGTCCTCCTGCCTTGGCCTCCTGTGTAGCTAGGACTACAGGTGCATGCCCCCACACCCAATAAATTTTGCTTATTTTTTGTAAAGATGAGGTTTCACTATATTGCCCAGGCTAGTCTCAAAATCCTGAGCTCAAGCAATCCTCCTGCCTCTGCCTCCCAAAGTGCTGAGATTACAGGTGTGAGCCACTGCACCTGGCCTAATTTTTTCTTAAAAAAAATTTTTTTTTATCCTCTCCCTTGTCTCCATCAAAATAATTTTCCATTTCAAGTTCATAAAAGCTATTTTAATATTTTTAAAAGAGGTATAGTTTGGGCCAGGCACAGTGGCTCATGCCTGTAATCCCAACACTTTAGGAGGCTGAGGTAGGAGGATCACTTGAAACCAGGAGTTCAAGACAAGCCTGGGCAATATAGCAAGGCCAGCCCTGTCTACAAAAAATAAAAAATCAGCTGGGTGTGGTGGCCCATGGCTGTATTCCCAGCTACTTGGAAGCCTGAGGTGGGAGGATCCCTTGAGTTCAGGAAGTCAAGCTGCAGTGAGTCATGATCGTGCCCATTGCACTCCAGCCCGGGTGATGGAGCTAGACCCTGTCTCTATTAAAGAAAAAAAAAGCACCATAGTTTGTATATTAGGCATAGTTTGTATAATATTAGCTCCATCACCCAGGCTGGAGTGATACAGACTTGGCTAGAGTACAGTGGCACAATCATGGCTCACTGCAGCTTGACCTCCTGGGCTCAGGCGATCCTCCCACCTCAGCTTCCAGAGTACCCGAGACTATAGACAAGTGACACCATACCTGGCTAATTTTTTTTTAATTTTTATTTTGTAGAGGCACGGTCTCCCTATGTTGCCCAGGCTGGTCTCAAAGTCCTGGGATCAAGGGATCCTCCCGCCTTGGCCTCCCAAAGTGCTGGAATTACAGGTGTGAGCCACCACACCTAGCCTTGAAAGACAGTCCTAATATTGATTAAACAGATTTGTTTTATAACAGGAGAGCATATAGACTTCTATTTATATGATGTTAAAATTATACTTAATTAATTATATTTTTTGTGTTTTCCAACTCTAATTTTCTTTAACTTATAAAAGTAATCCATTTTATGATTCAAATAGGCATAAACAGAAGTATGAATCTTAACAAACTTGGATGAAAGTCTATGCTTACAGCTTTGAGGAGGTAGCATGGCTGAAAAGTGTATCCACCAAGGGAGTCTCCTTAACGTTAAAGGCATCATCACACTCGCCTGAAGGGGGCTGGTCTTCCATCTCTGACACATATACTTCACCCTGGTCCTCCCCTTTGGATTCTTGCTGAGCCTCCCCCTAGGAATGCCAGGAAACAGGAAACTTTAGAAGGAGATTTACTTTCTGCATAGTAATTTTACTTGCATAGAGTAAATGAAGGCTGCCCTAAAGGTGAGAAGAGGTCAATTACATAAAGCTACAAAAGAAATTAAAGAAAGCTGACTTAACTAGATTTAAGTTAATGAGTTCTTGGTAACAATCTTGCTGGAGGACTTTGACTCTGTGCCACTCACCTCCAGCAAAATGGAAAAGCATTATTTGCCCAATTCTCATCGGATTCTTTAAAAACCATCATGATCACCTGTGGCCCTGGAGTTAACTACTCTAGCTGGCCAGATAATTTTTTTTTTTTTTTGAGACAGGGTCTCACTCTGTTGCCCAGGCTGGAGTGCAGTAGCATCATCATGGCTCACTGCAGCCTTGCACTCCTGGGCTCCCCCGAGACTCCTAAGTAGCTGGAACTACAGGAACATGCCACCATACCTGGCTAATTTGTTTTTTGTTTTTTGTAGAGATGGTGTCTCCCTGTATTGCCCAGACTGGTCTTGAACTCCTGAGCTCAAGAGATCCTACTGCCTCTGCCTCCCAAAGCACTGGGATTACAGGCATGAGCCATTGCACCCCACCTGCCAGATAATATTAATAATGATGACGGTATTCCAAAATTTACCGATTGCTTACTATAAGCCAGGCACTGTGCTAAGTGCTTTACATGAATTATCTCATTTAAACCTCACAGCAAACCCACAAAATAGGGTGCTATTATTGCATTTCTGCAGAGAAAACTGAAGTTCTAAAATGTTCACTAACATGCTAAAGGTAACACAGCTAAAACTGGTGCTAAATCCAGGATTTGGATCCAGGTAGTTTAACTTTCTGGAGTTAGCCTATGTGCTCTACTACTCTGTAGAACTACTCTGTTCTGCTTCCCTAGGCAGAAGACCAACAAGACAGCTGATTTAAGTTACTTTCTTACCTCTTCACTCTCTGTGAGTAGTCCCTGAACTGTACAAATAACTGAGGGAGCTGAAGCCACCTCTGGCTTTCCATTTTCTCCCAGTGGCTTTTCAGCTACTAAGGGGTCTCCTTTAGCTGAAAGCTCTTCAGTCTCTCTGCAGAGCTCCCTTTCTCCTTCGCTAGCTTTAATTTCCCTTCCTTCTTTTCTGGTACCAGATGGAGGGCAGCAACCTTCACTTGATTCGTTGCTGCTGATGCACAAGGGCTCCATTAAATAAGCTACCTGCAATCAAAGTTTATTATTAGATGCACAGGAACACCAGTGAAAATCATCATCCACATATCAACAATGCCACATGCTAACACTGTCACAGTGACTAAGTCTGAGAGGACAAAATGGTTTAATTAATACAATCATCTAAAATCTGCCAAAATATCTTATATACACAGGCACTGGGCTGGTTGGTGGGGACACTACAGTGAACAAGAAAGATATGGTTCTTGCCTCTTCCAGGAGTTTATGTTCTACTTTTTCATCTCAGCTGTCAACTCTGATCAATTGGGAGTGGCTGTCTAGAATAAAGTGTTTTGTTTTTTTTTTTTTTTTTTTTTTTTTGAGACGGAGTCTCGCTCTGTCACCCAGGCTGGAGTGCAATGGTGTGATCTCAGCTCACTGCAACCTCCGCCTCCCGGGTTCAAGTGATTCTCCTGCCTCAGCCTCCCGAGCAGCTGGGATTACAGGCGCCCGCCACCACACCCGGCTAATTTTTTGTATTTTTAGTAGAGATGGGGTTTCACCATGTTGGCCAGGCTGGTCTTGAACTCCTGACCTCAAGTGATCCGCCCGCCTCGGCCTCCTAAAGTGCTAGGATTACAGGCATGAGCCACTGCGCCCGGCCATTTTTGTATTTTTAGTAGAGATGGGGTTTCACCATGTTGGCCAGGCTGGTCTTGAACTCCTGACCTCAAGTGATCCACTGGCCTCAGCCTCCCAAAGTGCTGGGATTACAGGCGTGAGCCACTGCACCCGGCCCAAAAAGCATGTATTTGGTGCATATTCTGTATCAGCACCAAGTGCTGAGGACATAGCAACGAACTTAATCCCTGCCACTGTGGAGCTTATATTTTAGTAAACAATATTAAGAGTGGTAGAAGCATGTAAGGATAAGCATTCTCTTAGAAAGTTGAGGCTCTTCCAGCTTTGGAAATAAGAGCTCACTGTTACCTCAGAGAGAAAGTGGAGGAGGTTCTGGTGGCTGGCTTTCTTTGCCGCTTCCTGAGATTCCTCACTGCCTCCATCCCCAACAAGCAGTTCACTAGGTTCTCTCTCTGGGCTGCTTTCCTCTAGTTCGTCAGCCTCTGGATCCTCAGTTTCCCTCCAGTTGCCCACATCAAGATCCAGACTGGAGTCCCATGAGCTGAAGAGGGACCTGCAGTCATTGCTCAACTCAGAGTCATTGGGATGATCTTGTTCAGAATCCAGCCAAACCCACTCGTGTCTCATCTGTAAATACACAGGAAAAAAATGCATTAAATTCATTCAAATAAATATTCCTGAGGCATCTCCATCTCCCGAGTTCAGTAGAAAAATAAGGGGCCAGAAATTTATTTGTATTCAAGTATTCATCATTAGGAAGAATTAAAATCTTGCTGAAGGGAGACATGAGATGAAATTATATTTGTCTTTGGGAATAAAGAAAAAGCCCCATGTCAGTATAACAGAGATATTACACCATACAATACAGTATAATAGAGACATTAATATTACCTAATAATTATTTTTACTTGGAATTCCTCATATTCACACCAAAAGAAGGGAAAGAGCTGGAGCATAGCTAGCTCAATTATTTTCCTCTAGCCCAAATCATCCATAACTAAACCGTAAGGCAAACAAATTGAGGGGGCAGGGGATATTTTCCTCAGTGTATAAACATTTTTAACCTATGAACCATTAAATCTTCAAAACACACTTTAGGATTGCCTTTGGCATCCTTCTGGTCATATCCAACTTGATGTTGAGAAACATCAAGCTTAAAATATATCTTCCCTTGCTCTCATTACACCACTATCTTGGTTTTCTTATATCTTTCTTTGTCCTCTCCCTTTTACAACTTTCAATAAATCCCTACCTTCTATGTTCGTGCTTGGTCCTCTGCTTTCTTATTAATGTATTTTTTAAAAATGTATATATACTTTGAGGTTTCAACTTTGACCTCTATTCAGGTGGCTCCCAAATCTCTCTACCTTTACTTCTTATATGAATTCTGGTGTCATTTCTCCATGCATCCAAAAGTAAATTCCCTTTAGATGCTCTACCACCTGCTGTAACATTTCTAAAATAAAAATCACATTTCCTTTATCTCCAAAATCACTGCTTCTTCCCAATTTCCTTATCCCCATCACCATTTTCTTTTCTTTTCTTTTTTTTTTTTTGGAACAAACTTTCACTCTTGTTGCCCAGGCTGGAGCACAATGGCCCAATCTCGGCTCACTGCAACCTCTGCTTCCTGGGTTCAAGCAATTCTCCTGCCTCAGCCTCCTGAGTAGCCGAGATTACAGGTGCCCACCACCACGCCCAGCTAATTTTTGTATATTTATAGAGACGGGGTTTCACCATGTTGACCAGGCTGGTCTTGAACTTCTGACCTCAGGGGATCCACCCACCTTTGCCTCCCGAAGTGCTGGGATTACAGGCGTGAGCCACCACACCCGACCCCATCGCCATTTTCTTAGTCTACAGAACCCACAATTCTGTTTTGACCCTTCCTTCTCTTATATTCAGTAAGCAAGTCCTCTTCCCAGTTTTCTCCCACAATAAGTTTTCTCAGTGTCCATCCTTTCCTGAATAAATGCCATAGTCTCCTAGTCAGCTTTTCTATCTTTAATCCTATCTGCTCTCAACAAATATAGTTATTCTACTCAAGGCTTTATAACAGCTATCACCTCAAATATAAATTTCTCAATCTGCCAAAGTCCTTCACAAATTTAGCCTTATTTTGTTCCCTTCACTCACGTGTACACCTCCTTATTCCTTAGTATAATCCCTGTTCTAATTACATTTGTCTCCGTATTGCCACCCACCACCCCCACCAGATGCCTACACCTTCCATTCGGTTTGCTAGTCTCATTTATCACCTTCTCTACCAACTCAAAACGTATGTCCTTTAATGGACCTTTTCCACACACTTCTCCCAACTTTTAGAGCTTGTGTTTGTATCTCATGCCTTTTTGCAGACTCCTTTGGGACTACAATGTAATTTTTTATTTTCCTTTCTTGTTTGCAACATGTCCATGTAACAAGGAATTTCATGTTCTAACTCCTGGACTAATTGAATACCTTTCCATCGCCTCACAAAGACTGTATCTTCTCTTCCTTAGCATCCTAATATAGTTCTATTAAAGGCAAAAAGATCTGTGACTTCTAATCGTATCCTCTTAAACCCTTCTCAAGAAGACTTTGACTATTAGACCAGGCTCCAGTGTGACATATTATCTAAATATTTAGTTATAAAGTGATATTCATCTAATACTCATTTTTTATCATAGCCATCTGTTTATAATAAAAAGTTCATAACTTTTTTTTTTTTTTGAGATGGAGTCTTGCTCTGTCGCCGGGCTGGAGTGCAGTGGCTCGATCTCGGGTCACTGCAACCTCTGCCTCCCAGGCTCAAGCACTTCTCCTGCCTCAGCCTCCCGCGTAACTGGGATTACAGGTGCCCACCATGCCTGGCCAATTTTTTGTATTTTTAGTAGAGATGAGGTTTCACCATGTTGGTCAGGATGGTCTCGAACTACTGACCTCAAGTGATCCACCCGCCTTGGTCTCCCAAAGTGCTGGGATTACAGGCATGAGCCACGGTGCCCGGCACTATTTCATTTCACTACTGAGTTTTAAAAATGTTGGCCAGGCGTGGTGGCTTACGTCTGTAATCCTAGCACTTTGGGAGGCCGAAGCGGGTGGATCACCTGAGGTCAGGAGTTTGAGACCAGCCTGACCAACATGGAGAAACCCACCTCTACTAAAAAAAACACAAAATTAGCCGGGCTTGCTGGTGCATGCCTGTGATCCCAGCTACTCGGGAGGCTAAGGCAGGAGAATCGCTTGAACCTGGGAGGCAGAGGTTGCAGTGAGCCGAGATTGCGCCATTGCACTCCAGCCTGGGCAACGAGAGTGAAACTCCGAATTAAAAAAAAAAAAAGTTTAGTTGGCCAGGAGCAGTCACTCATCACTTAAAAAAAAAAATTTAGTTATTAACAGAAGTTGGAATTGAACTGAGATTTTAAATTTAGGGGTGTTTTTTCTCTGTTGCCCAGGCTGGAGTGCAGTGGCATGATCTCAGCTCACTGCAGCCTCAACCAGCCAGGGTTGTGATCCTCCCACCTTAGCCTCCAATGTAGCTGGGACCACAGGTGCGTGCCACCACACCTGGCTAATTTATTATTTGTAGAGACAAGGTCTTGCTATGTTGCCTAGGCTGGTCTTGATCTCCTGGGCTCAAGTGATCTTCCTGTCTTGGCCTCGCAAAGTGCTGGGATTACAAGTGTGAGCCACCGTGTCTGGCCAAATTCAGTAATTCTTAAAACTGGGCTTAGCCTTCAAACAGCAATGTTAAGAACTATATTTATTTGAGAAAGGGTCTTGCTCTTTCACCCAGGCTGGAGTGCAGTGATGCAAATATAGGTCATTGCCAACTTTGAATTCCGTGGCTCAAGAGATCCTCCAGCCACAGCTTCCCGAGTAGCTGGGACTATAGGTGCACACCACCATGCTGGGCTAATTTTTTTTTTTTTTTTTTTTGAGAAAGGGTCTCACTTTGTTGTCCAGGCTGGTCTCAAACTCCTGGGCTCAAGCAACCCTCCCACCTCAGCCTCCCAAAGTGTTGGGCTATTTTTTTATTTTTTGAGATGGAATCTTGCTCTGTTGCCCAGGCTGGAGTGCAGTGACGTGATCTCAGCTCACTGCAACCTCCGTCTCCCGGGTTCAAGTGCTTCTTCTGCCTCAGCCTCCCAAATAGCTGGGACTACAGACATGTGCCGCCACGCCCAGCTAATTTTTGTATTTTTTGTAGAGACAGAGTTTCACCATATTGGCCAGGCTGGTCTCGAACTCCTGACCTCGTGATCTGCCAGCCTTGGCTTCCCAAAGTGCTGGGATTACAGGCATGAGCCACCACGCCCAGCCACCAAGAACTCTTTATACAGAGTCTTTAACCATAAAAACAGGAAAAAAATGGTAACACACTATCCTAGAAATACCATCTGCAAAGATAGCATTAAGTGAGACAAATGTTCCTGAGGTAAGGGTCAATGCTACCTATGTCCATGCTCTAATCTTCTTTAAGCAATGCCATGAACAGAATTCTAAAAACCTTACTCTTCCCAAACATTCAAGAAAATCTGAATAAGGAAGTCTTTCCTGCGCAATGCAACACCTTAAGGTATATTAACTATAAACTCAATTCTGGTTGCTTACCTTCTCACACTACAGCAAGCAGTTCATAAGACTTTTCCCCTGTAACAATCTCATTCCTGCAAATGAAATAGTTATGCAGAAGAAACAAGTTTCAAATACACACACACACAGAACAAGCCAAAGGCTAGTTTTTTTTTTTTTTTTTTTTTCAGTTTATTGTATACACACACATTTCACTGGTGGTTGTTTTTTTAAAAAGTCTGTACAATTGACAAGACAATACAAACTAGCTACAATCTGCTAGCTACACATTAGGACATTAACATAGCCCATGGTTTCTGCCCTAAAACAGGCAATTGTGCTACTCCAACTCTCTAAGAGAGATTTTCCAGCTCATGTCGTGTGGCCCAGGTACCTCCTCTTCTGTAACTTCCACCTCTGGAACTGGGCCCGCAAGCCCAAGCTCTATCTTGTTTACTTTTATTTTAGGTTCGGCTCAAAGAGGGTAACTCTGAGGCTTCACTTTTTCATCTTCATATCTGCTTCAATGGCACAGCGGCGTCCCCTGGTTCCTCCATCCTAGATGACAGGCAGAGAAAGAAAGGGAGCATGAGTTGGTCAGGAGACAAGAGACGGTGCAACAGAAAAGTTGGGGATTTGGTTTCTTGGAGAGGGGAGAAGAGAATCAGCAGAAAAATCCAGAGGGATGAGGGGCATATTTCTGTCTTCCCACAGAGTGGCTAAAGAACACCTGGTAGTTTATGAGAGGAAATGTAGGATGGAATATCTTGCTCATGCCCACTACAAAGGTCCTTGGAATTCACCTAGGGTCCCACAGAATAACTATTAGTCATCCCACCCAGGCCCAAATCATATGCAAAGGAACAGGAGAGTAAAAGAAAGGTAGGAGAGTCAGAATGGGCAATGGGTAGTGAGGTTCTTGACTAACATACCTGTCCAACTGTTGGTCCCTATAAGAAAGGCCTTTCCTGCAGACTGACCCTGGCACTAGTTCCCTAGCACCTCCTGACAGTGGTTTTCCATGAGATCAGGACAATTAGAAGGCTTCTTTCCATCTGCTGCTCTCTCCCTGCAGCCCAGCTCCTTCCTCTTGTGCAATATTTTGCTGTCTTCAATAGATAAAAGATCCTATTAACCAGCCTTGCAATAGCCAGCCAAATGCTTTGCTTGGGGGATCCAGAGTCACTGTTGTAGGCCAATAAGAAAGAACGGAGATTATAATGTTCTGTCTGTGGTACAGCCTGTAGGCAAGATGAATTACTGAAACCTTTGCTGGGCCAGGCCATTTTTACATTTCTAATATGCAAGGACTCTAAAATTTTTAGAGTCCATGAACATGAGTTGCCCATGAGGCAACAGTGAAAATAAAAAGGTGGTAACCTTGCATGTGTATAACGCTTTTCTTTTTTTCCCAAGCCAGTTTCATATCTATTATCTCATTTTATCCTCACAACATCCCTGTGAGGTAGGCTGGACAAGTACCTCATTATATTAGCTTCATCACACACCAAGGAAAACAATGCCCCAAGAGATTATCCAATGACCTTAAGACCATGTAGTTTTCTAGCCTGATGCCCTTCCATTACATCATACCTCACTGTCCCATAATGAACAACACAGAGTCAGAGCCAGTTAATTTATGGAGGAAAGTAATAAAAGTCTTTAGGCTAGCTCTCCTAAGCTTATCTGTAATTCCAGCAGCCACTATTGATGCAGTGGTCACTTTTTTTTTTCTTTTTTTTGTTTGAGACAGAGTTTCGCTCTTGTTGCCCAGGCTAGAGTGCAATGGTGCAATCTCAGCTCACAGCAACCTCCGCCTCCTGGGTTCAAGTTTTTTTTTTTTAGTAGAGACGGGGTTTTTACATGTTGGTCAGGCTGGTCTCGAACTCCCGACCTCAGGTGATCTGCCCACCTCAGCCTCCCAAAGTGCTGGGACTACAGGTGTGAGCCACCACACCCAGCCGCAGTGGTCATTATTACTGAGATTGTTTTTTTTTTTCTTTTGAGACAAGGTCTCGCTCTGTCACCCAGGCTGGAGTGCAATGGTATGAACAGTGCAGCCTTGACCTCCTGGGCCCAAGTGATGCTCCTACCTTAGCCTTCTGAGTAGCTCGTAGTTAGGGACCACAGGTGTGCACCACTCTGCTGCACAGCTAGTAGGGTTTTTTGTTGTTGTTGCCGTTTTTAAATTTTGTAGAGACAGGGTCTCCCTACGTTGCCCAGGCTAGTCTCAAACTCCTGGGCTCAAGCAATCCTTCCACCTCAGCCTCCCAAAGTGTTGGAATTATAGACGTAAACCACCACGCCCAGCCTATACTGAGTTCTTTAGCTTAAATTTTACTGTTTGTTACATTAGTCTTGCAACTTAATTTTAGGAGACAAGAGAAAAACTATTTGCTGAGTACTGCCATTATGAGAAACACTGTTAAAAAGCCAGCTAGCAGCTCCTGCTCTGACCAACTTTAAATTTGTTAAGAAAAGAATTGGTAAAAGGTCAAGTCAGGAAATGACGAGCAGGTACACCCTAGATCCTTCACCCCTAGAATACATTTCAGCCCAGTGATCTCAAAAACAGTCCCTACCCAGCCCACACACACACACATGCAGAAAGACAGGAATGCAGAAGAAAAGAGTTTCTTATTCAATGACCTGAATAAACAGAAGTTCAAGACACTGCCACAGTCTGCATGTTGGATTTCCCTCTGCCACCCACCCCCATTAAGAGCTGAGAATCTTTGTGGCAACACCACCCCTTGCAGCCATTCAATACTTACAAAGAGAGAGAGAAGGAAGGCAGGAGAGCCCATTGGGACACTGTCCTGTTAGAGGACAAACAAACACTGATCAGGTTCCACAGAAACTCTCAGCCACAAGCACCCCAAACCTCAGGACAGAGACACAAGCACCACACACACAAGGACAAAATTTTAAAACTCAAGAACAAGAGGAAAGAGATCCAAAAGCAATCTGTCCATTATGCCTCTAGCACAGAAACTGATGGTCCCCAACTGCTGCAGGCTAAGCCATTTCCCCCGCCTTGAGAGCACTCTCCCAGAGGAATTAATAATTCCCCTACTCACGATTTCTCCCATGTGACTGGGCCTTTCGGTTACAATAGGCTTATTCAACGTTTAGATGGGTGCAAACCACCATCATTCTAAGATCTATGTGTCTGTATATCATTGGAATCTAGAAGCCCAATACCAAGTAGTAACATAAGGGTCCTTGGATGCTTCAGACTTCTACTACTGGAACACTGGCACCCAGGTTCCTTCCTGATCGCCTCACCTTCTCTGAAGCATCCTGTTTGCGGGTAGAATCTCTCCCTCGAAGACTTTTAGCACTGATCCCAGACTCGGATGTTTGCATAATCAACTGCGTGGCCAAGAATTGCTGTAGGGAGAAGAAATAGGGTAGGCCATGGAGACCTGATTTAGTAGGGACAAATTAAGTACACTTTAAGCACTGTAAATAGAACTTTGTATAGTACTCTTCTGGCTCAAATATATTTTGACTGATTGGAAGTTTAGCATATTAAGTTTTAATTCTAGTTGCAACAGGGATGCTAAAGAATCAAGCAGCCCTAACTTTTTTTTGCTACAACATAGGATCAAAATCTCTATCCTCCAGGAATGAGAAAAAGAATAAAACTAGAATGAACCAAAGATCATTCAGCAATTTAAGTAATTTGACAAATCGTGCAAAGATTTGCAACATTCTTCCAAGTTCAACACCCCAAAAAGTACCTGATAACACAATCATAGGATAAAAGCAGGGAAAAGGAAAGGAGAAACTCTTATTTGCTGATCACCTACTATGTACCAGGTACTTAATGTAATTAAAAAATATACATTCACCATTTTAAAAAAATTTTATTTAAAAACTTTATGAAACTGCAAATAATTGCCCAAGAAAGGCAGAATATTGTATCACAACTCTTTCACCACACCAAAGAAAATAAAAATAAGAACAAAATATTATGTTTTCAATTGTGTCCCTGATAGCTATCCAAGTAAAAGCCACAGCAACCCTTCTTGGCATCAATATGAATCCTCCCCTTGAAGTATTTTAATTTCATCCTTGCTGAAACACAAAGGATCCTCAAAGTACCTGGATCTGTTCCAAGACATCTCGCTGCATCTCCACTGCCATGTGATAGACATCATGGTCTGAGCTATTGTACATTACAGCATTCTGAAACATCAGCATAATGTCACGCTGAAATTCAGCTGTGCTTCGGATCAGTCCATTTTCTATGTTTTTCTTAATAGTTGACAAATCCATAGGCCTAAAAAAAAAGAACAGGGGTAAGTAGCAGTGGGGATGGAAAGAGGACTCACCTAGATCTATGAATACATTATCATACAGACTTTCTCATATATACCTTAACTCCCAGCTGCCAGGACTTAAATGCTAACCCCTTATCCCAAAACATGCACTTAACCCAAGAAACAATCTATATAATAAGCATTGAGAAAGGTAATAAAGGGAGTTTATTTAGTTTTTTTTTTGGAGACAGGGCCTGGATCTGTCACTCAGGCTGTAGTGCAGTGGCACAATCATGGTTCACTGCAGCCTCGAACTTCCAGGCTCAAGCAATCCTTCCCACCTCAGCCTCCCAGGTAGTTGGGACTACAAATGCGCGACACCACACCTGGCTAAGTCTTGTATTTTCTGTAGAGAGGGGGTTTCGCCATGTTGCCCAGGCTAGTCTTGAGTTCCTGGGTTCAAGTGATTCACCCACCTCAACACCCCCAAAGATTACAGGCGTGAGCCACCGCTCCTGGTAGAGATTTATTCTTTTAGACTATCAGTGGTGATCCAGCCACTGGAATTATCAGTTTAGCACTCAGTGCCCCTTATAGCAAAACCATAAACTTACTTGCTTTAAACTTTCTATCGAAAGCAAAATTTCACTAAGACTGGACAATTTATAATTCAGGCAAGTTACCATGCTGGGTGGACCATGGCTCACCTCTGCACAATGCTGTGGTAGCCAGGTGCTATGTCATCTGTAACAGGCTGCAGGAAGACATTGGCATACCTGTCCAAAAGGAATAAGGTGCAATTACTGACATTCTCCAGAAGCACAGGGAGGGAACTTACTCTAAGTAACTAAAGGTAGTAAGAACTAATACCAGCAGTTCCACAGAAGCCTACTCAGACTTTTTTCCAGTCACCAACAATGAAGAGTAGGAGAAAATGAACCTACTGACTGGTAAAGCCCACTCACCTATGATTAGCTGCAGCTCTCCATACAAGCATGATGGCTTTCTTCCAAATTTTCTGTGCCTGAATAGCTTCCTGATCCTCACTACAGACAGAGCTGAAACAGAGATACAGCAATTCCACTAGGCACAAGTTAAAAAATAAAAATTATAATTCTCTTTTCTTTTTGACACAGGGTCTCACTCTGTCCCCCAGGCTGGAGTGCAGTGGCATGATCATGTTCGTTGCACCCTCAACCTTCCAGACTCAATCCTCTCACCTCAGCCTCCCAAGTAGCTGGGACTATAGGTGCATACCACCATGCCCAGCTAATTTTTAAATTTTTTTGTAGAGATAGGGTCTCACTGTGTTGCCCAGGCTGGTCTCGAACTCCTGGGTTCCAGCGATCCTCCTGCCTTAGCCTCCCAAAGTGCTGGGATTACAGGTGTGAGCCACCATGCCCAGCCCTAATTATTTCTTGTCAACTGTTTATTCCAGGTCAAAAAAGGGAAACACTAAAGAAAAGATCAGGCCAGGCATGGTGGCTCATGCCTCTAATTCTACTGCTTTGGGAGGTCAAGGCAAGAAGACTGCTTGAGGTCAGGAGTTCAAGACCAGACTGGACCACATAGATCCTGTCCCTTAAAAAAAATTTTTTTAAATAAAAATTTAAAAATAAAAAGGCCAGGCATGGTGTCTCACGCCTGTAATCTCAGCACTTTGGAAGGCCGAGGCAGGTGGAACGCTTGAGCTCAGGAGTTTGAGACCAGCCTGGGCAACGTGGCAAAACTTGGTCTCTACTAAAAAAATTTTTTTAAATTAGCAGGGTGTGGTGGCGCAGGCTGGTAGTCCCAGCTACTAAGGAGGCTGAGGCGGAAGGATTGCTTGGGCCTGAGAAGCGGAGGTTGCAGTGAGCTGAGATTGCACCACTGCCCTCCAGCATGGGTGAGTGAGAACAAGAAAAAAGAGAAGGAAAGGAAAGGGAAAAGAAAAGAAAAGAGAAAAGACAGGAAGAAGGACGGAAGGAAGGAAGGAAGGAAAAGATCCTCTCCTTCTCACCTTCACTGCCTTGGCCTCAAAGAAAGAATCTCAGATACTCACAACTGTGAAGAAGCAGGGCTGCTGGGGATGGAGTCTGCCAGTGTGTGTGACTGCAGTGTAGCATTGTGTATGCTGAAGCCATCATCACTCTCGCTCACAGGAGGTTCATTATCCATTTCTGACAAATAGCCTTCTCCTTGATCCTCTTCCTTAGGCTCCTCTAGGCTGGCCGCTTCACTGACACCATCTTCCTCCTCATCCTCACCTGGGGCATCCTTAGATACAGTATGCTCCAGTTAACAAATGCAAGCAAAGCTATCCAGCAAAGCATCATTAAACATGATCTGTCTTTTGGGTTAGAATTAGTTCTAGAAATGACCTCACGCTGTTTCCTGACTCAGCTGTCTATCACTTATACTACCATCTACTTACAGACACTGCCTTAAGTAATTTAGAACCTGGACAAAGAATAATACCCAGGATCTTTTAAAAACAAAGAAAAAAAAAAGCTACTTACTTAAGACTAAGCTAAGAGGCGTTCCTTCTTTCCCCTTGCTCGAGAGTAACTCTGACCCTGGGTACAAAGTTATCAAAAATAATTTTTATTTTGTGTCTCATTTGATGGAGCAAGCTCACATCACATTCTTTAAGCCTCTGTTACTACTGCTTTAATAATTCTAAAAAGAAAACTCTGGATGATTCTCTTTGGATAATCTAATTAATAAACTTGATTCCTGTATGTTCTCCTTGGCTCTGGTATCCTTATTCACTACAAATCACTCTAAGTGTATCAAGGCTTCTTAAGGACTGTGTGATATTCACAAGCTGTTTCATATGGGAGGCACCTGTTGCTATAGTACTCCCATTATGCCTGTCTACTGCAGCTTTTCCCCATGCAACTCCATACCAGTCTCTTATCAGAGAATAAAGATGCGACTTTACTGAAATTCATTGAAAAGTAGTGCTATAGGGAAATCTAATCACATGGCAAGAGGAATAAAGAAAAGTCTGAAATACCTTTATCTGGCTTCCAAAAATAGTCCCTGATTCTTCTTTCAATGAGTCTGCAGAGGAGAGAAAGACTACCTGAAGATTTTTCCACCTTAGCCTTCCCCTTCCTATGGACCATAATCCCCTGCAGCTCTCCTTTACATGCTGACCTGTTCTACCTCCTCTACTTGCCCACAACCCACAATCCCTCAGAAGCCAAAGCAAATGATTTCAAGTCAGTGAAAGAGGACTTTATTTACCTGACATTTCAAACTTGTGCTGAGTCTCTGCCTCTAAAGGATCTTCAATGGGATTTGAGCCATGTGATGGAGACAACATGCTTTCAGGGGATGCCTGAAAACCAGAAAAGAAAAAACACCCTAAGTACTGATAAATCGCTATAGCTCACACAACTTTATTCTTCAATGATAATGAGACCATAGAAGAAATTCTAAGTCCTACTCATGTAATGTGACTCCAATGGTCACCTTAACAGAAATAAGTATATATAACACTAATCACAGCCTATGGGCTTTGGACACATCAAACATGTCAGAACTCAGGAACGCAACTGGAAAACCAAAAAGCCTAAGCTGTCACTTCTTACCTAAGGTATAAACCTCCATCTCCCCAGCCCCGATCTTTATTAAGTACCTCTGTCTTCACATTTGTAAGTGGAGTCTCATCGCCTTTCCCAATGGCAACATCTGCTTCAACAATCTCTCCAGCTGCAGTACTTCCAGGTTCCTCATCTAAGTCCTGACTCCTGAGTTCTGGTGGCTCCATACTTGTGGCTGGAACAACTCCAGCTACTATTTCGGCTCCTGAAATGACTGGCTCTGGTTCTGCAGGTTCCACCTTGATCTCTGCACTGGGCTCCCTGATGTCCACCAGTTCATGTATTCCCTTGTTTTCCGTTTCCTCAAAGTCCAGTCTCTCTTGCTTGACCGTCATTTCTGGTGCAGGGAGAGGTACTGGCTTGTCCCGCTCCTGCTGGATAGGATGCTCCCAGGGGCCAGGCAGGGACTGAGGATCATCATTTTCTTCACAAAATGATAGTGCTGCTTCCACTGCTGCCACATCCAGCACTTCAGGATGATCATCTACCTGTCCCACAAAACACAAGACTATTCAGGTCACAGAAAGAAGCCCAGGTCCTTCAATTTTTGTTAGCACCAAATGTGATGGCTTGAATCTGCAGCTTTTCGCTCCATTTTTTCCATGTAGTGGAGGCAAACAATGAAGAGGCACCTGTCCTGTGCAAACCAGTAACATGGGTAGACCTGAGGAGATGACTAGTATGTTAGCACCAAAGGGCTACAGAGATGGAGATGGGCAGAAGTAGGAGAGTTGTTTAAGTAATTCTTACTGTAAGAAGCAAAGCAGCCAAGTATGGTGGCTCATGCCTGTAATCTCAGCACTTTGGGAGGCTGAGGTGGGTGGATCACTTGAGGCCAGGAGTTTGAGACCAGCCTGGCCAACATGGTGAAACTCATCTCTACTAAAAATACAAAAAATTAGTGAGGCGTGGTGGCATGTGCCTGTAGTCCCAGCTACTCAGGAGGCTGAGGCACAAGAATTACTTGAGGCTGGGAGGCAGAGGTAACAGTAAGCCAAGATCGTGCCACTGCACTTCAGCCTGGATGACAGAGCAAGACTCTGTCTCCAAAAAAAAAAAAAAAAAAAAAAAAAAGCAGCAGCAAAGTAAGGCTGAAAAGAGAAGCCTATGTAGGACCCATGAGATTCTTTGGGGCTTCGCTGAATAGTTACCTTGTCCTCAATGATGGCAATGATGTCTCCAACAGTCTCAAAATCCAGCTCTTCACCTGTGTAAGACACAGCAATATCCATCTTCTCAGCCAGATCTAATTCTTCCTTCCCGTCTATGCTGGGAGCCTTTGATCCAACAGGAGCCTCTGCTACCCCTGATCGAAAACACTCTTCTTTGATAGAATTGATGATCATGGATATTTCACTGCTGTCCATGGAAACAGTCACAGTATGTGGATCCCCCACAGCCTCCATGGGAACACAGTTGTCGGGTTGACTCACTGAGTAACAGAAAGAGAAAAGCATCTCAGAAGCTTATTGGGTACAAAGCGACCACCTTGAGATCACATAAGCGCTACAGACAGATGTCAAATATCCAGACACTTAAGGTCAGAAAGAGTCATCAACATGTGCCTATGTTTTCTTCTCCCCAGTTTTATCTAGAAAGGTGAGAACATATTCTCAAGCCTGCTCACATCTGTATACTTAGCCTCTTCCTGCAATACATAAATGCCCACCCACCTCTTCTCACATCTATTTCTAAGGATATTTATTTCTAAGGATAAAGATGGCACATGTCTATGTAGAACAGAGAAGAAGCATCTGAATTGGAGCTGATGCTCTTGGTCATTTTTCTCTAACTAAAGCTCAAAATGAAATTTTAGATCTAGTGGCTGCTCAGGGACGCACCTGGAGCTACACTTTCAGTAGTGGAGACAGCCGGAGCAGAGGATGGTGCTGGCAGCGCAGGCATCATGACAATGGTAGCTTGGGACACAGACTCTACAGGGGGTGGCACAAGTTTAACTGGAGGCTCACTGGCAACAGTAGTGAAGGAAGCAAGAGGTGTGGTGAACTGTGTAGGACCAGCTTCTAAAAGCCGGGAAAGAGTGGGAGCACCTAACGTATAAAGAGGTACACAAAATGAAGTAAGAAGAAAGCACATAAATAAGAAGCAATAGCTACTTGAAGACTCAACTAAGAAAATTCTTATGGTCTCAAAGGATGAGAGCAACTCCTGCACTGAATAAGTTCATCATCTATATCCTTACTCTAACCTTACTTAAGATCTTCCTCCAAGTTAGGAATGAACCAAAGCACTAGAACACACAACATATATAAAAAATGGGTGGTAAGGCTAGGTGCAGTGGCTCACGCCTGTAATGCTAGCACTTTGGGAGGCCGAGGCAGGTGGGTCACTTGAGGTCAAGAGTTTGAGACCAGCCTGGGCAACATAGTGAAACCCTGCCTCTACTAAAAATACAAAAAAAAAAAAAAAAAATTAGCTAGGCGTGGTGGTGGGTGCTGTAATCCCAGCTATTCAGGAGGCTGAGGCAGGAGAACTGCTTGAATGCAGGAGGTGGAGATTGCAGTGAGCCAAGATCGTGCCACCACACTCCAGCTTGGGTGACAGAGCGAGGCTCTGTCTCAAAAAAAAAAAAAAAACAACAACAACAAAGGGTGGTAATTTTTCCTCAGAGGAAAATTAATCACCAAGAAACGAAAAACTGGTATGAATAAATCTGTCACTTCTGCTGAAGTTCAGCATGTTGTAAACCACCCAAGTTCAATACCATTCAAATACCAATAAGGTTTGTATGGTATTCTATGGAGCTTTTTTTCTTTCCCTGCTTTATACTTTCTACCTCATTCAATTCTCATCACATCCTTGTGAAGTATATATGTTACAATAAAAAAGGAAACTGAGGCTCAAAAGCTAAGTTACCTATCCTAGGTCACAAAACCAATGTGTGGCAGGCCTGAGATTCAAGCCCAATTCTCTGGTTCCAAATCTTATTCCACTATTCTATAATCTTAGGTATCTCTAGCACCTTGATTTTGCAAGCCCTAAGAAAGCAGTTCAATATTACTCTCAATATCCATGCTGTGGTCAATCAGGGCTATCATTATCTTGAAGATAGATGGCTTTATAATATGGAGACTACATTGTTTACCAGGTAAAGTAGCTCCAAAAAAAAGTTAGAAAAAGTTGGGCTTTAAATCTAGGACTGACAACTGCTTAGTAACAGTGAAACTGAGGTCAGTCAATGTCAAGTTCAACACCTTTGAGGTTGATAAAGGAAAAGTGGTAACTTACCTGATGCAGCAGGGGAGGCTGCAACAGTATTGGGTGTTTGCTGTATCTCCCCACCATGTATCATGGGAAGGACCCCGCCTACCTCCAGGAGGACACCTGTACTGTTCAGGTGGCCAGAAGCCACAGCCATTTCACTCTCATTGACCTACCAGGGAAGAATAGAGGTGAAGGCTACACTCAAGCTTTCCTTTACTACCATTTCCCAACAAAGCTCCAGCAGTTGATCAAACTTCATGAAAACTAATAGTTAATATCCACAGAGAATAATTTAAGACCCAACGGAAACTCTAAACTATAATGTTCAAAACTTATTTGACAAGAGTTCTCTGGAGAAGAGAACCAAAATAATTGTGATTCAGATACCTCAGGACCCACGGGTACTATCAACTTACTGTATTTTTAAAAAATTAACATTTAATTAGGAGATCTTTTCCTCTTTTGAACTTTTATTCCCCATGTCACATTTTAGGTCCCAGGCACTCCCTTCCAAGTACTAAATCACCACAGCTCTCAAACACCCACAGAAGTCTCCATACCAGTCTGGGGCTAGTAGGCAGGAGGCTGCCCTTCTTCAAGAGCTCTGACAGCAGAGGGGAGGGGGGTGGAGTTGCTTTCTGTCCAAGCATCTTTTTCTGGGGTGAATCATCTGTTACTGGGGTCATGGGGGCTTCTAAGGGTGCAGAGCCTGGAGGAAGGGTGTCAGGAATCCCAGGAAACGAGGTGACTGGGGTACTCGGCAAAGTCCCAGGGGTTACCTAAGAGACAACAGAGAACCTTTATCTGACTTCTCAAACTATGGAAGGTTCCCTACTAATCTGTATGGGTTAGTGTGTCTAACTATTATTTTATTAGTCCTGAGTGGAATTGCCCAGAAACCCTCTATCCCTCCTGCTCTTAGCCATACTTTTCTTCCCCACAATCTTCTCTTTCATCCACTCCAACCCACAGTGACTCAACCATCCCACCCAACCTGCCTTTTATGAACTCCTTACCCACTACCAATATTACATTTACAAGGATTTTGTCCCTTATTTCAGCAGGAATTTCATAAGACTAGTATGAAACAATTTCTTAAAATAGTTTTTTACCTATCTCTCAAAAAGGTCAAAAGCCTCAATGCTTTTAGGTCCGTTCTTATCTCAGAGCACAGAACATGGTAAATTAAGTCTTTAGCATTCAGATCAAGAGAGGAAGTTGCCTGTAGGCCAAAAGTGGTTTCCTCATCACTCAGCTCTGCCGGCTTATTGCCCCTTCACTGATCAATTCCCACAGATGGAAATATACTCACCCCAGAGGTAGCCTCTTCCATAGTGGTTGGAGTCAAGTCCCCAAGTGGATAATCACCTCCTGGGGAGGCAGAATCTATAGGAGAGCGAACCATCACAGTGGGTAACCTCCGGGGGGGTGTTTTTACTGCTTGACGAGCTAGAACATAAAAGAGAACAATGTCCAAATCTTCAAGATTAAATAAATGAAACTTGACACTAGTCTGCTATTATACAATAAAGGACAAATAGGTATGTTGCGTTACTAAAGCAGCATAATGAGTTTGGATTAGAAAGCTTTAACACTTCTAGAGATGGATAACTTTTTAGCCTAATTTTTCCTAAGGGCAATTCTCACACTAAGAAACTCTTTTAACAATCTCAAACTACTTAATTATCCCAAAGGTCCTTGGAGTTGGAAAGTAGTTAAAACATCCTTTAATATTCTCTTTAGCAACTTATTAATCTTCTGCTTTTAAGAACAGGAAGGTCAGGTGCGGTGGCTCACGGCTGTAATCGCAGCACTTTGGGAGGCCAAGGCAGGTGGATCACCTGAGGTCAGGAGTTTGAGACCAGCCTGTGAAACCCCATCTCTACTAAAAATACAAAAATTAGCTAGGTGTGGTGGCAGCCGCCTGTAATGCCAGCTACTCGGGAGGCTGAGGCAGGAGAATCGCTTGAACCCGGGAGGGAGAGGTTGCAGTGACCCAAGATCGCGCCACTGCACTCCAGCCTGTGCAGCAAGAGCAAAACTCCGCCTGGGGGAAAAACAAAAAACAAAAACAGGGAAAGACCTCACTGGCACACAGCATGTATTCCTAGAGTTGTAAATGCTTAAATTTCTCCTCATCTAATGACTGAGCTATTCTCAATCTTTTCACAGGCCCTTGACTTCTAAAACATTATGTTCAATATCTCATCAAGCCTTTGTGTCCTGAAGTTAATTTAAGGTCTAGTGAGATCCGAGCACAACTCATGTTCTAGGAGTTTCTTCTTAAGACATTAAGGGATGTTTTTATTCTGGTAGAAGAGAAAACTGCAAGTAAATTTAAATCAATGGATTCTATGTTACAAAACAGTCCAACTGTCATTAGCATGCAGTACTGTGCAATCAATTGCTAAAGAGGCATACTAGGTTCAGCTTACCCTGGTATGCAGCATCTGTAGCCTTCCTCTTTACTTCAGCCTCCTCTTCTTCCAATTTCTTTTTCCTAAACAGGGAATTAAGGGTTAGATGCTAGACAGCTCTGGCTCCTCCCCAGAGTTCACAGAACCCTTACAAAGTAATTTTTTTTGCCAGGCCAGCACTTTCTGGAAGAAAGGCCTAAACAGGAATTCTAACCAGCAAAACAGTGAATTGGGGTATACTGCCTAACTCCCAGTTCTTCACCCAGGCAAACTATAGCCACTCTTAAGTTAGAACTAAGTTATGTTTTCATACTGAAATGTCCCATTATATTACCTTCTAGGACTCACTCCCCTCTCCCAGCCACCAAACCACTCTGCAGCTTTCCCCTTCCAGAATCTGTCTCAAGTCTAAAGGGATGGCAGTTGGAGGAAATAAGCCAGATTACTTGAGGGGAAAAGAGGGTAAAAAGAAAAGAAGCACAGAAGAACAATATAATATAACCCACATTGCAATGTCATTGCAAAGTTCATCCAGTCTGCTGTCCATGTGTCCAGCTTGAATTAGTTCTGCATCTCTCTTTAGCCGTCTATAGGAAGAAAGAGAGGTAGGTAGACTGGGTTTTTTAATCTGCTATTTTAAAAGTTCTGACCAGTACCAGAAGACAGTCCCTTATGTCTTTCTCAATTTTTTGGCATTCTCTCTGATAAGTACCTATATCTCTCCTGGGTTTCCTTTATCACTTTCTTTAGTTCTTCAACTCGCTCAGCAGTCAGTTTCCGAACAATAACATCTTCAACAGTTTCCACCACTTCTCCCTTTTCACCTCGTTTCCGTCTGTGGAAAATTGAAAAAAAAAAAAAATTCATATTCAAATAACAGAACATTTATCCCCTCTCCTACTTGCTTTTACCACTTAATCATAGATAACTTCTGCTATTTTTTATCATCCAGTATTATAACTAAGTATAAACCAGAATTCCTCAGTAAATACTCTCCACTAAAGAAATATGGCTGAAGTACCTGGCTTTGTACTCACTTTGGTGTCTCAGTGGTCTCTAAAAGCTCCGAGTACTGGGAAGCACAATGCTATTAAAAAAAAAAAAAAAAAGTGAAAATGTGATTAGCAAGCCTGGAAAGAAATGACCTTTCAAAGTTTCAAGAGATTAGAGTAAGATTTAGAGAAGAGAACTATATGTAAGATGGGAGTGGTTTACTAGGAGGGCAAGTAACTTTATAATCAAATCAGTTCAAAATAATCAAAACAAGGCACAGAAAAAGAGTCTTATGGACTGGAGTTTGTGCATTTGGGGAAAGGCAACCTAACTGCCAATATTTATAGCTAATATCTACCAAGTAGTTACTACATGCAAGGCACTGTGTTAAATGTTTTACATGTATTACTTCAATTAGCTTCACAACAATCCTGAAGCAACTCTTTTATCTCTATTTTACAAATGAAAAAACAGAGGATCATGGCCCAAAGTTTTTAGATGGAGTAATAATGAACCCAGATCTAATTCCCAAGCTTGGGCTCTTAACTGTTATACAACGCCAATAAGAAAGGTCTAATATGATCATACATGGATGGATTAGCAAACAGTAGGAAAAAGAAAAAGGTATTCTCAACTATTTTCCCACATCATGGTATAAAAGCTTTGTAACTAAAAGTCAGGGCCTGGTAGAGAACCTACTTTACAACCCAAAGACTGCTCTAAAAGAGCCCTTGCTTGGGAACTTACTTTTTGAGAGAACCAGTCTGGAGGGCGGCCAGGTTCTGCAAAGGGCTTGATTGCTCTGCTAACTGATACCCTACAAAATGAGGAAAGCTTTATTACACACCAAGCAGAAAACAATAGGAGAGGTATGCTGAGAGTGCAAGGCTTGGAGTTCAAACTTTGGAATAAAAAAGATGCGAATGGCCAGGCGCGGTGGCTCACACCTGTAATCCCAGCACTTTGGGAGGCCAAGACGGGTGGATCACAAGGTCAGAAGATCGATACCATCCTGGCCAACATGGTGAAACCCCGTCTCTACTAAAAATACAAAAATTAGTTGGGCGTGGTGGCATGCACCTGTAGTCCCAGCTACTCGGGAGGCTGAGGCAGGAGAATCTCTTGAACACGGGAGGCGGAGGTCACAGTGAGCCGAGATCTCGCCACCGCACTCCAGCCTGGGGACAGAGTGAGACTCCATCTCAAAAAAAAAAAGCCAATGAATGCGAGGTGTGCAATGGACCGTGCCTGTAATCCCAGCACTCTGGGAGGCAGAGGTGGGAGGATAGCTCAAGCCCAGGAGTTCAAGCCACCCAAGGAGATCCCATCCCTACAAAAAAAAAAAAAAAAAAAAAAAATCGACAAGGTATGGTGGTGCGTACCTGTGGCCTGTGGTCCCAGCTACTTGGGCAGCTGAGGTAGGAGGATCCCTTGAGCCCAGGAAGTCAAGAAGCTGCAGTGAGCCCAAATCGCGCCACTGCGCTCCAGCCTGGGTGACAGAGTAAGACCACCCCCTCCGCCATTCAAAAAAAAAGAACAGCATGTATAGTATATAATCATTTGTGTTAGAAAATGAGGCAGATGAAGGGGAAAAAGAAAATATTTGCTCACATAAACAAAATTTTGCTGGAGAGACACAAGAAACTGCTAACACTAGTAGACGGGGGATAGTAACGGGAGGAAGACACTGCATATAATTTTGAATCTTATGACTTAGTATCTGCTGATAAAATAATAAAATTTAAAACTTTTACTCAAGTATTCTTATACTATTTTTCTATGGCTGGGCGTGGTGACTCACGCCTGTAATCCCAACACTTCGGGAGGTCGAGGAGGGCAGACTGTTTGAGATGAGGAGTTTGAGACCAGCCTGGCCAATGTGGTGAAACCCCACCTCTACTAAAAATACAAAAATTAGCCAGGCATGGTGGCGTGCACCTTTAATCCCAGCTACTCGGGAGGCTGAGCCAGGACAATCACTTAAATCCAGGAGGTGGAGGTTGCAGTGAGCCAAGATCGTGCCACTGCATTCCAACCTGGGTGACACAGTGAGACTCCATCTCAAAAAAAAAAGATTCTTAACACTATTTATCTAATAAAAATGTGAGGAAATATACAGATTAGATTCTATTTCAAACCAGTTTACCTGTTTTGTTTGAAAATGAGCTCAGTTTATATACATATACAAATATATGTGATGTGTATACACACACGCACACACACACAAAACACACATTGTTTTTGTTTAGACAGTATCTCACTTTGTCACCCAGACTTCAGTGCAGTGGCACAATCATTGCTTGCTGTAGCTTCCACCTCTGAGGCTTAGGCAACCTCCCACTGCAGCCCCACCCAAGTAGCTGAAATCACAGATGCACCATCATGCCTGGCTAATTTTCTTTTTTGTAGGGAACAGGTTCTCTTATGTTGCCTCCCTGGCTCAAGCCATCCTCACACCTCAGCCTCCTGAGTAGCTGGAACTATAGGCACACACCACCAGACCTGGCTAATATTTTTGTGTTTTTTTAATAGTTTTGTCATATTGCCCAGACTGGTCTCCAATTCATGATCTCAAGCGACCTCCCGCCTTGGCCTCCCAAAGTTCTGGGATTACAGATGTGAGCCACTGCACCCAGCCCCATTCTATTCTCTAGTTCTGTGAGGTCTATTTTTCCTAGATTCCACATATAACTGAGATCATATGGTATTTCTTTATGTGTCTGGCTTATTCCACTTTACACACTATCCTCCAGGCTCAACCATGGAATCACAAATGGAGGATTTAATTCTTTTTTATGGCTCAACAGTATTCCATTGTGTGTGTGTGTGTATACATATATATATTTTCTTTACCCATTCATCTGTTAATGGATACTATAATAATTACCTTAATTGTGGATAGTTTCACAGATGTATATATATTTCAAAAATACCGTGCCTTACGCTTTAAATATGTGCACTGGCCGGGTGTCGTAGCTGATGCCTGTAATCCTGGCACTTTGGGAGGCCGAGGCAGGTGGATCCTCTGAGGTCAGGAGTTCAAGACCAGCCTGGCCAACATGGTAAAACCCTATCTCTACCAAAAAATACAAAAATTAGCCAGGCATGGTGGCAAAGGCTTGTAGTCCCAGCTACATGGGAGGCTGAGGCGGGAGAACCACTTGAACCTGGGAAGCAGAGGTTCCAGTGAGCCAAGATTGCGCCACTGCACTCCAGCCTGCGCAACAGAGTGAGACTCCATCTCAAAAAAAAAAAAAAAAAAAAGGTGCAGTTTACTGCACATCAATTATATCACAAAAAAGTTGTTAAAAGGGAAGAGATGTGACCTTTCTTACCAACCCCCTTCCTTCTTGTTGCATGGAACAAGGATATGATAGCTGAAGGTCAAGCAGCCACCGTGAACCATAAGATAACCAGAAGATAAACTATGCACTGAAGAAGGTGGAACAGAAAGAGAAGATCCTGAGCCTCTAATGTCACTGTGAAGTTGCTATGAGAGCTGTGGACTGCCTAGACTTCCTGTATGTGTGACAAAAAATAAACTCAAGTTTTTTTTTTTCTTTTTGAGATGGCGTCTTGCTCTGTTGCCCAGGCTGGAGTGCAGTGGCACGATCTCAACTCACTGCAAGCTCCGCCTCCTGGGTTCACACCATTCTCCTGCCTCAGCCTCCTGAGTAGCTGGGACTACAGGCGCACGCCGCCACACCTGATTTTTGTATTTTTAGTAGAGACGGGGTTTCACCGTGTTAGCCAGGATGGTCTCAATCTCCTGACCTTGTGATTCGCCCACCTCGGCCTCCCAAAGTGCTGGGATTACAGGCGTGAGCCACCGCGCCCGGCCTTAAACTCAAGTTTTTAACCAATTTCTTTGTTGCTACTGCTCTTTCTATACAGTGTTTTTGTTTTTATGGTGGCCACATATTACTTCAAAAATTAGATTTAAAAAACAAATAAAAAAATGCTAGGAAGCATGACAATCAGCAAAGTACTGAATTGTTTATAAATGTGGCAAGAGAGTTAAATTCATAATGGATGATTCAAAAGAAAGGGGGTGAGGGGCTGATACCGAGAAAGGTAAAATGATGATAGTCTAGGCTGGGAGTGATGGCCCACGCCTATAATCCTAGCACTTTAGGAGGCTAAGGTGGGAGGATCACTTGAGCCCAGGAGTTCAAGACCAGCCTGGGCAACAAGTGACAAAAAACACAAAAAATTAGTCAAGCATGGTGGCAAGGGTCTGTATTCCCAACTACTCAGGATGCTAAACTGGGAGGATCACTTGAGGCCAAGAGTTGGAGACCAGCCTGGGGAACATAGTGGGACCTCGTCTCTACAAAAACATAAATATATAAATTAAAAAAAAAAAAAGTCCAGCCTGGGCAACATGGCAAAACCCCATCCCTACCAAAAAATACAAAAATTAGCCAGGGGTGATGGCATGTGCCTGTAGTCCCAGCTACTCAGGAGGCTGAGGCCGGAGGATCACTTGAGCCCAGGAGGCAGAGGTTGCAGTGAACCAAGATCGCACTACTGCACTCCAGGCTGGATGACAGTGAGACCCTGTCTGCAAAAAAAAAAAAAAAAAAAAAAGTCAAACATAATAAAGTTACTATATAACCTAACCCAGCAATTTCACTCCTTGAATAAAAAACTCAAGAGAATTAAAAACATTGTCCACAACCTTGTACATGAATGTGCACATCATCAGCATTATTCATAATGGCCAAAAAGTGGAAACAACCCAATTGTCTATCAAGTGATGGATAAACAAAACTTCGTATATTCATACAACAGATTATTATTCAGCTAAAAAAGGAATTAAGTATTGATACATGCTACATAAGAATGAACCTTAAAAAGTGTTATGTCAAGTGATTAAAAAAAAAAAAAGAAGTCCAGAAGAGCACATATCATTCCATTTGTATGAAATATCCAGAATAGGCAAATCTACAGAGACAAGAGAGTTGGCTGGGTATGGTGGCTCACACTTGTAATCCCAGCACTTTTGGAGGCCAGGACTGGTGCATTACTTCAAGACCAGCCTGGACAAAACCTCATCTCTACTAAAAATACAAAAATTAGCCAGGCCACTCGTGGTGGCGCATGGCTGTAATCCCAGCTACTTGGGAGGCTAAGGCACGATAATCGCTTGAACCTGGGAGGCGGAGGTTGCAGTGAGCCAAGATCTCACTACTACACTCCAGCCTGTGTGACAGTGAGACTCTGTCTCAAATTAATTAATTAATTAATAGAAAGTAGATGAGTGCTTGCTTGGGGGTGGTGAGGAGGGGACAACATGGACTGACAATTAAGGAGTAAGGGGTTTTTCTTAGAATAAAATGTTCTAAAATTAGATTGTGGTGATGGTTGCACAACTGTGAATATACTAAAAACCATTATATTGTACATTTTAAGTAGGTTAATTTTATAGTATGTGAATTATATCTCAATAAAGCTGTTTAAAAAAAGAAATACAGCTGGACTGGTGGCTCACACCTGTAATCCCAGTAGGTTGGGTGGATCGCTCGAACGCAGAAGTTCGAGACCAGCCTAGGAAACATGATGAAACCCCCATCTCTACAAAAAAATAAAAAAAATTAGCTGGGCATGATGGTGTGCACCTGTAGTCCCAGCTACTCAAGAGGCTGAGGTGGAGGATCATTTGAGCCTGAGACATGGAGGTTGCAGTGAGCCAAGATCACACCACTGCCCTCCAGCCTGGGCCACAGAGTGCAACCTTGTCTCAAAAAAAAAAAAAAAAAAAAAATAGGCCTGGTGCAGTGGCTCACGCCTGTAATCCCAGCACTTTGGGAGGCTGAGGCAGACAGATCATGAGGTCAGGAGATTGAGACCATTGTGGCCAACATGGTGAAACCCCGTCTCTACTAAAAATACAAAATTAGCCAGGCATGGCCAGGCGCAGTGGCTCACACCTGTAATCCCAGCACTCTGGCAGGCCGAGGTGGGCAGATCACCTGAGGTCAGGAGTTCGAGACCAGCCTGGCCAACATGGCGAAACTCTGTCTCTACTAAAAAATACAAAAATTAGCTGGGCGTGTCCGCACCACTGCACTCCAGCCTGGGCAACAGAAGGAGACTCAGTCTCAAAAAAAGAAGAAAAAGAAAAGAAAGTCTACTTACAGCTTAATATGATTAACTATAGAAATCTACCAATGTGAAAGAGTATCTAACAATTTCTAAGACCCAGAAAAGCTGACATCCTAGATACCTTACCAATTTTGATCTCCACTTCTCATGACAGAAGATGCTAAACATAGCTTCTCTCGGATGGACCATGGCTCTGTGGGGCCAGTGCTTAGCAGCTTGTGTTCTGGGAAAGGGAGAAAAAAAAAAAAAAGCCTTGGAAACAACCACTGAGACTGTAGTGCTAAGCTCCAAAATCCCCAAAAAGAGGACTAAAAGCCTAATACAAAACATCCCAACTTGTTAGGACAAAGTGAGCTACTATAATCAAATCTTGATTTTCACCTCTCCAAGTGAAATATCACCAGTGACCGGGGTACCTATTCGTTGCATGTGAATTATTAACATTTTATTTCTTAAAACGCCATGGCTTGAAGCTCCGCTTTATTAAAAAACAGGGAATGTCAGATTAGGCAGTTCTCCCTAAAAGCCCAGTTTTAAGAATACTGGACTTTATTCCAGTTTAAACTTATTCAGGGCTTATTTCCCAGGAACCCGAGCGGCCAGCCCCTCCTACTACCCCGCCTCCCTCTTAGCATAAACTTGTTTACTTCTCTCAGATCCTCTACTCCAAATGTCGGGCGTAAAAGAGCTTTTCAGTCCAAAAAAAGAAAAATGGCTGAAATCCCCGAGATGCAATTTCCTGAGTGGCAAGAAAAGCTCATGGTTAAAAGACCCCACTTCCACTGCCTCACAAACGTCAGACAAAAAAATGAATGGCTCTTTGAGGTGCCGGTTACTCCGTCTGGCTCATAACATCTTTTCGTCTGCACGCCCAAGTTTCTAGAGTGCTTTTACGGTTAACCCGCATAGCTCCTAACACACTAGGATTCACTAAGCTGCTTCTCTCACACCTCCGCTCCCTCCCTGAGAAACAAGACCCCAGATTTCTGGGCCCCCAAACGTTGGTCTTCACGATGCTGTAGAGCGCAGGTCTCTGAAAACCCTGGGCTCTCAAGCAACCCACTTCTCCCACTCCCCAAGCATGTAAAAAAATATGGTGCCTAGCCTCGGATCTACAAACGCCTTTCACGCAAAACCTGCTCAGATACTCACTGCCCGTTCCCGTCGCCATCTTGGCCCCGAAGTCTCCAACCCTGAGGAGAGACGGTCTGGTAGGGCCGAAACCCTGGAATTCTGGGAAATAGTGTACCGGCGTTGGTTCGCGGTGCCTCCTGGGAAATGTCGTTTTTCCCCTTGAGACAAAGCAAGCACCCTAAACCAGTTATCCTGTGCACTCCTGTTAAGATTGTTGCTAAGGAAGGACAGGAGTTGGCGGCTGAAGCCTCAAGATTTCCTTTAGGCTTCTTAGGTAAGAAATCTCTAAGGTTCAAGGAGAAAGGTTAAGTTGGAAGAATCCCAGGCAAAATAACTGCGAATCCACGACAGTTGGTAACCCGGACCCACATTAGATCTGAGAGGTCAAGCGGAAGCGAACGACTGGAATTCCAGTCAGGCCCGCCCCCTTTCCTTACGCGGATTGGTAGCTGCAGGCTTCCCTATCTGATTGGCCGAACGAACGCAGCGCGTAATTTAAAATATTGTATCTGTAACAAAGCTGCACCTCGTGGGCGGAGTTGTGCTCTGCGGCTGCGAAAGTCCAGCTTCGGCGGCTAGGTGTGAGTGAGCCAGTACCCCAGGAGGAGCAAGTGGCACGTCTTCGGGTGAGTGTGCGGCTGTGCTGGAGCCCGGGTTACCAGCTCTTGCCCGCGCGGAATAGGCTTTAAGAAATCCGAGCTGCAGCCATCTGTTTTTCTCTTAATGCTGCATCTCTGTTCTCACGGTGGTCCTTGGGGTGAGGTTAGAGAAGGAGCCGAGGGATCCTGACACCACCTCCACAGCACCGGCGGGCGAGGTGCCCTACTTTAGGCGTAGCCTTCTGCTTTTGGAGTCAGATTTCTGTGGACTTCTGTTCGCGTTCAGAAATGCCGCCTCAAACTTCTCTCAATTGTTCATTAAGTGAACTTCTCTCATTCCCTTCCCCTTTGCCGATAATTGGAGGGGAAAAGAAGTAGGAAGCGGGACCCGGTGTCCTGGGGCAAGGGACTTATTACCTAAAATTCGCGGCCCCTTCTGTCCCTAAAGGTTCTTCTCCTTGCCCACTTTTTGGTCTCTTTTTAGACCTAGGCTGCCCCTGCCGTCATGTCGCAAGGGATCCTTTCTCCGCCAGCGGGCTTGCTGTCCGATGACGATGTCGTAGTTTCTCCCATGTTTGAGTCCACAGCTGCAGATTTGGGGTCTGTGGTACGCAAGAACCTGCTATCAGACTGCTCTGTCGTCTCTACCTCCCTAGAGGACAAGCAGCAGGTAAAGGAACTGGGGAGTGGCTGGGGCGGAAAGTGATATCCTCAGGCCAATAATTGTCCATACAGGGTAGTATGAGGTCAAAGACTAGCAATCCTAAAGGTCTGAGATCAATTCAAAATTAAGGGCATTTAGGACAAAATGGCTATGAAAAGAAAAAAAGAAAAAAAATTATGGGCATGACAAGTAAAAAAAAAATTGAGTTGTGTGTCCAGAAGAACTATTATTTGCATTGCATTAATGAAATACCCTCAAGTGCGTGCTCTTAGTTAATCTTTCAGGGAATAATAGTTATCTCTCTTTGCCTTGAGGCCCAGTTGTGCTAAATAATTTGCACAAGGTCATATAGGCATTATGTAAGTGGAATATATGTTCAGGTTTTAATAGTATCACCATAGCTTCAATTTGTTGTAGGTTTCCTGCTAGGCCAGGGTTTCTCAGTCACAGCATTATTGACATTTGGGGCTAGACAGTTCTTGTAGGGATCTGTCCTGTACATTGTAAGATGTTTAATAGCATTCTTGGCATTTACCCACTAGATGTCAGTAGTGCCTTCCCATTTGTGACAATCAAAAAATGTCTTCAGGCACTTCAGGCATTGCTAAATGGCCCTTGGAGTGGAAATGACCCTGGTTGAGAAACACTGTACTAGGTCCTATGCTAAACATTAACATACATTGTCACCTTTTGTGCTCTTATAGAGTTTCTCTTAGAGACTTATAAAGTTCCATGAGAGCATGGTCCTTGATGATGTCTCTCACTATAGACTATCAGAGCTTCTCAGTTCCTAGGCCGTAGTAGACACTCTAAATATCTGGGGTTTTTTTTGTTTTTTGGGTTTTTTTGTTTGTTTTCGAGATGGAGTCTCGCTCTGTCCCCCAGGCTGGTGTGCAGTGGCACAATCTCTGCTCACTGCAACCTCCGCCTCCCGGGTTCAAGCAGTTCTCCCTGCCTCAGCCTCCTGAGTAGCTGGAATTACAGGCACCCACCACCAAGCCCAGCTAATTTTTGTATTTTTAGTAGAGATGGGGTTTTGCTGTGTTGGCCAGACTGGTCTGGAACTCCTGACCTCAGGTGATCCACCCTCTTTGGCCTCCCAAAGTGCCGGGATTACAGGCGTGAGCCCCTGCACCCGGCCTCTAAGTATCTGTTGAATGAATGACATAGGTGCTATTATTAACCCCATTCTGCAGATGAGGAAACTGAGGCCAAGAATTTCAAGAACTCATAATTCAAGGTCTCATAGTTACTAAGTCATGGAATTGGGACTCAAATTCAAGTGTGTTTGCCTCTGCTTTGCTTTAATATCACATACTAATTTTCATACCAGTCAATAAATTCTAACTCAGATCATCGGTGTGGCAAGCCACGTTTGCAGGATAATGACGAGACAGGGAAGGGTGACAAAGTAGTAAAAATGTCCATGTGGGTTGGAATGATTGTGGAACCAAAGAGTAGCTGCACAGAGACATTTGAGGTGAAATGGGGTAGTGTTATCATAGTTCCTAGAAACTACTGTTTGCCTATTTGCTCGGAGGTAACTGCTGAAATTAATCTGTGGTTCTGGGCTGGAATTTTGCCACAGGTTCCATCTGAGGACAGTATGGAGAAGGTGAAAGTATACTTGAGGGTTAGGCCCTTGTTACCTTCAGAGTTGGAACGACAGGAAGATCAGGTAAGTGTCTGAGAAGGGAGGATTTAAGGTGAAATGATGCAGTACAAAAGATTCCCAGGAATGCCTTCTGTGACAACTGTATTTTCTCCCTTCTCAGGGTTGTGTCCATATTGAGAATGTGGAGACCCTTGTTCTACAAGCACCCAAGGACTCTTTTGCCCTGAAGAGCAATGAGCGGGGAATTGGCCAAGCCACACACAGGTTCACCTTTTCCCAGGTATGGAGGGTACTGGTTTGTGAACAAAGGACCAACATGTAAGGGCAACTTTATTCCCTCTTTAGAGGGAAAGCTTCTCTTCCTGACTGTGAGTTCCTTGTATATGCACACCTACAATTTTGAGGGCCCTAGTTATGTGTTAGTCAATGTGTCAAGTAACATATGTGTATCAGTTCTGAAAAATTCTATTGTTATTATCATTATTTCCTTATTTTCCTCACAAGGATAGTGTGGCTCAATGAATGTAATATTGCTGAAGCCATGTAGCTAGTCACTAGTAGAGTTAGGACCTGAGTCTAGATCCATGTATCTCCAAAGCCCATACTTGTGGGCTGTTATATTGCCCCATTGTGTGTGCAGCATCAGGCCTAGGGCATAGCATTCCTTAAGTGTTTGTTGATTTGGTGGAAAGATGGACTAGCAGAGAGTGCTTGAGTCCTCAGTGTTTAGGGAACAGCCAGCAGCACTGCAGGAAGAAGCTGCTTGAGTGGTCTCCAGAGCCAACCACTCAGGAAGGAATATATCTGCTGGCTCTGCACAGGAGGCAAGTGGGAGATGAAGGAGAGGCCTCTAAAAAACTGGGTCTCTCTCTAGATCTTTGGGCCAGAAGTGGGACAGGCATCCTTCTTCAACCTAACTGTGAAGGAGATGGTAAAGGATGTACTCAAAGGGCAGAACTGGCTCATCTATACATATGGAGTCACTAACTCAGGGAAAACCCACACGATTCAAGGTGAGTAGTAAGCCTTCACGGGATTCCTGATTGGCTGGTAATGGTGTTGTTTTTACCTTTTGAGACTCTGAGTTAAGGGGAGAAGGGCACTTGCCTCAGCTGTCCATCTTTCATATGCCTCCAGGTACCATCAAGGATGGAGGGATTCTCCCCCGGTCCCTGGCGCTGATCTTCAATAGCCTCCAAGGCCAACTTCATCCAACACCTGATCTGAAGCCCTTGCTCTCCAATGAGGTAATCTGGCTAGACAGCAAGCAGATCCAACAGGAGGAAATGAAGAAGCTGTCCCTGCTAAATGGAGGCCTCCAAGAGGTAAAGCATTGGTATCCATGGCAGTGGGGGTAGGGGGTACAAATCTCGGGCAAGTTTTGTGCTTACCTTCTCCCTGTGCCCCTCCAGGAGGAGCTGTCCACTTCCTTGAAGAGGAGTGTCTACATCGAAAGTCGGATAGGTACCAGCACCAGCTTCGACAGTGGCATTGCTGGGCTCTCTTCTATCAGTCAGTGTACCAGCAGTAGCCAGCTGGATGGTATGTACCGTGACTGGGCTCTGCCAAGAAATAGTAGGAACTCACTCCCTGTTCCTAATAGCTGCCAGGAGTACAGACCAGAGGTTGCAATTTGAGGTCTGCCTTCCAAGGCCCCTGCAGGCCAAAAGAGAGGTGAACTGCTCTAGGTTGATGCCCTATACATTGGCTTCTTCTCCAGAAACAAGTCATCGATGGGCACAGCCAGACACTGCCCCACTACCTGTCCCGGCAAACATTCGCTTCTCCGTCTGGATCTCATTCTTTGAGATCTACAACGAACTGCTTTATGACCTATTAGAACCGCCTAGCCAACAGCGCAAGAGGCAGACTTTGCGGCTATGCGAGGATCAAAATGGCAATCCCTATGTGAAAGGTAAAGGAACATGGGGGAAGCTGGCATGAACCCTGGAGGGCAACTGGGGAGAGACTGGCAAAAGAGTTGGATGTTCCCATCTTACACCCCTCTCCTTTGGCCCCAGATCTCAACTGGATTCATGTGCAAGATGCTGAAGAGGCCTGGAAGCTCCTGAAAGTGGGTCGTAAGAACCAGAGCTTTGCCAGCACCCACCTCAACCAGAACTCCAGCCGCAGGTGAGTAGATTGTAAGAATAAACTCTTCACTGTGTTCCAGGAAACATTAGTCCTCTGCCTGGTCATGGAAAATGTGCAATGACTTTTTGTTTTTCTTAACTTCCAGTCACAGCATCTTCTCAATCAGGATCCTACACCTTCAGGGGGAAGGAGATATAGTCCCCAAGATCAGCGAGTAAGTTTATCCATTTAGAAATTTGGGCTTCTTGGCCATAAATGATAGTTGGGAAAGCATGGAGGAGGTCCTCAGGGGAACTACGTGTTCTCCTTCTTTGGGTACAGAGATTCTTAGTGGGCCGTCCCCTCTCCAGAATTATACAAAGGGCCAGAAGGCTCATAATGTGTGAGGCCCTTATGTCAGATCCTGTGCATCATTCTAGGCTGTCACTCTGTGATCTGGCTGGCTCAGAGCGCTGCAAAGATCAGAAGAGTGGTGAACGGTTGAAGGAAGCAGGAAACATTAACACCTCTCTGCACACCCTGGGCCGCTGTATTGCTGCCCTTCGTCAAAACCAGCAGAACCGGTGAGCTTTTGACTATAATTCCTGGGCTCTGCAATTTGCTAAGAGACTTCCTGGTCACCACTGGGGATGGTGCTAGGATACCCAAAGGGCTGGTGTTCTGCTCACAGCTCTATTATCTCTGATTCTCTGCCAGGTCAAAGCAGAACCTGGTTCCCTTCCGTGACAGCAAGTTGACTCGAGTGTTCCAAGGTTTCTTCACAGGCCGAGGCCGTTCCTGCATGATTGTCAATGTGAATCCCTGTGCATCTACCTATGATGAAACTCTTCATGTGGCCAAGTTCTCAGCCATTGCTAGCCAGGTGAGAAGCTAGATGGGTGTGCGCGCTTGGAACTGGTAACTCTAAGAAAGCTCCTAGGGACTACTTATGGAGTCAAGTAAGATATTTTTTTTCCCTCTAGCTTGTGCATGCCCCACCTATGCAACTGGGATTCCCATCCCTGCACTCGTTCATCAAGGAACATAGTCTTCAGGTATCCCCCAGCTTAGAGAAAGGGGCTAAGGCAGACACAGGCCTTGATGATGATATTGAAAATGAAGCTGACATCTCCATGTATGGCAAAGAGGTGAGAATACAAGAAAGCTTTAGTGTAGCAGCTTAGTAGCTACACATTTTTCCATGGTGCCTTCCAGGTGGGCTTGTGCCTTTTGAGGGCATGAGCATCCGATGACCTCTGACATGTGTGTCTCTCCTAGGAGCTCCTACAAGTTGTGGAAGCCATGAAGACACTGCTTTTGAAGGAACGACAGGAAAAGCTACAGCTGGAGATGCATCTCCGAGATGAAATTTGCAATGAGATGGTAGAACAGATGCAACAGCGGGAACAGTGGTGCAGGTACTAGCTGAGTGACCCCTCTTGCTCTGTCACCTGGGACAGAGGGTGGGAAGTAAGGAGTTAGGTGAAGTTGTGCCTCAAGATCTGTTCCCCAGGTTCACTCCTCAGAACCTTCACTTACCTCTCTTTTCTCCTCTGTTTCTGACAGTGAACATTTGGACACCCAAAAGGAACTATTGGAGGAAATGTATGAAGAAAAACTAAATATCCTCAAGGAGTCACTGACAAGTTTTTACCAAGAAGAGATTCAGGTGAGTTGCCCTGAGCCAGCTCCAATTAGCTGCTCAGATTTCCATCACTAGCTTGCCTGAAGTAAAGAGATTTTGTAAACTACTCCAGTAAGGGCAGGAATATATAACTCCCTTTTCTCTATTCCCCATAGTGCTTTGGGTTCAGTCTATGTTTGGTGAATTGATTAAGGGTTTAGTTGGCCAGGAAATCGTATTAAGTGCTAACAACAGGTTTTCAAGGGATCAGTGTCACAAGTGCTTTGTTTGTTCAGTCATCTGTCTTAGCAATATTTTTCTGGCTCTGCAAAGAATTGTGCTCTCTGCTTCCCTCTTAGGAGCGGGATGAAAAGATTGAAGAGCTAGAAGCTCTCTTGCAGGAAGCCAGACAACAACCAGTGGCCCATCAGCAATCAGGGTCTGAATTGGCCCTACGGCGGTCACAAAGGTTGGCAGCTTCTGCCTCCACCCAGCAGCTTCAGGAGGTTAAAGCTAAATTACAGCAGTGCAAAGCAGAGCTAAACTCCACCACTGAAGGTGAGGAAAGAGACAGGCAGGAAACATAACAGTGGTTCAGGGAAGAGCTGTTACTTAAACCCAGGCCTTCTAACTCCTGCTCTAACATAATTTCCTAAACTGCAAGCTACATCCCCCTGACATTTCAATCTAGGATACACATAGCCTCACTTTTTATATTTGCTGCAAGCTACTGTTAACTCAGTTAAAGAGGTTAGTCCAAGGCTAAAAAAACCCCACATATTTTAAGTTTCCTGTTTCCTTCCGTCAGAGTTGCATAAGTATCAGAAAATGTTAGAACCACCACCCTCAGCCAAGCCCTTCACCATTGATGTGGACAAGAAGTTAGAAGAGGGCCAGAAGGTAATTACCATTCTCTGTTTACCAAACTCTTACCTAAGGCAATTTCCCACATCCAACACTCTATCACTGGTTCATGTGAAGACAAGATGTTTTTTGTGCACAGTTCTGGAGAGTGGCTATTTCACTCAGCTGACTAGCCTTTCTAATTTTACTTCTCTTCAAATGGCTACCTGACCCCTCCAGATCATTATCCTGGTTGCTCTTGGCCACAATATGATTCCTACTTCCCCTTTTTCAGAATATAAGGCTGTTGCGGACAGAGCTTCAGAAACTTGGTGAGTCTCTCCAATCAGCAGAGAGAGCTTGTTGCCACAGCACTGGGGCAGGAAAACTTCGTCAAGCCTTGACCACTTGTGATGACATCTTAATCAAACAGGTTAGGGCAAACTATATACCCACTTCTGTCCTACCAGCCCACTCCAGTGTATATGTGAGAAAGGAAAGAGGACCAGAAGAAAAAGGTAAAGATTTTTAGGCTGAATTTATAGTGAGAGCAGTATATTTGCAAAATAAAAATAACTATTCTTTGTTAAGCATTTACTAAGTACCAGGCACTGTGCTAAGTAATTTATAGGCATTTTCTGTCACAACCACCTTAGGGAGGTAGTTACTGTCATATTTCATCTAAGATGCTACTGATTATAAGAAACCATTATTTTATGTACTACTAAGAAAAAAGTAACAATTTAGATATGACATTTCTCATCAGTAAGATGCATCCTGATTCCAGAGAGATTAAAATGTTAAAATTGTGTATCTTAAACTAAACTCAACATTTAATTTGACATTTAGAGACTGAGGCACTTAGAAATTAAATTTACTCAAGCTCATACTACCTTATGTGTTAGAAGATGTCCTATTCAGCACTGCTTATGTTTTGTTCTCAGAAAATGTCCCCTTATTCAGTTATAAGCTCCGACCTTAAAGAGTTTTAATCTTTGAAGAAACAGTTGTTAGTAACTAGTAATGGACGGTATGTATTACCCTTAGCCCTCTCGTTTCTCTAATATACCAGACAAAAGTGTTTTCTATAACTTTATTGATCTTCCTTAGGACCAGACTCTGGCTGAACTGCAGAACAACATGGTGCTAGTGAAACTGGACCTTCGGAAGAAGGCAGCATGTATTGCTGAGCAGTATCATACTGTGTTGAAACTCCAAGGCCAGGTTTCTGCCAAAAAGCGCCTTGGTACCAACCAGGAAAATCAGCAACCAAACCAACAACCACCAGGGAAGAAACCATTCCTTCGAAATTTACTTCCCCGAACACCAACCTGCCAAAGCTCAACAGACTGCAGCCCTTATGCCCGGATCCTACGCTCACGGCGCTCCCCTTTACTCAAATCTGGGCCTTTTGGCAAAAAGTACTAAGTCTGTGGGGAAAGAGAAGAGCAGTCATGGCCCTGAGGTGGGTCAGCTACTCTCCTGAAGAAATAGGTCTCTTTTATGCTTTACTATATATCAGGAATTATATCCAGGATGCAATACTCAGACACTAGCTTTTTTCCCACTTTTGTATTATAACCACCTATGTAATCTCATGTTGTTGTTTTTTTTATTTACTTATATGATTTCTATGCACACAAAAACAGTTATATTAAAGATATTATTGTTCACATTTTTTATTGAATTCCAAATGTAGCAAAATCATTAAAACAAATTATAAAAGGGACAGAAAAATTAAGAATCAAACATCATTCTGGACCATGGGAACCTTGAAAAGACATGGCAGTGGAGACCAGTAACTAGTATACAGCTTGCCTGAGAAGGCTTAGTGACAAATGAATTCAAGTCGTATTAGATATTCTAAACCTTCCTTAATATAAGATGAAGTGTCATATGTTAGGAGGTAAAAAGGTAACACAAAATTCTGGGAATAAGAATAAAGTCTGGACCCTGAGCTCAGAATGATCCATAGCATCTACTGTGCAAATATATTACAGCAGACATTATAGCATATTACCTCCTGCTGTACACACATGCACAGGCCTGAAACTCTCCAAGAGCACCATAAGAATGATTCCCTTTACCTCATCTAGATAAAGGCTAAAAAAAATGTATTCTGTTGCAGATGGGAGGGAAAAAAATAGACAATTACATTGAAAATTTATTAAAACAGACCAGCTTGAAGTGAGTTTATTCTTGTCTGTATAATCACAAATGTTATTTCCAAATGTCCGTAAAATTATCTATAATCCTATCTCCTTGCTTGCTTTGGTAGGAGTATAGCTAACAATATAGCCATCTTTTGCCCTCAGTAAGGGCTATCAGCAGTTCCAAGCTCTGTGAGATTATTTTTGCCCTTCTTTTATTCAACTCTAGTAAGTTACTTCCAATTTGAAAGCTTTAGAAGACCCCCTCAAAACTGTTTTGGAAGATTGTCTCCCTAGAGAGTAAGAACAAATGGATAGCTCTATTCCATTTAAACCTAATCTCTGACATCAGAATAGGGATCATGCTCAGCAAATCCAAGAGCAAGGTCATTTGTATCCATTGCTCTGACTTCTTCCTAGGGTACTCAGTGCCCTACTGCCAGCTCAGGGTAGAGTGGCAGACTTTCCTCCTTTCTTTCACTCTCAGCAGCATTGAAACTTTGTTCCTGTAGCATTGCCTGTGCTAAAGTGCTATAAAAGGGATTTTCTTTTTCTTGGGGGCCAAAAAAAAAAAAAAAGCATTCAGGGAAGAAGGCCAAGATCTATAGCCACTCTTTGGACATAAGTGAGACAGAAGTACTTCTAACTGGCAAGATAATGTCTGTTCCTGCCAGGATTCTGTCAGTTGGCCTCTGAAGGTAATTATACAAGCTGTCCCTATGGAGCTGTTGCCATCTGTAGAAACAAGAAGAGCTGAGGTCCTTGGAACAGACGTGCTGTTCTTTACATGGAGGTAAGGCTTAATTAAGATGGGTCTAACAATGTGCTGGCTTGAGAGTAGCCAACTATGGCGTGACAGAAGACAAGTTGAGTGGAGAAACTCTGCGTGTGGGGGTATTGTTAGCAGAGAGTGAAGCGGGTAGGAAAAAAGGAGCAGGCACCTCGGTGGTAGGAGTCTCGCCCTGGTTCCGAAGCTGTAGGATTTGCCGGAGTAAGGCCTTACCTTCTTCCCGGGTCTGCAACAAAGTCAGGGAAATGTTTCAAAACATGTCCAAAGCTAGTCTCGAAAACAAGTTATTAAGATGCTGTTAAACAAGTTCCACAGATCAAGGAGGCGGTAGGCTTGCTTTTTTTTTTTTTTTTGAGATGGAGTCTCACTGTGTCACCCAGGCTACAGTGCAGTGGTGTGATCAAGGCTCACTGCAGCCTCGACCTCCCAGGCTCAAGTGATCCTCTCACCTCAGCCTCCTGAGTAGCTGGGACCACAGGCATGCACCATCAAACCTGGCAAAATTTATTTTTTGTAGAAACAAGCTCTCCCTTTTTTGTCCAGGCTGGTCTTGAACTCCTGGACACAAGCGATCCTCCTGCCTCAGCCTCCCAAAGTGTTGGGATTATAGGTGTGAGCCGCTCGCCTGGCCAAGGTAGGCTTTCCACTTAAGTATCTTATGTTCTAGCCTAAAATGGAAACCTTTTATTAAAGAACTGATACTCACATCATTAAATGCACAACACTTTTGTGCACAAGTTGAAGCTTCATCCCACAGTTTGCACTTAAAATAGTACTGGGCCAGATAGCGAAAGGCAGTGCTTTCCTCCAAGTGTTCTACTATTTCCTAGAAAGGGAAAGCAAAATGACTGAGGTGACAGTAATAATATCAACAGTACAATTCTCATGGTATGATACATACCCCACAGGAATAGATATCTTGGATATATTTGATGTAACACTGGGCAGCCTGTTCTGACTCAGTCAACTGTTCATGAAGCCTACAAAAGAAACTGATCTTTAAGTACCAATGATATCCCAAAGCAACTTAGTGACAAAAAATGTAAAAGTACATAAGACCAAAAAAAAAACAATACATAGGTAAGTATGAATTTTGACATAAATGACACTCTTGGAACTAGAATAGTATTAGATGTGATAGTTACTGTTATCAAAGCTTAGAAACATTACTCTGCTAATGATGGAAGGAGAGTCAGTAAATATTAATATCTAAGCTAGATAATCCATCCTTGCAAAAATTATCTAGTAATACCCAGAGTAAAGTGGCTCATGCCTGTAATCCCAGCACTTTGGGAGGCCAAGGAGGGCAGATCACTTAAGGTCAGGAGTTTGAGACCAGCATGGCCAACAAGGTGAAACCTCATCTCTACTAAAAGTAGAAAAATTAGCCGGGCGTTGTGACACATGCCTGTAATCCCACCTACTCAGGAAGCTGGAGCAGGAGAATTACTTTAACTCGGGAGGTGGAGGTTGCAGCGAGCCAAGATCATACCACTACACTCCAGCCTGGGCCACAGAGTGAGACTCAGACTCAAAAAAAAAAAAAAAAAAAAAAAGCTGGGCAAGGTGGCTCACACCTGTAATCCCAGCACTTTGGGAGGCCAAGGCGGGTGGGTCATCAGAGATCAGGAGTTCAAGACCAGCCTGGCCAACATGGCAAAACTCTGTCTCTACTGAAAAATACAAAAACTAGCCAGGTGTGGTGGCAAGCGCCTGTAATCCCAGCTACTCGGGAGACTGAGGCAGGAGAATCATTTGAACCCAGGAGGCAGAGGTTGCACTCTAGCCTCCGTGACAGAGCAAGACTCCGTCTCAAAAAAAAAAAAGATAACAAGTGGCCAGGCATGGTGGCATAGGGCCATAATCCTAGCTACTCTCTAATCTGGCTGAGACCAATGACTTCAAGACCAACCTGGTCATCACAGCAAGATCCTATCTATAAATTACAAAAAAAAAAAAAAAAAAGATACCAAGCAACTCAATTTTTTTCCTAAGAATCCAGACAGGAACCTCTTTACATTTAAGAACCTCTTTGCCTACTATTTGAGTTATTCCTAATTTTTCTGGCCCTTAGCAGGAAATTAATACTGAAAGTAGTTTTCCTAGAGTACTCTGACACAAAAATGTTATCCTTTCTTCAAATCAATCTTGATCTCTTGCTTTAATAGGAAAGCAACGGCCCTCCTTCAAGAGAAGTAGCATTCTCTTTTTATTTTTTTATTTTGAGACGGAGTTTTGCTCTTGTTGCCCAGGCTGGAGTGCAATGGCGCGATCTCGGCTCACTGCAACCTCCACCTCCCAGGTCTTGAACTCCTGACCTCAGGTCATCCACCTCCCTCAGCCGCCCAAAGTGCTAGAATTACAGGCATGAGCCACTGCACCTGGCCAGAAGTGGCATTCTCTAGGGACAAGATGGCTACATTCACAAACCAGCATTCACACACCCTGCTACATCCCTACACCCATGTAGAATGATGGGTGGATGGGAGGCTCTAGACCATGCAGGACCCACCATCCCAGAGAAGCCAACAGAAATATCAATAGCATTTCACTCCTTTCACTCACTTTGCCAGTTTCACCAGAGCCATTTTCTCCACATCTCCCACGGCGTAAGCTCTCCAATAACACTGTCAAAAAAATAAACTGGTCATTTTGACCATTGTCCCATGTGCCACAACTAAATCATATGAAGGTTAAGACCCTGCAAGCCTCCCAGAAGTTCAGATTTATAGAATGCAAGACATTTTTACTAGTTCTGATAGGTCTAGGCTACACACTGACATTCCCACTGATGACCTTGGCCCAGCTTTGCTTTCAGACTATGTATCTATAAATATTCAGACTTTCCTATGCACCTAGATCAGAATAAGGGAAAAATTAGAGCACAGATAGCCCAACCTTCATCTAAACAGCAGATTTCCACTCAAATTCTTCAGGACCCAATTTAAGGTACCTTTTTGGCTTCCACTAGTTGATTGAGTTTCTCATAACATTCTCCTAAAGCAACCAGCATGCGAGAATCATTGGGTCTGAGAAAGAAGAACAGGCAGTCTGAGCAAAGACTTTTTACAGAAACTGAAGTTCTCCCTTGAGGAACCAGTACACCACTATTTCAAATCTATGCAACAACTGGTCTTTAACCTGATGCTCCATATAATAGATTACTTTGTGTTCATAATTATACTATTAACCCGTTAGTGAAATATACTAAATGAAAATAACCAAACAGCATTTAGCAACTTTAAACTCAGATCCCCAAGAGTCAAAACCATCCACTGTGATTTGTCAATAGCTATCAAAAGAGGAAAAAAAAGTTATTAGCCCTTCCCATATCAGACGCATTGTCAAGTGACCAGGCTTACCGAAGCTGGTGGGCCCGTCTATAATAATAAAGGCAGTAAAATGGCATCTTAAGGATTTCATAGGTCTGCCCGAGGCCATACCAAGCTCTGTAGTCCCGTTTGTTGACCTCAATGGCATGTCTAAGAAATGGAAAAGACAGGTTGTTAAGAAGGCAGAATCAAGGTTGGCAACTTGCAGGCTTAGAGGCTCCTAACCACAGCAATCTGCTCTACCTCACCACCTCTAGATAATCACCTATAAGCCTGGATAGCAGCAGACGTGTTCTTCATCTCCATGTACTCATGTCCCATCAGTGTCCAGGCACCAAGATACCGAGGATTTAATTTCAGGGCTCTCTGGAAATATAAGGCTGCCTTCTCATGCTGAGAACGTAAACTGTAATAATTGCCTGATTAAAAATCAAACAAAAAAATGAATAATCAGAAAGGTAAAAATAAAAGTCCATTAAAATAGATAGCATTCCACCAAATGGGCGTGAAACCATAACCCATTCCCTCTAAAGTCCTGGCAAAACACCCAAATTGTACAAAAGGAAAATATTCCCTTGGGAAATATATTTCATCTGTCACACATTCCGGTTAAAAAAAAAAAGTATTCTTAAACACTGCAAGTTTTTATTCCTTTTAATATCACCTGGATACAGCATTTATATACACATTCTCTTTCTTTCTTTTTTTCTGAGACAAGGTCTTGCTTTGTCACACAGGCTGGATTGCAGTAGTGTAATCACAGCTCACAGCAGCCTCAACCTCCTGAGCTCAAGCAATCCTCCCACATAAGGCTTTCAAGTAGCTGGGAGCACAGGCACATGCCACCAAGCCGGGGTAATTTTTAAATTTTTTTGTGGAGACAGTCTCCCTATGTTGCCAGGATGGTCTCAAACTCCTGAGCTCAAGCGATCTTCCTGCCTCAGCCTCCCAAAGTGCTGGAATCAAAGGCATGAGCCACCACATCTGGCCTATATACACATTTTCTTAGATTATGCTTTACATCGGTGGTTTTCAAACTATATTCCTTGGAGCCTAGGTTTCTAAAGAGGTACCCAGGCTGGGCACAGTGACTCACGCCTGTAATCCCAGCACTTTGGGAGGCCAAGGTGGACAGATCACCTGAGGTCAGAAGTTTCAGACCAGCCTGGCCAACATGGCAAAACCCTGTCTCTACTAAAAATACAAAAATTAGCCAGGCATGGTGGCGCACGTCTGTAGTCCCAGCTACTCAGGAAGCTGAGGCAGGAGAATCGCTTGAACCTGGGAGGCAGAGGTTGCAATGAGCTGAGATCGTGCCACCGCACTCCAGCTTGGGTAATAGAGCAAAACAACATCTTAAAAAAAAAGGAAAAAAAGAGATATGATTCTGTCTCAAAAAAAAAAAAACCAGGTACCTCAAGGGTTAAAAAGGTAGCATTCTGACCAGGAGTGGTGGATCACGCCTGTAATCCCACCACTTTGGGAGGCTAAGGCGGGCGGATCACCTGAGGTCAGGAGTTCGAGACCAGTCTGACCAATAGGAAGAAACTCGGCCTCTACTAAAAATACAAAATTAGCTGGGCATGGTGGCACATGCCTGTAATCCCAGCTCCTCAGGAGGCTAAGGCAGGAGAATCGCTTGAACCCAGGAGGCAGAGGTTGCGGTGAGCCAAGATCACGCCATTGCACTCCAGCCTGGGCAACAAAAGCAAAACTCCGTCTCCAAAAAAAAAAAAAAGGTAGCGCTCTAAGTTTCCCTCTCACACAAGAATCAAAGCAGTTCTATTCTCATTGGTCTTAAAAAGTGGAAGTGAAAGATTTCAGCTGAAGAAAGTATAAGAGCCATCTGTCTTATATCAACTAGTGAATAAACAAAATGTGGCATATCCAAACATGGAATACTACTCAGCAATAAAAGGAACTACTGATACATGCTGCAATACAGATGAACCTCTAAAGCATGCTAATGGATGGGAGGCTGAGGCGGGAGGATCACTTAAGGTCAGGAGTTCGAGACCAGCATGGGCAACATAGTGAGACCCTGTCTCTAAAAATAAAAAGTATCCAGGTGTGGTGATATATGCCTGTAGTCCCAGCTACTCCAGAGGCTGAGGCAGGAGAAAGGTTGAGCCCAGGAGTTCATGCCACTGCACTCCAGCCTGGTGACAGAGAGAGACCCTGTCTCAAAAAAAAGCTAACTGAAAGAAGCCAGACAATAAGACTAAATATTGCAAGAATCCATTTATATGAAATTCCTGGAATAGGCAAAACTATAAAGAAGCAAAGCAGTGGTTGCTGGGGGATGGGAATGGGACTGACTGCAAATACACACAAGGGAACTTTTTGGGGTGATGGAGTATTCTAAACTGGATTATGGTAATGGTTACAACTGCATAAATTTACAAAAACTCATTGAAATGTAGACTTAACATTTTATGGTATGTAAATTATACCTCAATAAAACTATGTGTTTTTTTGGTGTCTTTTTTTTGTTTTGAGACGGAGTTTCGCTCGTCGCCCAGGCTGGAGTGCAATGGTACGACCTTGGCTCGCTGCACCCTCCGCCTCCCGGATTCTAGCGATTCTCCTGCCTCAGTCTCCTGAGTAGCTGGGATTACAGGTATCCGCCACCACGCCCGGCTAATTTTCATATTTTCAGTAGTGACAGGGTTTCACCATGTTGGCCAGGCTGGTCTCAAACTCCTGAGCTCAGGTGATCCACCCGCCCAGGCTGGTCTTGAACTCCTGGGCTCAAGTAATCCTCCTGCCTCAGCCTCCCAAAGTGCTGAGCCCTTGCACTGGCCTAAGCTATATTTTTTTAAAAAAGAATGAAGAGCTACACCAAGACTAAGAAGGATTTTCATGAAATACTGTTCAATGAGAAAACCAAAATGCAGAGTATGTATATAATATCCTATTTTTGTAAAGCAAGCAGCCCATTAAACCTTGCATATGTATATATATATACATATTCCTTTTAATGTGGCATGAGAACATGTTAACACAAGTAACTTAAAGGGGGAAAGGTACAGCAAGCAAAAGAAACCCTGCACCTTAAAAAATCTCCTTTATGGGCCAGGCACAGTGGCTCACATTTTATTATTCTCCTTTTACAGATGAAGGAACTAAAGCACAGAAGGTTAGGTAACTTGTCCAAGATTACACAGCTAGTTAGTATCTAAACCAGAATTTAAATTTGGGCAACCTGGCTCAGAGTCCAAAGCTTAACTATGCTATACTGCAGTATACATATATGTAAAATATATATATATAAATATATAATATATATTATATATAAAAATATATAATATATATTTTATATATATATAAAAAATAAAATGCTGCCGCTCAAGTAGAGATTGTGACTGACAGGTACAGAAGGGAGCAAGTCACATCAAGACATAAAAGCAAAAGAAGCCAGGACTAAACAAGTAGGAGATTCTTGCCATCACTCTACTCTTAAGATTGTCTCATTCTCTCAGGTCCTCAGTTTCCTTTTCTTCTCCCCATCCTTCTTTCTCCTTTTCACTTCCTCTGAACTGGCTATAATATGAAAGCTAGCGTATTATTTTTTGTCATATCTAATGTTCCCTGCTCTGATTTTTATGGTAGGTGGGCTGAATTCAACAAACATTTATTGACTGTATGCAGAAATTTTACTGGGCATTATGGATATATTAAGGAAAAAAACACAATTCATTAAGGAGTTCACCTCGAATGATTATTAAAAGAAAGAAAAAAGAAGCTTCTAAATAATTATTCTTCTCATATATATTGATTTTTTTTTTTTTTTTTTTGAGATGGAGTCTCACTGTTGCCCAGGCTGGAGCACAGTGGCATGATCTTGGCTCACTGCAACCTCCGCCTCCTGGGTTCAAGCAATTCTCCTGCCTCAGCCTCCCGAGTAGCTGGGATTACAGGTGCCTGCCAAACTAGCTAATTTTTGTATTTTTAGTAGAAACAGGGTTTCACCATGTTGGCCCGGCTGGTCTCGAACTCCTGACCTTATGATCCACCCGCCTTGGCCTCCCAAAGTGCTGGGATTACAGGCGCTGTGAGCCCCCGTGCCCGGCCTTTTTTTTTGAGATGGAGTCTCGCTCTGTCGCCTAGGCTGGAGTGCAGTGGCACGATCTCGGCTCACTGCAACCTCCGCCTCCAGGGTTCACACCATTCTCCTGCCTCAGCCTCCCGAGTAGCTCGGACTACAGGCGCCCGCCACCACACCCAGCTAATTTTTTGTATTTTTAGTAGAGATGGGGTTTCACCGTGTTAGCCAGGATGGTCTCGATCTCCTGACCTCGTGATCCACCTGCCTTGGCCTCTCAAAGTGCTGGGATTACAGGCGTGAGCCACAGCGCCTGGCCTTTTTTTTTCCTTTCTTTTTTTTTTTTTTTTTTTTTTTTAAATAGAGACAGAGTCTCACTGTCTAAAGCCAGATGGGGTTGCCCAGGCTGGACTCGAACCCTGGGTTCGAGCCATCTCCTGCCTCAGCCTCCCAAGTCACTAAGAATACTGAAGCTAGTAATTATGCCTGGCTTCCTTTGATTTTAACTGTCTCTGTTTTAAAAAGAACTGTTAAAAATATGTTTAAAAAAAATAATCGTTGTAGTAGTAGAAACCCCGTCTCTACTAAAAATACAAAAAATTAGCCGGGCATGGTGGCGGGCACCTGTAGTCCCAGCTACTTGGGAGGCTGAGGCAGGAGAATGGTGTAAACCCGGGAGGCAGAGCTTTCAGTGAGCCAATGGCGCCAGCCACTGCACTCCAGCCTGGACGACAGAGCGAGACTCCGTCTCCAAAAAAAAAAAAAAAAAAAAAAAGTACATCTATAAAATGCTAGTCATCAAAAATAATACAAGTTTAAATGTACTAACATGAAAAGATGGCAAAGATATATCATCAAGTTAAAAAAAGGAAGTTAGATAGCACTATGTATAATGATACAGTTTTGGCAAGCAAACAATATAGACATACACATGTAATACATACTTTTTTTTTTTTTTTTTTGAGACGGAGTCTCACTCTATCGCCCAGGCTGGAGTGTAGTGGCGCGATCTTGGCTCACTGCAACCTCCACCTCCCGGGTTCATGTGATTCTTCTGCCTCAACTTCCCAAGCAGCTGGGACTACAGGCACATGCCACCACACCCGGCTAATTTTTGGATTTTTAGTAGAGATGGGATTCCACCATATTGGCCAGGCTGGTCTCAAATACCTCACCTCATGATCTGCCTGCCCTGGCATCCCAAAGTGCTGGGATTACAGGCATGAGCCACCGCGCCCAGCCCCTACACATACATTTTTAATATTTGCACAGAAAAATATCCTGGAATCATGTTCACCAAACAATCTTCAGAGTAGGATTAATCAGTGAGCTTTCACATTCTATGGTATGTATTTGTTACCTTTGGCACTTTTGTATTATTGAGTTTTTGTTTGCTTGTTTGTTTGTTTGTTTGTTTGTTTAAGAGATGGGCTCTCACTCTGTTGCCCAGCCCTGGAGTGCAGTGACGTGATCACAGCTGACTGCTGCCCTGACATCTGGGCTCTCAAGCGATCCTCCCGCCTCAGTCTCCTGAGTAGAGGAAACTAAAGGCATGCACCACCATCCCTAGCTAATTGTGGTTATTTTCACGTGTTACTTATAATAAATATAAATCTTAAAAGAAAAAATGTAGTTAATTCTTACCAATTACACAGCACGTTTCTACACGATATTTATCAATCTCACAGAGGTTATGAGCCAGATAACTCAACTCCGATTTCATGCTCTGGGATAAAAGAAAAAGACAATATAAGCATGAAAAAAGAACTCCCTAAATTATTTTTCCTGTAGCTAATACAAGTGGGTGACAATCCAACCCGGGAGATTAGTGCACAAAAGAGCTTAATCAAATCCAAGCAAGGGAAGCAGCTCACCCTGACATAAAGAAGGTTGGAGAATGTGTCCATATTTTCAATCCTGTAAGGGTCTTGTTTCCTTAGCTCATTAAAAATGGAGAGGGCTTTGTCAATATCTGCAGAAAGAAGATAGTTCAGAAAACAGCACAATGCACCTGTCAGGGTCTGATAGTATTTCATTGTCTTTATTCACTCACCTCTGATATTGTGATAGGCAACTGCAATTTGGGAAACAATATATGAGCTCTTAGAGAAGCCCACATCAATGAGATTCTGATACTTTTGCAGGGCCTCCTCTATCAACTGCAACTCTGTGTATATATGAGCCAGAAAAAACTCTTTCATCCAGGTGTCTGGCAAAGACAGGAACTTCAGCTGGCAGCAGGAGAGAGAGGGACACACTTAATATAACTTGACCTCTCTCTCAAACAAACATCCAGGAACTATCTTTATTATCTAAAGGAATTTATCACTAAAATTTTATTAGAACACCTAGTAATGAAAACAGGACAGTCCAATTAACTGAATATGACTTACAAGCATAATAGGGAGGAATAGCCTAGTTGGGAAAGGCTCCAAAGAAAAGACAGGATTTGAGGTGAGTCTTAGAGAATGGGTAGGATTTGAATACAAAAGGGGAGAGGAAGAGAAAGAAGACAATAGTCTAGACACGGGTAATAGCATAAGGAGAGGCAAAACAGTCATGATGATTGTGAGTGAGTAGGACAAAGAAACTAGCTTGGTTTGCAGGGAGGCTATGTACTGGGAAGTAGCAGAAAAATCAAACTGAACTGGTAGAGCGCATCCTAGGGTACAACAGATAATGGGATACAATAGGGAACCACTGCAAATATTCAGTAAGAGAATGACATGATGACATGGGAGCTTTAAGAATAAGTTTGGAAACAGGCCAGGTGGAATGGCTCAAGCCTGCAACCCCAGCACTTTGGGAGGCTATGGGAGAGGATCCCTTGAGGCCAGGAGTTTGACACCAGCCCTGACAAGAGAGTGAAAACTCATCTCCACAAACAAAAAAAAGAAAGAAATAGTTTGGAAACAGTATGCAGATGACTTGGAAATGGAAGTATAAAAATGGGAACCCTAGATAGAAAGTACCCATTACTTATAAGTAATCCAAATTTGAGATGACAACAGAGATGATAAAGGAAACCAAGAGAAAGAGATGTATACAAGAAACTATGGTTATGTCTCATGACAGACTAGATAAAGGCAGATAAGAGAAAAGGAAGACACAAGTATGACTCTAATGTGTCAAAACTGGATGTCGTTAATAGCGATGCTAGTAAAAGTCTATCAAGTTGGGAGAAATAATTTAGTAGGCAAGACAAGGAATTTGGTTTTGCTATTTTGAATCCAGAGATTGTTTAACAAACCTTCAATGAAAGTCTAGCAGGCAGTTACACATAGGTGAATAAAAGTAAACCAAGATAAGATTTCAGATACAGATTTAGTGACATAAATCATTACTGGGGGAAATCAACAAGACTTTAAGGCCAAAAAAAAGAAGTGTATTGTTGCTTCCATTAACTACTGAAGAACAGCAAAATAAACACTATAGACAATGTCCTCTACTAATGGCTAATAAAATGACTGGAGTTTAAGAACAACTTAGTATACATTATTTCTTTAATAAGCAAATTTCCGAATCTTTACAGAATCCATGACAGCTCAGAAGAGGCCTGAACAATGTTTTTTTGTTTGTTTGTTTGTTTGTTTGAGACAGAGTTTCGCTCTTTCACCCAGGCTAGAGTGAAATAGCACCATCAGGGCTCACTGCAACCTCTGCCCCTCAAGTTCAAGTGATTTTCTTGCCTCAGCCTCCTGAGTAGCTGGGATTACAGGCATCCACCACCACACCTGGTTAATTTTTATATTTTCAGTAGAGACATGGTTTCACCATGTTGACCAGGCTGGTCTTGAACTCCTGACCTCAGGTGATCCACCCACCTTGGCTTCCCAAAGTGCTAGGATTACAGGCATGAGCCACCGTGCCTGGCCATAATGTTTTAATACAATTCTTGATAGCAGAGAAACCTTTCCTATAGCATCTTTAGGATTAGGGGACAAACTACAATAATATTCAGTCTATAAAATAAGTAACAGTAGGCTGGGCGTGGTGGTTCATGCCTGTAATCCCAGCACTTTGGGAGATTGAGGCAGGAGGATCACCTGAGGTCAGGAGTTTGAAGCCAGCCTGGCCGACATGGTGAAACCCCATCTCTACTAAAAATACAAAAATTAGCTGGGGATGGTTGTGCGTGCCTGTAGTCCCAGCTACTTGGGAGGCTGAGGCAGAAGAATTGCTTGAACCTGGGAGGCAGAGGTTGCCGTGAGCCAAGATCGCACCACTGCACTCCAGCCTAGATGAAAGAGCAAGACTCCGTCTCAAACAAAAACAAAAACAAGTCACAATAGAACTGAAATGTGAAAACATGAATATGAAAAAAATATTCTAGTATAACTGGATACAAATCCAACAGCAACTACTGAAAAAGAGCTAGCCATCAGTCTTTCAAACAAAGACTTGCTTCCAAAACAGCGAAAGACACCAGAGGCGCAGCAAAGGGAGAACTATAACCAAAGGCCTGCCAAAACTTTCCCCACCCCTATATTACTACAGAATTACAAAAGGCTTGAAGCAGAGGGTTTTTCACATAGCTCATCACAATTTACCATCTCTTTGTCTGTGATCAGGTTACAGAGTTCTAACCAGGCTCCCCAATGCAAGGGCAAAACATGAGTAGCTTCCACAAACACATCGATGGCCTCTTTAACCAAGTCCAGTTTTCGAAGCACCACACCATACCTGGGAAAAAAAAGAAACAATCACAGAAGTTAATGCTATTTAGTAGCTGCTTTCTACTCAGGAGAATATGTTACAGAAAGTTCCAAATTACTGTAACACTTACAGATAAAGTCCAAATCCATCAAGTTCTCGAGCTTGGTGTTTTTTGCTGAGCTCCACTCTCAATTCTCTAAGAGCCTCATTTTTCACTTGTCCTTTTTCCAGGGGGCCTAGGAAAGAAACAGACTCTCTGTTCTAAGGTTAGGATGCTGGTTTTTATTTTCTTATTTTATTTATTTATTTATTTTTCTAGAGACAGGGTCTTGCTATGTTCCCTAGGCTGGTCTCAAACTCCTGGACTCAAGTGATCCTTCCGCCTCAGACTCCCAAAGTGCTGGGATTATAGGTGTGAGCCACTGCACCCAGCTCATTTTCATATGCATAGATATTCTCTTTAGCATCAATGAAAGTTACACCTGAAACCTCTAGCAAACACAAGGTACCAATGATATCTTACACAACCCATTTACTGTATTCCAGAAATTGCAACTACTAATGGGTTTACAGTCATTCTGTTAGACCCACACAGTTTTTTTTTTATTTGAATTCGTTATGAATGTTTAAAAATCAAAAACCTCAACTAAAACTCTAAATTTCTAGCTTCAGGTTGCAGGGAACAGGGTAGGGCCAAGGGAAGAAAGCCATCACAATACCAACCCCAGATTCCCCCAAGACAGCCCTCAGCTATAGCTGGGTACAAGGTAGCTGAGATAAGCCAGGTGCTTTCCAATTTGTAATGGTTATCCTCAGACCATTCATATTACCTGCCTGGCTGTTGGAGGCATTTAAGTTTGCAACCCTGCTTTTTAGGTCAAAAGGTAAAAGAAAAAAATTCATACCTAAGCTATCAACTGTTTCATCGTCCTTCTTTTTTTCTCCAGACTGTAAGAGAAAATCAACAAATAGGTCTTTTTTCAGTTTATTCTAAAACATACTCTAAAACTAGCAACCTGATCCTACCTAAAGGGCCAAGTTCAACCAAAATGGCATTGACTTTTGGTCACTATTTATTTATTTATTTATTTATTTATTTATTTATTTATTTATTTGAGACAGTCTCACTTTGCTTTGTTGCCCAGGCTGGAGTGCAGTAGCGTGGTTTCAGCTCACTGCAACCTCTGCCTCCCAGGTTCAAGTGATTCTCCAGCCTCAGCCTCCCGAGTAGCTAGGATTACAGGCACCCGCCAACACGCCTGGCTAATTTTTGTATTTTTAGTAGCAATGAGGTTTCATCGTGCTGGTCAGGCTGGTCTCGAACTCCAGACCTCAAGTGATTTGCCCACCTTGGCCTCCCAAAGTGTTGGGATTACAGGCGTGAGCCACTGCGCCCAGCTGGTCACTAATTTCAAATAACTCTTCAGGGGCTCCCTGGCCAAATCTGGAGTTATCTGAGCACCAAAATAATTAAGTAATGAATTATGTACAATTAAAAATATAGGAATCCATGAGTCCATACTGATACTAAATAGATAAATAAATGGGGAAAGGGAGGGAAGGCTCTTTCTTAAAAGTAGAATGCCAAGCATTGAGTAGTAAATGCAGACAGAATGCTAGAGTAGATAATCATCATTTTGAAACATTATAGTAAAGATTGCTTCAGATAAAAATTAACAATGAATACTAAATTTAGAGAAAAATTTGTATGAGGAGCAAGATATCTGCATGGTCTTAAAGTGTTATCCGCACAGATTGTTGATGAGTTGCAAGGGAAATAACAGTAATTACACAGTGGAGAAAATGGATAACATCTTCATCAAATGATCAAAATTAACATTAGCAGTGAGGGGCTTAAAGGCATTGTATAACACTAGATGCGATGCCCTGTGAAAAAACATCAGACATATCCAAAATGAAGAATGTTCTATTAACAAAAGGGAAAGATTCACATACCAAGAATATGTGAAAAAAGGAGGAGAGAGGGAAAGGAAAGGAAGGGGAAATGGAAAGGGAAAAGAAGTCAAACCCACAGAATGTACAACACAGGGTGAACCCTAATGTAAACTGTGGATTTTTGTTGATATGTGTCAATCCTGGTTCACTGATTACAACAAATATATCACACTGGTGCAGGATACTGATGGTGACAGAACCTCTGTGAGAGGGGAGAAGGAGATATATGGGAATTCCTGTACTTTCTGCTCAATTTTGCTGTGAATTTAAAACTGCTCTAAAAAATACTCTATTGATTAAAAAAAAGAAAGAAAGAACAAGAAACAGGGAGGGAAGATTTATAAATTTCAAAAAAAGTCAATGTCATAAAAGACAAATAAGGCTGTTCCAGATTAGTGGAGATTAAAGAGACATGACAACTGATTCTAGATGGTACTGAGGGGGAAATGCTATAGAAGACACTGCTGGCTCAATTGACAAGATTGGAATTCGGCCGGGTGCAGTGGCTCACACCTGTAATCCTAGCACTTGGGGAGGCCGAGGCACGCCGATCACCTGAGGTCAGGAGTTCCAGAGCAGCCTGGTCAACGTGACGAAACCCCGTCCCTACTAAAAAATACAAAAATTAGCCGGGCATGGTGGCGAGCACCTGTAATCCCAGCTACTCAGGAGGCTGAGGCTAGAGAATCACTTGAACCTGGCAGGCGGAGGTTGCAGTGAGCTGAGATCACAACACTGCACTCCAGCCTGGGCGACAGAGCTAGACTCCATCTCAAATAAAAACAAAAAATTGGAATTCAATAATAGATTGACTATAGTATCAAATGCCATATTTAACAATATGGTGTGAAATTTACTAAAGTTGATAACTATGTTGTGGTTATTTAAGAAAATGTCCTTATTCTAAAGAGAACAAATTGAAGCATTTGGGGTAAAGAATGATGATATCTGCAACTTATTCTCAAATGGTTCAGAGTAAAACAATTCCATGTGTATGCACACATTGTGTAGAGATAAAGTAGAGAGAAATGATAAAGCAAATAGGATTAATGTTCACAATAGGCAAAACTGTATAAAGAGTACATAAGTGCTGGGCACAGTGGCTCACGCCTGTAATCCCAGCACTTTGGGAGGCCAAGGCAGGTGGATCACCTGAGGTCAGGAGTTCGAGACCAGCCTGACCAATATGATGAAACCCCATCTCCACTAAAATTACAAAAATTAACTGGACATGCTGGCATGCACCTGTAGTCCCAGCTACTTGGGAGGCTGAGGTAAGAGAAAGGCTTGAACCCGGGAGGCAGAGGTTGCAGTGAGTTGAGATCGCACCACTGCACTCCAGCCTGGGTGACAGAGAAAGACTCCATTTCAAAAAAAAAAAAAAGTACATAAGTATTCTTTGTACTATTCTTATTCTCGCAACTTGTCAATTTGGAATCATTTTCAAATAAAAGGTTAAAAAGCAAAGTAAACATTCAGACTCTCTTTTTTCTTTCTTTCTTTCTTTTTTTTTTTTTTTTGGAGACGGAGTATCACTCTGTTGCCCAGGCTGGAGTGCAGTGGTATGATCTCGGCTCACTGCAAGCTCCACCCTCCGGGTTCACGCCATTCTCCTGCCTCAGCCTCCCGAGTAGCTGGGACTACAGGCTCCCGCCACTGCGCCCAGCTAATTTTTTGTATTTTTAGTAGAGACGGGGTTTCACTGTGGTCTTGATCTCCTGACCTTGTGATCCGCCCGCCTCTGCCTCCCAAAGTGCTGGGATTACAGGCGTGAGCCACCGCGCCCAGACTTTTTCTTTCTTTTTTTTTTTTTTTGGCGACAGGGTCTTGCTCTGTTGCCCAGGCTGGAGTATAGTGGTACAATCTTGGCTCACTGTAACCTCCACCACCTGGGCTCAAGCGATCCTCCTATCTCAGCCTCCCAAGTAGCTGGGGCCACAGGCACACACCACCACACCTGGCTAATTATTGTATTTTTTGTAGAGACGGGGTTTCACCATGCCGCCCAGGCTTCCTTTTATATTTTATATATTTGCCTTAAGGAACTTTATTTTATCCCAAACTTCAGCAAATGCTGGTTCTATTCTACCATAACTCATTCAAATTAGTGCTTCTACACAGGTATAGATTGTATGTGAAAGATTAACTTTTTAAATCCCATAATTTCAAAATATCTTTCTTAAACTCATGGAGATAAGCAAACTGTGGTATATAAATACAATGGAATATTATTAAACTTTAAAAAAGGAAATTCTTATATATGCTACAACATGGATGAAACTTGACAGCATTATGGTAAGTGAAATAAGCCAGTCACAAAGAGACTAATACTGCATGATTCCACTTATGTAAGGTACTTAGAGTAGTCCAGATCATAGAAACAGAAAATAGAATAGTGGTTGCCAAGGGGTCCACCTTGGGGAAAGTGAAAAATGGAGAGTTATTGTTTAATGGGTATAGAATTTTAGTTTTACAAGATAAAAAATGTTCTAGAGATGGGTGGTGGTGATGGTTGCACATTATGAATTCATTTAATAACACTGAACTGTACACTTTAAAAATGTTAAAATGGTAAATTGGAAAAAAAAAAAAAAACAAAGATGACTTAAACATAGTCCATAACTGCAAGAATTTACCACGCTTGACAAATACAAGCTATGCTAATAGTTGATCAACCTAAATCATAAAATCTGAAATCTGCATTGCTCCAAAACCCAAAACTTTTTCAGCACCAATGACACTCAAAGCACCAATGACACTCACTGCAGCATTTTTTATTTCAACCAGTAAGTATAATGCAAATATACCAAAATCTGAAAAAAATCTGAAATCTGAAACACTTTTGGTCCCAAGCATTTCAAATAAGGGATACTCAACCTGTACTAGGAAATAAGAAGTATATAAAATTTTTTTTATCAATTTATATAGATAACAACTAAGAAAAAGTAGGAAAGTAAATTCATAATGTTTCAAAGTAAAATAATAAATTGTACTTATTATTCAATACAGTATTAAGTTGGTTTACTTGCATTGTCCTTTACAGTCATACTTTTTAATAGCCATGAAAGAAAAACAATAAATATACTATAAACATGATAAATGAATTTATAAATTTAAAAGTCAGCCCAGGCTTTTTAACTTAATTCTTACACAATAATATTAATTCACAGGCATGAAGAACCTTATATAACCTAAAGTAAATAACCAGGTTGTTACTTATCCTGTTAGTCATTCCTAAGAATATTTTCTTCTCTACCATCCTTTTTAACTTTATTTATGATATATTTTTTTAATTATTGCTATGTATAAAGTACATTCATTCAGTGGCCCATTGCTAAGCTATTTAAAAGATTTAACTTTTCCATTGGTTCTAAATATGGATGTTTCACTAAAGGCAGAATGACATTTTAAAATGGCCCTCACCAGATATCTGGAATACATATACAGAAAATAGGCTTTCTTGCTATTGCAGCCATGCAGGAAATGTGCTGCCCGATCATACTCTTTAACGTCAAAGTAGGCCTTGGCCAGGGTATAGGCATCCATATCCTGGGCATCTTCCTAAAAAAGAAACAAGCTTATGTAAGTGGTTGGGAATAGGACAACAAAACTTCAAATCTAAAAAGTATATTCGTTAATTTCAAGATGTAAGAGAAAAATGATTGTTTTCTTCCTCCTAAAAACCTAGAATATGTAGATGCATTATATATAATTTTATAATTTATTTTATTACCAAGTAAGCCCATAGAACTCTTTTTTTTTTTTTTTTGAGACAGAGCCTCACTCTGTCACCCAGGCTGGAGTGCAGTGGTGCAATCTCAGCTCACTGCAACCTCTGCCTCCCAGGTTCAAGTGATTATTGTGCCTCAGCTGCCAGAGTAGCTGGGATTACAGGTGTGAGCCACCACTTCCAGCTAATTTTTGTATTTTTAGTAGTGATGGGGTTTCGCCATGTTGGCCAGGCTGGTCTCAAACTCAGGGCCTCAAGTAATCTGCCTGCCTCGGCTTCCCAAAGTGCTGGAATTACAGGTATGAGCAACCGCACCCGGCCAAGTTTTTCTTTCTAATTTTTTCAAAATAAAAAGATGGAGAAAAAAGAAAACTTTAAAAAACTAAACGAACACACTCATAAATGTGTATTGTTTCTATAAATGTAGTAGAAAGTTGAATAGGCTTTGGTGTTAAGGACCTAGATTCAAATTCTGACTTTTTGATTTCCTGGTTTCAGGACATTGGTAGGGAGGTTACTTAGCTTCTCTTAGCATCCATTTCTTCATCTGTAAAATGAAGCCAATAATACTGACCTTACAGATTTGACTTGAGGAAAATGTGAGTCACATAAAATATCCAGTATTAATACTGGCATTCTATTCCTTCTCCTGTCTTTTACATTCCTACATAAATGCAATGTACGTGCAATTACTTATATTTTTTGTACTTCAATAAAGTTTTGTCATAATTTAGTATTGCTGAAGGCACAGAACACAACTGTAATTCTCTATTTAAAAAAAAAATTAGATAATGTCACATTTAAGTTAAAAATATACAATCCTTGGCTGAGCGCAGTGGCTGTAATCCCAGCACTGTGGGAGACCAGGGCAAGAGGATGGCTTGAACTCAGGAGTTCAGGACCGGCCTGGGCAATGTGGCGAGACCCTGCCTCTACTAAAAATACAAAAAAATAGTTGGGCATGGTACTATGTGCCGGGGGTCCCAGCTACTTGGGAGGCTGAGCCTTGTTGCAGTGAGCCAAGATCGCGCCACATCACTTCAACCTGGTGACATAGCAAGACTCTGTCTCAAAAAAAAACAAAAAACAAAAATTCAATCTCCCAAATTCTTTTTTTTTTTTGAGACAGAGCCTCGCTCTGTCGCCTAGGATGGAATGCAGTGGTGCGATCTTGGCTGACTGTAACCTCCACCTTCTAGGTTCAAGCAATTCTCCTGCCTCGGCCTCCCTAGCAGCTGGGATTACAGGCGCCCGCCACCATGCCTGGCTAATTTCTGTATTTTAGTAGAGACGGAGTTTCACCAGGCTGGTCTTGAACTCCTGACCTCAAGCGATCCACCCGCCTTGAACTCACGGCAGAGTGCTGGGATTACAGGCATGAGCCACCACGCCCGGCCCAATCCTCCAAATTCTAAGGATGAGTTAATTAAAATTTGAATAACTGTGTTTTCCTCATCTTTCTTGCCCCAAATATCACCAGAACAAAACTGGAACCAAAACATATTCAGTGCTTTCTTCATTAGATCAACATGTCCTAAATACGACCATTTGATTTAAGATTCTGGAGGCCCTTCTCATATCAACTCACCACTTGTTTATTTCTTTCCCCCCAACTCTTTCATCTGCATTATGCCTTTTTGAGTAAGAAATACTTGTTATTGTTGAATGGGACAAAAAATCAAGAAAGGCATCATCAGGAAAACAAAATGGATTATAATGAAAAGCATTCAGATTATACAAGACTATGTATACATGCATACTATAGGCCCAGCATAAAATATATTCATAACAGTCTATATATCCTTATAATTCAGAAAGTTTTACTATTTGGATTATATAATCTTAAATTTTTTTGTTTCATTCTTGCTTATGGGAAGAATCTGGAATGTTCTACTGAAAATTACATGTAATTTAGAGGCATTTAGCATTTGGATGAGTTTTGTTTCGTTTTGAGACAGGATCTCACTCTGTCTCCTGGGCTGCAGTGTAGTGGCGCAATCTCAAATCACTCCAACCTCAGCCTCCTGGGCTCAAGTGATCCTCCTCCCACCTCAGCCTCTGAAGTCACTGGGTCCACAGGTGCGTGCCACCGCACCACCATGTATTTCTAGTACAGATATGGTTTCACTATGCTGCTCAGGCTGGTCTGGAACTCCTGGCCTCAAGCAGTCCTCCCAAAGTGCTGGGATTACAGGCATGGGCCACCATGCTCAGCCAGGTTGAGTTTTTAAACCAAGAAGCCACAGTTGGTCCTAGTCACATCTTATATTCAGGAAAGCTAAGCTTCAGGGCCGGGTGTGGTGGCTCATGCCTGTAATCCCAGCACTTTGGGAGGCTAAGACAGGTGGATCACCTGAGGTCAAGAGTTCAAGATCAGCCTAGCCAACATGGTGAAACCCCATCTCTACTAAAAATACAAAAAAGTAGCCAGGTGTGGTGGTGAGCACCTGTAATCCCAGCTACTTGGGAGGCTGAGGCAGGAGAATCACTTGAACCTGGGAGGTGGAGGTTGCAGTAAGTGGAGATCATGCCATTGCACTCCAGCCTGGGCAACAGAGTGAGACTCAAAAAAAAAAAAAAGAAAAGAAAAGAAAAGAAAAGCTTCAAGTCCAAGACAAAGGATAACGAGTTTAAGGCCTTATATGACATGCTTCCTTGGTAATGTTTATAAAACACTGAGAGTAAGCAAGCCGGGTGTGGTGGCTCACACCTGTAATCCTAGCACTTTGGGAGGCCGAGGTGGGTGGATCACCTAAGGTCAGCAGTTTGAGGCCAGCCTGGCCAACATGGTGAAACCTCGTCTCTATTAAAAATACAAAAATTAGCCGGGCGTGGTGGCACATTCAGTAATCCCGGCTATTCGGGAGGCTGAGGCAGGAGAATCACTGAAACCCAGGAGCCAGAGGTTGCAGTGAACCGATATCAGGCCATTGCACCCCAGCCTGGGTAATACAGCAAAACTCCGTCTCAAAAAAAAAAAAAAAAAAAATTGAGAGTAAGCTATAACAAACATCTACTACGTAGATTGAGCAAGCATAATACTCTTGCATTTTAATAACTTTAAATATCACAGTTATGGCTGAGAGCAGTGAATCATGCATGTAATCCCAGCACAGCACTTTGGGAGGCTGAGAGGGGTGGATCACTTGAGGTCAGGAGTTCGAGACCAGCCTGGCCAACACGGTGAAACCTCCTCTCTACTAAAAATACAAAAAAATTAGCCAGGTGTTGTGGCATGCACCTGTAATCCCAGCTACTCAGGAGGCTGGGACAGGAGAATTGCTTGAACCTGGGAGGTGGAGGTTGCAGTGAGCCAAGATTGAGCCACTGCACTCCAGCCTGGGTAACAGTGCAAGACTCTGTCTCAAAAAAAAAAAAAAAATTCACGGTTTTGGCCAGGCACGGTGGCTCACACCTGTAACCCCAGCACCCTGGGATGCCTCGGTGGGTGGATCAACTGAGTTCAGGAGTTCAAACCAGCCTGGCCAACACGGTGAAACCCCATCTCTACTAAAAATACAAAAAATTAGCTGGGTGTGGTGGCACACGCCTGTAGTCCCAGCTACTCAGGAGGCTGAGGAAGGAGAATCCCTTGAACCTGGGAGGCAGAGGCTGCAGTGAGCCGAGATCAAACTACTGCATTCCAGCCTGGGTGACAGAGCAACATTCCATCTCAAAAAAATAAATAAACAAAATAAAGTAAATAAATCACAGTTTTAAGGTTTACTCTAGTTTACACTTTAGATCAAAACATTACTCGGGTTTTTCAGAGATAGTCCCTAGAGAAGACCTGAAAACACTAAGTACACAACAAATTGGTAAAGAGGCTGCTGAATCAATCATTCTCACAGCAAACTGAAAGCTATTCAACAAACCAATAGCTAATACTTCACAATAATTCAATAATGGTCAGGTTTCTGCAATGTCTGTAAAATCCCTGTATATAATACAAACCCTCAGGAGAGGGTGATATTTACTGAGGCTCTACCTCTCAATAAATATGCTTTATTTACTCATTCAATAGTTATTTATCCTATTTAGGGAACACTTATACATTGTTAGTGGAACTGTAAGTTAGTTCAGCCTCTGAACTAACAGAGTTCATAGATTTTTCAAAGAACTAAAAACAGAATTACCATTTGACTCAGCAATCCCATTACTGGGTATATACCCAAAGGAAAATAAATTATTCTACCAAAAAAACATCTGCACTCGCATGTTTACCACAGCACTATTCACAATGGCAAAGACATGGAATCAATCTAGGTGCCCATCAATGGTGCACTAAAGAAAATGTGGTACATATACACCATGGAATACGACACAGCCATAAAGAAGAACAAAATCATGTCCTTTGCAGTAACATGGATGCAGCTAGAGGCCATTACCCAAAGTGAATTAACACAGAAATAGAAACCCAAATACAGCATGTTCTCACTTACAAGTGGAAGCTGATCACTGGGTACACACGGACTTAAAGATGGGAACAACAGACACGGGGGACTACAAAAGTGGGGAAGGAGGAAAGCAAAGGGTGAAAACTATCTGGCCAGGTGCAGTGGCTCACGCCTGTAATCCCAGCACTTTGAGAGGCCAAGGCAGGTGGATCACCTGAAGTCAGGAGTTCCAGACCAGCCTGGTAAACATGGTGAAACCCTGTCCCTACTAAAAATACAAAAAGTTAGCCGGGCGTGGTGACGGATGCCTGTAATCCGAGCTACTCGGGAGGTTGAGGCAGGAGAACTGCTTGAACCTGGGAGGCAGACGTTGCAGTGAGCCATCATGCCATTGCACTCCAGCCTGGGCAACAAGAGCAAGACTCCGTCTCAAAAAAAAAAAAAAAGTAAAATAAAATAAAACTGTCTATCAGGTATTATGTTCACTATTTGGGTGATGGGTTCAACTGAAGCCCAACCTCAGAATCACACAACATATCCATGTAGCAAATCTGCACAGGTAACCCCTGAATCTAAAATTTAAACAACAAAAACAATTATTTATCCTATTCAGGACCAACGATGGGCCTAGGCATTATGAAAGTGGGCACAAGAGTAAAAGCTAATGAGACAGATATAAACTGCATTGACTCAAAAAATTTACCTAAGAGTATACCGTATGCTTTACACTTATTGCTTTATTTAATCTTCTTGAAAACGCAGCAATTATTAACATTATCTATAGATGAGAAGGCTGTCACTTAGAAATCATTTGCCCACATTGGTGCTACTAATAAAGAACTTGACCGAAATATGTATGCAAGCACCAGGCACACTCCTAAGCGGTCTATATTATTATCTCATTGACTTCTCTCAATATCCCCATTGAGTAGATACTATTACTGTCGTCACTGCACAGATGAGGAAACTGGCTCAGAAGGTTAAGTTGCCAAAGGTCATTTGAACCCAGAGTCGTCTCAACCCAGCACCCAAACTTAACCATTATTTGCTATGCTGATCAGACAACAGTGTAGGTATTGTAAAAACTTTATTTATTTATTTATTAATTTATTTTGAGACAGTGTCCCGCTCTGCCCTCAGGCTGGAGTGCAATGGCGCGATCTCAGCTCACGGCAACCTTCGCCTCCCGGGTTTAAGCGATTCTCCTGTCTCAGCCTCCCGAGTAACTGGGATTACAGGCGCGCGCCACCATGTCCGGCTAATTTTGTATTTTTACTAGAGACGGGGTTTCACCGTGTTGGCCAGGCTGGTCTCAACTCCTAACCTCGTGATCCGCCCACCTCGGCCTCCTAAAGTGTTGGGATTACAGGCGTGAGCCACCGCGCCAGACCAAAACTTTTGATTCTTCTCATCCTTTTGGGTATTATGAGATATCCTTATAATAATTCCTTATAATAATATTTACTATTATGAGGCACTCTTATGTCTAGCTTTGGCTATAAGCCCTAAAAGGCTGAAATCATAAGCAGTAATTGTTTACTAATTCTCCCCAGCTTTAAATAAGAGCACCACCAAGTCTTTCAAAGCTCAAGAAAACTAAATGGATAAAATCATTTAAAACACTCAGCTCTTTGAATGCCTGAATTCCCTCTACAAACATTTCTGCTAAGCAGTTTGCTCTCCTCCAATGACAGGGCACTCAGTGGCTCTTGAGGCACACCACTGGGTTGATGGGGAGCGCTCACTGTAAACATGTCCTTACCTCTGTAATAGGCGGAGGCGGTTGCAGCTCGGCCAGAGGCAATGCAGGAAGAGAGAAAGCCAACTCCGCCGACCTGGAACACCCACACAAACTAGATCAGCTCGACAAGCCCCCCAAGGCCAAGGATCCAAGCCCCGTCCCTTCCCACTCCAACATCTCACCATTTGCTACTGTGTAGTAGGCCCCGCTCCCGGGTAAGGCCCGCAATAAGCAGCAGTTGCTTTTTAATTTCCCGCAAATCTGAGAAATCGCTGTTTATGGACAGGACAGGCGCCACTGCCGCCGTCACAGCCACCGGGACTATGGAAGTACTCGCAGCCATTTTCCCGACTCGGGCCACTCCAGCCAATCATCGGCGATAATACTGGCTGCCCATCTGCACCAAAAATATCTGCCTGTCATTGGCCGACTCTTGCTCCGGAAAAACCAATCATAGGTCTTATTTCTGAAACGTCACGAAGAGGCGGGGAAAAAGAAACAACTACATCCCCAAATGGCCAAGAGCTACTGAGGCGGGAAAATTAGAAAATAGGCGGGGCGAGGGAGAAGCCACGACCTCTGGGCGGGGCGGGGAAGAGGGGAATGAGTGACTGGGAAAAGTAAACTGGGAAGCTAGGGGTGGGAGTAGGGGCAAGAAAGGGTGGAGAAGGGAGAGTACCTTTCACTTTAGGGGTGATGTGATTGGATGAAAAATAGAAAGGGTGTAGTTTCAGGGCCGACTCTGTACCAGATAATGACAAAGTGATGTATATGCTAGGAAAGATGCATGGTAGCCTCTGGATTACTCCTTAAGATAGGAGGATGTATCGCCCCATGTGTAGGATTTTTCCTCTTTGTCTACCCTTTCTTACCCCGGGTAGCCCGGGGAGGTGGGGGTGAGAGCATTGTTCTGTAACGTTTATTTAACAATAATTGTTAACATTTCACATTTATTGAGGGCTTATCCTACAACAGGTTCTGCCCTTTTACAACTATAATCTGGTTTAATCCTAAAAACAGCACTATGATATTCGTATCATCCCAATTTTATAGAAAGAAAAACGGAAGCTCGGCCAGGCGCGGTGGCTCAAGCCTGTAATCCAACACTGTGGGAGGCCGAGGCGGGCGGATCACGAGGTCAGGAGATCGAGACCATCCTGGCCAACACGGTGAAACCCCGTCTCTACTAAAAATACACAAAAATTAGCCGGGCGTGGTGGCACGTGTCTGTAGTCCCAGCTACTCGGCAGGCTGAGGCAGGAGAATCGCTTGAACCTGGGAGGCGGAGGTTGCAGTGAGCCGAGATCGTGCCATTGCACTCCAGCCTGGGCGACAGAGCGAGACTCCGTCAAAAAAAAAAAAAAACAGAAAAGAAAAAAAAGAAAAAACGGAAACTCAGAGAAGTTCTATCACTCTTCCAAGGAGAGAGTCTAGACTATAAACCAGATTTTACTCCAAAGCCCAATGTTCTTAAACATTACATGAACATTTTCGGCGTTTTTTGGTTTTTATCCTTTCATAGTAGTATACTATCTTACCAACCCTCGGGAATTTTTTTGAAATCATTTTGTCATTCCCTGGGTGTTATATAGAAGTTATCTATTTTTAAATTGTTATTTTATTATTTTATTTATTTTAAGAAAGGGTCTCGGCCGGGAGCGGTGGCTCACGCCGGTAATCCCAGCACTTTGCGAGGCGAAGGCGGGCGGATCACGAGGTCAGGAGATCAAGACCATCTTGGCTAACACGGTGAAACCCCTGTCTCTACCAAAAATACAAAAAAAAAAAAATTAGCCGGGCGTGGTGGCAGGCACCTGTAGTCCCAGCTACTCTGGAAGCTGAGACAGAATGGCGTGAACCTGGGAGGCGGAGCTTGCAGTGAGCAGAGATCGCGCCACTGCACTCCAGCCTGGGCGACAGAACGAGACTCTGTCTCAAAAAAAAAAAAAAGAAAGAAAGAAGGTCTCGCTCTGTCATCCAGGCTGGAGTGGCCGCGGCCCGATCAAGGCTCACTGCATCCTCAAACTCCTGGGCTCCAGTGATCCTGCCGCCTCAGCCTCCCAAGTAGCTGGGACCACAGGTGTGTGTCATGACACCCAGCTAATTTTTTTTTGTAATTTTCATAGGGACAGAATCTCCCTATGTTGCCCAGGCTGGTCTCAAACTCCTGGGCTTAAATGATCCTCCCGCCTTGCCCTCCCAAAGTTCTGGGATTACAAGCATAAGCCACCAGGCCCAGCCCATTTTACCCTTTAAAAAAATCAATTTGCGGGCCTATATTCCCAGTGCTTTGGGAGGCTGAGGCGGGAAGATCATATGAGCCCAGCTGTTGAAGACCAGCCTGGGCAACATACCAAGACCTCCCTATCACTACTACTATAAAAATTAAAAATTAAAAAAATATATATCCAGGCATGGTGGTGCATGCCTGTCGTCCCAGCTACTCGGGAGGCTGAGGTGGGAGGATCACTTGAGTCCAGGAGTTTGAGGTTGCAGTGAGCTATGATTGCACCACTGCACTCCAGCCTGGATGCAGAGACCCTATCTCAAAAAAAAAAAAAAAAAAGAAGAAGAAGAAGAAGAAGAAGAAGTAATGTCAATGGCAAAAACTTGAAGAATACATTAACTATAAAGAAAAATATGGGAGGTGGGCATGGTGGCTCACGCGTGTAATCCCAGCACTTTGGGAGGCAGAGGCGGGTGGATCACGAGGTCAGGAGATCGAGACCATCCTGGCTAACACAATGAAAGCCCGTCTGTACTAAAAATACAAAAAAATTAGCCAGGCTTAGTGGCGGGTGCCGTAGTCCCAGCTACCTGGGAGGCTGAGGCAGGAGAACATGTGAAGCCGGGAGGTGGAGCTTGCAGTGAGCCAAGATCACGCCACTGCACTCCAGCCTGGGCAACAGAGCCAGACTCAGTCTCAAAAAAAAAAAAAAAGAGAAGAAAAATATGGGCCAAGCGCAGTGGCTCACGCCTGTAATACCAACAAGGCCTAGATGGGTGGATCACCTGAGGTCAGGAGATGGAGACCAGCCTGACCAACGTGGTGAAACCCCATCTCTACTAAAACTACAAAAATTAGCTGGGTGTGGTATTATGCACCTGTAGTCCCAGCTACTCCGAAGGCTGAGGCAGGAGAATCGCTTGAACCCAGGAGGTAGAGGTTGCAGTAAGCCAAGATCGTGCCACTGTACTCTAGCCTGGACAACAAGAGTGAGACTCTGTCTCAAAAATAATTAATTAATTAATTAATTTTTTTAAAAAAGAAAAATATGTAGAACACTAACTCCCACCCAAAGGAAATCACTGGTTTCTGTGTTTCTCCATCCGTGTACATAGCTTCATACTGCAGTGCTGCCCACATTTGTCATTTGATAATTCACTCTAAGTATTTTCCCAAGTTAATATTCTTCTAAATCGTGATACTTAATAGTTGCATGATAATCCATTATATGAATGTACCATAAATTGGCCGGGCACAGTGGCTAATGCCTGTAATCCCAGCACTTTGGGAGCCTGAGGCAGGCAGACACCTGAGGTCAGGAGTTCGAGACCTGTCTGGCCAACGTGGAGAAACCCCATCTCTACCAAAAATACAAAAATTAGCTGGGCATGGTGGTGTGCGTGTAATCCCAGCTATTCAGGAGGCTGAGGCAGAATTTGCTTCAGCCCAGTAAATAGAGCTTGCAGTGAGCTGAGATGGTGCCACTGCACTCCAGCCTGGGCGACAGAGCAAGACTCTGTCTCAAAATAAAACAAAACAAAAAACCATAGTATTTAAAGCATATAATACTCAACTGAATAGAACTAGCACTCTGTCACTCTAGACTCATCAGATCCTCCTGCCTCAGCATCTCAAGTAGCTGGGATTACAGGCAGGTACAAACAAGCCTGGCTAATTTTCTTTACTTTAGAGATGAGGGTCTCACTATGTTGCCCAGGCTGGTCTGGAACATCTGGCCTCAAGTGATCCTTCTGCCTCAGCCTCTAGAGTAGCTGGGATTACAAGTGTGAGCCACTGGCCTGGCCAAGTTCACCCTTTTGATATATACAATTCAATGGTTTTTAGTATATTAACATAATTACGCAATTATCAACCACTATCCTATTCGAGAACATTTTCATCACCTGAGAAAGAAACGCCATATCTGTTACCAGTCACTTTCCATTCTCCTCTCCCTCCAGCCCCGACAATATTTTCTGTTGGTACCATTGTTTTCTGTGGTTCCCTACGATTTCTTGCCCTGCTAGATAAGATTTTTGATTAAATAAATGCAACTCACAGATATGTTGAAGAGTACTTTAAGGAAAATTTACAGGATTCTCATTTGCAAGCTCCTCCTTATGTAGTATTTCAACATCAGGGTTTCTTATGCTTGGGGTCTTTAGCCATTATCCATTGCAGGTAATTTTTTTTTGGCAAATATTTATAGTAGCTTTATTCATAATCACCAATAATTGTAAACAACCCAACATTTTTTTTTTTTTTTGAGACGGAGTTTCGCTCTTGTTGCCCAGGCTGGAGTGCAATGGTGCAATCTCGGCTCACTGCAACCTCCACCTCCCAGGTTCAAGTGATTCTCCTGCTTCAGCCTCCCGAGTAGCTGGGATTACAGGCATGTGCCACTATGCCTGGCTAATTTGGTATTTTTAGTAGAGATGGGGGTTTCACCATGTTGGTCAGGCTGGTCTTGAACTGCCTGACCTCAAGTGATCTACCTGCCTTGGCCTCCCAAAGTGCTGGGATTACAGGTGTGAGCCACTGTGCCCAGCCCCCAAATATCTTTTAATGGGTAAATCTTAGGATAATCCGTGATACATCGATATACTGGAGTACTAGTCAATAATGCTACTAATAATTTTTTTTTTTCGAGACAGAGTTTCACTCTTGTTGCCCATGCTGGTGTGCAATGGCACAATTTCGGCTCACTGCAACCTCTGCCTCCCCAGTTCAAGCGATTCTCCTGGCTCCTGAGTAGCTGGGATTACAGGCGTGAGCCATCACACCCAGCTAGTTTTTGTATTTTTTTAATAGAGACAGGTTTTCACCATGTTGGTGTGAGCCACCAAGCCTGCCACTAATAATAAATTTTTAATATGTATGTGACTTAGAAAATCAAGTCAGGCTGGTCGCGGTGGCTCACGCCTGTAATCCCAGCACTTTGGGAGGCCGAGGAGGGTGGATCACGAGGTCAGGAGATCAAGACCATCCTGGCTAACACGGTGAAACCCCGTCTCTACTAAAAATACAAAAAATTAGCCGGGCATTGGTGGCGGGTGTCTGTAGTCCCAGCTACTGGGGAGGCTGAGGCCGGAGAATGGCGTGAACCCAGGAGGCAGAGCTTGCAGTGAGCCAAATCGTGCCACTGCACTCCAGCCTGGGCAACGGATCGAGACTCCGTCTCAAAAAAAAAAAAAAAAAAGAGAGAAAATCAAGTCAAAATTACCACAGAGGCCTCCCGTGTTCAGCTGAGTAATAAACTGTTTCATGCTTGTCTAATCATCAGGAACTGCATCACAGACTCATTCCCTCAAGACTTAAACTGTCCCTTTTTTCAGGAGGAAAATATTTAAATAATTATCTTATGTATTAAACATTTAAAAAGTGAAAGCTGGCCGGGCACAGTGGCTCATGCCTGTAATCCCAGCACTTTGGGAGGCCGAGGCAGGTGGATCACAAGGTCAAGAGATCAAGTCCATCCTGGCCAACATGATGAAACCCCATCTCTACTAAAAATACAAAAATTAGCTGGGTGTGGTGGTACACACCTGTAGTCCCAGCTACTCGGAAGGCTGAGGCAGGAGAATCGCTTGAACCTGGGAGGCGGAGGTTGCAGTGAGCTGAGATCGCACCACTGTACTCCAGCTTGGGCAATAGAGAGAGACTTTATCTCAAAAAAAAAAAAAAGTTAAAGCCATAATTACCAACTTTAATGATGTAGACCCCTCAACACCTTTGTAAACCCTTGAACTCTACTTCCTTGACCCTCCAGCACCACCAATCTCTGCCTAATTCAAAGGTTTTTCATTTCCAAGCTGACATTAGTTATCTTTTTGCCTTTCTTCTCTCTTTGTAGAGATACAATGGTGATATTAGTAATGCCAAGACCAGCTTGGTTGGGGAGACCCTAACCCAGTGGTGCTAGAGGAATTAAAGACACACACACAGAAATATAAAGGTGTGAAGTGGGAAATCAGGGGTCTCACAGCCTTCAGAGCTGAAAGCCCCGAACAGAGATTTACCCATGTATTTATTAACAGCAAACCAGTCATTAGGATTGTTTCTATAGATATTAAATTAACTAAAAGTATCCCTTATGGGAAACGAAGGGATGGGCCGAATTAAAGGAATAGGTTGGGCTAGTTAACTGCAGCAGGAGCATGTCCTTAAGGCACAGATCGCTCATGCTATTGTTTGTGGCTTAAGAATGCCTTTAAGCGGTTTTCCGCCCTGGGTGGGCTAGGTGTTCCTTGCCCTCATTCCGGTAAACCCACAACCTTCCAGCGTGGGTGTTAGGGCCATTATGAACATGTTACAATGCTGCAGAGATTTTGTTTATGGCCAGTTTTGGGGCCAGTTTATGGCCAGATTTTGGGGGGCCTACTCCCAACAAGTAAGAGTTCTTTATTGGGAAAGAACAGAGTGCAGAGCTAGAGAATGTGGGCTCTGAGCCACACCACCTAAAGGCAAACTCTAACTCCACCATTATCAGCTTGTGACCTTGGGAAAGCCATTTATTGCATTAGGTTGGTGCAAAAGTAATTGCGGTTTTTGCCATCACTTTTTTTTTTTCGTTTGAGACGGAGTCTCACTCTTGTTGACCAGGCTGGAGTACAGTGGTGTGATCTCTGCTCACTGCAACCTCCGCCTCCTGGGTTCAAGCTTCTCCTGCCTCAGCCTCCTGAGTAGCTGAGATTACAGGCACCCACCACCATACCCAGCTAATTTTTGTACTTTTAGTAGAGATGGGGTTTTGCCATGTTGGCCAGGCTGGTCTCGAACTCCTGACCTCAGGTGATCTGCCTGCCTTGGCGTCCCGAAGTGTTGGGATTATAGGTGTGAGCTACCGCACCCAGCCTGCCATCACATTTAATGGCAAAAACCATGACTACTTTTGCATCAACCTAATATGTTCAGGTTATTCATTGATAAAATGAGGACCATAACAATAATTCCTGTTATTCAGGTGGGGTGAGAATTGAATGAGATAATCCATGTAATGTATTTTGAACAATTTTTAACACATAGTAAGCACTGGATACATGTAAGCTGTTCTTGAACACTAACTCCCTGCTAGGACTTTATGTATCTGAGCACCAATCCTCTTGACAAGCCTGCAAGGCAGGTTATCGTTGTCCCTATTTTAGAGAGTAGAAAACAGAGTCAGGCAACTTAACTGAGGTGACCTCAAGTTCTGTTCAACTACAGCCCATATTCTTCCACTGTGTTTTCATAATGTTAAAAAAAGTTCTTATTTATGTGTTTTGCTATTTATAAATCATTTTCAAATGTTATATTGTTAAATCTTGTGAAGTAGGCATTATGCCCTTTTTCAGACAAGATTGGGCGCATTCCGGGTGGTATGGCCATAGACATTATGTTCTTTTTCAAAGAGCAATAATTCAGGCAGGTATGGTGTCTCACGCCTGTAATCTCAGCACTTTGGGAAGCCAAGCCAGGAGGATCACTTGAGTCCAGGAGTTTGAGACCAGCTTGGGCAACATGATAAAACCCTGTCTCTACAAAAAATTCAAAAGTTAGCTGGGCATGCTGGTGCACTCCTGTAGTCCCAGCTACTCAGGAGGCTGAGGTGGGAGGATTCCTTGAGCCTGGGAAGTCAAGAGGCTGCAGTGAGCCAAGATCACACCACTGCACTCCAGCCTGGGCGACAGAGTGAGACCTTGTCTCACAAAAAAAAAAAAAAAAAATTCAGTACCTATTTTATAGAGTTGCTATGACAATTGGAGATATGTACACTTAGTAGGTACTATTTCTTTCTTTTTTTTTTTTTTTGAGACGGACTCTCGCCGTCGCCCAGGCTGGAGTGCAGTGGCGCGATCTCGGCTCACTGCAGGCTCCGCCCCCCAGGGTTCACGCCATTCTCCTGCCTCAGCCTCCCAAGTAGCTGGGACTACAGGCGCCCGCCACCTCGCCCGGCTAATTTTTTGTATTTTCAGTAGAGACGGGGTTTCACCGTGTTAGCCAGGATGGTCTTGATCTCCTGACCTCGTGATCCGCCCGCCTCGGCCTCCCAAAGTCCTGGGATTACAGGCGTGAGCCACCGCGCCCGGCCTAGTTAGGTACGATTTCTATAAGGAAACAGACAGCATGGTTTATGGGTCACCCATCCATTTAGAGGTAAGTAAACCACCTAGAAGCAGCCCAGGATTGGAATCCACAAGAGCTGAAACCTGTCACGATCTAAATACACCTGCAAAAATCTCCCACTCCCTCTCCTCACTGGGCCTTACTTTTCCCCTTGTAAAATGACAGAACTAAGCAAGATGACTTCCAGGATTCCTTCTACCTCTGACAAGCTCCAAGTGAAGACTAGAGCTCAGACTGCCTCCATGAAAGTTAGAAGGGAGAGGGCTGGGTGCGGTGGCTCACACCTGTAATCCCAGCACTTTGGGAGGTGAGGCGGGCAGATCATGAGGTCAGGAGTTTGAGACCAGCCTGGCCAACATGGTGAAACTCTGTCTCTACTAAAGATACAAAAAATTAGCCAGGCATGGTGGCAGGCGCCTGTAATCCCAGCTACTCGGGAGGCCGAGGCAGAAGAATTGCTTGAATCCAGGAGGCAGAGGTTGCAGTGAGCTGAGATTGTGCCATTGCACTCCAGCCTGGGCGACACGGTGAGACTCTGCCTCAAAAAAAAAAAAAAAGTTAGAAGGGAGAGAGTGACTTCCTTGTTTTTGGCTTATTAATAATAAATACAGGCTGGGCACTACGGCTCATGCCTGTAATCCTAGCACTTTGGGATGTCTAGGCAAGTGGATCACTTGAGCCCAGGAGTTTGAGACCAGCCTGGGCAACATGGCGAAACCCTGTCTCTACCAAAAACACAAAGATTGGCCAGTCTCATAACCCAGTCCCTAAATAAATAGATTAAATTTTTTTTAAATTAAAAAAATTTAATAAAAAACAATAAATACATCAAAAGGCAGTGATGTAATGAAGAATTAAGAAGTCACTGTTGGCCAGGCACCATGACTCCTACCTTGGGAGGCCAAGGTGGGTGGACTGCTTGAACTCAAGAGTTCATGACCAGCCTGGACAACGTGGCAAAACCCTATCTCTATAAAAAAATACAAAACTTAGCCAGGTGTGGTGGCATGCTCCTATAATCCTAGCTACTCAAAAGGCTGAGGCAGGAGAATCTCTTGAGCCCAAGAGGTCAAGGCTGCAGTGAGCTGAAATTGCACCACTGCACACCAGCCTGGCTGACTGATTGAGACTCTATCTCAAAATAATAAAGAATAAGAAGGGGCTGGGCGTGGTGGCTCATGCCTGTAATCCCAACACGTTGGGAGGCCGAGGCTGGTGGATCATGAGATCAGGAAACCGAGACCATCCTGGCCAACATGGTGAAACCCCACCTGTACTAAAAATACAAAAATTAGCTGGGCGTGGTGGTACATGCCTATAATCCCAGCTACTCTGGAGGCTGAGGCAGGAGAATCCCTTGAACCAGGGAGTTGGAGGTTGCAGTGAGCTGAGATCGCACCACAGCACTCTAGCCTGGTGACAGAGTGAGACTCCGTCTCAAAAAAAAAAAAAAAAAGAATAAGAAAGAAAGCACTTCAAGCTTCTAAATACCACTCCCAAGTTTGTCACACATGACAACTCGCGAACAACTTTATCCAGTCACGTGCTGCCCCACTGAATGTTCTCTCAGCGTTCCTTGGGGGCTGTAGTCTGGTCAAGGCTGATCCTCATCTAAAGTCCTTCCTGGAAAAAACTCAATTGCCTTTTTCTTCTGTGATCCCAGCTTTGTCCGACAGATGGAACCATTCCCTCCCTCCCCGCTCTTCAAAGGGCTTGACTGGAAAAGGTGTTTGCTCAAGAGCGATGTGGGACAGACACCAGAGACCAAAGTAGAGAGAGGCTACTACCAGGAAGAACTTACTAAATCTAAGCCCGACGAGAACTAAAAGAGCAGTCAGTTCCCAGCAAGGTTTCTTGACTTAGACATTATTGACATTTTGAGCTGGTTAATTATTTGTTGGAGGTGGCAGTGGGTAGAAAGGAGGTGGGTGCTGTCCATGTATTCATTTAACTACAATTTATCTAGTTGTTACTATGTGCCAAGCTCTGGGAATAGACTGTTGAATGAAACAGTCAATTCCTGCACTCAGACATTTTTTTCTAGTGGGGGAGAAAGATGATAAACAATCATACAAAGAATTATGTAACAACAGTTACCATAAGTGCAGTGAAGGAAAAGCTTAAGAAGCTATGATAGGAGGCCTGTGCCAGGCTGTGGGCAAAGATGGCCACAAGTCCTCCATCCCTGGATATGTGCCCCCTTGCAATATGACTTTGCATCAAGCGGTGAGTCTGTGTCCCTGCCTTTGAATCTGTGTTAGCCCTGTGACTTGCTTTAACCAATAGAAAGCAGTGAAAGGGATGTTATGTGACTTCTGAGCCTCAGTTTCAAGGGACCTTGCAACTTTAACTCTTGCCCTCTTGCTGCCCTGAAGGAACCAGGTTAGCCTCTTAGCTGTCCCAGATATTCCAGCTGTCCCAGTGGTCCCCACCATTCCGGCTGAGGCTTCAGATAGATGAGTGAGGCTATGCAGGACCAGCCAGCACCCAGTCAACCTGACAACTGACTGCAGCTGCAGAGGTGACCCCAGGCAAGACTGAACCCAGTCAGAATTGCAGAAAAATGAGCAAATACATGGTTGGGGGTTATTATGCGATGATAGACAACCAATACAAGGCCCTAACCTGGTCTAGGGCTAGAGGAGTGGATCAGAGGAGGCTTCCTTGAAGAAATTAGTCCAGCTAAGACCTGGAGATAGACCTAGAGTCAGCCCAGTAGAGCATAGGGGAAGAGCATTCAGGCAGCAGAGACAGCAGGTCAAGAACTATATGTATCTGAGGACCTAAGCAGGGAACTATATGTATCTGAGGACCTAATCAGGCAACACCAGATGGTCTGAAGAGAAGAGAGCCCAGCAGTATAGACAATGACCAATGAGCGGTGTGCTGTACTTAACCCATCACCCACCTCCATTCCCAAACTGACTTTTAGTTTTTGTTTTTTATCACATTCTGGATACGTCCATGGGCCGTGTCAAGCATGTAAATTTCATCTACTATGTATGTTGAAAAATTGAAGAGTTGAAAATACCTGTGGACATTAACCTGTCTCCTAGAAGCTAGGAAAAGGTTGAGTCACAGTCTTTTGGGGATGAACAATATGAAGATGACAAAGCAGGCTGAGCACGAGGAAAAAATGTATTTTTAATAGTTGTGATGACCATCAAAGCTATTATGACCCCATCTTCACTGATCTAAGCTCATATTTAAATGGAAATTTACTTGAAAAGCCCTTTCTTTGCATAATGGAAAGGCAGGCTTGTCCAATTCCATCTCCCCAAGGTAATGGCCCTAGGATGTAATGGGAGGCCTCACTGCCAGCTCTGCTCATTGGGGGCTCTCAGCCTTGTGTAGCCCAGCTTTGGTAACCCCCCTTCCCAGTGTCCTTTATCCCTATTACTCAGTAAAGTTCCCCTAAGGATGCCTCACCTCCAAGGTTACTGCTGAGAACCTTTAGAAAGAGGGAGAATTGATGGGGCTGACATCACTGTGTTGCTCGGCCTCTTCGTCTGTCTGGGGAAGATGATCCAGTGGGAGCTCCCCTGCAGGGCAATAGGCTGAGCCTGATCTCAGCAGGCTTCCCATCAAGCAGGCCAGAATGCTCATTTCCCCAGAACAGTCACATAACCCTGCACCCAGGCCATCCCTCTGTTCCAGAAGCTGGGGAAGGAGGGCAGCCTGGACCCCAGCTGAGCTGACTGCCTTAGCTCCATCCTTATTCCACCGGGGACGAGGATCCTGCTGCTAGCTGATACCTAAGAGGGAGATGTTTACATTTTTAAAAGTTTATCTCTTTTTGGCTGGGTGTGATGGCTCACGCCTGTAATCCCAGCACTTTGAGAGGCCGAGGCAGGTGGATCACCTAAGGTTGGGAGTTTGAGACCAGCCTGACCAACATGGAGAAACCCTGTCTCTACTAAAAATACAAAATTAGCTGGGCGTGGTGGAGCATGCCTGTAATCCCAGCTCCTTGGGAGGCTGAGGCAGGAGAATAGCTTGAATCCAGGAAGGCAGGGATTGCAGTGAGCCGAGATCACGCCATTGCACTCCAGCCTGGGCAACAAGAGTGAAATTCCATCTCCAGAAAAAAAAATTGTCTCTTTTTAAAAATATTTATTTATTTATTTAAGATAAGATCTCACTCTGTTGCCCAGACTGGAGTGCAGTAGTGTGATCTTGGCTCACTGAAACCTTGATCTCCTGGACTCAAGTAGTCCTCCTACCTCAGCCTTTGGAGTAGCTGGGAGTACAGGCATGTGCCACCAAGCCCAGATAATTTTTTGAGGAGACAGGGTCTCACTATGTTTTCCAGGCTAGTCTTGAACTCCTGGGCTCCAGGTAAAGAGCGTTCTTGGGTCTGAGCTGCACTTTCTACACTTGTGGACCTGAGGAAGTAAGAAAGCTGTGCTGTTTTCTCAGGGAGGGCACACAAGGAGTGGCCACTGTTAAAATTGCTTTTGCAAAAATTATGACAGTGAGAGAAATCTGACGTAGAAAACTTAAGACAGTGGAAGAAATCTGAACTAACTGACTCCATCTTGCTTCTAACATCCAAGCTGCCGTTGTTTATTCCTGGGCATAGGCCAAGGTAACTATGGGAAGTATAGTTTAACCTTAAAGCAAGGATGATAATAGTGCTTTCCCAAAACTACCCTCTCCTTGTTTGGGACTGAAACCACCTTGTAAAACTAAAAAAGACCACAAGATTAGGATTATGAGAGCAGCCTAAATTCTACTAAGATCTGTGCTTAGTTAAATGATAACTAGTCATTGTTTACTGCTCAGGAGTCAGAGGTGGTCTGAAAATGTATAACTTTCCTAATTGCCCCTATAGATAATGTTGCTATTGTAGAACCTAAGATTGGTCTTTTGAGATGTTTTTCAGACTTTTGCATTCTGGTGACCAACTGATTCCACTTGGACCTGTGACTCATGACTCAATTAGTCCCATGGCCCCCATCCAGAGCAGACTCAGTGCACAAGGACTGTTTTCCACACCCGTATCATTTCATCCCCAACCAATCAGCATTCCCCATTCCCTAGCCCCCTGCCTGCCAAACTATCCTTGAAAAATTCTAGCCTCAGCCAGGTGCAGTGGATCATACCTGTAATCCCAGCACTTTGGGAGGCCAAGGCAGGTGGATCACCTGAGGTCAGGAGTTTGAGACCAGCTTGGCCAACATGGTGAAACCCCATTTCTACTAAAAATACCAAAAATTAGCCAGGCGTGGTGGTGGGTACATGTAATCCCAGCTACTCAGGAGGCTGAGTCACGAGAATTGCTTAAACCCAGGAGGTAGAGGTTGCAGTGAGGTGAGATCGTGCTATTGCACTCCACCCTGGGCAACAAAAGTGAAACTCCATCTCAAAAAAAAAAAAAAAAAGCAAGAAAGCAAGCAAGCAAGAAAGATTTTAGCCTCCAAATTTCAAGCGGGCTGATTTGAGTAATAAACTCCCTTCCTACCACTTGGCTAGCCCTGTGACCATTAAATTCTTTCTCTACTGCAATACCACTGTTTCAGTGAATTGGTTTCATCTATGCAGTGAATTAGTTTCATCTGTGCAGCAGGCAAAAAGAACTGGGTGATTACACTGTGGCCCCCAGAAGCAACAGGCTGTTAGAAAGTCCTCTGTCATCTTTCTCAGGGGGCAGAAATTATGCACTGAGCTCATGGGAGGGAGTATGCTGAGAGTGGAGATTGTTACATCCAAGTTTTAAAGGAGAACCTAGAGGTTCCTGAGAAAATAAACAAAATAAAACAAAATAGAGGAAGTAATAGGTTACTTTGAAGTGGTTCCAGTGGGTGCCCACTGCTATAGCAATGATTAGGCACATGGGACTTGGAGTCCAGTAGACCTGGGTTTGAGCGCCAGGCTGGCACCTGCTTCTTTGTGTGACCTTTCACAAGCCATTTAAATTCTCAAAGTCTCCATTTCTTCATCTGTAAAATAGAGATAATCACACTATTTTGTTGCAAAGATCAAATGATATCATGCACATAAAGCATTTAGCCTAATACCAGGAACTCAGTCAATGTTAAAAAAATAGTATTATTAGTAATAAAACTGGGTTAAGAGTAAACTGTCAGAAATGTTCTATATCTTGTCAGAGCACAGCGGCTCACACCTGTAATCCCAAAGCTTTGGGAGGATGAGGTAAAAGTGTCACTTGGCCAGGTGCGGTGGCTCACGCCTGTAATCCCACCACTTTGGGAGGCTGAGGCAGACGGATCACTTGAGGTCAGGAATTCAAGACCAGCCTGGCCAACATGGTGAAACCCCGTCTCCACTAAAAATACAAAAATTAGCCAGGTGCGGTGGTGCATGCCTGTAATCCCAGCTACTTGGGAGGCTGAGGCAGGAGAATCACTTGAACCTGGGAGGCAGAGGTTACAGTGAGCCGAGATGGTGCCATTGCACTCTAGCCTGGGCAACAGAGCGAGACTCTGTGTCAAAAAAAAAAAAAAAAGTATCACTTGAGGCCAGGAGTTTGAAACCACCTGGGCAACATAGAGAGACCCAGTCTCTACAAAAATTTTAAAAATTAGCTGGGCATGGTGGCACATGCCTGTAGTCCCATCTACTCAGGAAGCTGAGGCGGGAGGATCGCTTGATCCCAGAAGTTTGAGGTTGCAGTGAGCTGTGATTGAGCTATTGTCCTCCAGCCTGGGTGACAGAGGAAGACTCTGTATTTTTTTTTTTGCTTTTGAGACAAAGTTTTGCTCTTGTTGCCCAGGCTGGAGTGCAATGGTGCGATCTTGGCTCACTGCAACCTCCGCCTCCTGGGTTCAAGCAATTCTCCTGCCTCAGCCTCCTGAGTAGCTGGGATTACAGGTGTGCGCCGCCACGCCCAGCTAATTTTTTGTACTTTTAGTAGAGACAGAGTTTCACCATGTTGGCCAGGCTGGTCTCCAACTCCTGACCTCAGGTGATCCACCCGCCTCAGCCTCCCAAAGTGCTGGGATTACAGGCGTGAGCCACCACGGCTGGCCTTGACCCTGTCTCTTAAAAAAAAAAAAAAAAAAAGGAAAATGTTATATATCTTGATTTTGGTGATTATATGGTTGTGCATATATGTAAAAGAAAATTGAAGTATACATGTAAGATCACTGTACTTTTCACATCTTACTGTATGTATCTTACACCTTGACCAAAAAAAAAAGATAAAAGGAAGCTCTTTTATTGTGTGTGTGTGTGTGTGTGTGTGTGTGTTTGCTTGTTTGTTTGTTTTGAGACAGAATCTTGCTCTGTGGCCCAGACTGGAGTGCAGTGGCACGATCTTGGCTCACTGCAGCCTCTGACTCTTGGGTTCAAGTGATTCTCGTGCCTCAGCCACCCAAGTAGCTGGAATTACAGGCGCCCAGCTATTTTTTGTATTTTTAATAGAGATGGGGTTTCACCATGTTGCCCAGGCTGGTCTCGAACTCCTGGCCTCAGGTGAGCCATCGCCTTGGCCTTCCAAAGTGCTGGGACTACAGGCGTGAGCCACCACACTCAGCCAAAAGGAAGCCCTTGTAAGCCAGTGTTGGTAAAGTGAAAGAGTTCAAATTTAAAAAAAAAATGCAGCCTAAAATATAGGGGAACAATGTATAAATGAATTGTAAAAGTTTATTAGGCAGGTTTTTTTGTTTTTGTTTTTGTTTTTTTGAGACGGAGTTTCTCTCCGGTTGCCCAGGCTGGAGTGCAATGGCACCATCTCAGCTCACTGCAACCTCCATGTCCTGGGTTCAAGTGATTCTCCTGCCTCAGCCTCCCAAGTAGCTGGGATTACACGCGCCCGACAGCACACCTGGCTAATTTTTGTATTTTTAGTAGAGACAGGGTTTCACCACATTGGCCAGGCTGGTCTTGAACTCCTGACCTCAAGTGATCTGCCTGCTTCAGCCTCCCAAAGTTCTGGGATTACAGACGTGAGCTACTGCGTCCAGGCCCCTCTTTTTCCCTCCCTCCTGTTCTGCCCTCCAAGCTGAGCGTGGTCCCAGGCTGACCCAGGTCCTATAAACACATCTCCACAATGGTAATATCATACTGACCGTGGCTTCCTGACCTTCCTGAGGAGTCAGTCAATGGCAGATGACCACCTCATCCATACTGCCCTAAGAAGAAAAATCATGAGTTCCCATTTATTTTTTTATTTTTTAGAGACAGAGGCTCACTTTGTCATCCAGGCTGGAGTGCAGAGGCACAATCAAAGCTCACTGCAGCCTCTGATTCCTGGGCTCAAGCAAGCCTCCAGCCTCAGCATCCCAAGTAGCTGGAGTTCCCATTTATTAAGCAACGTTAGGAATGTGCGTGCACGTGCAGGTAAGCACTAACTGCTTTACATGCCTGGTTTCTCTAACTCTTACAACAACACCGGGAGGGAGGGAAATATTATTTCCTCCTTTTCATACATCAGGAAACTGAGGATTTGAGAAGTTAACAACAGGCCAGATGCGGTGGCTAATGCCTATAATCTCAACACTTTGGGAGGCCAAGTGGGGGGCAGAACTTGGCCAGAAGTTCAAGACCAGCCTGGCCAACACGGTGAAACCTCGCCTCTACTAAAAATACAAAAATTAGCTGGGCTCGCTGACATGCACCTGTAATCCCAGCTACTCAGGAGGCTGAGGCAGGAGAATCACTTGAACCCGGGAGACGGAGGTTACAGTGAGCCGAGATTGTGCCACTGCACTCCAGCCTGGGTGACAGAGCGAGACTCTGTCTCAGGAAAAAAAAAAAAAAAGAGTTATCAGCAATGGCACAAAGCCAGTGGGTGGTCAAGCCAGGTTTATCTCTAAAACTTTGTTGTTTTAGCCGGCACATTTTCATTTAAATTAACACTTTGTAATAAATGTTAATGTTCCAAGCTCATAGATGAAGAAACTGAGGCTCAAAGAAATTCAGCAGCTACCCTGAAATTAACCACACAGTTATTCCTTTGCCCCATTAACTCTCTATTTACTGATCTTTCACATCCCTGTGGACTGCCTTCATGGAGCCTGTCATTCGCTGCCTCAGATAGGAGCTGACTGGGTAAATATCTGGGCCTTCTTATGGTACCTAGTGTGTGCCTGGCTGTGGACTTCCATGCTTAGTCAGAGCTTGCTAATTGAAACTAATCCCAGTGACTGCCAGAGACTCTCCCCAGCTCCTGCCTCTGAAGGCCCCTTGGGCCCAAAGAAGTGTGATGACCTCAGATTGGGCCAAAGGCAATAACCAGAAACTGCCAGCATCCAGCCTGGGGTGGCAGCCAGAAGGCCCTAGAGCAAGTCTGATTTAATCCCATAATGGAATGTCACTCAGATAAGGCTTTTATCAGCCCTTCCTAGGCTGTGGAAAAAAAGGATCATCCCAGAGTCATGGAGGGATGCTTTCCACTGTCCTGGGGTTTCCCAGAGGTCCCAGAAAGCATGACCCCACTGGAAGGTCTAGAATAAAGTGAAAATATCAAGGGGCATTTGACTCAAATTTTCAGGACTAAGGTAACAGAAGCGGGAGGAGGAGCCTAGGGATTCCACACATTCAGGCAGAGAGGACATCAAACCCTAATAACACTTAAAATAATAACAATAATAATGGCTATTATTTATTAGGCATTATGCTAAGCACTTAAATGCATTATCTGACAAAATGCCTGTAGAGCATGTGCCATTTATTAATCTTATTACAAAAGAGGAAATCAGACTCAGATAGGTAAGTCACCTGGCCAAGGTCACGCAATCGCTAAAGTGGGAGAGCCGGAATTTATACCTAAGCCGACCTCTTTCCACTGCCCTCCAGCCTTACCATGGTGCTGATTGCCGGTACGCAATTGCTATGGCTCACACACTGCTCAACTCCTGAATCTTTGTTTGCCAGGACCTCACACGCTTCCCTTCTTCCTGGAAGAATTCCAGAAAGCTTTATGTAACCACAAGCTGCAGCCACCCCGTCACCCCAAAAGGGAGGAAATAAAGGATAAAGCAAGGTGACCTGACCAATTAGGAGTAGAGGGGCCATCCACCCCACTCCTCCCAATTCCCAGGGGCAGCCACACCAAAGGCAAAGTGGAGTCTGGCCTTCTGCCAATTGCTTTCTCTTTCTCATTCCCCCTCCCCCAGCCCAAACCTCTCCTCCCTTACTTCTCATTTTTTCCTAGATCAACTTTTCTTTGCAGGCTCCTACCCCACTGGTCTTGTTCATTCTAAGTACCCACTGTTAGCAATAGTCTGGGAATTCACAACCCTTGCCAGACAGGAACATATACAATGCAATATTAATAGTAATAACAGCTAACACTTACTGAGCACTTACTATGTGCCAGTCACTTTTCTTTCATCTTGAGCTGGAAAATGCAGGCAGAATGTACAGGAGCTTTTATGTCAATTACAACAAGACTAAGTCAGACAAGGGGAGGAATCTAACATTCCATGAGCTTTCTCTGCATTAGGCGCAGTACCCTCTCAGGAGGCAGAAGAGCTTAGTAACAAAGAACATGGACTCTGGGCTCAGGCAGACTAGGATCTCCATTATGAACTAGCTGTGCCTTTATACACAAGCTAATTCTCTGAGTCTCAGTTTCTTCATCTATGAAATTTAAATAATAACAGTTCTTATCTCATAGGGTTGATTAAAGAAATGATGTGTGTAAAGTGCTTAGCAGCCGGTGAGATGGCTCACGCCTATAATCTCAGCACTTTGGGAGGCCGAGGCGGGTGGATCACCTGAGGTCGGGAGTTCGAGACCAGCCTGACCAACATGGAGAAACCCCGTCTCTACTAAAAAAATACAAAATTAGCCAGGCGTGGTGACACACACCTGTAATCCCAGCTACTCGGGAGGCTGAGGCAAGAGAATCGCTTGAACCCGGGAGGCAGAGGTTACAGTAAGCTGAGCTCGCACCATTGCACTCCAGCTTGGGCAACAAGAGCAGGAGTTCGAGACCAGCCTGACCAACGTGGAGAAACCCCGTCTCTACTAAAAAAATACAAAATTAGCCAGGCGTGGTGACACATGCCTGTAATCCCAGCTACCCGGGAGGCTGAGGCAAGAGAATCGCTTGAACCCGGGAGGCAGAGGTTGCAATAAGCTGAGATCGCACCATTGCACTCCAGCTTGGGCAACAAGAGTGAAACTCTGTCAAAAAAAGAAAAAAGTGTTTAGTAAAGTCCCTGACCCATAATAACCAATGTATCGCAATTACTATTACATATTAAAATAACACTAATGACCAGTTGTGGTGGCTCATGCCCATAATCCCAGCCCTTTGGGAGGCTGAGGCTGGGTGATCACTTGAGGTCAGGAGTTCGAGACCAGCCTGGCCAACATGGTAAAACCCTGTCTCTACTAAAAATACAAAAATTAGCTGGGCGTGGTAGCACACACCTATAATCTCAGCTTCTCACGAGGCTTAGGTGGGAGAATCACGTGAGCCCGGAAAGTGGAGGTTGCAATGAGCCAAGATCATGCCACTATACTCTAGCCTGGGCGACAGAGTAAGACTCCATACAAAAAAAATAAATGGCCGGGCACGGTGGCTCACGCCTGTAATCCCAGCACTTTGGGATGCCAAGGTGGGAGGATCATGAGGTCAGGAGATCGAGACCATCCTGGCTAACACGGTGAAACCCTGTCTCTACTAAATATACAAAAAATTAGCCGGGCATGGTGGTGGGCACCTGTAGTCCCAGCTACTCATGAGGCTGAGGCAGGAGAATGGCGTGAACCCGGGAGGCGGAGCTTGCAGTGAGCCGAGATGCGCCACTGCACTCCAGCCTGGGCGACAGAGCGAGACTCCGTCTCAAAAAATAAAATAAAATAAAATAAAATATAAAAAAAAAATAACGTTAGGGCGAAACAGCTAAATAATTCCAAACTTTATTTAAAGCTCTTCAGACATAAGCAGGAATTATTTTTAATTACATGGTTGTAGTTGATTGGACTTAAAGCTACTGTGCTTGTTGGGACTGATAGGTGAAGAGCTTTCCACATTGTTCTACCCACTTTTGGAAGGATAATTGGTGGGAGCTGTTAAAATAGAAATGGTTGGATGCAAGCACTTATAGATGTGAATATCTGGGCTTGGGCATGAATGACCACTGGGAGAGCCAGAAGGGGAGCATTTTTAGATTTGTTTGTTTCATGTATTAGTTTGCTAAGGCTGCCATGACAACAAACTAGGTGGCGAAACAGCAGAAATTTATTGTCTCACAGTTCTGGAGGCTGGAAGACCAAAATCAAGGTGGCAACACGGTTGCTTCCTTCTGAGGGCTGTGAGGGAGAATCTGTTCCATGCCTCTCCCCTTGCTTCTCACAGTTTGCTGGCAATCCTTGGCTTATAGAAGCACCACCATGACCTCTGCCTTAATCTTCACATAACATTCTGTTTGTGTGTGTGTGTGTGTGTGTGTGTGTGTGTGTGTGTGTGTGTGTGTCCCATTCTCCCCCTCCTTTTTTTTTTATAAGGATGCCAGTTTTATTGAATTAGCAGTCTACCCTACTCCAGTATGAACCTCATCTTAACTAATTACTATTATTGGGTTTCTGTTTTTGAGGCAGATTCTGGCTCTGTCACCCAGGCTGGAGTGCAGTGGTGCAATCTCAGCTCACTGCAACTTCTGCCACCCCCAACTCAAGCCATCCTCAGCCTTCCAAGTAGCTGGGACTACAAACACATGCCACCATTCCCAGCTAATTTTTCTTTTCTTTTTTTTTCTTTTTTCTTTTTCTTTTTTTTTTTTTTTTTTTGAGACAGAGTCTTGCTCTGTTGCCAGGCTGGAGTGCAGTGGTGCGATCTCAGCTCACTGCAACCTCTGCCTCCTCCGTTCAAGCGATTCTCCTGCCTCAGCCTCCTAGGTAGCTGGGATTACAGGCACGCACCACCACACCCAGCTAATTGTTGTATTTTTAGTAGAGATGGGGTTTCACCATCTTGGCCAGGATGGTCTTGATCCCTTAACCTCATGATCTGCCCACCTCGGTCTCCCAAAGTGCTGGGATTACAGGCGTGAGCCACCATGACCAGCAATGCCCAGCTAATTTTTCATGTTTTGTAGAGACAGGGTTTCACCATTTTACCCAGACTGGTCTCAATCTCCTGGACTCAAGTGATTCTCCCGCCTCAGCCTCCCAAAGTGCTGGGATTATAGGCATGAGCCACTGTGCCCAGCCCATCTTAACTAATTACATCTGCAATGACTATTTCCAAATAAGGTCATATTCTGAAGTACTGGGTATTAATACTTCCATATATGAATTTTTCGGGGGGACACAATTCAACCCATAATACTTCAGGACTTCCTGACTAAGCTCATAATATTAAACTTTAAAAAAATTAGAATTCAGGCCAGGTGTGGTTGTTCACGCCTATAATCTCAGCACTGTGGGAGGCCAATGAGGATGGATCACTTGAGGTCAGGAGTCCAAGACCAGCCTGGCTAACTTTGTGAAACCCCATCTCTACTAAAAAAATACACACACACACACACACACACACACACACACACACACACACACACACACAAATATCCAGGCATGGTGGCAGGCACCTGTAATCCTAGCTACTCAGGAGGCTGAGGTGGGAGTATTGTTTGAGCCCGGGAGGCGGAGGCTGCAGTGAGCCGACGGAGGCTGCAGTGAGCCGAGATCGTGCCACTGCACTCCAGCCTTGGGGACAGAGTGAGACTCCATCTCAAAAACAAAAAAAATTTAGAATCCGAAGATATTTCTTCCTGTGGCCATGTTGAGTTTCTATGTCCATGAACCCCTCCACTCCATCCTTCTCAAAAAATTACCATTTTACTTTCCATCACTTTCTGGGTTTTTCTGTTTTGTTTTATTTTGTTTTGTTTTGTTAGAGATGGGGTCTTGCTCTATTGCCAAAGCTGGAGAGCACTGGCATGATCATAGTTCACTGCAACCTTGAACTCCTGGGCCCAGGCAATCCTCTCACCTCAGCCTTACAAGTAGCTGGGACTCTGGGCATGCACTACTATGCCTGGCTAATTTAAAAAAGGTTTTTTTTGTAAAGACAGGGTCTTGCTGTGTTGACCAGGCTGGTCTTGAACTCCTGGGCTCAAGCAATCTAACTTCCTTGGCCTCTCAAAGTGCTGGGATTACAGGCATCTATCATGTCCAGCCTTTCCAAAGCTTTCAAAATGCTTTTAAGTCCTGTGATAAACATATTGAGAGCTCAACATTTATTCAAAAAATTATTTGTTGATAATTTACAATGGCACTAAGCTTTAAGAAAACCATAAGTGGCCAAGACACAGTCTCTATCCTCAAGAAGCTAGTCAAGTCAATGTCAGAGCATTTACTTTAATTTAAATTTGAGCATTTAAAAAACATTCAGCTTCAGCCGGGCGCGGTGGCTCAAGCCTGTAATCCCAGAACTTTGGGAGGCCGAGGCAGGCGGATCACAAGGTCAGGAGATCGAGACCATCCTGGCGAACACGGTGAAACCCTGTCTCTATGAAAAAATAGAAAAAGTTAGCTGGGCGTGGTGGCGGGCACCTGTAGTCCCAGCTACTCGGGAGGGTGAGGCAGGAGAATGGCGTGAACCCGGGAGGCAGAGCTTGCAGTGAGCTGAGATCGCACCACTGCACTCCAGCCTGGGCGACAGAGCGAGACTCTGTCTCAAAAATAAATAAATAAATAAACAAACAAACAAATAAATAAATATTCAGCTTCAGCAGCAAACTTTGTCACATTTTCCTGGTCATAGTAACTAATAAAACATTTACAGACTACATCCAGGTGCTGGGCAAAGAACTTTACATGCACTATTTTATTTAATACTCAGATCAACCGCATGATAAAAAAAAGTTGAGATTTACAATCATAGACTCTCAGAGAGATAGCCTTTTCCCCCTTGTCCCTAGTTTGTTTGTTGAGATGGAGCCTCACTCTGTTGCCTAGGCTGGAGTGCAGTGGCACAATCTTGGCTCACTGTAACCTCTGCCTCTCGGGTTCAAGTGATTCTCCTGCCTCAGCCTCCCGAGTAGCTGGGATTATAGGTGCACACCACCATGCCAGGCTGATTTTTTTGTATTTTTTAGTAGAGATGGGGTTTCACCATGTTGGCCAGGCTGGTCTCAAATTCCTGACCTCAAATAATCTGCCCGCCTCGGCCTCCCAAAGTGCTGGGATTATAGGCATGAACCACTGCACCTGACCAGCTTGTTTTTATTTTTTATTTTATTTTTGAGACAGTTTCACTCTGTCGTCGAGGCTGGAGTGCAGTGGCATGATCATAGCTCACTGCAGTCTCATCCTCCCCAGGCTCTGGTGATCCTCCCACCTCAGCCTCCTTGGCAGCTGGGAGTACAGGCACATGCCATCACACCTGGCTAATATTTTGTATTTGGGGTAGAGAAAGGGTTTCGCCATGTTGTCCAAGCTCCAAGCTGGTCTCCAACTCCTGGGCTTAGGTGATCCACCCACCTTGGACTCCTAAAGTGCTGGGATTAGAGGCATGAGCCACTGTGCTTGGCTGTTTGTTTTTAAATTTGGAGTAATTTCAGCATAAATCTTCCAACCCCATCCATCCCTAGGTCCTCAGCATCATTTTAGAAATTACATGACCATGTAATGCAACTTTTTGAGAACTTCCAGGTGCTGTTACAAATCAAACACTTTGGGACTTCCATTATAATGACAAAATATCCAGGAAAACATGAAATGAAAAAGGTTTCTCAACTAGTTTTTGTTCAACACTTTGCTTAATAATTGGTCTCATCAATTTATCAATTTACTGAAGTAAGGGATGTTTTTGGTATATAAGCTCATTTCAAAGAAGACCAACTGAGTTATTTAAGAAACATTTTTAGGTCTGGTGCAGTGGTGCACACCTGTAATCCCAACTACTTGGGAGGCAGAGGCAGGAGCTCAGGTTTGAGAACAGTCTGGGCTATTAAATATAGTGAGACCCTGACTCAAACAAACAAACAAAAAAGTTGGTTTTGTTTTTTGTTTTTGAGATGGAGTCTCTGTCACCCAGGCTGGAGTGCAGTGGCATGATCGCAGCTCACTGCAGCCTCTGCCTCCTGGGTTCAAGCGGTTCTCGTGCCTCAGCCTCCCAAGTAGCTGGGATTACAGGCACCCGCCACCACACCTGGCTAATTTTTTTGTACTTTTAGTAGAGACAGGGTTTCTTGGCCGGGCTAGTCTCAAATTCCTGGCCTCAGGTGATCCACCCGCCTTGGCCTCCCAAAGTGCTAGGATTACAAATGTGAGCCACTGCACCTGGCCAAAAAAAAGAAAAAAAAATTTAAGAAGCATTTTTTTGCTAGGCACAGTGGCTCACACCTGTAATCCCAGCACTTTGGGAGGCTGAGGCGGGCAGATCATCTGAGGTCGGGAGTTCAAGACCAGCCTGACCAACATGGAGAAACCCCATCTCTACTAAAAATACAAAATTAACCAGGCGTGGTCGCGCATGCCTGTAATCCCAGCTACTCGGGACGCTGAGGCGGGAGAATCGCTTGAACCCAGGAGGCAGGAGGTTGTGGTGAGCCGAGATCGTGTCATTGCACTCCAGCCTGGGCAACAAGAGCGAAATTCTGTCTCAAAAAAAAAAAAAAAAAGAAGAAGAAGAAGAAGCATTTTTTTTAACCACATAAAGGGTCAAACCACTGCCCCTATTCTAGTCTTGTCTCTTTTGCTTGCAAAGGCACTCATGCTAGCACAGGAAAAGGTGGATACTAGTGGCTGGATGCAGACTACATAGACTCCAAGGACAGGAAATTAGCATAGCTAGGCCTCTTAGAACTGAAAAATCATCAGGAACAGGACCATTTCTGTATCTTCACAGAGGTCAAAGCTAGATGGTCTCTCACTTGCATTTCTCTCTGCACCTTTCCATATCAGTTTCCTCAGCTTGTCCATCAACTGTGTGCACCAAAATGGCAGTATTAGTTCTGGAGTCTATGTGACTCACCACAGTTGACTGGTTCAGCTCCCAGGAGAGGAATATTGTTTGTCCAGCTTAGGTTAAGTATTCACCCTTGGTCCAATCAATAGTGGCCAAGAAGTCAGGGTCATATATTACAAACATGGCTCCCCAGGTCTAACTTTTTGGCAGGGACAACAAATGAGAATGGTTCCTGGAGAAGTGGACCCTGGGTGACAAACCAAAGCATTATACCAGAGGTTTCTGAGAATATAATGACCTAGTTGACTAGATTGCCTATTTTGTTCCAAAATATTAGTTGGCAGATAAATTTGTGAACTATTTTATTATTATTATTATTTTTTTTTTTTTTGAGACAGAGTCTCACTCTGTAACCCAGGCTGGAGTCAGTGACACAATCTCAGCTCACTGCAACCTCCGCCTCCCAGGTTCAAGTGATTCTCCTGCCTCAGCCTCCCAAGTAGCTGGGATTACAGGCATGTGCCACCACACCTGGTTAATTTTTTTTTTTTTTTTTTTTGAGACAGAGTCTTGCTCTGTCGCCCAGGCTGGAGTGCGGTGGTGCAGTCTTGGCTCACCACAACCTCTGCTTCCCTGATTCAACCGATTGTCCTGCCTCAGCCTCCAGAGTAGCTGGGTTTACAGGCACCCACCACCATGCTTGGCTAATTTTTGTATTTTTAGTAGAGACGGGGTTTCACCATGTTGGCCAGGCTGGTCTCGAACTCCTGACCTCAGGTGATCTGCCCACCTCAGCCTCCCAAAGTGCTGGGATTACAGGTGTGAGCTACTGCGCCTGGCCAACAATTTCAATAATGATTGCTATTTCTTAAACTCCCACTCTAGTGTCTAATTTAATCTTCACAACAACTCTTCCAAGTAGGTACTATTATTCCTGCCTTACAGACGACTTACATCAGCGGCCCCGGGCGGCCGCTGATGAACCTGAGGTTCAGAAAGGTTAAGTAAGAAGTAGTCAGCAGTGAGCTGAGATTGGAACCTGGGTCTGTTTGCTCCAAACCCTGTGCTATTAAGCTCTAGGGGTAGGAGGCTTATACTATTGTGGTAAAGAGCTGCCAAACTAGTTTAAAACCATAATGTCAAATATATTTGTGTGGTCTACAAACTTCTTTAAATTGCATTGACATCAGTGACTCATATGAGCCCACAGCAACCTGCAGCAGGGTAGGCTCAAATGAAAAACCTTGTCCCAGGGCACAGGTGGGACTCCCAGCCCCAGACTCTAGGCTGTGATAGCTAAAGCCCTAATCTGTTATCTGCAGTTGTTCATTCATCAAGGACAGTTTCTTGACCTCCACAGATTCTCTAGTCTTCAGGTTCTCCCAAGTCATTGGGGATTGTGTGAGTTGAGCTCCTATCTGTAACTCCTCCACCTTTGCACCTTCTCCCAGCAAACTTTGGTCTCTGTAACCCCTTTTCAGGTAATAAGAAATGGTAACCCCCAAGTTCAGAAAGGAAAGCAAAGCAAGGATTTCTGGTTCAGGGAGAAAACTACCTCCTTTACACTTGGCTTATTTTCCATTAAGATGGAAAGTTGCAAATCAATCAGGAGAAAATTGACCTCGGGACTGTCAAGCAGACATCTTTGCTCAAATCAGGCCTTGAATGCATGTGTCAAAAGCACCTCACACTCTCGTTCATTGCCAGCCAAGTCTCTGGGGGCAGTCCAGTTGATTTGGGAGCATTCAGTCAGATCTAACATTCATTGCACACATCTTCTGTGTATTGCAGCTGTCAGGCTGGCCATCTGACTACTACTTCCCATTCATGGGTCCAATGAGCAAGATGAATCTACAATACAATAAGGAGAATACTTAGAAATGAAAGGCAGAGGCTGGGTGTGGTGGCTCATGCCTGTAATCCCAGAACTTTGGGAGGCCCAGGTGGGCGGATCACCTGAGGTCAGGAGTTCAAGACCAGCCTGACCAACATGGAGAAACCCGGTCTCTACTAAAACTAAAAAAAAAAATTAGCCAGGCATGGTGGTGCATGCCTGTAATCCCAGCTACTCGGGAGGCTGAGGCAGGAGAATCGCTTGAACCTGGGAGGCGGAGGTTGTGGTGAGCCGAGATCGCGCCATTGCACTCCAGCCTGGGCAACAAGAGCTAAATTCCATCTAAAAAAAAAAAAAAAAAAGAAATGAAAGGCAGAGCTGCCATCCTCCACACTCCAGGATTCTCGAGCTGAGAAGACTGAAGGCAATAAAATTTCCCCAGGTTTTAAAGGAATCAGGGAAGGAACTGTCAGTGAACAGCTACCTCATGCAGGTGTTTGGCATAGATTAGCTGATTTTGTCTTCACAGCATCTCTACCAGGTAGATGCTATGATTACCTTCATTTACAGGTGTAAACAATATTTTAGCTATGGACAGTAGAATTTTAAAAACATAATAAATTATAAATAGGCTTTATGGTTGAGCCATTATATTTAAAATGAATTTCTCCTACAGAAGCTACCTAGGAAGAGTTTTCTGGGCAGGGTGGTTCGTGGTTATCATTTTTTTTTTACTGCTTTGCCCTACTGTCCTCTGAGATAAACTTTAAGCATGAGAAACTTTAAGCATGTAGATTTTGTGGTCAGACGGATCTGGATACAAATCATGACTCTTTGGGTAATCAGGAAAATGAACTCACTAAGTATTTCAAATAGTGAGAATTTAATACTGTGGCTATGTAAGTGATGGAAGAACTGAGAAGCCAAACAGGGGAAACTGGGGCAACCCAGAGATTAGCAAGAACAGGAAACCGCTGCCATCCCTAGTGTGGGGCCAGATGAAGGAGATGGAGCCAGAAGCTGCCAAGGTTGTGGGTCTCCTAGCTTCTCCTGTCCTCCCACCCTCAGTCTGTGCCTGTGGCTCCTGTTGTCCAAACCCAGCCAAAAGCCAGCTGACAAGGGAGCCTGGGAAATGCAGCCTGCCGGGGGATGGGATGGGGATGGAGTGTAGGGGTAGCCCACATGTGACACAGAGTATTAGAAGGAGAGCAATGGATCTGAAGGCAAACAGACAAATGATGAGCCCAGCTCTTGCTAGTTTCAAGTTCCTCCTTTATAACACGATTTCTATCTCACAGGGTTATTGTGAGAATTAAATGAGTAAATGTGAGTAAAATGTTAGCACAGTTCCTGGCACCTAGTATGGAGGCAGCTACAACTAACTTTCCCCTAGATGGGAAAACCAAGGTTCAGACACATTAATCTGTGCAAGGAAAAACCACGGGAAGCTGGGAGATCAGTGTGATCTTGGGCAAGTCATTTCTTTGAGTCTCAGTTTCCCCACCCTACCAACTCCCTGGGCTGCTAAGGGGATTCATTCCTTGGGCAGATATGTACCGAGCACTTGCATCTTCCAGGCACTTTGGGTGCAGGTACACAAGGCAGATCCACTAAGTCCCGCTCTTCTGGGGTTTACAGTCTGGTCGGGATAAAGATACTGTAGAGAACCTTCTATAGATCACTTTATAGTGTCACTGTGATAAATGCCATGAAGTGCTGTGAGGATGGGTGACACAGTGGTCTGGCCTGGTCTAGGGAGGTCAGGGCGGCTTCCCTGTGACTTCGGCTGGACCTGCAGCATGAGCTGGCTAAGCGTGTTGTAGAGCCTGGGCCGAGAGCGCTGGGAACAGCACCAGGGGCTCTTTGGAATGTTTAAACGTTAACCCAGCCATCAGCATCGCGCCCCTGGCCTACCCTAAGCCAGGCCGCGATGCTCGCGCCTCCGAGGGCCTCCCGCAGTCAAGCCGGGACCTCGCCCAGCAAGGACTCCAGGGCTGCCCAGGCAGGGGCGCCCGTCCGGCACCGGACTCCCGCCCTGGGCCCAGCTCCGGCGCTCGGCCAGCCCCGTGCCCCGGGCGGCCGCTGACAGTCGGCTAATGCGTATCGAATTTTTGTGGAGTTCGGCCCGCGCAGAGTGCGCGCGGAGGCGCTGCCCGAGACTCTTAATTCCCTTTGCATCGATCCTGCCGTTAATGACATAACCTTCTCCCTTAATTAACTGACAACTGCATTAGGCGGCGCGCCTCCTCTGCACGCCGCCCACAGCTTCCCCCACGCAGTTCCGCCCGCGCCGGTGCGGGGCTGGGGCGCGGCGGCTCCGCCTGGACTCAACTCAGGGTCCGGCTGCCGTGGTGGAGGGGAGAGGATAGTGTTTCAGGATCGGGATGCCCCTGCCATCCATATCAGCTCAATAAACATTTGCCGTTATTTATATTGTTTTTGTTTACCTCTTTGCCACTTAACATACTGTAGCTTACTGTTTCATTACAACGACCCAAGAGGCAGAGAGTGGAAATTGGGGCTTGGAGAGGTGGAGGGACTTCGGCAATAACCACGAATGTGCAGCAAGCTACTGGGGGAGGCGGGACTCCCACCCTCCTAAGCAGCCTGGGACTCCAAGTTTGTACTGTTAAGCCCTAGGCTACCCTCCAACGTGTAATTTAGACCCTACTAAAGCTATTACATGCAAAGTGCTTAGCAGAGTACCTGGCAGATAATGAGCACTCAATAAATTTTAGTATGTCAGGCTACTTTACGGAAATACTAATTTGTGTTTATTCTCCTTTGCCTCCCTTTTTCTGGATGGCCAGTTCAGCCAAGTGGCCAGGTTTTCTAATTACTTGGGCAGCAGAGAAAGCAGAGGCAGTGGGCTTGGTCTCTTGCCAATTCAAACACAGGAGCCCCAAATTTTGTGTAATTTAAAGGATCATTTATCTCTTACACACACACACACATACGCGCTATATGCTGGAACCAGGTCAGGACTTAATCTCAATTTCATTTGTAAAATACAAACACTTTGCCAGGCACAGTGGCTCACACCTGTAATCCCAGCACTTTGGGAGGCCGAGGCCAGTGGACCACCTGAGGCCAGGAATTTGAGGCCAGCCCAGCCAACATGGCAAAACCCCGTTTCTACTAAAAATACAAAAATTAACTGGGCCTGGTAGCGTCTGCCTGTAATCCCAGCTACTTGGGAGGGGGAAGCACTAGAATCACTTGAACCTGGGTGGCGGAGGTTGCAGTGAGCTGAGATAGCGCCACTGCACTCCAGCCTGGGCAACTGAGTGAGACTCTGTCTCAATAAATAAATAAAATAGATGAAATAGCAATTCAAGTGTCCTGCCACTATTCATGAAGCTGAATTGGCATTTGAAGGTGAAGAAACTGAGGCTCAAAGAGGTTCATGGAATTGTTCCCTCATGGTACTAAGACTTCAGGACTGGAAACTCTCTCTCCATGCTTCACCCACCACCTCTTCTTTTTCCCTTTGCTTGCTGGGAATCACCTTTCCACCCAAGTTCCTGAGCTCACATACTGTCTACTTCCTACCCGAGAAATCCAGATTTGACAAGTCCCTAACACCCAGCACTGAAGGAAATATTAGATTAATATATCCCCCAGCCAGCCATTTCCTCTTCCTCTCTGACAAACCCGTGAGGCACCACTCTTTAGCAAAAAGGCTCATCATTTTTTAGATCCAAAGACTGAAGCTCAGCAAGATTAAGCAGCTTGCCTGAATTCACCCAGCTGATGGTTTTGCTGAGACTCAAATGCAGATCAAGCTGGATCTGCTTTCCATTGTGTCCTTTAGACTACAATATGCTTTCTTTGACCAGCTAGAGGGCTGCATTCCCTAAGACAATCTTGACATGTAACTCCTGAGGAATTGAGCATATGGTATTTTGTTGGGGAGTTCATTGCTGGGCTCCTTCACCACAGACCTCCCTCTCTTCCCCTATGGAGGGGAGCCAGCCTGAGTCAAAAGGTCTCTTTCAGAAGACACAAGGAGGCTTTGTGATGGAGGCTGTTAAAAGGGCACAGGCAGAATCTCCCTGGGGCAAAGTTGGGAAATGAGGCAAGTCTCCTAAGTGTCAGGCTCACCCCGTTGTGTGGGGTAGTGCTGAGATCACTCCGCTCTGACATCCCACTATCTGATATGCTTATCCCTTGGGCCTCCCTCCCACCCTTCCTGAGAAACATATCGCCCATTTCTGCCTATTGAGAGCTTTTCCTCATCCTTTGATGCCCGACTCCAATATTTCCTCCTCCATGAAGCCTAAGTGATCCCCCCATGCTGAATTACTTGGCCCCTTCTCAGGGGTCTCAGAGCCCCTGGATCACATAAGTACTTCACAGTAGGCACAGAACCTGCTTCAAATCCACCTGCCAATGATTAGCTTTGTGAGCTTGGTCAAGATTTAACCTCTAAACATCTGTTTCTCCAACTAAAATGGAAACAATAGTGCCTCCCTTCACAGGGCTGTGAAGAAGTTTAAATTGGATTAGGTATGAGTAAAGAAAAAATGTTATCTATATATATTCATGGTCTTAATTTCTCCTCTGGGGGAGCTTGGAAGGGAAGAAAGGGATGTGATGAGGGGCTGCTTTGTGTATACAATAGAGAGAGACAGATGGAAAAGCGTTTTTTGTTTTTGTTTTGTTGTTGTTGTTGTTTTTGAGACAGTCTTGCTCTGTCGCCCAGGCTGAGATACAGTTGCCCCATCATGGCTCACTGAAGCCTCAAACTCTTGAGCTCAGGCAGTCCTCCCACCTAGCCTTCTAAGTAGCTAGGACTACTACCACCATTCCTGGCTAGTTCTTTGTTTTTGGTTGGTTTTTTTTGTTTTGTTTTGTTTTGTTTTTTGTTTTTTTTTTTTTGAGATGGAGTCTCACTCTGTTGCCCAAGCTGGAGTGCAGTGGTGCATCTCGGCTCACTGCAACTTCCACCTCCCGAGTTCAAGCGATTCTCCTGCCTCAGCCTCTTGAGTAGCTGGGACTACAGGTGTGCACCACCACGCCTGGCTAATTTTTGTATTTTTAAGTAGAGACGGGGTTTCACCATATTGGCCAGGCTAGTCTCGAACTCCTGACCTCATGATCCACCTACTTTGGCCTCCCAAAGTGCTGGGATTATAGGCGTGAGCCACCACATTCAGCCTCCTGGCTAATTTTTAAATTTTTTGTAGAGACAGGGTCTCAATATGTTGCCTGGGCTGGTGTCAAACTCCCAGCCTCATGCAATCCTCCGGCCTCAGGAAAAGAGGATTTTAAGTTTTGCTGTGTGTATTTTTCAAAAGAATGTGCAACCATTATTCAAATATTTTTTTCAAATATTATGAATGCCAGATTGATACCATGTGGAGACAAGACCGTGAAGAGGTTCAGCTTTTAATTTTTTGAGATGGCATCTCACTCTGTCACCCTGGCTAGAGTCCAGTGGCATAATCAGGGCTCACTGCAGCCTCTACCTCCCTGACTCAAGCAATCCTCCCATCTCAACCTCTCAAGTAGCTGGGTGGCTGGGACCACAGGCACAGGCCACCACGTCTGGCTAATTTTTGTATTTTTTGCAGGGACAAGGTCTCACTATGTTGCCCAGGCTGGAAGGCTCATCTTTTGAAAGGATACACGTGTAAAGCTCTTAGCACAGTATTTTATAGCTACCAAGTACTCAAATAATGATGTCTCTCACTATTATTTGTTTATCCATCTCTACGACAAAACTTGTCTTCATCTCTGTGCCAACCTGTCTTCTGCCCTACTCAGCCAACAGTAGGTGCTCAGCAGGAAGAAACCAAAAGCCAACCAAAGTCTAGGAAGACCAGAAACAAATGCCCTAACACTTCAGCTGACCACAGCAACTGGGAGCAGGGTCAGCACTAGGGAGGGGCTATTTGCAGGCATTCTTCTGTCGGGGATGGGCTCTCACATCCTGCTTGTCACTGTTCCCAGCCCAGACACAGGCTCACTTCATCCTCTCACCCACACAGACTGACCTCTGCCCTGGGATGTCACTAAGGGGTGAAGGGGCCATGGATGGCCAGGGACATCAAGCATGCCAAGCCAGAATTCTGCACACCAGCTCCCTGGGACTTCTGCCTGTTCCACAGGGCCTGGCTTGCACACCAGCAGCCCTGTAGTTGGGTGTGTACTCAAAGGTTAACTCTCCCCCAGGACAGCAGGGTGGGAAGATGAATGACAAGAAGACCTGGGAGTACCTCCGCTCACAGAACTCCAGTTACAGCTGGCTGGGTACAGTGGCTCACGCCTGTAATCTCAGCACTTTGGGAGGCCAAGCTGGTTGGATCACTTGAGGTCAGGAGTTCGAGACCAGCTTGGCCAACATGGTGAAACCCCATCTCTAATAAAAATTCAAAAATTGGCCGGTGTCATGGCAAACACCTGTAGTCCCAGCTACTTCGGAGGTTGAGGCAGGAGAATCACTTGAACCCAGGAGGCGGAGATTGCAGTGAGCTGAGATCATGCCATTGCACTCCAACCTGGGTGACAGAGCAAGACCCTATGTCAAAAAAAAAAAAAAAAGAGAGAACTTCAGTCACAGCCGACTACTTGTTCTCCCTGCAACACTGCCCTTTCCAGTCCCTGCGTTTGCTCACTCTGATCTCTGAGGTGCTCTCCCCCAATTTCTGCCTAATAAACTCTACTCATTCTTCAAGGCCTAATCCAAATAACTTCTCTTCCAGGAAACCATCCCTGCAGTCTGAAAGAGCTCCCTCTGACCCCACAGCCCTTATCCTGGCTTCTGTTGTTATTTAGGATATGGGGTCTCACCTAACATTGGACAAATGCAACGTGGATCAGAGATTGTGCTCGGGAGTCAGGGAAATTGAAGTTTCATTCCTGGATCAGCTGCTTGTTAGCCCTATCACCTTGCTTGGCCTCACTAAGCCTCACTGTAAAACCGGGAAAATAAAATAGGATAGTTATGAAAATTAAATGAGATAACGCTCATTAAGCCATTAGCGTGGTGCCTTGTACACATTAAGCTCTCATGTTAGCTATTATTATTATTGTCTCTGTCTCTCTTCCACCTCCACACCCACCCACAGTATCTCAGATAAGGCCTTAACTAGCTCAATATCTGAAGGTGGAATTTTATTGAATCAGGTCACTCAGGTTCTAGATAAGAGAAGGCTTTCTCCAGAAAGAAGTGGAGATGCTAAAAAGAGGCTGAAGTTTCTAAGAACAAGAGATCCCAGCTGGGCATGGTGGCTCACGCCTATAATCCCAGCACTTTGGGAGGCTGAGGCAGGTGAATTTGCCTAAGCCCAGAAGTTCGAGACCAGCCTGGGCAACATGGCGAAATCTCGTCTCTACTAAAAATACAACAATTAGCCAGGTGTGGTGGCCCAGGGTTCGAGTCCAGCCTGGGCAATCCCATCTGGCTTTAGACAGTGAGACCCTGTCTCTATTTAAAAAAAAAAAAAAGGCCAGGCGCGGTGGCTTACACCTGTAATCCCAGCACTTTGGGAGGCCGAGGCGGGTGGGTCATGAGGTCAGGAGATCAAGACCATCCTGGTTAACACAGTGAAACCCCGTCTCTACTAAAAATACAAAAAATTAGCTGGGCATGGTGGCGGGTGCCTGTAGTCCCAGCTACTCAGGAGGCTGAGGCAGGAGAATGGCGTGAACCTGGGAGGTGGAGGTTGCAGTGAGCCGAGATCGCACCACTGCACTCCAGCCTGGGCAACAGAGTGAGACTCCATCTCAAAAAAAAAAAAAAAAAAAGACTCAGTCTGCCTTCACGACTTGTACAAAGTCCCTCAAGGCCTATGCAATAGACCCAGAGCTGCAGCTTCTAGCCTGGAGTTCAGACCTTGAATAGAAAGTCTCCCAGGGGCAGCGTCACCAAGAATTGAGCCCACAATTGGAGAGGGAATCAGCCCTATCATCTCACCACTGTTTCAGGGCAGAGAACAGAACACATGGTACCCACAGGTCCCCTCTCAGATGTATATAATAATGATAGCTGCTATTTACTGAGTGTCCATCCTGTATCAGGCACCACGCTGAGTGTCATGATAATTTCTGGTCTTCAAAACAACCTGGCTGGGTAAGATGGCTCATGCCTGTAATCTCAGCACTTTGGGAGGCCAAGGTGGGCGGATCACCTGAGTTAAGGAGTTTGAGACCAGCTTGGCCAATGTGGTGAAACCCCGTCTCTACTAAAAATACAAAAAAATCAGCCAGGTGTTGTGGCCTGTGCCTGTAATCCCAGCTACTTGGGAGGCTGAGGCAGGAGAATAATTTGAACCTGTGAGGCAGAGGTTGCAGTGAGCCAAGATCATACCACTGCACTCCAACCTGGGCAACACAGTAAGACTGTCAAAAAAGAAAAAAAAAAAAGTCGGGCGCAGTGGGCTTACGCCCGTAATCCCAGCACTTTGGGAGGCTGAAGTGGGTGGATCATAAGGTCACGAGTTTGAGACCAGCCTGGCCAATATGGTGAAACCTCATCTCTACTAAGAATACAAAAATTAGCTGGGCATGGTGGCGCATGCCTGTAGTCCCAGCTGCTTGGGAGGCTGAAGCAGCAGAATTGCTTGAACCCGGGAGGGAGAGGTTGCAGTGAGCCGAGATCACGCCATTGCACTCCAGGCTGGGCAACAAGAGTGAAACTCTGTCTCAAAAAAAAAAACAACAAACAACAAAAAAAACCTGAGTTAGTATTTTTACTAATATCTAAATTAAATATAAATGGAGATCAAAATAAGCACAAATGACTCATGCTTATAAGCTTTTAGAGAAATAGGAAGTCAAAAAATTGCCAACCCAAACTATTACAACTGATATCAGCATTATTTCATACTGCCAATTAGTCTTTTGGATGAAATTAATTTGCTTTACTAAAAACAAAGCAAAACAAAGACTGCAACTTGTTAAGTTATGTGTTCTATTGGCATCCCCACTTTAGATGAGGAAATAGTGGCTCAGAAATGTGAACAACCTTTCCTGAGGTTAAATAGCTGAGTGTTGATAATCAGCCAGGCTAACTGAAGAATCCCAACAGCCCAAACTTAGCGTCCAGTTGCCAGACCCGGGCTGCTTCTTCATTAAAACGATGGCTCATGACTTGACAGGGACAGATCTTTTTTTTTTTTTTTTTGAGATGGAGTCTCGCTCTGTCGCCCAGGCTGGAATGCAACGGAGCAATCTTGGCTCACTGTAAACTCCGCCTCCCGGGTTCAAGCGATTCCCCTGCCTCAGCCTCCTGAGTAGCTGGGATTACAGGTGTCTGCCACCACACCCACCTAATATTTCTATTTTTAATAGAGACGGGGTTTCACCTTGTTGACCAGGCTGGTCTCAAACTCCTGACTTCAAGTGATCCACCTGCCTTGGCCTCCCAAAGTGTTGGGATTACAGGCATGAGCCACCATGCCCGGCCCAGATCTTATCTCCTGTAAAAATACTTAAGACCTGGGACAAGACAAGTGCTTGTTAAAGGTTTGTTGGGTGAATGAATGATTGGGTGAATTTGGAGATAGTTGTTTAGGAGATAGTCTGCTCCACCCCAACCATGGAGAGACCCGTAATTTAGCACTCTCCATTTACCACTGCTGCCAAAAGTCCTTCCCACATTGTTGCCCAGAAGCTAGTTTAATGGCATTAACCATCCCAGACAGCCATGACACCATTAAAAGCTTCAGTTCAGCCACTGCACCCCGACCCAGGGTCTTAGCTCTGGGCCCTGGGCTGGAAGAGTGGTCTGGTTGTTTACCAGAAATTTGGACCTTCTTCAGAGAAAAGCATACATGACCTATTAGTCTAATTCAAGTACTTAGCAAGAAATGACTGTACCATTCACACCCCCAGCCCTAGGTTAATGGAGCCAGGGCAAATGGAGAGGGCTTGACTGCTCAGAGATCTTCCTGGGAGGGGAAGAAGGAAGGAGGAAGGTCAACTCAGTGTCCCACTGGAGTTTTCAGGGAGGCAGCTTGGCTGAGCGTTTCCTGGGGCTGTGCAGGCTATGGGGATACAAGAATGTATACAGAGAGACTTATGGATTCCACCCACCACTCTGGCAGCTTTGTGTACATCCTACCCACAGTCACCTCCCTCACTGTCTTAAACTTGGCTCAGAGAAGAATGGGAAGACAACAAAATATCCATCAACACAGATGGTTAAATAAACTATGCATGTATGAATATGCATTCATATAAGTTTATGTCATGCAGCTGACAAATAGAATGATATAGCTCAACTCTACTCATGGATGCTGAACGATGTCTGTGTCTTGCACTTTGCTATCCAGTGTGTGACCCCACTTATGTAACACTATACATGCCCATAGATTCTCAAGGTCACAGACATGCAGGAAACAGTCTGGACACCTGCGAGTGTGAGCTTAAAGATTTTTCTTTCTTCTTTAGAATTGTCTGTAATGTCCAAATTCTCTACAAAAACACACAATTGTTAACTTTTATGAGTTTTTACTGTGTGTCAGCCACAATGCTTTTACATGGATTATCTCATTCCTCATGAGGTGGGTGCCATGGTTTTCCATGTTACAGATATGGATAGTAAGGCCCAGTGAGGTTAAGCCCAAGGTCACATATTAATAGCTTGTGATTAACAAACTCAAATGTTGCTGGAGGATTAAATGAATTAATGCATGTATTTGCACATGCTTAATGCACAGTAGTACTTGGCACACAGTATGGGCTCCATAAATGAGGATCATCATAATTAGGGCCAGGCACGGTGGCTCATGCCTGTAATCCCAGCACTTTGGGAGGCTGAGGCAGGTGGATCACCTGAGGTCAGGAGTTCAAACCAGCCTGGCCAACATGATGAAACTGCGTCTCTACTAAAAATACAAAAAATTAGCCTGGCATGGTGGCGTGAGCCTGTAATCCCAGTTGCTTGGGAGGCTGAGGCAGGAGAATCTCTTGAACCTGGGAGACAGAGGTTGCAGTGAGCCAAGATCATGCCACTGCACTCCAGCCTGGGTGACAGAGCGAGACTCTGTCTCAAAAAAAAAAAAAAGGATTATCATAATTATTATATATCACTCGTCATACTGCACTGCTCTTATGGACTGTTGTCTGCTTCCCTGCTGTGGTGTGTAAAAGGTTTGAACATAGGATCTGAGTCCTTTTATGCCAGAATCTCTTGCACACAAAACAGTGTCGTGCAGAGTCAGCATTCATCAGATGCTTATTGAAAGAGTGAATCAATTAATAGACATATGTCCAGAGTTCTATAAATACATTCTTCGAACTATTATACTTTGCATGGGTGGGTGTGTCCTTATCCCAATAGGATTACAAATTCCCTGAGATCAAGAACAATCTCTGGGCCAGGCATGGTGGCTCACACCTGTAATCCCAGCACTTTGGCAGGCTGAGGTGGGCAGATCACCTGAAATCAGGAGTTCAAGACCAGCCTGGCCAATATGGTGAAACCCGTCTCTAATAAAAATATAAAAATTTGCTGGGCATGGTGACACATGCCTGTAGTCCCAGCTGCTTGGGAGGCTGGGGCAGCAGAATCGCTTGAACCTGGGAGGTGGAGGTTGCAGTGAGCCAAGATTGTGCCATTGCACTCCAGACTGGGCGACAGATAGAGACTCCGAGTCAAAAAAAAAAAAAAAAAAAAGAACCACTCTCTCTTTTCCTCTGGCTCCCATTATGATCTGGAGCAGGCCAATAACCCAAGCAGGTGTTCAATAAATGGTGTGGTTGACTAAGGATCCCCATCTCAGCTGCTGTGGCAGATCCCAGGCAGTATCCGAGAAATGGCTGGAGCTGGGACAGATCCCGGGTCCACAGCCTCACATAAGCTATTTTTTCTTCCAACTCCACGTCAAGAACACAGAGAGGCTAGGAGACATACCTGAAGTCATATAGCACATGGTGGTAGGGTTGCTGTGTCTCATCACCTGGCCTGTGTTCTTTCATCTGTAACACCCTAGTTCTACAGATACTCAAAATTTGAGAAAATGGAAAAAGAGCAAAGTCTTAAGTCAAAGGTTTAATCATGATCCAAGAGCCCAGAGGGACTTTAGGACAATAATAGGAATAAAGCAAGGCCCACAGGCTCCAGCTCCTGATGCCCAGATGTTCTGCAGGATCCGGGGACAGGGCAGTGCAGGCAGTAGTTTTCCATCCTCCATTCAGAGGAATTCAGAGGAGGAGACGAGGGGGCAGGAGCCTTCTTCACAAAGGAGAATGACTTTCTAGGCTGCCTCAGAACACCCAGTCCTGCCTACCCTAACCCTAATCTGGAATGCAATAGAGAATGGCTAACTTATTAGATTCTGGTGATCCTGGTAGCCAAGAGGAAGGGCTCAGAAAGGGGCTTGGTGGAGCTGTTCACCACCAGATGACATGGCTAAATTGTGGTCACCAAGGAGGGGCAGCATGAATCAGAAGTGGAGATGGGGTGGAGGGAATGAGGACTGGACCAGTAAGGATCTGGAGGTCATAACCCTTAGCTTCTCCTGTGCCCTCATCTGCGCACTGCACCTCCTTCCTGCTGCTGTCCTTTCCTCACCCCTTGAGGGCTGCAAGTCCAGCTGGGTGTGGTGGAGGGGAAGAGGGCCCTGGGGAAGTCCAGCTACCATAGGCTCAGGAGCAGAATCAAGGGAAGCGTGCAGGAGAAAAGAGAGGGCACCCAGGGCTGTAGCCTCACAGCAGGGTTTTCATTCTGTGGAAGAAATGGAATGGAGTTAGCTCAGGGGATTTTCTTCAGCCCTTTCACTACCTCAGCCTCAGTCAAGAGGTATTCCCCTTCCCCTGAGTTATCCATTAGAGGTCTCTAGTATTTGTGGCAATGAGGAGGTCAGCCCCTCGCCTCTATCACTTTGTCTGCCTAGTTTGGGTTTTCCCCAGCCAGCCCAGTAAAGGTCTGAGGGGTGTAACAGAGGAGGCCCTACCTGGTGTGCCATCACAGCAAAGGTAGGGTGTGGCCAGTCCTGGGAGAAGAGTTGGCTGTGAAAACGCATCTTAGCTGCAATGGCCTCCGCTGAAGAGAGGAGAGAAGGCTCATTGGAAGCGTATGGGGGCAGGAGATTTCTCAGGCTCCCAAGGAAGGAAAGGGAATGCCACAGGGACCCTGGGCTATAGGGGAGCAAGTGGGTGGGAGGTGGAAGTGGGATACTCTCTCATTCTGCTTGTTTCTTGAGCTGGAGATGTCCCTGGGTTCCAGACAGGTTGAACAGGTAGCGTGGGAGGTTTCTCAGGGAGTGGGAGACAGAAGAAAGGCCTGGGCTGTGGCAATGAAAGCCTATGCTAGGAACTGCTCTGTCTGGTGGAGATGGATGGAACCAGCCTGGGCCACAGAGTTGACCCTTTTCCTTCCCTTGAGTCCAGCTGACTCAGCCCCAGGGGCTGGGAGCAAGTACAGCACACTCACTGAGGCAGGGGTTGTGGGAGAAGAACCCTTCCAGCTGTTCACACTCCTCCTGCAGGTTGCCACTGCCTCGGCAGGTGCAGCTTAAGGCAACACTGGTGTTGACATTGCTGACAAAGTTGGGGGTCATGGCAGTCCCTGTGAAGACGGAAAGGGTAGTCAAGGCCCAGGCTAACCCTAACTTTAGCTCCCACCTTCTTCCACCCATGTCAGGATCACATCCTTTATCTCCAGAGCATTCTTACCCTCAGGCCTAGCCAACATAGGGTTCCCTACACATGCCCCCAGCCTCACCAATCAGCCCCAGGTATGCTCGTAGACATCTGGACTGCTCTGTTGCACAAGTTCCTAGGATGTCCATGGGATGGCAGTGGGTCTGGAAATCCACCAGGCGTGATCTGGAAAAAGGGAAATTTCTTTCTTTTTGTTTTTTTTTTTGAGATGATGTCTCGCTCTCTCTTGCCCAGGCTGGAGTGCAGTGGCTCAATCTTGGCTCACTGCAACCTCTGCCTCCCAGGTTCAAACAATTCTCCTGCCTCAGCCTCCCGAGTAGCTGGGACTACAGTCACGTGCCACCACACCTGGCTAATTCTGTATTTTTAGTAGAGACGGGGTTTCACCATGTCGGCCAGGCTGGTCTCAAACTCCTGACCTCAGGTGATCCACCTGCCTTGGCCTCTCAAAGTGCTGGGATTACAGGTATGAGCCACTGCACTTGGCCAGAAAAATTTCAAGAGTCACTCTTGAGGGTCCGGCCTGCAGCCTTCTCCCTCATGCCCCCTTAGCTTGGCATGCCCATTGTCGTGCCAAATCCTCCTCTGCCTTCAGAGCCTGGCCCAGAGCCTTTCCTCTGTGGAGTGTGCCCCTGTAACAGTTAAATGTACCATTCCTTGGAACCCATAGCATTTCACTCTGAGTTTGGGCTCCACGATCCCTACTTATGAGATCTCAGATAGCTTCTTTAACCTCAGTTTCCTCAACTATAAAATAGAGATGACAGCAGCACTACCTCGTGGATTTTTGTGAGGATGAAGTAAGAGAATGCATAAGCCAGGCATAGCGGCTCACGCCTGTAATCCCAGCTACTTGGGAGGCTGAGGTGGGAGAATCAGTTGAGCTCAGGGGTTGGAGACCATCCTGAGCAACACAGCAAGACCCTGTCTCAGAAAGAAAGAAAGAAAAAAAAAGAAAGAGAAAGAGAGACAGAGAGAAAGAAAGAAAGAAAGAAAGAAAGAAAGATAGAAGGAGAAAGAGAAGAGAAGAGAAGGAAGGAAGGAGAGAGAGAGGAAGGAAGGAGAAAAAGAGAGGAAGGAAGAAAGGAAAGAAGGAAGGAGAGAAGAACAGAAAGAGAGAGGAAGGAAAGAAGGAAGGAAGGAGGGAGGGAAGGAAGGAAGGAAAGAAGGGTCGATTTACCTTATTGGGGTTCTTGTGAGGTTTAGATGAGTTAATATATGTTAAGTACTTAAAACAGTATCTAGCCCATAGTAAGTGTTTAGTTATTCAGTAAATGTTAGTATTATGATTATTAAGAGCCCTGACTATAAGACAGTTTACAGATGAGGAAAGTGGTAGTCTCAGAGGTTAAGTAACTTGCCCAAGGTTACAAAGAACTAAGTAGGAGAACCAAGTTGCAAACCAAGGTTATTGTCAACAAATGTCACTTGAATGAATGATAGCTTCAATTTTGTAAGTGTTTTGTCCTGAGAAGACACAGGAAAGCCAGATCAGAATTTCAAATTTCCTGAAGAGAATATTTATCAAATCTATCAAATACCTTACCAATCTCCCATGTCCTTTGATCTGGCAATGGTACTAGTAGCAGCACATCCTAAGTAATAACTACATTAGTGCACAAAGATTAAAGAGTAAGAGTTGGGCAAGCATGGTGGTTCATGCCTATAATCCCAGCACTTTGGGAGGCTGAAGTGGGCTGATCACTTGAGCTCAGGAGTTCAACACTGGCCTGGCCAACATGACAAAACCCCATCTCTACTAAAAATACAAAAATTAGCTGGGCACTGTGGTGTGCACTTATAGTCCCAACATACTCAGGAGGCTGAGGCAGGAGAATCGCTTGAACCCAGGAGATAGAGGTTGCAGTAAGCCGAGATCACAACACTGCCCTCCAGCCTGGGTGACAGAGCAAGACTCTGTCTCAAAAAAAAAAAAAAAAAAAAAGAAGAAGAAGAAAAAAAAAAAAACAATCTGGCCGGGCGCAGTGGCTCACACCTATAATACCAGTACTTTAGGAGGCCAAGGTGGGCAGATCAACTGAGGCCAGGAGTTCGAGACTAGCCTGGCCAACACAGCGAAACCCCGTCTCTACTGAAAATACAAAAAAAATTAGCTGGGCATGGTGGCAGGCGCCTGTAATCCCAGCTACTTGGGAGGCTGAGGGGGGAGTATCCCTTGAAACCAGGAGGCGGAGGCTGCAGTGAGCGGAGATCGCACCACTGCACTCCAGCCTGGGTGACAAAACGAGACTCCGTCTTAAAAAAAAAAAAAAATTGCTGGGCACGGTGGCTCATGCCTGTTATCCTAGCACTTTGGGAGGCTGAGGCGGGCGGATCACAAGGTTAGGAGATGGAGATCATCCTGGCTAACACGGTGAAACCCCGTCTCTACTAAAAATACAAAAATTTAGCCGGGCCTGGTGGCACATGCCTGTAGTCCCAGCTACTTGGGAGGCTGAGGCAGGAGAATCGCTTGAACCTGGGAGGCAGAGGTTGCAGTGAGCCGAGACTGCGCCACTGCACTCCAGCCTGGATGACAGAGAGAGACTCCATCTCAAAAAAAAAAAAAAAAAAAAAAAAAAAACCTAAATATCTAGCAATAGAGGAATGGTTAAATAAAGTGTAGGGCATCCATACATGGAATATAATGCAGGCATTTAAAAATCAAGTTCTTGGCTGGGTGTGGTGGCTCACACCTGTAATCCTAGCACTTTGGGAGGCCAAAGCAGGTGGATCACAGGGTCAGGAGTTCGAGACCAGCCTGGCCAACATAGTGAAACCCCATCTCTACTAAAAATAAAGAAATTAGCTGGGCATGGTGGCACAAGCCTGTAGTCCTAGCTACTCGAGAGACTGAGGCAGAAGAATCGCTTGAACCTGACAGACAGTGGTTGCAGTGAGCCGAGATCGTGTCACTGCACTCCAGCCTGGGTGACAGAGGGGGACTCTGTCTCAAAAAAAAAAAAAAAGAAAGAAAAAGAAAAAAGTTCTTAAAGGACAGTAAGTAAAAAAATAAGCACTACCATTTATTGAGCACTTACTCTTCACCGGTACTCTACACCACTCTACATAAATTATGTAATTTAACTCTCACCAGAATCCCATGAGGTCTGCATTATTATCCCAGTTTTTACAGGGGACTAAACGGAACCTTAGGTTTAGTGATGGAATTTTTAGGTTAAGTGCTGTGCTCAAGATCACAGAGACCCAGGATTTAAATTCAAACCCGTCTGACTTCATATCCTGTCTTACCACTACTCCACACCACCTCCACAGAAAAATGCTTATGAGATATGTGCCGTAAGAGAAAAAAAGTAAGGCACAAATATATTCTCAGAATGTCTACTTTTGTTATCTGGATAGAAAATGACTAGAAGGAAATGCTTCCCAAAGTATGATAGATTATCTTCAGGTGATAGAACTTTGAATGATTTTTTAAAATACATTTTTATATTTCCTGAGGTTTTACAGCAAAGAAAAAAAAAGACATATATTCTTTTTGAGAAAAGACTTTCACAAAATATCCAAGGTAGCTACTTCGTGAAGCAGCCAGTGGGTCCACGGTTCCCTGGGAGGGTCAGACCCTGCTCAGCACAGGAACATGGCCAGGAAGGAGTGGCGTGTGCCACATCCCTGCCCACCCTGTCCTCCCAAACTACACACCTGCAAAGCGGGTCGGAGAAGCAGAGGCGCCGCAGCTCCAGGCAGTTGGGGGCCACAGGCGGCAGCGCGCAGTTGGGGGCGATGGTGTTGCGCCGGCGCTCCCCGCAGCCCCGGTCGTTGGGGGCGCATGGGCACAGTAGCAGGCCCTGCGCGTGGGGCTCGGCGGCCTTCTCGAAGAAAGTGAGCAGCTGCCTGAGGCAGACGTGGCGCTGGCAGTGGGGCGCAGAGCATGCCTCCCCGTAGGCCTTGCGCAGCCGGTCACACTTGTCATTGAGAGTACACAGCATGGCAAACTTGAGGCAGAGGTCTGAGTCTGGGGGGAAAGGGCACGGAGTCAGTCGGCTGGGCCCTCTGCACGCCTGCACCCCAGGTTCCACAGGAACCCCGGAAAACCCCTGATTTGACAAGAAAGTAGTGGATATAGGAGGAAAAGAAGGCCTGTCATGAATAAACCCCCTCCTAATCCAGGGCTTCCCCTCTCCCCACAAACTCTACCTGCTGTTCTGAGGCCTTCCCCATCCTACTCCTCTTTTTTTGTTTGTTTGTTTGAGACGGAGTTTTGCTCTTGTTGCCCAAGCCGAAGTGCAATGGCGTGATCTCGGCTCACTGCAACCTCCGCCTCCTGGGTTCAAGCAATTCTCCTGCCTCAGCCTCCCGAGTAGCTGGGATTACAGGCATGCGCCACGACGCCCGGCTAATTTTTTGTATTTTTAGTAGAAATGGGGTTTCATCATGTTAGCCAGGCTGGTCTTGAACTCCCGACCTCAGGTAATCCGCCCATCTCGGCCTCCCAAAGTGCTGGGATTACAGGCATGAACCGTCGCGCCCGGCACAACTCCTCATCTTGACTACATAAAATAATAAGAATAATCACTATCATCATCTATATGCATCGAACACCCATTTATCTAGAATTCAAGCAGCCAGAAAGCTTAAATAACCATACCTCTTTCCTCAGTGCTATGCTGTGAGATCTGATGGTAGAAATGATAACCTAGAGTACCTGCAACATTCTAAAGCACTTTCAGAACTGTCCAAAACAGATGCATCCAAATTCTATTTTAGGTTTCTGGTTTGGTTTTGGCTTCGTCTGCACCTATCCTGTTCCATTTTAATGTCACCTGCCCATCTTTCATTAATTGATTCATGTATACTCTGTTCCCCATACTCTGAATCTTGGGAAATTATGGTGATATTTCTATTAACAGAATATTCCAGCAGCCACAGCAATCAAGTAATTGCAACAGGTTATTTGCTGATCTTGTCACTTAGAGTTTTTCATGCATGAAACTCTATGCCTTTTTCTCAAAATTCTAATTCTAATGATAAAGCTCACATCTTTCTCAAAAAGAGAGTGCATGTGTGTATGTTTTTCCTCAATTAACTCATAGCCTCACTTTCCTGAAAAACATGCAACACAGTCCTTGCCAGACTGATGGCTCCCCACCCTGAGTCACCCCGTGCAGAGTCACACTCTCTTTTCCTGCCCAATACCTCGCCCATCCCATTAGAATGGTTGAAAACAAGCAATTTCCTAGTCTTCAGGGACAAAAAGGCTACTTTCCCAGCTGCCTTGAATGCAAGTAAATACTGCATTTCAGCACAATTTTTCCTGGGGCTGCTGCCACTCCCACCACGCCCTTTGCAGGGGCTCGCCTTGTGGAAACAGGGAGCCCTAATGGGCTCTCTTCAAATGCCTCCCTAATAACTGCTGTCCTTTGGAGACCCCTGTGAGACCAGATCATGCCCCAGAGCTCACACTTCCAGCCTGACACAGTCTTCCTTAGTCACCTGGTAGGCTAGAAACATTCCCCTTATAAGCCCCCCAACTTCTGCCCCTCCCCAGCCACCCTTCCTCCAGGGTCCAGCCCCAGCCTCTGGTTCCCGAGCCTAGTTGCCCTCCACACCTGGTTTGAGCATGTTCAGTTTGCTGAGATTCATTTTCCAGGGTTTGCTGGTCACTCTGTCTTCATAGGGGGAGACATCCAGCTCATAGTTACCTAGAGACAAGGTGGGGAGCACCAGAATGCTGAGGACCAGGGTGGGGTAGGCTGGAGGGGCTGAAGCTGCTGGCTCAGACCTCAAAGCCCTGTGGAGAAAAGGAAAAGCACAGCCTCTACCTAACCAGCTGCAAGCTGTGCAAAGATGAGAAAAATGCAGGGCCGTAAGGTATAGGCTGGGCTCCACCAATAAGCTATAGGAATAATAAGAACTACCATTTGTTAAGCACACTGTGTGCTGAGCACCATGCTATAAGTGAGATAAATAAATATGCTGAGCACAATCGCACTTACGTGATGGTGCTCAGCACACAGTGTAGGGAGGCAAGAGGATTCAGGGAGAAGCCTCTGAGGAAGTTTGGAAAGAGAAGTGATTAGGATGAGGAGTAGAAAACAGGGAACAAGGAGTGTGGTAAACTGTATTATTGTTTCCAATTATTTGTTCCCCACCCCTTGGGAGGATTATACTTCCCCACCTGTTGCCATGTAACTTTCACACCCCCTGTGAGAGGCGTACACTTCCTCACCCCACTGATGGCAGGCTTGGCCATGTGACTTGCTCTGGTCTGTGGATTGTGAGCTGAAGTGATGTAAATCACATCTGAGCAGAAGCTTTAAGAATCTTCACATGGTTCTGCTGCTACTCTTTCTCCTCTACCAGCCTGGATCTTCCAGTGAAGAAGACAAGTAGAACAGAGACAAGGCCAACTCATAGAAGCCTCCAGCAGATGTGTAACATGAGCAAGAAATACATTTTTGTTGTTGAAAGCCAGAGATTTGGGAATTGGTTGTTGCAATAGCATAACCTAGCAAATTCTTACTAAAAATGCAATGGGGTGCCGGGCATGGTGGCTCACACCTGTAATCCTAGCACTTTGGGAGGCCTAGGCGGGTAGATCACCTGAGGTCAGGAGTTCGAGACCAGCCTGGCCAACATGGTGAAACCCCATCTCTACTAAAAATACAAAAATTAGTTGGGCATGGTGGCGCATGCCTGTAATCCCAGCTACCTGGGAGGCTGAGGTGGGAGAATCACTTGAACCCGGGAGGCGGAGGCTGCAGTGAGCCAAGATCATGCCACTGCACTCCAGCCTGGGCGGCAGTGAGTCTCCATCTAAAAAAAAACAAAAAAAATGCAACTGGGAGGCTGAGGCAGGAATATTCCTTGAACCTAGGAACTTGAGACCAGCCTGGAGAACACAGCAGGACTTCATCTCTACAAAAAATTTTAAAATTAGCTGGGTCCGGTGGCACACACATATAGTCCCAGCTACTTGGGAGGCTGAGGTGGGAGGATCACTTGAGCCCAGGAGGTTGAGGCTGCAGTGAGCTATGACTGTGCCACTGCACTCCAGCCTGGGTGACAAGTGAGACTCCAACTAAAAAAAACAGCAAAAATAAAATGCAATTGGTACCTAGAAGTGGAGTGCTACAGTAATAAAATAATATAATGTGTGTCATTGGCTTTGGTACTGGGCAATGGGTGGTAAGGAAGCTGTTACTGGGGGCTGGAAAGATGGCAGTCTTCATTATGCAGTGGCAAAGCATCTGGTAAAATTGTTGTGTGTGATAACTGGGAAGATTATACGCTGAAGGAGTTTGTACTGTTAGGGGAAGCTGAGAAGCAGAAGTTTACTATGTCTTGATTGCTATTGGCTGCATTTGGCGAGGTACTACAAGATATAAGCTCAGAAAAGAATTGGCCAGTTCCCAAATGTGGAGGAAAAGATAATCTAGAAATTTCAGGACTTACAGGATTAAGAAATGCAACTGTGCTGGGCGCAGTGGCTCATGCCTGTAATCCCAGCATTTTGGGAGGCCAAGGCGGGCAGATCACGAGGTCAGGAGTTCAAGACCAGCCTGACCAACATGGTGAAACCCCCTCTCTACTAAAAATACAAAAATTAGCCAGGCATGGTGGCAGGCGCCTGTAATCCCAGCTACTCAGGAGGCTGAGGCAGGAGAATCGCTTGAACCCGGGAGGCAGAGGTTGCAGTAAGCCGAGATCACGCCACTGCACTCCAGCCAGGGCAACAGAGGAAGACTCTGTCTCAAAAAAAAAAAAAAAGAAGAAGAAGAAATGCCACTGTTTCTCGTATTCATAAGGTAAAAGATAAAACATAAAAAAAAAAATGCTTTGAGTGATAAGGTTGATTACAACTCAGCCTTGGGGAAAAGACCAAATGAGGTATGTGGCTATCACACTGTTTGTGGATATCTCTCAGTCGATTAAGATGGTACCCAATAAGTCCTGCCAGTTGGACAAATATACTCAGGGAAAAAAGACTAAAGTAGTGGCTCTTCCACAGAAGCCTGATAAGGGCTAGGTGCTTCTAATTAGGTGTAGAAAAAGAGGCATGTCTTGAATTGTGGGAAAGGCCACAGGCACATGAGATGATAGAAATCAAAGATATAAGCAGCAATTATGTTTTCAGAGAGTTGTACTACAAAGAGCTACCAGTGTAGATTAAAAGAGACTGTGACTATTTGAGACTTAAAATGCCCCAACATTTCTCAGGCAGGAAGCAGGCTGAGAATGCAGCTCAGTCCTCAGGGAGAATGTAGTCCCTAATACCCTTTTCAAATGTGGCCAAAGAGAAAACTGAAAGAGGAAGGACCTTTCCAGAGGGCTGGGCCAAGAGCTCTGGAAAACAATGGATAGGGCAACTACTCCCATGGAGTAAAAACAGGGCCTTATTAAAGAACAATCCCTATTCCCAAGGAAGAGGACCCTTACAACATTTGTCTAGCAGGATTTCAGAATTGCTATGAATCAATGTCTGCTGTGTGTCTCCCATTCATTCATTCACTTATTTATTTGAGACAGGGTCTTGCTCTGTCACCCAGGCTGGAGTGCAGTGGTGTGATCATGGCTCACTGCAGCCTCAACCTCCTGGACTCAAGCGATCCTCCCACCTCAGCCTCCCGAGTAGCTGGGACCACAGGTGTGCACCACCACACTCAGCTAATTTATTTATTTTTTTGTAGTGATGGGAGCTCGCTATGTTGTCCAGTCTGGTCTTGAACTCCTGGGCTTTAGGGATACTCCCGCCTTGGCCTCCCAAGTTGCTGAAGTTACAGGTGTGAGCCACCACACTTAGATGCCCGTTCCTCCCCTTTCTGAGAATGTTTGTTGTGGTTATCCTGACCCTGTTCCGTTATATGCTGAGTACGTATAGGAAGCAGATGACTTGTCTTTTTAGTTCATAAGTTTTTAGATTAAGGGGAGCCACATCCAGACCCAATTTGGAAACTATCATGAGATCCTAGACTTGAAGCCTGATGTCATGTTTGTTTGTTTATTTGTTTGTTTGCTTTTTGCTTGTTTTTTTCGAGACAGAGTCTCGCTCTGTTGCCCAGGCTAGAGTGCATTGGCGCAATCTCGACTCACTGCAACCTCTGCTTCCCGGGTTCAAGTGATTCTCCTGCCTCAGCTTCCCAAGTAGCCTGGGATTACAGGCGCCCACCACCATGCCCAGCTAATTTTTTGTATTTTTAGTAGAGATGAGGTTTCACCATGTTGGCCAGGCTGGTCTTGAACTCCTGAACTCAAGTGATCTGCCTGCCTTGGCCTCCCAAAGTGCTAGGATTACAGGTGTGAGCCACCACACCCGGCTTGATGTCAGGTTTGAACAGAGCTTTTAGGGCATCTTCCATGGAAAATAGGTGGGTGTATTTTACTTGCAGAAGGGAGAGAAATGAATACTTTGACAATGGTAGATTGTATTATTGTTTCCAATCATTCTTTGCCTTCCCTGTAAGATTGTATATCCTCACTTATTGCCATGTGATTTTTGGTGTCTCCCTGTGGAAGAAGTATAATTCTCAATCCAGTGATGTCAGGCTTGGCCATGTGACTTGCTCTCTCAATGAAATGTAAGCAGACGTAGTGTATATAAGATCTGAGCAGAAACTTTAAAAATCATCATGTGGTTCTGCCAATGCTCATTTCCTTCTGCCACGAGAAGGGAACATCCCAGACAGAGGCTGCACCTTGAGCCTGGATCCCAGAATGAAGAAGGCCCATGAAAGAGCCAATACAGAACATGAGCAAGAATTAAACCTTTGTTTTGCAAGTCACTGTTTTGTTACAGCAACATAGTCCGGAAAAAGCTGACTAATAAGGGGCCTATGGAAAGAGTGACAGGCAGCTCCTCTTTGGCTCTTTCTGTGCCTTCTCTCTCTTACATCTCCTGGCTGGTTAATGAGTATTCTTTCTGTTAAAGGCTGGACCAAGATGTTACCTCCCCATCTCTCTGAACTTGGTATTTGGAGTCTATTTATGGGTTAAGACTCTTTTCTCCCATCTCCTGTCCATACCCGCTGTTCCAGGAACTCCCCAGGTTGGGCCTCAGCCTGGTTCACAGCTCTGCTAAGTGGGAACTGACATGTTGCCAGGTAAGAAAGGGGGAAGTAGGGAGAAGAGAGGGCAGTGTTATGGGGCCCCAAGGAGATCCCAGCATTATCCCTCCACCTTTCCTGATGTCAAATGCAGAGCTTCATTATCCTCCTCCTCAGAATCTACCATGTGGCCCATATCCTGCAGGATTAAAAAACAACCCCCAAGAGCCATCTTCCCCAGCTTAGTCCACTGTATAATGGGAGCCTCACCAAGGCTGCGGGCACGGTGAACGGTCCAATAGATGTCCAAGCAGGCAACCTGGTTCTTCATGCGCCGGTGGCACATGCAGCCTATCAGAGAGCTGTTCCTGAGTTGCTGTGCTGCCTCCAGGCAGTCAGCAGGGACCGAAGGCTCCTCTGAGGGCAGTGGGGTGCTTATGCTAGAGGTGCAGGAATCCAGGTGGTGGTAGGCAGCACTGCAGGTAGGATCAGCCTGGCACTTCCTCCTGGCCTGGAGACAGCTGTTCATGAGTCGGCTTTCTGTGGGAAGGGGATCTCCTGTAAAGGGAGATACCAGGTGAGGCTCACGTAAGATTAGAATAGCTGTCTGGGAATACCAAGTCATGAGATTGGGAGAGGGATATTCCTGATGAAACTTTGTGAAAGTCTTAGGGTAGCACAAAAGGCCTTTAAGAATAAGTGTGGAGACAGAGAGAAGCCCAGCAGGACTGGATAGTCTGCAGCTGCCACAGTCCGGACAGAACAGACCAGGCCCAACAAGAAATAGGGGTTTGCAGAGAGGCTGCTCAGCCTTCAGGGAGGCGAAGGGAATAGTTGTTTGAAGGCGAGCCTGATGACCCTGACAGGCACAGAGGAAGGGGGCCCCAGGCAGAGCCATGCCATGGGCAGGGCTAGTATCAGAACCAGAGAGTTGAGAATGGACAAGGGAGTGCTAAATGGGAGTCAGCAATAACTTTGAGTCTCCCATTAAAAATCATTTAAAAATACCTGAAGGTGGAAACTGGCTGGGGTTGGGGTAGAGAGCTAATTCCAAAAGGAAAGAAAGGGTAATCTGACCCTGTCTCTTACTCAGAAATACCAAGACTCCTCCACGGCCCGGAAGGAAGCCCCTGCATCCTAGGATTTAGGGTGCTCAACATGGGGTAACAGAACATCATCATCTCACTGGCTGTTCAAAGATAAAAATCTAGGAGAACTTTTTTTTTTTTTTTTTTTGAGACAGAGTTTCGCTCTTGTTGCCCAGGTTGGAGTGCAATGGCGTGATCTTGGCTCAACACAACCTCCGCCTCCCGGGTTCAAGCGATTCTCCTGCCTCAGCCTCCCGTGTAGCTGGGATTACAGGCATGCGCCATCACACGCCCAGCTAATTTTATATTTTTAGTAGAGACGGGGTTTCTCCATGTTGGTCAGGCTGGTCTCAAACTCGTGACCTCGGGTAATTCGCCCACCTTAGCCTCCCAAAGTGCTGGGATTACAGGCGTGAGCCACCGCGCCTTTATTCATCTCCTTCTTTCACAGCCTGTGTTCAATTCAGCAAGTCCTGTCAACTCCATAACACATCTGGAATCTGCCCACTTTTCTCCATGTGTGTCACTACCTCCTTAGATCAAGCCACCATCAACTCTTCTCCTTCTTCCCTCTTCTTTCTTCCTTCTCCTTCTCTTCTCCTTCTCCTTCTTCTCTTTTTTCTTTTTTAGATAGGGTCTTGCTCTATCTCCCAGGCTGGAGTGCAGTGGCGCGATCACAGCTCACTGCAGCCTTGACCTCCTGGGTTCAAGCTATCCTCCTACCTCAGCCTCCTGAGTAGTTGGGACTACAGGCACATGCCACCACACCTGGCTAATTTTTGTATTTTTAGTAGAGATGGGTTTTCATCACGTTGGCCAGACTAGTCTTGAACTTCTGACCTCAGATGATCTGCCTGCCTTGGCCTCCCGAAGTGCTGAGATTACAGGCATGAGCCACCACACCCAGCCAGTACCTCATTGTTCTTTATGGATGACTAATATTTCATTATATCGATATGCTACATTTTGTTTATCCATTCTTCAGTTAATGGACACTTGGGTTGCTTCCACCTTTTGGTTATTGTGAATAGCGCTTTGATGAACATTTCATGTACAAGTATTTGTTTGAACACCTGTTTTTTGTTCTTTGGGATACATACCTAGGGATGGAATTGCTGGGTCATACGGTAATTCTATGTTTAACTTTTTGAGGAACCGCCAAATTGTTTTTCACAGCAGCTGCACCATTTTACATTCCCATCAGCAATGTACGAGGAGTCTAGTTTCTATACATACTGCCAACTCTTGTTATTTTCCATTAAAAAAAATTATAACCATCCTTGTGAGCATGAAGTGGTATCTCATTGAGGCTTTCATATGCATTTCCCTAATGACTAAGGATGTTGAGCATATTTTTATGTGCTTGTTAGCCATTTGTACATCTTCCTTGGAAATAAACTTTTTGTTGAGGTGTAACACAGAAAAGTACATGAATCAAAAATGTATAGCTCAGTGAATTTCACAAATTGAATACACTTGTGTAGCCAGACTCCAGATAAAGGAATAGAACATTATCAGTAACCCTGAAGCCCTCTTCCAGTCACTGTGCTCCCAAGTAAACCAGTATCTTCATTTCTTTTTTTTTCTTTCTTTTCTTTTCTTTTTTTTTTTTTTTTTTTTTTTTTTTGAGTCAGAGTCAGGCTGGAGTGCAGTGATACAATCTCAGCTCACTGCAACCTTGCAACCTCTGCCTCCTGGGCTCAAGCGATTCTCCTGCCTCAGCCTCCCGAGTAGCTGGGACTACAGGCACCCACCACAATGCCCAGCTAATTTTTGTATTTTTAGTAGAGAAAGGGTTTCACCATGTTGCCCAGGCTGGTCTTGAACTCCTAACCTCAAGTGATCCACCCGCCTTGGCCTTCTAAAGTGCTAGGATTACAAGTGTGAGCCACTGCGCCCAGCCTGTCTTCATTTCTTTTACTTGTCTTCTGGTTTGTTGAAGCAATAGGTCAGACGTTTGCCACAATAATGTCTGTCAGAGTGGCTGGCCATAAACACTTCGGCACCATATTCATCTGAAGGGTACTCCTGACGAAGGTGACTATTTTTGCTATTCTCATCCGCCTTATGGTATTTTAGGACAGCCAGCTTCACCTTTTTTCTTTTATGCTTTTTTTTTTCCTTTTTTTTTGAGACCAGGTCTTGCTCTGTTGCCCAGGTTGGAGTGCAGTGGCATGACCTCAGCTCTCTGCAATCTCCGCCTCCTGGGTTCAAGTGATTGACCTGCCTCAGCCACCCAAGTAGCTGGAATTACAGGCATGCGCCACCACACCGAGCTGGGTTTTGTAATTTTAGTAGAGAGGTACTTTCACCATGTTGGCCAGGCTGGTCTCGAACTCCTGGCCTCATGCGATCCATCTGCCTTGGCCTCCCAAAGTGCTGGGATTACAGGCATGAGCTACAGTGCCTGGCCTATTCTTTTTGGGAGTAGTTTAAGACTTCTTCCTTTTCTTAGGGCCACCACGAAGTCTCAACACAAGAAGGGTGGACTGCTTTTGAATGTTGTAGTCAGACAAAGCACATCCGTCTTCCAGTTGCTTGCCAGCAAAGATCAGTCTTTACTCGTCAGAAGGAATTCCTTCCTTATCTTGGATGTTGGCTTTTACATTTCCTTGTATCCAAGGGTTCAACCTCAAGACTGATGGCTTTCTCCATAAAGGTTGTTATGAAAATCTGCATTTTGGTGGTGGCTCCACTGCAGATGGTGGATCGAAAAGGCAGTATCTTTGTCTCTAACATCAGGGATTTGTTTTGCCCCAGTACAGCCAACTGATCTTGGCAACAAAGCAAATGAAAACATAAAGTGGGGAAAGAACAGCCTTTTCAACAAACGGTTTTGGGATAATTGGCTACCCACATGTAGGAGAATGAAACTGGGTCCTCATCTCTCACCTTATACAAAAATCAACTCAAGATGGATTAAGAACTTAAATCTGGCCACCATGCCTGTAATCTCAGCAATTTGGGAGGCCAAGGCGGGTGGATTACCTGAAGTCAGGAGTTCGAGACTAGCCTGATCAGCATGGTGAAACCCTGTCTCTACTAAAAATACAAAAATTAGCTGGGTGTGATGGCGGGCACCTGTAATCCCAGCTACTCAGGAGGCTGAGGCAGGAGAATCGCTTGAACCCAGGAGGCAGAGTTTGCAGTGAGCAGAGACTGTGCCACTGCACTCCAGCCTGGGCAACAGGGTGAGACTCCATCTAAAAAAAAAAAAAAAAAAAAAAGGAAGAACTTAAATCTAAGAACTGAAACTATAAAAATTATAGAAGATAACATTGGAAAAATCCTTCTAGACCTTGACTTAGGCAAGGATTTCATGACCAAAAACCCAAAAGCAAATGCAAAAAAAAAAAAAAAAAAAAGATAAATAGCTGGTACTTAATTAAACTAAAGAGCTTTTGCACAGCAAAAGGAATAGTCAGCAGAGTAAACAGACAACCCACAGAGTGGGAGAAAATTTTCACAATCTATACATCTGCCAAAGGACTAATATTCAGAATCTACAACAAATTCAAACAATCAGCAAGAAAAAAACAAACAGTTGGCTGGGCGCAGTGGCTCATGCCCGTAATTGCAGCACTTTGGGAGGCCGAGGTGGGCAGATCACAAGGTCAGGAGATTGAGACCATCCTGACTAACACGATGAAACCCCGTCTCTATTAAAAATACAGAAAATTAGCCAGGTGTGGAGGCGAGCGCCTGTAGTCCCAGCTACTCAGGATGGTGGTGAGCTCCTGTAGTCCCAGCTACTCGGGAGGCTGAGGCAGGAGAATGGTGTGAACCTGGGAGGCGGAGCTTGCAGTGAGCCAAGATCATGCCACTGCACTCCAGCCTGGGTGACAGAGCAAGACTCCATCTCAAAAAAAAAAAAAAAAAAAGAAAAAGAAAAAAACAAACAATCCCATCAAAAAGTGGGCTAAGGACATGAATAGACAATTCTCGAAAGAAGATACACAAATAGCCAACATATGAAAAATTGCTCAACATCACTCATGATCAGTAAAATGCAAATCAAAACCACAATGTGATACCACCTTACTCCTTCAAGAATGGCCATAATCAAAAAATCAAAAAACAGTAGATGTTGGCATGGATGTGGTGATCAGGGAACACTTCTACACTGCTGGTGGGAATGTAAACTAGTACAGCCACTGAGGAAAACAGTCTGGAGATTCCTTAAAGAGCTAAAAGTAGTCTGGGCGTGGTGGCTCACCGCGTAATCCCAGCACTTTGGGAGGCTGAGGTGGGCAGATCACCTGAGGTCAGGAGTTCGAGACCAGCCTGGCCAACACTGCAAAAGCTCGTCTCTACTAAAAATACAAAAATTAGCCAGGTGTGGAGGCGGGCACCTGTTATCCCAGCTACTCGAGAGGCTGAGGCTGGAGAATCACTTGAACCCAGGAGGCGGAGGTTTCAGTGAGCCAAGATCAAGCCATTGCACTGAAGCCTGGGGCACAAGAGTGAAACTCTGTCTGAAAAAAAAAAAAAAAAAAAAAAAACAAGCCAGACGCAGTGGCTCAAACCTGTAATCCCAGCACTTTGGGAAGCCGAGGTAGGCAGATCATGAGGTCAAGAGATTGAGACCATCCTGGCCAACATGGTGGAACCCCATCTCCACTACAAATACAAAAAATTAGCTGGGCGTGGTGGCGTGTGCCTATAGTCCCAGCTACTCAGGAGGCTGAGGCAAGAGAATTGCTTGAACCTGGGAGGCGGAGGTTGCAGTGAGCCGAGATCATGCCATTGCACTCCAGCCTGGTGGTGACACAGCAAGACTCCATCTCAAAAAAAAAAAAAAAAAAAAAAGTAGAACTACCATTTGATCCAGCAATCCCACTACTGAGTGTCTACCCAGAGGAAAAGAAGTCATTATACCAAAAAGATACTTGCACACTCATGTTTATAGCAGCACAATTTGTAATTGCAGAATCATGGAACCAACCCAAATGCCCGTCAATCAACAAGTGGATACAGAAATTGTGATAGAATAGAATACTACTCAGCCATAAAAAGGAATGAATTGGCCAGGCATGGTGGCTCACGCCGGTAATCCCAGCACTTTGGGAGGCTGAGACAGTCGGATCACAAGGTCAGGAGATCAAGACCATCCTGGCTAATACAGTGAAACCCCGTCTCCACTAAAAATACAAAAAAAAAAAAAAAAAAAAAAAAAAAATTAGCCAGGCGTGCTGGCAGGCACCTGTACAGCTACTCGGAGGCTGAGGCAGGAGAATGGCGCGAACCCGGGAGGCGGAGCTTGCAGTGAGCCAAGATCACGCCACTGCACTCCAGCCCGGGCGACAGAGCCAGACTCCGTCTCAAAAAAAAAAAAAAAAAAAGGAATGAATTAACAGCATTTGCAGCAACCTAGATGAGATTGGAGACTATTATTCTAAGTGAAATGAAGTAACTCAGGAATGGAAAACCAAACATCGTATATTCTCACTGATATGTGGGAGCTAAGCTATGAGGATACAAAGGCATAAGAATGATACAATGGACTTGGGGACTTGAGGTGAAGCGTGGGAAAGGGGAAGGGATAAAAGACTACAAATAGGGTGCAGTATATACTTCTCGGGTGATGGGTACACCAAAATCTCATAAATCAGCACTAAAGAACTTACTCATGTAACCAAACACCACCTGTATGTACCCCAATAACCTATGGAAAAGAAAAAGTATATCAGAATTTCTCTAGGAAATATGTATTTCCAAAAAGCATATTTGATAATTTTACATGTACAAGATGAAAAAAAAGCTTTTGAGATTTCAAAAAGTATTTAAGGAAGGTATGAGATTTTATATATTTACCAAAAGGGGAACATGGATTTAAAAAGATTGAGGAATTTCTACAAGTTTACGATGTTACTTCCGGTAGGTACTGAATAAGTGGTAAGTACACAAAGAAAAGTGGCAGATTCAAGTCCTATTGCTGTAACTGGACTAAAAATAATTTTTTTTTTTTTGAGATGGAGTTTTACTCTTGTTACCCAGGCTGGAGTGCAGTGGCGCGATCTCGGCTCACTGCAACCTCTGCCTCCCGGGTTCAAGCGATTCTCCTGCCTCAGCCTCCCAACTAGCTGGGATTACAGGTATGCCCCACCATGCCCGGCTAATTTTGTATTTTTAGTAGAGACGGGATTTCTCCATGTTGGTCAGGCTGGTCTCGAACTCCCGACCTCAGGTGATCTGCCCGCCTCAGCCTCAACAAAGTGCTGGGATTACAGGCATGAGCCACTGTGCCCGGCCATAAATATTTAACTGTACTAACTATTGAGTTGTAAACATTTTCAAAAGAAAACAATTTCTTAGTTGACACTTTACCAAGTTTGAGCAGTGATGGATTTAGGGGCATTCATCTCAACAAAGAACTTGGGGGCCACATTAAATTTCATCTCAACAAGGTGGAACCTGTGTTTCCTGGATTGTGAAACACAGGACTTGATCCAGGGCAAAGGTCATAATTTGATCCAGTGTGCAAATGTGTCTTTTTTAGTCAGCATAGTTCCATTCCTCTCTTTTTCTTTTTCTTTCTCCTTTCCTTTTCTTTCTTTTAATCTCTGTCACCCAGACTGGAGTGCAGTGGTACAATCGCCACTCACTGCAGCCTACAGTCTCGACCTCCCAGGCTCAGGTGAATTCTCCCACCTCAGCCTCCCAAGTAGCTGGGACTGCATGCATGCACTACCACGCCCAGCTAATTTTGTATCTTTTGTAGAGATGGGTTTTCACCATGTTGCCCGGGCTGGTCTCGAACTCCTGAGCTCAAGCAATCCACCCACCTTGGCCTCCCAAAATGCTGGGATTATAGGCGTGAGCCACCATGCCCGGCAGTATTTTCTTTTCTGGTTTTTTTTGTGTGTGTGTGTGTGTGGTTTGGTTGTTTTGTTTGTTTGGTTGGTTGGTTTTTTTTGCACATTCACAGTATTTTCTTTTTTTTTTTTTTTGAGACGGAGTCTCGCTCTGTCACCCAGGCTGGAGTGCAGTGGCGTGATCTCGGCTCACTGCAAGCTCCACCTCCCAGGTTCACGCCATTCTCCTGCCTCAGCCTCCCGGGTAGTTGGGACTACAGGCGCCCACCAGCATGCCTGGCTAATTTTTTCTATTTTTTAGTAGAGACGGGGATTCACTGTGTTAGCCAGGATGGTCTCAATCTCCTGACCTCGTGATCTGCCCGTCTCAGCCTCCCAAAGTGCTGGGATTACAGGCGTGAGCCACTGCACCCAGCCAGTATTTTCTTAAAGTTGTAATTAGTGGCTAACATTTAAAAATCAGATTTTAGGCCAGGTGCGGTGGCACACACCTTTAATTGCAGCACTTTGGGAGGCCAAGGTGGGCAGACTGTTTGAGCCCAGGATTCAAGATCAGCCTGGGCATCCGAGATGGCAAAAACCCGTCTCTACAAAAAATACAAAAATTAACCAGGTGTGGTGGCACACTACTACAGTCCCAACTACTGGGGAGGCTGAGGCAGAAGGATTACTTGAGTATGGGAGGTTGAGGCTGCAGTGAACTGGAATCACACCACTGAACTCCAGCCTGGGTGACAGATTGATACCCTGTCTCAAAAAAAAAAAAATCAGATTTCAAATAAAACTATTAATTTCCAATTTGTCTTGAAAAATGGAAACACTTGGGCCCACATGTAACGGGTGGAGTTGAGTAATGACTGCCCCCTTTTGACAAGTCATGCCTTTTCCAGCTTGTTATAGTCCATACCACTCTCTATTACTTGCCCCACCTCCTCATTTATGCAGCCACTGCCACGTCTATTTCATATTGACTTGTTAGCAACCTGGTTTTGTAACTTTGTTTTCTGCTTCTTGGCTCATCAGAGAACGAGTAGCTACAGAATGGGTCAGATCAGGCTATGCCTCAGGGCACAAGATCCTCATTTGTTTCTCATCAATGAGGCCCACAACTCAGGTACCCATTTTATAGTTGGATGAACAAAGAAAAGTAATGTGCACCAGGGGACGTAGCAAGTCAAGACCAAGTCAAGGCAAGAACCCAGGACTCCAGCCTCCTATCCACTTCAGAATGATTTTCAGTACATGACACCACTTCCCTATGAATCGGAGGTCTCCTATATACTTGGCTTTAGCAGGCCCTGAGCAGTGATATTTTCCACGCCCAAAGCCCTCTGTTGGTCTGTGCTCTTGAAGAGCACTTGGCTCTACATGGTACCTCCTAGATGACTGTTTTATGGATTTTCAATGAGGCTACTCAACCAGATGTCATTGCTGTCAAGTATTACTGTGGAAAATAGATCTGTCACCAACACTGCTTCATTAAACCATTTAATGAGAAAGGTGTTTAATGTTTTCCCCTGATCCTGACATGCAGCCATAACCTTTAGGATTAGTGAAATTTCCTGGGCAGTCAAATCAGACTGGTGATGTCTTGCTGCCCTGACTTACTGATGTTGGCAGGTGGACAGACCAGGGTTTTTCCTCCTTCCTTCCATATCTGTCTCAAGGCAGCGTTTCTACAGCACTGCGTTGTGGACTGAGGTCTCAGGGCAGTGTGGTGGTCTCTCTGTCTCAGGAGTCCCTCCATTTAGCCTCTGGGCAGGAGCCGCATAATAAGATTCCACACACCCATACCACTCACGAAGGCCATGGGCCTTCCAGGGATCTCGGATCCCAGGCTGTTCTTCCTTGGGGGAGTGGCCTGGTTCTAAAACCAGGCCTTGAACTACATCTACAAAACATCTATTGTGGATTATTTATTATCCAAGGGGCAAGCCACCGTGCTAGACGGCTTGCAAGGCCTGCTATTGTAGAAGGTCATGAAACAAGTCAGTTTTAACGAACTTCTTTTTCTTCACCTGTACCTAGTTTCTTCCTCAGTCCTTAAAGCAGGTGGAAGAGTTAAAGCCCACGTGGAGCAAATGACACTCTGTTTCTGATCTGATTCTCCCCGCCTCTTATAGACGCTGTCTTGGTAGTGACCTGGCTGTGGGTTGTTCTGTGACTGTGTAGACCTACCTCAAAAGAGGGAAGGTGGGGGGAAAAGGGGCGAGGAGGAGATGCTTGGGTGGCCAGGCCATTGCTGGCACTCAGTCTATCTCAGTTCGTACACTGTGTTAGGTGTGACCCCAGCCCCTTGCAGGCACCCTGGGCTTCCTGCTCCAGTTCCCCTGTCTCGGCTCGGATGCACCGGGCGGCTGCTGCGCCCTCTCCGGACAGGTGCCCCGAGCCTCGCCTACACCTCGCCTCCCCCTCCCACTGTACCCCCGGCCGGTGCGCGCTCCGACACTCACCGGCTGCGAGAGGCAGCGGCGACGGCGGCAGCAGCAGCAGCAGCAGCAGCAACATCAGGACTACGGGCGGCAGCGGTCGCGGGTTCAGGGGGCGCACCATGGCGAGCTGTGGGCGCCGGGCTCCGCGCTCCCCTCGCTCCTCCCCTGGAGCTCTGAGAGCGGGGCTCCCTCGACCGGCACCTCCCACCCCCGCCTCCCGCCCTCCAGCGCGACGCACACACTCTCCCACCAGGGTCCTGGGCGCCGCCCTCCAACTCCGAAGCGCGCGTCCACACCACGCGCCTCCAGCGCTGGTCCGAGGGACGGCGGGGGTGGGGGCGAGGGAGGGCCGGCGCCCCGGGAGCCGCCGGGCTTGGCGCGGAAGAGGTTGCTCTTCCCGAGGCGGCCCACCTGCTGTCTGACAAGTTCGACTAGCAAGACATTGTGGAAGCTGCCGCTGGAAACTCGCCATCTAGGAGAACCAAATATTTCTCCAAGAAAAGCACCCTTTCTCACTTTCTGGATCCCATTCACCCACACATCAAAGAACAGACACCACCACAAAAGAGATTTTGTAACAAAACTTGAACAAGCCAACACAAGGGCACTTGCATTTCTAGTATTTTTCTTAGAATTTGCACATCTATGATCTCGTTTTTTCCTCTCTTAAGCGTCTTCTAGGGTAAGATTGGGTGGTTATTAAGCTCAAGATGCTGCAAAGATGGGTCGCAGACAGGTGGAATGGCTTTGCTGGGGGAGCAGACCTGGGGCATTAGATTCCAAAATTCAGCCCCGATGGTGTCATGAGGGAAGATGGAAGATTAAACTCTCCCCTAAATAGCAGAGATTTCCTTGGACCAAAGCTCACTGAGGAAGGTGCCTGGAGAGACCATTTAGGAGCCCATCCTTTTCACATGATGAGAGTTTCAGAGAGCAAGCTACTCTATCAGGATTAAACAACTAGGTAGAAACACCTGTGCCCAGAACACAGGACGTCTACCCATAAGGATAAGGGTATTTATTGGGCCTGGGCCTGATTCCCATAAGATCCCAGGATAAAGCCAGAAGCAGAATGGCTTGGAAGAATGAGAACTAAGCAGCGCATAGAAAGAGAGAAGGAGAAGAGGGTGATGAAAGGAAGTGGAGGGTTTCATCCCCTAACCCTCTGACTTGACCCCCTCCTTACTTCCACAGCCAGCCTGGCAGAGGGCCAGCAGGGAGTACTGAGAATCGCAATATAAACCTCTGAGATTTATTGGCTGCTGCTTCTGAATATGGCCATCCTGCTGTGGCCTCTGGGGGGCATTTGCCGATGTAATCAGCCCAGAAAGAGAGTCATTCCAGCTGGGGGTGTAAATCACCCTTGGCAAAGCTAGGAGAGAGACATGTGGCCCTAGATAAGGAAGGAGACTGATGTGGCCTCTGTGCCCTTCCCTCCCTTCTCCTGCCCAGGGGGTGCTGGTTCCTGAGCTGTAATGCACTTTAAATGGAGTTTGTCCTTCGTTTTAATCTATATCTGCCCTGCCAGTTTTACAGAAGAGCTGTAAAAGTGAACATCTGGCTACTCAGCTTTTGTACAAGGCCTGTTTTCCCCCAGCTCCACCCTATCTCCATGTGCCTTTCCCAAGCCCTCCTCTCCAGAAAGGTTAGGGAACATGAAGCTGGGGGGCTACCATTAAAGGCCCCATGATGTCAGGCCCTCTACCCCATTGCCAGAGAGAAATACGCTCCAGGCACCTCATTTTCTCTCACACCTGCTATTACAGGCAGACAATCGTTTTTTGGGGTTTTTTTTTTGTTTTTTGTTTTGAAACTGACAATACTTAAGAAAGGAATTTATAAAGCAAAATGTAACAATTTCAGGCTGTTTGGGATGATAGGAAAGGGCTGAGACCCATGAACCAACAAAGATGTGAGGTGGTCAAGGGGTGTCTCCTCTGCCCTCTCCCTCCTCCAGCCCAAGCCAAATCATGTTATGGGCAGGAAGAGGGTTTGGGAAAGGAAGTTTGCTCAGGGTGCCTACTCTGATAGATACTCAGTGTCTATTCCAGGGCTGTCCCCACAGAATAGACCAAGAATGCAGTATCAAGCTGATGGGCTGGGAGCAATGACCAATCCCACCCGTAACAGGCCAGCCTTTTCATGAGAGAAAATAAAGTGCCTGGTGCATATTTCTGTCTGGGTACAGGGGTGGAGAGCCTGATATCATTGGGCCTTTAAAGAGGATCGGAGAAGCTCTGCAAATAAATATGACTCCAAGACTAATATTGACAGCCCTCCAGCACACCCTCTCCACCAACCATGTCCTCTGTGACTGCCAACACCTGCTAGATAAGCAGAATTGCCCCTTGTGGACAATGACAAATAAGCCAGTCCTTTCTACAGAGATGGTGTTACTCAGCCATCATTCAATTCAATAATGTGTTTTGAGAATGATTATGAGCCCAGCTTTATGCTAGGTGCAAAATGATTAAGTCACAAATCCTGCTCGGGGAGGGTGTTACAATCCACTGATTGCAACTCAAATGCCCAAAGACCCTGTATCTTATTCCACTTTCACTTGTAATCTCAATTTTCTCCTCTTATGGTCAGATTACATGGATTCTACCTTCTCTCAAGTCCTCTCTCTCTCCATTGAGCTTTAATTCCTGCTGCTATCCTAAGCCAGGATGTTAGCAGAATAATAAATAGTTAAGACCACAAGCTTTACAGACTGCCTAGATTCAAATGCCGACACTAGCTGGATGACCTTGGGCAAGTCACTTAATTTTTCTGTGCTTCCATTTCTTCACCTGTAAAATTAAGGATAATAGTATCTATTTCACATTGTGAGGATTAAATGAGTATAGTATTTAAATGAAGGTGTAGGCTGGGCGCGGTGGCTCACGCCTGTAATCCCAGCATTTTGGGAGGCCAAGGTGGGCAGATTACGAGGTCAGGAGTTCGAGACCAGCCTGGCCAATATGATGAAACCCCATCTCTACTAAAAATACAAAGATTAGCCGGGCATGGTGGCACACGCCTGTATTCCCAGCTACTCGGGAGGCTCAGTGGGGCAGGAGAATTGCTTGAACCCAGGAGGCGGAGGTTGCAGTGAGCCAAGATCAGGCTATTGCACTCCAGCCTGGGCAGTAGAGCGAGACTCCGACTCAAAAAAAAAAAAAAAAAAAAAAGGTGTAGCATTATACCTGGCATATAGCAAGCATCGAATAAATATCATCCCAGGTAGCATGCAGGAGTTAATTATTCTGTGTGTGAACTTGGCCAGACCCCACCACCCGACCTGCTAATTTGGAGCTGGAAGTGACACTTTTTGCTCCTTTTGCTGAATATACTACTAGACCAGAGTGCTTGTAGGGATGGAAACAAAAAGAGCCATTTTTTATTTTTCTACCTTGTCAATTTCTTGAGGGCAGGGACTGTGTCATATTTTAATAACTGTGATACTCAGAATTGACAACTCCAGATGCATATGTTTAAAGGAATTGGTGTTTCCTTAACCTATGCCTGAACAGAACTGGGAGAGAATCCCCCATGCCTCCTACTTTATACTCCTGATAAAGAAAGGGAAATATTCCTCCTTAATATAGTTTGTATATTTGTCCCCACCCAAATCTCATGATGAAATGTAATCCCTAATGTTGGAGGTGGGGCCTGGTGGAGGTGTCTGGATCATGGGGGTGGATCCTTCATGAATGGCTTGGGCCATTCTCTTGGGGATAAGTGAGCTGTCACTGAGTTCACAAGAGATCCAGTCATTTAAAAGTGTGTGACACCTCCTCCCATAACTCCCTCCCTCTCTTGCTCCTGCTCTGGATGTGTGACATGTCTGCTTCTCCTTCACCTTCTGACATGATTGTAAGCTTCCAGAGGCCTACCCAGGAGCTGAGCAGATGCCAACACCATGCTTCCCATAAAGCCTGCAGAATCATGAGCTAATTAAGCTTCTTTTCCTTATAAATTGCTCAGTCTCCCAGGCAAGCATGGTGGTCAGCCAGGCATGGTGGTGTGGGCCTGTAGTCCCAGCTACTTGGGAGGCTAAGGCAGAGGTTGCAGTGAGCCAAGATCATGCCACCACACTATAGCCTGGGTGACAGAGTGAGACCCTGTCTCCAAAAAAAAAAAAAAAAAAAAAAGCCAGGCGCGGTGGCTCACGCCTGTAATCCCAGCACTTTGGGAGGCCGAGACGGGCGGATCATGAGGTCAGGAGATCGAGACCATCCTGGCTAACACGGTGAAACCCCATCTCTACTAAAAATGAAAAAAAAAAATTAGCCTGACGTGGTGGCGGGCACCTGTAGTCCCAGCTACTCGGGAGGCTGAGGCAGGAGAATGGCGTGAACCCAGGAGGCAGAGCTTGCAGTGAGCCGAGATCATGCCACTGCACTCCAGCCGGGGCGACAGAGCAAGACTCTGTCTCAAAAAAAAAAAAAAAATTACCCAGTCTCAGGTATTTTTTTTCTTTTTCTTTCTTCCCTTTTTTTTTTTTTTTTTTTTTGAGACAGGGTCTCACTCTACTGCCCAGGCTGGAGCACAGTGGTGCAATCATGGCTCACCACAGCCTCAACTTCACATGCTCTAGTGATCCTCCCACTTCAGCCTCTCAAGTAGGTGGGACTACAGGTGCACACCACCACACCTGGCTAATTTTTAAAAATTATTCGTAGAAGGCCAGACGCAGTGGCTCATGCCTGTAATCCCAGCACTTTGAGAAGCCAAGGCAGGTGGATCACCTGAGGTCAGGAGTTTGGGGCTAGCTTGACCAACGTGGTGAAACCCTGTCTCTATTAAAAATACAAAAAAATTAGCCAGGCATGGTGGCAGGTGCCTGTAATCCCAGCTACTTGGGAGGCTGAGACAGGAGAATCACTTGAACCCGGGAGGCGGAGGTTGCAGTAAGCCAAGATTGTGCCATTGCACTCCAGCCTGGGCAACAAGAGCAAAACTCCATTTTTTTTTTTTTTTTCTGAGACGGAGTTTCACTCTTGTTGCCCAGGCTGGAGTGCAATGGCACGATCTCGGCTCACTGCAACCTCCGCCTCCCAGCTCTCAGGTTCAAGTGATTCTCCTGTCTCAGCCTCCCAGGTAGCTGGGATTACAGGCACCCGCCACCAAGCCCGGCTAATTTTTGTATTTTTAGTAGAGATGGGGTTTCATCATATTGGTCAGGCTGGTCTCGAACTCCTGACCTCAGGTAAGCCGCCCGCCTTGGCCTCCCAAAGTGCTGGGATTACAGGCGTGAGCCACCGCACCTGGCGAAACTCCATCTTAAAAAAAAAAAAATTCTTCGTAAAGACAGGGTTTCACCATGTTGCCCAGATGGTCTCAAACTCCTAGGCTCAAGTGATCCTCCAGCCTCAGTTTCCCAGTGTTAGGATTACAGGGTATTTATAGCAAAGGAAGAATGGCTTAATACATTCCCTTCTCTATGGCAGAGGTCACCCAGGTCCTGGGCTGAGATTGACAAGAAGCAATTGCAAAAAAAAATTTTATGTATATTTTTTGAGACAGAGTCTCCCTCTGTCACTTAGGTTGGAGTGCAGTGGTGCAATCTCAGCTCACTGCAACCTCCACCTCCCGGGTTCAAGCAGTCCTCCCACCTCAGCCTCCTGAGTAGCTGGGACTACAGACATGCACCACTGCACCTGGCTAATTCTTAAATTTTCTGTGGAGACAGAGGTCTGACTATATTGCCCAGGCTGGTCTCAAACTCCTGGACTCAAGCAATCCTCCCACCTCAGCCTCCCAAACTACTGGGATTATAGGCTTAAGCCACTGCACCTAGCCCAAGAAGCAGGTTTTTTGTTTGTTTGATAGTCTCTCGCTGTTGTCACCCAGGCTGGAGTGCAATGGTGTGATCTTAGCTCACTGCAACCTCCACCTCCCAGGTTCAAGTGATTCTCCTGCCTCAGCCTCCTGGTAGCTGGAATTACAGATGCCTGCCACCACTCCTGGCTAATTTTTTTTTTTTTTTTGAGACAGAGTCTCCGTCACCAGGCTGGAGTGCAGTGGCCCAATCTTGGCTCACTGCAACCTCCACTTCCTAGGTTCAAGCAATTCTCCTGCCTCAGCCTCCCGAGTAGCTGGGTATTTTTAATAAAGACGGGGTTTCACCATGTTGGCCAGGATGGTCTCGATCTCCTGACCTCGTGATCTGCCCACCTTGACCTCCCAAAGTGCTGGGATTACAGGTGTGAGCCATCACGCCTGGCCTGTTTGTATTTTTAGTAGAGATGGGGTTTCACCACATTGGCCAGGCTCCTCTCAAACTCTTGACCTCAGGTGATCTGCCCTCCTCAGGCTCCCAAAGTGTTGGGATTATAGGCATGAGCCACAGCGCCCAGCCTCGAGAAGCAGTTTTTAGCTCAAAAGATTTCTGTTCAATATTTCTTTACCTCCTGATGAATAAATACTAGTGCAAGGACACCAATGCCGAGCACACCCCCTACATAGCCTCATACTGAGGTCTCTGGGCTGGGGTTTTAGTGCCTGCTCATATCCTTATCTCTCAAGCCAAAACAACCCTTATGGCACTAAATTCTCAAGAGCTTACCATTGAGGCTCTTATAGATTTAACACCCAATACAGGGCCAACTCTGGAAAGGCACAGTGGTTTTTTTTTTTTTAGACAGGGTCTTGCTGTCATCCAGGCTAGAGTATAGTGGATGGATCATAGTTCAATGCAACCTCAACCTCCTGGGCTGAAGCCATCCTCCTGCCTGACCCTCCCCAGTAGCTATGACTACAAGTGTGCACCACCATGCCCAGCTAAGTTGATTTTTATTCTATAGAGATGGGGTCTTGCTATGTTGCCCAGGCTGGTCTTAAACTCCTGGTCTCAAGGGATCCTCCCACTTTGGCCTCTTAAAGTGCTAGGATTACAGATGTGAGTCACTGCACCTGGCCAGGCACACTGTTCTTTGATGAAGGTTTGGTAACAGCAAAATCCATGAAGTGGACAGGCTCTGGAGCCATACTGTCTTGGGTCAAATCCCTACTCCACCATTAATTAGCTTTGTGGTCTTATTACTTGACTAGGTGCAGTGGCTCACGCCTGTAATCTCGGCACTTTGGGAGGCTCCAATTGAAGACTAGAGCTCAGATTGCCTCCATGAAAGTTAGAAGGGAGAGGGCTGGGTGAGGTGGCTCACACCTGTAATCCCAGCACTTTGGGAGGCTGAGGCCGATGGATCATGAGGCCAGGAGTTCGAGACCAGCCTGGCCAACATGGTGAAACCCCTTCTCTACTAAAGATACAAAAAATTAGCCGGGCATGGTGGCACACACCAGTAGTCCCAGCTACTCAGGAGGCTGAGGCAGGAGAATCGCTTGAACCTGGGAGGCAGAGGTTGCAGTGAGCCGAGATCGCGCCACTACACTCCAGGTTGTTAACAGAGCGAGACTGTGTCTCAAAAAAAAAAAAAAAAAAAAAAAATTCGAACTAGAAAAAAAAATACAGGCCGGGCGCGGTGGCTCACGCCTGTAATCCCAGCACTTTGGGAGGCCGAGGTGGGCGGATCACGAGGTCAGGAGATCGAGACCATCCTGGCTAACATGGTGAAACCCCGTCTTTACTAAAAAATACAAAAAAAAATTAGCCGGGCATGGTGGTGGGTGCCTGTAGTCCCAGCTACTCAGGAGGCTGAGGCAGGAGAATGGCGTGAACCCAGGAGGCGGAGCTTACAGTGAGCCGAGTTCACGCCACTGCACTCCAGCCTGGGCGACAGAGCGAGACTCCGTCTCAAAAAAAAAAAGAAAAGAAAACAAAAAAAAATACAAAAATTATCCAGGTGTGGTGGCAGATGCCTGTAGTCCCAGCTACTTGGGAAGCTGAGGTGAGAGGATTGCTTGAGCCTAGGAGGTGGAAGTTTCAGTGAGCTGAGATCGTACCACTGCACTCCAGCCTGGGCAACAAGTGAGACCCTGTCTCAAAAAAAAATAAAATAAAATAAAAAAGAGTTAATCCCTCTGTTCCTCAATTTCTTTATCTTCATAAAGAAATGCACATAATAATGAATACCTCTTTCACAGGCTTGTGAAAATTAGTGTGTATATATATATATGAGTTTAGAGATAGTCTTGTATACAGTAAGCACCTGAAAAATGTTAGCTACTATTGTTATTCCTGAAAATAACATGAATCAAATCATATAGTCCCTATACAATGAGAGGATATTACAAGAAATCAGTGGGCTTATATTAGGCCAGGCGTGGTGGCTCACGCCTGTAATCGCAGCACTTTGGGAGGCCGATGCGGGTGGATCACGAGGTCAGGAGTTCGAGACTAGCCTGACCAACATGGTGAAACCCCGTCTCTACTAAAAATACAAAAATTAGCCAGGCGTGGTGGTGCATGCCTGTAATCCCAGCTACTCAGGAGGCTGAGGAAGGAGAATCGCTTGAACCCGGGAGGTGGAGGTTGCAGTGAGCTGAGATCGCGCCACTGCACTTCAGCCTGGTGACAGAGCAAGACTCTGTCTCAAATAAAATAAAATAAAATAAAAAATACCAAAAAATGTTGACTTTGGTGAAAATACAATTAAGCCTTAGTGTTTTGTTTTGCAACTCAGATTTTCCACTTAAGACTACTGACTAGTGGGCACATGTACATCAATCTCTATCTATGTTGGGACTTGGTTCTACCCTTCTGGGGAGAATTATCAGGAAATGGAAATGACCCACTAGGGTAGGCAGTGAGTTAAGGACCTCTCCTCACACTTCGAAGAGGTGCTTCAAGCAGTTTTCTTTTCTGGCTACTAGGAATTCCTATAGGGGCACGTGTGTCGGTGGGGCAGGGAGCAGCATCTTTCCTTTGGCCATCTCCACCTAACGTAGCAGCAGCTTTTCTCTTTCCCCTAGACCTTCTGGGCTTTGAGTTCAAGGGATTAGGGAGAAGGCCACAGAGGCAGCTTCCTTTTTGACAGACAGGCAGTAGCTAGGAATGGAAGCTACAGACTTCAGCAGGATGGCTTGGAGAAAACAGCAGTGCCCTCTGCTGTGAAGCATGCATGTGACACTCTAGGGCAAGAGCATGTGCAAACCTTGTCAAATAAAAAAACTGAAAGCCAGTCCAACAACTCAGGCACGTGCATGGGCCGCCCTATGGCTACAACCCCCCTTCCCTCCCACTCACTTTAAAAAAGTGTCTCTGTTCCAGAGCCTGGGAAGAGGGTATATTTGTCTCTGTTCTGTCTCAGCCTAGGCTGTAGAGGGCTTCATCCTGTTCCGTCCTGGGCTATCAGTCCTACTAGGTTAATACCAGAGAATGACAATGTTCAGTCAATTCTACTGCCACCCAAGACCAAGTAGTGCCACACCTTACTACAGATAAAGGCCTATTCATATTAAAAAGCTCCAAGAAAGGAAACCCTGGCATACTGCTGAAGAGTACAGTTTAAAAATCTTCCTGAAGTCTAATGGATCTTGCTTTGTTTTATTCCTATCTTCATATATCACAAATCTCTACTTCCAACCATCCTAAATCCTAAAACTTGTCTTTGTGAGACGTGAAATGGAGTGGAGAAAAGACTTAAAAGTCAAAACCCCCGAGGCTATAGATAGGGAACTTCTTTTTTCTTTTTGAGATGGAGTCTCGCTTTGCCACCCAGGCTGGAGTGCAGCGGCACAATCTTGTTCACTGCAACATCCGCCTCCCAAGTTGAAGTGATTATCCTGCCTCAGTCTCCCGAATAGCTGGGATTACAGGTAGCCACCACGATGCCTGGCTAATTTTTGTATTTTTAGTAGAGACAGGGTTTTGCCATGTTAGCCAGGGTGGTCTTGAACTCCTGACCTCAGGTGTTCCGCCAGCCTCAGCCTCCCAAAGTGCTGGGATTACAGGTGTGAGCCACTGCCAAGAGGGAATCTTTGAGCCCAGCTGAGATCTGTCATTTGCCTTAGACAATGTCTAGATACCACATGCTGCTGAGTCTGTGGTGCACTTTTAGTAACGCATACCATGGAATGATCTAGGAAAGGAAAGCCTAGGACATTGCTGAAGAAAACTGTTTGAAAGGCTTACCTTAATTCCAGAGCATTGGTTCATTTTTTTTTGAGATGGAGTCTGACTCTGTTGCCCAGGCTAGAGTGCAGTGGATTTTGGCTCACTGCAACCTCCACCTCCTGAGTTCATGCAATTCTCCTGCCTCAGCCACCCTAGTAGCTGGGATTACAGGTGTGTGCCACCATGCCTGGCTAATTTTTGTATTTTTTTTTAGTAGAGATGGGGTTTCACCATGTTGGTCAGGCTGGTCTCGAACTTCTGACGTCAAGTGATCTGCCTGCCTTGGCCTCCCAAAGTGCTGGGATTACTGAGCACTGGTTCTTAAGCCTTACCATGTATTAGAATTAACTGAAAAGGGAGATTTTTAAAACCCAGATTTCTGAGCCCTAACCTCAGAAGTTCTGATTTAAGAGGTCTGGGGTGAGGCCTGAACATCTGTATTTCAAACAAGTTCAGATGATGTTGATGATCTAGGGTCCAAACTTTGAGAATTACTGGTTGTTTGGTTTTTGTTTTTTGAGACAGAGTCTCTCTCTGTTGCCCAGGCTGGAGTGCAGTGGCACGATCTCACTGCAACCTTCACCTCCTGAGTTCAAGCGATTCTCCTGCATCAGCTTCCTGAGTAGCTGGGACTACAGGCACACGACACCATGCCTGGCTAATTTTTGTATTTTTAGTAGAGATGGGGTCTCACCATGTTGGCCTCGAACTCCTGACCTGAAGTGATCCACCTGCCTTGGCCTCCCAAAGTGCCAGGATTACAGGTGTGAGCCATGGCCTAAGAATTACTGGTTTAGAGAAAAGCATGTTGGCCTCAGCTATGAATAAAGATAGTATGTCTGAAGTAGTCTAACTTGGTGATCTCCTCTGTAGACAGATCTTCTAGGAGCAGGCTAGGCTCACAATCACACCTCTCATTCTGTAGTGTTTATTTTTCCATTTTTAAAAAAGAAAGAGGGGGAAACAAAGAAGGAAAATACAAAGAAAGAAGGTAGACAATGCTCTTGCATAGCCAGAAGCCCAGAGAGAAAGAGTTGGCTGGCTTGTGAGAAGACATGAGGAGTTGGGAAAAGGAATGCCAGAGTTCCCTGAACCAATACAAATCTCTATGCAACTCAAGGCTGCCTTATAGAGCCAGCTCCAGGACTCTGCCACCAGCTTTCAGCTCTGCTGAAACCTAATCCATTCCCAGGCCTGGATACAAGTTGGTAGCCTGTTGGTTTGCAGAGACATCTTTTAATAATCTTGGGTTTGGCCATCCAGAAGGCCTCTTTCTGCTCAGGGTTTCTGCAGTGTCTTTTGGTGACTCGTTAGCAGCCAGTGGCTGGAATGTTATCATGGGCTCATGTCCTTCACCAGAAGGGCAATCTGCTCCCGCAGCTGCCGCTCCCCTTCCTGCACTTTGCTCTGGCTTCGACACCTCAGCAACTCAGTCTTGTGGTCCTGATGATGCATAGGGCAGTAGCTCTGTGGTTCACACAGTTCCTGAAAGGTAAGGAACAGAGTAAGGGATTCTCTAGACTCCTGAACTCTACCTATGAGGGATAATAGAGATGCTGCTGCTGGCAGTGGCTAAGGAGGAGCAGCAGTTTCTTCTCTGAAGGCTTTGCAGGCCCTGGGAGTTGCGTGTTAAAGTTTGGCTCCCCGCATGCCCCACCCTTTACCATATATTCTGGAAAGAAGTCTCTGTAGCCGCCTTTAAGGATATATAGCTCTGGGTAGTACAATGCAGGATACTGGTTCAGAGACCTGTCCTCTTCACGCAGACAGCGGCACCTTTAGAGAGAACCCAGAGATGGGTGGGGTGGAAAGAAACAAGGTCAGGATCCCAGGGGCCATTCACTGGGGAGCGGGGAGAGGAGTAGACTATTGCAAACCTCAAAAAGGACCTTCCAATCTCCCTGTGTTTGCAAAAAAAGGTCCAAGTAGTACCACCCTTCCTCCTTTCCTCCACTGCAGCCTCATTCTCAATCCCTTTTCCTTTATTGTTTCAAACTTTTTAATTTTAGAAACGTCTTCCTTCAACCTCCCTAACATTCTTCAAACTGTAGAATCCAGTCAGTCTCTGTCTGAACTGGTGTGGGAAGTCCAACTCAAAATCCATTTCCATCACCCGCCAGACCCCATTTAGACACTCACATTCGGGGGCCCCTCTCTGAGGAGAATTCACAGTGGAACACGATGATTATTCTCTTCTGGGTGTCCAAAGGGACGATGGGCTTCTTCAGAAAGAAGTTAAACAGTTCTTCCTGACTATATAAGTTTAAGGCTCCCTGTAGAAGAAGAATTTTAGTAAGTATTTCCTCAGGGGCTTATAGACAGTGCCAATACTTAGAAATGACTGAGACGCCAACCTGGGATAATGTGGACCAGAAAAGCTGGACTATAAGCACCTTTAGGCAGGGGTCTAAGTATATCTCTGTATATACCCTGAACGCCTGGCATAGAGCTTGTAGATGGTCAATAAATGTTCATAGACCTGAACCACTGGAAGTATAGGGATCACTGCGAGGAATGTTCATGAATAGTAAGTGTTTGCAAAGTGCTTCAGTCCTTGGATTAATGTTTTTATTTCTAGGTAGGACCCCTTGGCTCCTACAGAAAAGAGGGAGATAGATCTAGGAGGGAAAGGGAAAGTAAGCTGCTTAAGGTATACACAATTAAAACAATGAGGACCTCAGCCTTGAGGTGCTTCAAATATGTAATCTTGTCCTGACTCTAGAGTTCATCGGCCCCTTTGTCCACAGACTCTTCTCAATAAAGAGTTACCTCCAGCCCTCCCCTACTAATGGCCACAATGTCGTCTCACCTGGATGTGTCCTCCCAGATACTCATATGGATAGCGACAATCAATGACATAAAACTTCTCAATCAGACCCTGGAACTTCCCCGACAGTAAGGCAGCCACCTGGACAGAAACAATGACTGAATATTCTGCTCACTGCCACTCTGAGGGAGAGAAGGGTCAATGACACAGTTCCTTACAAGCATACTCCTGTTCTGTCCACTGTATGTCCAGCCTCCAAAGTCACCCCATATTTGATATGTGGCAATGATTCAGCCCCACTCCACAAAAGAGAATGAAACAGGAAGTGGCCCTTTTAGAGAACCAAAATAGCTGGAATTGACAAGATACCAAGGAAAACCATATTCAGGCTACCCATCTGGGGATAGGCATGGCTGGACTCAGGAGATGCCCAAGGACTTCTGCAGTGGCAGAGGCAGCAGCTAGAGAGCTTGAAATTGCAGGAAGAAATGCAAAATGGTTCCCTACCCACCATCAAAAAGGAAGAAAGTAAGTCTTTCAGGAAAGGATATGGAAGGGAAAGGTTGATACCTAAAGGAAGGAAGAAACTGAAGCTACTTGTAGGAGTGCAAATTGGTTCAGCCTTTCTGAAGGGAACTTTGTAAATACATATACAAATAAATGTAATCACACTTTGACTCAGCAATTTCTAACATCTTAAGTAAACAGGAAAAGTACACAAAGATGTAGGCACAATTATATTCATCTCAGCATTGTTTTATATTATCAATATATTAGAAATAACTTCAATATTCAATAATAGGGGTTTGGTAAAATAAATTGTACATGTCAGTAGAATAGAGCGGCATTATATAGCCATTAAAATGATAATATAGATACCTTATTGATATAGAAAGATGTCTATAATGTCTTACTAAGCAAATTGCAATACTATACGTTCATCATGATCCTTTTTTTTTGTTTTTTGAGATGGAATTTCGCTCTTGTTGCCCAGGCTGGAGTACAATGGTGCCATCTTGGCTCACTGCAACCTCTGCCTCCCAGGTTCAAGCAATTCTCCTGCCTCAGCCTCCCAAGTAGCTGGGATTACAGGCATGTGCTACCACACCCAGCTAATTTTATATTTTTAGTAGAGAAGGGGTTTCTCCATGTTGGTCAGACTCGTCTCGAACTCCCAACCTCAGGTGATTCGCCTGCCTCGGCCTCCCAAAGTGCTGGGATTACAGGTGTGAGCTGTGCTAGGCCCACGATCCCATTTCTATAAAACATATGCTAGAATAAAATCTGGGGCTGGGTGCAGTGGCTCACACCTGTAATCCCAGCACTTTGGGAGGCTGAGGAGGGTGGATCACCAGAGGACAGGAGTTTGAAACCAGCCTGACCAACATAGTAAAACCCCATCTCTACTAAAAATACAAAAATTAGTCGGTGTGATGGCTGGCACCTGTAATCCCAGCTACTTGGGAGGCTGAGGCAGGAGAATGACCTCCGGGAGGCAGAGGTTGCAGCAAGCCGAGATTGTGCCATTGCACTCCAGCCTGGGCAACAAGAGCAAAACTCCATGTCTAAAAATAAAATAAAATCTGGAAGGCCATAGGAAAATATGACTAGTGGTTATCTCTGGTGATGAGATTGTGGGTATGGTGACCAAATAATTTTTGTACAAACTGGGAGACTTTTGAGAATGAAAGCAAACACTATTAATAATTACCCTCACTAATAGATGAAAATGGGATTGTAAAATGTAAACGAGGGTGCATGGTCACCCTAATTGAGACCTTAATTGAGACCATTTTTTGTGTGTGATTTTTTATTTTCCTTTCTTTCTCCCTTTTTTCTTAAGTAATTATTATTTTTTGAGACAGTCTCGCTGTGTCGCCCAGGCTGGAGTACAGTGGCACGATCTCTACTCACTGCAACCTCCCCAACTGGGGTTCAAGCAATTCTTGTGCTTCAGCCTCCCAAGTAGCTGGGATTATAGGCACACACTACCACGCCTGGTTAATTTTTTTGTATTTTTATTAGAGATGGGGTTTCGCCATGTTGGCCAGGGTGGTCTTGAACTCCCTGCCTCAAGTGCCTGAGATCTGCCTGCCTCAGCCTCCCAAAATGCTAGGATTTCAGGCGTGAGCCACCATGCCTGACCTCTCCCTTTTTCCCTTTTACAAAAACTATGTATCATTTGTTTAACTAAAAACGAAGGAGAGAGAAGAATGGGGAAAAAATGAGTCCTTCAATATAACTTCAGTTGAATAAGGAGCCTATGTGAGTGAACACAGTGAAAGAAACACAAATGGAAATGGGGATTTTAGGGACAGAAGAGACCAGATGGTAGCTTATGTAACCAGTTACCATCTCCAGAAATCTGCTTACTGTTTCTGGGTTGACATACTTCAGATCTTGGTGTTTCCCTGACACGGTTGGCAGTGCACATACCTAGAAATACACAAGAGCTGAAATAACAGCAAGTATTCCACACCCAAGTTTGAGATCAAAGACCCTTATTTTGTCCTTCTTTCCAAGTGACCCTTAAAACCCCAGAGGCCTTTAAAAAAATCAGTGTCTCTATAAAGTGCATATACATCAAGTCCATTTCTAAGAACTGATCCTAAAGAACAAATCAAGGATGTGTACGAAGTTTTAGATTTCTCTACAAATATATTCATCTTGGTATCATTCATAAGAAAAAATTGTAAAACTAAATATCTTACAAGAAGGGATTTATGAAGAAATTATGAGCAGCCAAAAAAAAAAAAAGAAATAATATGGAGCTATTAAAATGAAATGGGCTGGGCATGGTGGCTCATGCCTGTCACCTCAGTGCTTTGAGAAGCCAAGGAGAGAGAGGATTTCTTGAGGCCAGGAGCTCGAGGCTGAAGTGAGCTATGATCATGCCAATGTACTCCAGCCTGGGCAACAGATCAAGACCTTGAATCTTAAAAAAAGAAAGAATGAAGCATAACTGCTTATTAATATGAAAAAGATGCCCCTGATATAATTATTAAATGAGAGGAAAAACAACAGATAACAAAACAATATAAACTGTTTTTGTAGAAAAGCAAAAACTGTATTTGTATATGTGTTTGTGAAAACAGAAAAAAATCTGTAAGAATATGTACCTTCTGCAATTACACAGACAGTAGGGGGAAAAAAAGAGTATATACTAAGCAATATTACCCTGGTTAATAAAGTTTGGGATAAATTTCTTCATTTTCTACTTTTTCTGTAACAACCAAGTATTATTTACATAATTTTAAAATATGTTTTTAAACAGAAAAAAGGTAAAAAGTCTCATACTTTCCCATCTGTTCTGGATCTTCCCAGAAGAATAAGAAATACTTTCTCTCTGGAAAGGCTTAGGGCCTGGATCTACCACTAGAGCACTGTCAGGTTATCAAAGAGTACTTGGTGAGGATGCATATTTACACCAGGCATTCTCGGCAAACAGAGAAGATTCAGATCCAAAATGACTCACTGAAATACAGGATGGGTGTAGCCAAACTCACCTTGGAAAAATCACCAATCAGGTGCCCCTGGTTAGAATCTTCCTCCAGCATCTGAGTGATATTAATCTCACACAGAGAGACTGTCTTCTTTAAACGTAAGCCCTGAAGATGACAAGATTCCCACCCCACACCCAATCCTCATGTTAAAGGTTTAAAAACCAGTGGATGGAGTGGGCCATGGTGGCGCACATCTGTAATCCTAGCTACTTGGGAGGCTGAGGTAGGAGGATCGCTTGAGCCCAGGAGGCCAAGGCTATAGTGAGCTACGATCGCACCACTGCACTCCAGTCTGGGAGACAGAGTGAGACTCCATTTGTTTATTTATTATTTTTAATAATAAATAAATATTGAGGCTGCAGTGAGTCAAGACCATGCCACTGCAATCCAGCCTGGGTGACAGAGTGAGACCCCATCTCAGGGGAAAATAAATAAATAAATAAATAAATAAATAAGTTGATTTTATAAAATATCCAAAGATATTTAGAATTTTAATTTTTTCTTTTATTATTTTTTTTATTAGAGATGGGGTCATGCTATATTGACCAGGCTGGTCTTGAACTTCTGACCTTAAGTGATCCTCCCATCTATTTAATTTTTTTAAAGTTGGGGAGGGTAAAGGACAAAGGCTAAGTTTTTCAGAAGTTGCTTTCCACAAAACCAACCTGCTATATGATGTTGTTTCTGTCAGACTGCATGTAAAACAGCAGTAAAATATCCATACCAAAGTTCCCTTGTATTCTTTCAGATCTTAAGAAAAAGGGTTGGGAAGACGGTATGATGACAACATTTCTCTTTATTTATTTTTTTTTTTTTTGAGACGGAGTCTTGCTCTGTCGCCCAGGCTGGAGTGCAGTGGCACAATCTTGGCTCACTGCAACCTCCGCCTCCCGGGTTCAAGCGATTCTCCTGCCTCAGCCTCCTGAGTAGCCGGGACTACAGGCACATGCTGCCACGCCCAGCTGATTTCTTGTATTTTAGTAGAGACAGGGTTTCACCGTGTTGCCCGGTCTGGTCTTGAACTCCTGAGCTCAGGCAATCTGCCCGCCTCGGCCTCCCAAAGTGCTAGGATTATAGGCGTGAGCCACTGCACCCGGCCTATGACAACATTTCTAAAAGTACAATATAGATATACTTTATGTATCTATGTTATATAAATATTTTATATATATATATTTCACATGTGGATACGGATGTAGAAAAGACAGAAAGATGGAAAGAACAAAGAGGAAAAAGTAAAAGTAAAGAGGAAGAAGACAAAAAAGGCATAATAAAACAATCCTCATACCAGAAAAGCAAAGACATGAGATAGAAGATGAACAAGATTTTCATCTTAAAAAGTTCTTACCTTCCTGAGCTTTCCTTGGCCAGAAAAATACTTTTTTTTAACTTTATCTGGTATTGTGTTGTCCTTGAATTTTTCCACCTGCTTCAGTCTTGGCCTGTTCAAGTTCTCTGGCATCGACGGGGAGCGATATAGGCCACTTCTGCTCACCTGTTTGGGAATATTAAACCCCCTAGTTCTTACTCCTCCAAGTGTGTCTGCAGACCTGCAGCAACAACATCTCCTGGGAGCTTCTTTGAAATGCAGATTTCCAGATGTTAGGCCACACCCCAAAACTACTGAATTAAAATCTGCATTTTAACAAGATGCCCAGGTGATTTCTCAAGTTTGAGAAGCCCTGGGTAGGCAACCTGTCTTCATAGGCCCGTTAATATCTTTCTACCTGGACTGCATGATATTCCATCTCCATGGACGTCTTAACTAGCCAAACCAAATTCTGCAGCTGACTGTCTTAGATGCACCAGTTCTTCTAACAGAAAGCAAACACAAGCTCAGTCCCTCCAGTTATGTGACCAAAAAAAAAAAAACAAAAAACAAAACAAAAACATAAGTCCATTTTGTCTCCGGGATCCTAGGACATTGACAATCAGGATTTAAGGACCTCAACAAACCTAAAGATGAAAAGCCAAGAAGAAAAATAGCAAAAGAAGCATCATGCAAGAAAAAAGGACACACTAAAATCAAATAGCATGCTGACCATTATAGGATGGATACTATGAAACCCATCAGGGAAAAAAAAGTGGCTCAAACGTTATGAAGAACTAGCCTTGAGAATTGCTTACACAGGAACAGATTAAAGTATAAGAAGATAGACTGTTGTTTTTTGAAAGGCATGGTTTGGGTGCTATATTCAGAGTTGAGGGTCTATCAAATGACCTCTGAAAACACCTTCCAACTAATCCACAATTCTATCCTCTGTTGCCACATACTTTGAGATCTCCAACTCTCACCTAGAGAATAGGCAAAAGCTCCTTCTCTAAACACTTATCGCACTACCTGTTATGGACTGATTTAGGAGGGGGGCTATACGATAAGAGAGCCATAACTGGAAGGCAGCTTGATGATCAATGGTTTCTGGAAGAAGAAAATAAGAATAACAACATTTTGCTTTATGACAGCTATGGATATTATGTTGTTTATCACACACATGGTCCTACCTCTTGTTTGTGGTACCAGCTGATGGTACAGTCCACATTATACGTACCCTTAGACTCCTTCCAAACATCGCCCTATGTCCCCATCCACCCTACCCCCCAGACACTGATGACTGGACCATATTGCTGGTTGAACACATCTATTTAGTGGTCTAGAATAAGCAAAAATAATCTAGGTCAATCAGGTTCCCTCTCTTGGTAGCCTAACTTGGAAGATGGAGAAATAATTAGGCAGTAGCAGAAGCCAAAGCCCAAAAGGAAGAAGCCAAGAGATACAGTCAAGGCCACGAAGCCAGTGATGCATGAATGGATCAACCAAAGGTAGGGTAGGAAAGGAGATATGGTGAGGCACTGAGGAGTCGGGTGCCTGGTCTCCATGACAGACAGGACTTCATATAACTTCAATTTTCCCCTGGGAAGGCAGGGGAAAGCTAGATGAGGATTTCAAAAGGGGCTTCTCTAGAACACACCATAATAATTATGCTAAGAGCCATATTACTAAGAGTTTGGAATTAATTAGCTAATTGAAACTTATCTTTTTTTTTTTTTTTTGAGATAGGGTCTCGCTGTCACTCTGGTTGGAGTGCAGTGGCACAATCTTAGCTCACTGCAACCTCTGCCTCTCAGGCTCAAGCGATCCTCCCAACTCAGCCTCCTGAGTAACTGGGACTACAGATGCGCATCACTATGCCCAGCCAATTTCTGTATTTTTTATAGAGAGGGGGTTTTACCATGTTGTCCAGGCTGGTCTCGAACTCCCGGGCTTAAGCGATCCATCCGCCTTGGCCTACCAAAGTGCTGGGTTTACAGGCATGAGCCACCACGCCCAGTCTGTATCCATTTTTAAGCATTGTATCTAATAAATTTTTGCCCAACTCAAGGTCACAAAAATTGTCTCCGTTTTCTTTGGATTTTTTTTTTTTTTTTTTTTTTTTGAGACAGAGTCTCACTCTGTCGTCCAGGCTGGGGTGCAGTGGCATGATCTCGGCTCACTGCAACCTCCGCCTCCCAGGTTCAAGTGATTCTCCTTGCCTCAGCCTCTGGAGTAGCTGGCATTACAGGTGCTGACCACCATGCTTGGCTAATTTTTTTTTTTTTTTTTTTTTTTTTTGAGATGGAGTCTAGCTCTGTCACCCAGGCTAGAGTGCAGTGGCACGATCTCGGCTCATTGCGACCTCTACCTCCCAGGTTTCAGGGATTCTCCTGCCTCGGCCTCCCGAGTAGCTGGGATTACAGGTGCCTGCCACCATGCCCAGCTAACTTCTGTATTTTTAGTAGAGACGGGGTTTCACCGTGTTGGTCAGGCTGGTGTCGAACTCCTGACCTCGTGATCCATCCACCTCAGCCTCCCAAAGTTCTGGGATTACAAGTGTGAGCCACCGTGCCCAACCACTCAGCTAATTTTTTTTTTTTTTTTTGAGACAGAGTCTTGCTCTGTCACCCAGGCTGGAGTGCAGTGGCGCGACCTCGGCGCACTGCAAGCTCTGCCTCCCGGGTTCATGCCATTCTCCTGCCTCAGCCTCCTGAGTAGCTGCGACTACAGGCACCCGCCACCATGCCCAGCTAATTTTTTGTATTTTTAGTAGAGATGGGGTTTCACCATCTTAGCCAGGATGGTCTCGATCTTCTGACCTCATGATCTGCCTGCCTCGGCCCTCCAAAGTGCTGGGATTACAGGCATGAGCCACCGCGCCTGGCCCCGCTCAGCTAATTTTCATATTTTTAGTAGAGATGGGGTTTCACCATGTTGGTCAGGCTGATCTCGAACTCCTGACCTCAGGTGATCCATCAGCCTCGGCCTCCCAAAGTGCTGGGATTACAGGCATGAGCCACTGTGCCAGGCCTTTCTTCAGATGCTTTATGGTTTAAGGTTTTAGATTTGGAACTATGATCCATTTTACGTTAATTTTAATATATGATGTAGGGTATGGGTTAAAGTACTTTTATCTTTTAACGTATGGATTTCCAATTGCTCCAGCACAATTTGTTAAAAAGACTGTACTTTCTCCATTTGATTATTTTGTATCTTGGCTGAATAACCAATTACATATATGCATAGGTCTATTTCTCAAATCTCTATTCTCTTGTTTCCATGTTTTAGGTTTCTGGTAGCTAATATAGTGATAATTAAGGTGATTAACATCTGCATATAGTCCAAGGACAAGATGTCAAAAATAAAGGATAGCAGAAAACTACTTTCACAAACAGAAACAGCTACTTCAGCAGCCGGGCATGGTAGCTCACACCTGTAATCCCAACACTTTGAGAGGCCAAGGTGATTCCAAATCGCTTGAGTCCAGTAGTTCAAAACCAGCTTGGGCAACATGGTGAAACCTTGTCTCTACAAAAAATACAATAATTAGCCAGATATGGTAGTGTGCACCTGTAGTCCCAGCTACTTGGGAGGCTGAAGTGGAAGGATCGATTGAGCCCAGGAGGTTGAGGCTGCAGTGAGCTGTGATCATGCCACTGCATTCCAGCCTGGGTGATAGTGCAAGACCCTGTCTTCTCTTAAAAAAAAAAAAAAAAGGAAAGAGCAAGCTACTTCTTTCCTATACGCTTACATGAAAATAAATGTCAACTGATTGCAAAGGATATAAGTGCTAGGCCATGGAGAGATAATGAAGATGGTACTTTAGTTCTGTCTAGCTAGTTAGAAGTTTCCCAGTTCCCAGAAGCTGGTGTGGGAAGATCCCAGGATCATCTGGCTTAGATAGCATTCAACATCTACCCATTTTCAATCTTTAAGGAATCACTAGAGAGTTTCCAAATATGGGAGTTTTTAAACACTGAGAAAGCCAAAAAGAAGGGAGGAAAACTTACTAGATTCAACCTGCAGATTCTATTAAAAGGCTTAATTAAATAATTATTATTTTATAAACTGAACTGAATAATTATTATTTTATAAACTGGCCTACACACTCTTGAGTACACATAAGCCAGCCCGGCTTCTGTCTGCACCACTCTTCTGCTCTTGTCAAGGCTATCAACAGCCTTCATATTGCAGCATCTGACAGTCACTTCTCTAGCCACATTATCTTTCTGAACCTCATGTCCGCTTCCGTTAAGTTAGCTACTCCATTTTTTATGGCTTTAATGGCACCTCCTACTCTTTTAGTTATTTTTATTTATTTATTTATTTATTTTTGAGATGGAGTCTCCCTCTGGAACCCAGGCTGGAGTGCAGTGGCACGATCTCAGCTCACTGCAACCTCTACCTCCTGAGTTCAAGCGATTCCCCTGCCTCAGCCTCTCAAGTAGTTGGGATTACAGGCGTGCACCACCACCCCCGGCTAATTTTTGTATTTATATTTTATTTTTTTGAGACAGAGTCTAGCTGTGTTGCCCAGTCTAGAGCGAAATGGCGCGATCTCAGCTCACTGCAACCTCTGCCTGCTAGGTTCAAATGATTCTCCTGTCTCAGCCTCCTGAGTAGCTGGGATCACAAACATGCGCCATCATGCCTGGCTAATTTTGTATTTTTATTTTATTATTATTAATTTTTTTTTTTTTTTTTTTTTGAGACAGAGTCTCGCTCTTTCACCCAGGCCGGAGTGCAGTGGCGCGATCTCGGCTCACTGCAAGCTCCGCCTCCTGGGTTCACGCCATTCTCCTGCCTCGGCCCCCAGAATAGCTGGGACTACAGGCGCCCGCCACCGCGCACAGCTAATTTTTTGTATTTTTAGTAGAGACGGGGTTTCACCGTGTTAGCCAGGATGGTCTCAAACTCCTGACCTCGTGATCTGCCCGCCTCAGCCTCCCAAAGTGCTGGGATTACAGGCGTGAGCCACCACGCCCGGCCACTTTTTTTTTTTTTTTTTTTTGGGACACAGTCTCGCTCTGTCACACAGGGTGGAGTGCAGTGGCACGATCTCGGCTCACTGCAAGCTCTGCCTCCCGGGTTCACGCCATTCTTCTGCCTCAGCCTCCCAAGTAGCTGGGACTACAGGCATCCGCCACCACGCCAGGCTAATTTTTTTGTATTTTTAGTAGAGACGGGGTTTCACCATGTTAGCCAGGATGGTCTTGATCTCCTGACCTCGTGATTCGCCTGCCTCGGCCTGCCAAAGTGCTGGGATTACAGGCGTGAGCCACCGCGCCCGGCCATTATTATTATTTTTTAATTTTGTATTTTTAGTAGAGACAGGGTTCACCGTGTTGGCCACGCTGGTCTCGAACTCCTGACCTCAAGTGATCGGCCCACCTCGGCCTCCCAAAGTGCTAGGATTATAGGCATGAGCCACTGTGCCCGGCCTAGTTCTTTATTTCTAGTACAGGCAGCCCCTACACTAGAAGAACTATGATGCTTCTACCTCTGTGCCCTCTCCTCTGCTCCTTCTCAATTTTCTTTGTTAGGCCTCCTTACCTATCAAACCTCTAATAGATGCTGGATTCATCAGGGCTAGGCCCTGGCCCTTTTCTCTTTTATCTCCTCTCTCTAGCCATAGGTAATTTCTTCTACCTGTGAATTTAAATTTTCACTCTAAGCTAATGATTCCCAAATTTCTATCTTTAGTCAAGTCCTCTGCTCTGACTTCAGAACTTCCAGATTCACATTTGGAAGCTTGATACGTTTTGAGTACCTACTAGGTGACATAGCAATGAACAAAAGAGTAAAAGAAACAAAGAAGTAGACTAGTAAATATACTCTGTACTTTTTCACATAGTGATAAATGGCATATATCAAAACAAAGAAGGATGAAAAGAAAAACACAGGGGTTGGGAAGTCTGTCAGGAAAGGTCCTTATAAGACATATGCATAGAGACTGAAATGAGGAAGAAAATCATGCATTGCCTTGGGGAAGAAAGTTCTAGGATGAAGGAACAACAAATGCAATGGCCCTGGGTGAGAATAACAAGGCAGCCAGTGAGACAGCCACATTTAGTATGGTACCTTTTTTTTTTTTTTTCTTGAGACAGGGTCTCACTCTCTCATCCAGGCTGGAGTGCAGTGGCATGATCACAGCTCACTGCAATCTCGACATCCCAGGCTCAAGTGATCCTTCCACCTCAGCCTCCCAAGTAGCTGGAACTACAGGCTTGAGCCACCACACCTTGCATTTTTTTTTTTTTTCGTAGAGACAAGGTCTCTCTTTGTTGCCCAGGCTGGTTGTGAACTCCTGGGGCTCAAATGTCCTCTTGCCTTAGCCTCCCAAAGTGCTGGGATTACATATGTGAGCCACCACACCCAGTGATACCATTTTTAGAAACCTCAAAAACTAATTTAAACAATACTATAAACCAACCAGACCTAACAGACACCTAGAGAACACTCTACCCAACAACCATAGAATACACATTCTTCTCCAGTACACATGGCACATTCTCACAATAGACAATATGCTTGAACATAAAATAAGCCTCGCCAGGCGCAGTGGCTCAAACCTGTAATCCTAGCACTTTGGGAGGCTGAGGCGGGCAGATCACAAGGTCAAGAGATCGAGACCATCCTGGCCAACATGGTGAAATCCTGTCTCTACTAAAAATACAAAAATTAGCTGGGGGTGGTGGCACATGCCTGTAGTCCCAGCTATTCAGGAGGCTGAGGCAGGAGAATCGCTTGAACCTGGGAGGCGGAAGTTGCAGTGAGCTTAGATCGTGCCACTGCACTCCAGCCTGGTGACAGAGTGAGACTCCATCTCAAAAATAAAATAAAATAAAAATAAAATAAAATAAAATAAAATAAAATAAGCCTCAAGAAATTTAAAAGGATTGAAATCACACAAAATATGTTCTCTGACCACAATGGAATAAAATTAGAAATCAGTTAACAGAAAAAATCTGGAAAATTTGCAAATTTATGAAAATTAAATAGGCCAGGTGTGGTGGCTCACACCTGTAATCCCAGCACTTTGGGAGGCTGAGGCGGGCGGATCACCTGAGATTAGGAGTTCAAGACCAGCCTGGCCATCATGGTGAAACCCCATCTCTACTAAAAATACAAAAATTAGCTGGGTGTGGTGGCGGGTGCCTGTAGTCCCAGCTACTCGGGAGGCTGAGGCAGGAAAATTGCCTGAACCTGGGAGGCACAGGTTGCAGTGAGCCAAGATCGCACCACTGCACTCCAGCCTAGGTTACAGAGGGAGACTCTTGTCTGGAAAAAAAAAAAAAAAAAAAGGCCAGGCGCAGTGGCTCATGCCTGTAATTCCAGCACTCTGGGAGGCTGAGGCGGGAGGACCACTTAAGGTTAGGAGTTCAAGACCAGCCTGGCCAACAGAGTGAAACCTCATCTCTACTAAAAATACAAAAATTAGCCAGGCGTGGTAGCGTACGCCTGTAATCTCAACTACTTGGGAGGCTGAGGCAGGAGAATTGCTTGAACCCAGGGGGCAGAGGTTGCAGTGAGCCAAGATCACACCACTGCCCTCCAGCCTGGGGGACAGAGCAAGACTCCGTCTCAAAAAAAAAAAAAAAAAAGAAAAGAAAAAGAAAATTAAATAACACACTTGTTAATAACAAATGGGTCAATGAAGAAATCATAGGAAAATCAGAAAATACTTTGAGATGAATGAAAACTAAGATACAACATACCAAAGCTTATGGGATGCAGCTAAAGTAATGCTTAGAAAAAAATTTAAAGCTATAAATGCCTAAAATAAAAAAGAAGATCTCAAATCAATTACCTAAACTCCCACCTAAGAGGAAACTAAATCCAAAGCAAGCAGAAGGAAGGAAATAAAAAAGATTAGAGCAGAACTTAAGAGAATAGAAAAACAACAGAACCAAAAGTTGGTTCTTTGAAAAGATCAGCAAAAATCGACAAACTTTTAGCCTGAACAATTAAAAAAAAGTCTCAAGTTAACAAAATCAGGAATGGAAAGTGGGACATTACTACCAACCTTACAGAAATAAAAAGGATCATGAAGAAATATTAGTGAATAACTGTGTGCCAACAAATGAGACCACTTAGATGAAATGGACTAATTCCTAACAAGACAAAAACTACTGAAACTAGCCAGGTGTAGTGGTGTGCACCGGTAGTCTTAGCTTCTCAGGAGGAGGAGGTGGAAGGATTGCTGGAGCACACAGGAGTTCAAGGCGACATAGTGAGGCACCGCCCCAACTCTAATTAACAAAACAAAACAAAAGACTGAAACCATGACCAGGTAGGATGTATCCCAGAAATGCAAGGTTGATATAACATCTGAAAATCAGCCACCGTATCCCACCAGATCAATAAAATAAATGACAAAAACCATATGATTACTCATCTCTGCACGTTGTGAGGCTAAGACAGGTGGGTTGCTTGAGCTCAGGAGTCTAAGACCAGCCTGGGCAACATGGTAAAACGCTGTCTCTACAAAAATACAAAAATTAGCTGGGTACATGGTGCATGCCTGTAGTCCCAGCTACTTGGGAGGCTGAGGCAGGAGGATTGTTTGTGCTCAGGAGGTTGAGGCTGCAGTGAGCCGTGATTGTGCTACTGCAGTCCATTCTGGGCAACAGAGTGAGACTCTGTCTCAAAAAAAAAAAAAAAATTGATAGGTTAATAGACAGAAAACTAATAAGCATATAGATGTGTTCAACAATATAAATAAACCGGACCTACTTGACATACATAGAATATTCTACTCAAGAATAGAGACTATACATTTTCTAAGTTACACTAAACATTTACCAAGATGTTCTGAGTCATACTCTGGACCATAAAAACCAATCTTAATGCACCTAAAAGGATTTAAGTCATATAAAATATATTCTTGACAATCGAATTAAATTAGAATTCAATAACAGAAAGGTCCTCAAATATGAGGTCCTCAAAAAGTCCTCAAATATTTGCAAATAACTAAATAACAAGCTTCTAAGCAACCCCTACATCAAAAAAGAAACCAAAAAAGGAAATTGGAAAGTATTTTGAACTGAATAAAACTAAAAATGCAACATATCAAAATTTGTGAGATGCAGCTAAAGTACTAAATACCCTTATTTAAAAAGGTCTCAAATCAATGACCTTAGCTTCAACCTTAACTAAACATGAAGATCAAATTAAACTCAAAGTATCCAAAGATTAGAGTGCAAAATCAATGGAACAGAAAACAGAAAAACAATGGAGAAAGTCAATAAAACCAAAAGATGATTTTTTAAAAAGATCAATATTGATAAATCTCTACCCAGACTTATCAGGAATAAGACAGAGGACACATATAACCAATATCAGGAATGAGAGACATCACTATGGATTCTACAGACACTAAAACGCTAATAAGGAAGTATTTTTAACAACTTTATGCCACTATATTTGACAACCTAATTAAAATGGACAAATTCCTTCAAAGACACAAACTACCAAACTCACTCAAAAAGAAACAGTTAAACTGAGTAGTTCCTATCTGTAAAGTAAGTTGAATTTGTTAAAAACATTCCCACAAAGAAAACCCTAGGCCCAGGTGGCTTCACCGGTGAATCGTGCCAAACAGCTAAAAGAGAAATAAAACCAATTCTATATAAACTCTTCCAGAAAATTGAAAAAAAGAGGGAATTATTTGCAAATCATTTCATGATGCTAGCATTACACTGATACCAATACCAAAACATTACCATGAAAAGCTAAAACACTGAAGATCAATATCTCTCATGAACATAGAGGTACACAAAAAAAAAAAAAAAATTTTTTTTTTTTTTCAGATGGAGTTTCGCTCTGTCACCCAGGCTGGAGTGCAGTGGTGCTATCTCAGCTCACTGCAACCTCTGCCTCCTGGGTTCAAGCGTTTCTCCTGCCTCAGTATCCCAAGTAGCTGGAATTACAGGTGTGCGCCACCGCACCTAGCTAATTTTTGTATTTTTAGTACAGATGGGGTCTCACCATGTTGGCCAAGCTGGCCTCGAGCTCCTGACCTCAGGTGATCCACCTGCCTTGGCCTCCCAAAGTGCTGGGAATTACAGGTGTGAGTCACTGTGCCCGGCCTTTTTATTGAGACAGAGTCTCGCTCTGTCTCCCAGGATGGACTGCAGTGGCACGATCTCAGCTCACTGCAACCTCTGCCTCCCTGATTCAAGCGACTCTCCTGCCTCAGCCTCTGGAGTAGCTGGTACTACAGGTGTGTGCCACCAGGCCCGGCTAGTTTTTGTATTTTTTTGTAGAGACGGGGGTTCCACCATGTTGGCCAGGCTGGTCTCGATCTCCTGACCTCGAGTGATCCACCTGCCTCAGCCTCCCAAAGTGCTGGGATTACAGGCATGAGCCACCGTGCTCGGCCGATGTAAAAATTATCAACAAAATGTTAGCAATGAAATCCAACAACATATAAGAAGGATCATATGTCACAACCAAGTGAGGTTATCACAGGATTGCAAGGTTGTTTAACATTCAAAAACGTAGGCCAGGCACGGTGGCTCATACCTGTAATCCCAGCACTTTGGGAGGCCAAGGCAGGTGGATCACCTAAGGTCGGGAGTTTGAGACCAGACTAACCAACATAGAGAAACCCCGTCTCTACTAAAAATACAAAATTAGCAAGGCGTGGTGGCACATGCCTGTAATCCCAGCTACTCGGGAGGCTGAGGCAGGAGAATTGCTTGAACCCAGGAGGCGGAGGTTGTGGTGAGCTGAGATCGCACCATTGCACTCCAGCCTGAGCAACAAGAGCGAAACTCCATCTCAAAAAAAAAAAGTAATTCATCATATTAACAGATTAAAAAAAAAACTCACTTGATTATCTCAATAGATACAGAGAAAAGGGCTGGGTAGGGTAACTTATGCCTGTAATCCCAGCACTTTGGGAGGCTGAGGCAGAGGGGTTGCCTGAGCCCAGGAGTTCAAGACCAGCCTGGACAAAATGGTGAGATCCCCATCTCTATAGGGAAAAAAAAAAAAAAGAATTAGCCAGGGGTGACGGTGTTTGCCTGTAGTCCCAGCTACTTGGGGAGGCATAGGCAAGAGGATCTCTTGAGCCCAGGAGTTTGAGGATGCAGTGAGCTGTGATTGTGCCACTGCACTCCAGCCCGGGCAAGAGAGTGAGACCATGTCTCTTTAAAAACAAAAACAAAAACAAAAAACCTGTTCCTGCTAAAATCTCCCAGCAAACTAGGAATAGAAGGGAACTTCCTCAACCTGATGATGGGCTTCTCAAGAAATGTGTAGCTAACATCATACTCAATGTATAAAAAGCTGAATGCTTTTCTCTAAGCTCAGGTGTAAGGCAAGGGGTTGTAAGTAATTTTTAAGATTACAAAGGAGTCCTAAGACCAAAAAATTTGAGAACTCTTATTCTAGGAGAAGGGAAAATTGGTAATATAGGAGTGGGGAAATACTGCAGTAGTACACATGAGGAGATGCTTCCGTCTGACTCGGTTTTTGCAGTCTTTACAAATGCCTACAAGGCCCTACACGATCTGTCCTTCTGCTAACTCCTCTCTGCCCTCATTTTCTACCCTTCTCCACTTGCTCCCTCTGCTTCGGCCACACTGGCCTTCTTGCTGTCCCATAAACACGCCAAGCATACTCACCTCAGGGGCATTGCACTTGCTTTGCCTTCTGCTGGGAATGACTCATTCCTCCTGACATCTGCTTGTTGGCTTCCTCGCTCTTTCAGATGTCTGCTCAAACGTCACTCTCAAAGAAGTCTCCTCTGACCTATGCAACCTATCAAAAATAGCAACTCTCACCCTGCCCTACTCCAATCCAGGGACTCCCTATAATCTCCCTTTGCTTTTTCACCATAGTATTTTTACCATCTGCCATATTACAAATGTATTTGTCTGTCTGTTTCCTCATAACTAGAATGTAAGCTCAGATACTACTGTATCTCTGGCATTAGTGAATGAATGAATGAATGAATGAATAGGACACAGTGTGAAGGAAGGGCTTTAGATAGGAGCAGGGACACTTCGTGCTCTGTGGCAAGAGCGACTGCAGATTATATGGGTATAAAAGGAGATTGATTGCTGTATCTGGTGAGAAAAGAAGGCAGTTTTCTTCGATAGCATCTGTTTTCTCTTCACAACAAAACACTTCAAACTGCATATGACTAAAGTCATCGTTGATCCCATCCTTCCTTCACAGCCTGCACCCAACCCTTCACGTCCTGTTGATTCTCTATCCGAAATATATATATCTATGTATCTTTTTACTTTTTTAATTTTTTTGAGACAGGGTCTTGCTCTGTTGCCCAGGCTGGAGAGCAGTGGTGTGATCGTGGTTCACTGCAGCCTCAAACCCCTGGGCTCAAGCCGTCCTCCCACCTCAGCCTTCTGAGTAGCTGGGACTACAGGCATACACACCATGACTGGCTTTTTTTTTTTTTTTTTTGTAGAGACATGTTGCTGAGGCAGGCAGACAAAATATATTTTGAATGCATCCATTTCTCTGTCTCCATAGTCAACACCTTAGTTCAGGCTACCACCAACTGTAGCTAGGACTAACACAATGGCTCCTACTCTTACCTGCTTCCAACTCTTCTTTTTTTTTTTTTTCTTTTTGAGGCAGGGTCTCCCTTTGTTGCCCAGGCTGGAATGCAGTGGCATGATCATGGCTCACTGCAGCCTTGACCTCCTGGGCTCAAGCAATCCTACTGTCTCTGCCTCCCAAGTGGCTGGGACTACAGGCATGCGCCACCACATGCAACTAACATTTTTTTATTTTTAGTAGTGATGAGGTTTCGCTATGTTGCCTAGACTGGTCTCAAACTACTGAGCTCAAGCAACTCTCCTGCCTCAGCCTCTCAAATTGACAGGATTACAGGTGTAAGCCTAACCACCCGTTGACTTCCAACTCTTAATCCTTTCTAATCTGTTCCCCATCCATCAACAAGAGTGGTCTTCACAAAACAAATCAGACCATATTATTCCCCTGCCTAAAGCCCTCCCTTCAGTAGCAACTCATTGTACTTAGAATAGAATCCAAACACTCACCATAGCCTAAAGACCCTGCGTGATCTACCTCCTGACTACTTATTCTTTCCCAGCTCACATAACACTCCTCTCATTCACTGACTTCTCAGTCCCTCCAACATGTGAAGACCTTTTCCACCTGGGGCCTCTGTACCTGCAACATTCCTTCTTCATGAAATGCTCCTGCCTCTACTCTTGTCATATATGATTCCTTCACAATTAGAGTGGCCCTAACTTAATACCAGCTTGTCCGGGACTTTCCCAGCTTTAGCAATGGAAGCCCCATATCCTAGAACATTCCAGTCCCAGGCAAACAGAGAGTTCATCACCCGATTCTTAACCAAATATCTCCCACTTGTGGAGATCTTCCCTTATTATTCTCCATTTAAAGATTTCCTTTTGTTAGCCTCTATTTCAGACCTCATTTTGTTTCCATCATTACACTTGGACTATTTGCAATTACTACATTATTATTATTATTATTAGAAATGGGGTCTTGCTCTGTCACCCAGGCTGGATTGCCCAGGCACGATCATGGCTCACTGTAGCCTTGAACTGCTGGACTCAAACAGTCCTCCCACCTCAGCCTCTGGAGTAGCTAGGACTACAGGGGCACACCACCATGCCTGGCTAATTTTTATTTTTTTGTAGTGATGGGGGCTTACTGTGTTGCCTAGGCTGGTCTCAAACTTGTCGACTCAAACTATCCTTCTGCCTCAGACTCCCAAAATGTTGGGATTACAAGTGTGAGCCACCACACTCAGCCCAAAATCTAAATTATTTTGTCTGTTATGGCAGACATTTACAATTTGGCTGCCTAACATACTGTTTCAGTAAAATCTCAAGTTAGAGAGGCAGTCCTGCCTCCTGATGAGGTGGCCAATGGGGGACAGATATTCCCTTTTCCATGCCCTTGTGACCAACTAGATATTCCTGCCTGGGATTTTTAACCTTAAAGAAGCTCAAAAAGCAAAGGGTTGGTCCAGACTTTTTATGGTGGCTGCATCACAGTAGAGAATATACTAGATGGTAGCAAATATCCATGAGCAGCACAGTCCATCTAGCAGCAAGCCTGATCATGTTCCATGGCAGGGTGCCAGTAACGGTGGCATTGAGTGTCTAGCCAGCAAGTGGTGGCATCCTGAGCACAATGTTCCTGGAATAGTATTTTGGCTGGGCCTTACTTTGTTTTCCAGCCTTCCTTGTAATTCTGAGTTCCTCAGTACCCACCACAAAAATCCCTTTTCTGCTTGAGGAAACTAGAATCAGTTTCTATTATTTGCAACCAAGAACTCTAACTAGAATATCTATTAACTTGATAAAAATTTTTGTTGTTTTGATGCATCCCTGACAAGAATATAAATTCTAGTCTGTTTTGTTCACCATCGTATCACCAGTGCCTATCATACTTCCCAACATGTAACAGGTACTCAATAAATATTTTTTAAATAAAGAAATGAATGAAAAATCACTAAGGTTACGACAATCTCCAAGGAGGTCACTGCTTTATACAAGTATCTATTTATTTCCATTTATTATTATTATTATTATTATTATTATTATTATTATTATTATATTTTGAGACAGGGTCTCACTCTGTCACCCAGGCAGGAGTGCAGTGGCGCATCTTGGCTCCCTGCAACCTCCACCTCCCGGGTTCAAGCAATTCTCCTGCCTCAGCCTCCCAAGTAGCTGAGATTACAGGCGCATACCACCATGCCCAGCTAATTTGTGTATTTTTAGTAAAGACGGGGTTTCATCACGTTGGCCAGGCTGGTCTCAAATTCCTGACCTCAGGTGATCTGCCCACCTCAGCCTCCCAAAGCGCTGGGATTACAGGCATGAGCCAATGTGCCTGGCCTATTTTTTTTTTTTTCCATTTAACATCAAAGAGGTAAAACAGTAACAAAAAAAAAAAATCCCTATTCCTTTTCTTTTTTTTTTCCTTTTTGAGACAGAGTCTCGCTCTGTTGCCCATGCTGGAGAGCAGTGGCACGATCTTGGCTCACTGCAATCTCTGCCTCCCAGGTTCAAGTGATTTTCCTTCCTCGGGCTCTTTAGTAGCTGGGATTACAGGTGCATGCCACCATGCCTGGCTAATTTTTGTATTTTTAGTAGAGACGGGGTTTTGCCATGTTGGCCAGGCTGGTCTCGAACTCCTGACCTCAAGGGATCTGCCTGCCTCCGCCTCCCAAAGTGCTGGGATTACAGGCATGAGCCATCGTGCCCAGCCCCCTATCCCTTTTGTAACCTAAAACCTACTGCTATGCATATTCTTATAGGGTGGGCCATCAATCAAAAATGACTTCATGGCCATGCATGGTAGCTCACACCTGTAACCCTAGCACTTTGGGAGGGTGAGGCAGGCAGATCACTTGAGCCCAGGAGTTAAGACCAGCCTGGGCAACATGGTGAAATTGTCTCTACAAAAATTAGCTGGGCATGGTAGCATGTGCCTGTAGTCCCAGCTACTCGAGAGGCTGAGATGGAAGAATCGCCTGAGCCCAGGAGGTTGTGACCTGCAGTGAGCCCTGATCACGCCACTACACTCCAGCCTGGAAGACGGACTGAGACTGTCTCAAAAAAAAAAAAAAAAAGAAAAAGAAACAAGAAAAAGAGAAAGAAGGAAAAAAAGAAAGAGAAAATGACTGCGTAAGAGTTACAATCTAAGAAAATGAGCCCATAAAAGGACAATTTTAAAACATTTTTTATTTAATTATTTAAATTTTCTGTCAAGGCTCTATTGTCCAAATATTTTTCAAAGACCATCAAAATGCACTTTGGGAGGCCAAGACAGGGGGAACACTTGAGCTCAAGAGTTTGAGATCAGCCTGGACAACATAGAAGACCCTGTCTCTTAAAAAAAAAATCAAATAAATACTCATAGCCCTATGCCACTCTTCCACCTACACAAAACTTTCAGAGCAGTGGTCCCCAGCCTTTTTGATACTGGGGACCAGTTTTGTGGAAGACATTTTTTTCCATGGATCTGGGTGGGGATATGGTTTCAGGATGAAACTGTTTCACCTCAGATCATCAGGCATTAGTTAGATTCTCAGATTCTCACAAGGAACCGGCAACCTAGATCCCTCGCATGCGCAGTTCACAGAAGAGTTTGCCTCCTATGAGAATCTAATGCTGCCACTGATCTGACAGGAGGCAGAGCTTAGGTGTTAATGCTCGCTGGCCTGGCCCACCCCTTACTTCCTACTGTGCGGCCCGGTTCCTAACAGGCCATGGACCTGTGTTGATCCATGGCCCAGGGGTTGGGAAAACCTGTTCCAGAATATTTCCTGGGGTCAATCTATTTTAAGTCCATGCTTCTATACTGTCTATATTATGCAATTCAGAATGATATTTCTGAGACTATGAAAGATCTTCAATCACCAGAGAAAGATTCAATTATGTTCACTGTACCGTACTTAATTTCAAAAAAGCAGATCAACATAACTTAGACAAGTTTTCAACAATGAAATAGAAAATAAAAGGATTTTTTAAATTAACATGAAATTCAATTTGCTAAGTTAATACCAGCTGAGACTTAACTATATTAATTACAACATTCTGCAAATGTGAAGACTAACATATTTGTAAAAGTGATCCTAAATCTTCATTTTACATTGCTCTTTTTTTCAGAAGCCCTAGAAACCTTTTCCCCATGCCAACTATTCCTAACTCACTGTTTTTCTATAGATCTACTGCCCATTATCAGCAAGTCCTCAAAACTGTTTTATGTTTTAGGAAGGTCACTGTCAATTCTCCCAACACCCATCCTGCCTTCTTCAGATTGTATCTTGGTTTTGTTTTCCCACAAACCAATGAAATTAAAAATAAAATAGGATTTAATACTATGTTATGGAACATAACTCTCAAAATTTAGTGTATATCAGAATTACCTGGGAAAATTGCTAAAAACAGGCTCTGGGGTCAGGTAGATCTTAGTTTAAACCCTGGCTCTGCTGCTTCTAACTATGTAACCATGGGTATCACACCTTACCTCATGACCCAATGGGCTCCCCTCAAAGGGAGACAACAGTCATCTTTCAGGGTTGATATGAGAATGAAATGTGATTATGGATGTATACTGCTTAGCACATGGTGCCTACTATACTCTAAGTAGTCAATAAATGGGAGCTCTTGTTATTGCGTGGCTCTCATTTTTCCTTTCCATTCTAGTCTCTGTACTATTGAATACTAAAACCCACTGTATTTTCCACATTCTTACAATGTCCACTGACAACACTTTGGAGAGCATGACTTCACAATACTTCCACTAAGCTTCTCTAGAACTCCACATCAGGCTCTCAACAAACTGGTATTAAAAAAAAAAAAAAACATAAAAATACTTCATTCTTAAAACAGGAAATTTGGCTGGGCACAGTGGCTCACACCTGTAATCCCAGCACTTTGGGAGGCCAAAGCAGGTGGATCACCTGAGGTCAGAAGTTCAAGAGCAGCCTGGCCAACATGGTGAAACCCTATCTCTACTAAAAATACAAAAAATTAGCTGGTGGTGGTGGTGGGCACCTGTAATCCTACCCACCTGGGAGGTTGAGGCAGGAGAATCTCTTGAACCCTGGAGGCAGAAGTTGCAGTGAGCCGAGATCACACCATCACACTCCAGCCTGGGCAACAAGAGCAAAACTCCGTCTCAAAATAAAAGGGCGATGGGGGGAGGTGAGGGGAATTTAAGAAAACAAAATAAAAAAATAAAAATAAAAACAACTGCAATCATCATCTATTATTATACTATCAAGAGCTCAAACATGGCATGCCCTCAAACTAACTAAAACCTCCCCTAGCTCTCAAATTTTTTTTTTTTTTTTTTTTTTGAGATGGAGTCTCGCTCTGTCACCCAGGCTGGAGTGCAGTGGTGTGATCTGCAATCTCCACCTCTCAGGTTCAAGCGATTCCCCTGCCTCAGCCTCCCAAGTAGCTGGGATTACAGGCACCTGCCACCAAACCCAGCTAATTTTTGTATTTTTAGTAGAGATGAGGTTTCACCATGTTGGCCAGGCTGGTCTCGAACTCCTGACCTCCAGTGATCCACCTGTCTCGGCCTCCCAAAGTGTTAGGATTACAGGCTTGAGCCACTGCTCCCAGCCTAGCTCTCAAAACTTTCTAAACCAGCCACTTTATACCTTCTCAGCAACTTTCAATCACATTACTGCTCTTACTTTACTGAGTCTACCTAATGATATCTGGCTTTTTAGCCAGGCTTTGAATCATCGTCGACTTTTCTGCTGCCTTCACCATACCCATTCTTCCTCAACCCCTTGTTCATCCACCATTGGCAATCTTCAACCCTTACTATCATCCCTGGAGTTCCAAAGTCTCCAATCTCGCTTCCAGGCCAGAACATTCTTGTAGGAAGACACTTCGAACAAGTGCCATGCATGTCTACCTGGTAATGCCCTTATAGGACCTTACAAATATCATCTTACTAGCCTTTTAGTAATTCCACAGTCTCCAAAAGTCAATTATAACCTTCTTCACGCACTTTTAAGACTCTCGCCTCGCACTCTCCTCTGAATCATCAGATTACTTCAATGTTTACTTTGCGGAGGACATCAAGGCCATTGAGCATCCCCTCACCTATCAGCCTTCTTCATAACTCCACATAGTTTAGTCGTATACTACAATAATTAAGCACTTACACTACACAATAATAGTTAAGTACTATTAATTGATAAGTATTGCTCTACATGTTTTATGTGTAATTAACTCATTCAATCCTGACAACAACCCAAGAAATTGAACACAAGGAGATCATATGACTCACCTACAGTCATATATCTAAAAGTGGCAGAGTCAAGCTATGAATCCAGGCAGTCTGGCTCCAGAGGCTACTTCTCAGACCACTGCGCTCCACCGACTCACATGCTCTTAACTTTTCCCACTGAGCCGTTTCCTTCAATAGGGACTTCGAATGGTGGTCAGATAGCGTTAGTTATCCTTAGCTGTTATGTTTTAACTTTTCCATAAAGGAGAATATATTCAAGGATGATTTGTGAAATTAAAAATTTATAAAATGACTTACTACAAAGCTGCAGTAAACAGTGTGGCACTGGCATAAAGACAGACATATAGACCAATGGAATGGAACACAGCCAAGAAATAAACTCTTGCATATATAGTTAAATGATTTTTGAAAAGGGTGCCAAGACCATTCAATGAAGAAAGGAGAGTTTTTTCAACAATTAGTGGTGGGACAACTGGATTTTACATTCCCACCAGCAATGCACAAGGGTCCCAATTTCTCCATATCGTAGCCAACACTGCTTTGTTCTTTGTCCCAAAGAGCAAAGTTAAAGCCTTCTCTTATACCATATACACACATTAACTCGAAATGAATCAAAGACCTAAACTTAAGAGCTATAACTATAAAACTCTTTAAAGAAAACATAGGGAGCTGAGCCCAATGGCTCACACCTGTAATCGCAGCACCTTGGGAGGCTGAAGCAAGAGGATCGCTTGAGGCCAGAATTTTGAGACCAGAAGAGTAACACAGCAAGACCTCATCTCTATCTCTACAAAAAATAAATTAGCCAGGTGTGGTGGTGCATGCCTGTAGTACTAGCTACTATGGACACTGAGGTGGGAGGATCCCTTGAGAGCAGGAGTTTGAAGTTACAGTGAGCTATGTGATTGCATCACTATACTCCAGCCTGGGTGAGACCCTGTCCCTACTATTTTCTTTTAAAAAGGGGAGGGGGTTGGGGGAGGCACATGACATTGAATCTGGCAATGATTTCTCAGATATGACACCAAAAGCACAAGCAACAAAAAAAGTGGATAAATTAGACTTCATCAAAATTTAAAACTTTTTTGCAACAAAGGGCACAATCAACAGAGTGAATAGCCAACCAACAGAATAGAAAAAATATTTGCAAATTATTTATCTAATAAGGGATTGATATCCAGAATATATAAAGAACTACAACTCAACAACAACAAAAGAAACAACTCAATTAAAAAATGGGCAAAGGACTTGAATAGACACTTCTCCAAAGAAGATATACAAATGGCCAGGAAGCATATGAAAAGGTGCTCAACATCCCTAATCATTAGGGAAATGCAAATTAAAATTACGATGAGATACCATTTCATAGTCATCAGATGGATAGTATCAAAATCAGAAAATAACAAGTGTTGGCTATGATATGGAGAAACTGAGACCCTTGTGCATTGCTGGTGGGAATGTAAAATGGAACAGTTGCTGTGAAAACAGTATGAGAGTTCCTTAAAAAATTAAACACAGAATAACCATATGACCCAGCAATTTTACTTCTGGGTATATACCCTAAAGAACTGAAAGCAGGGCCAGGTGTTGTGGCTCACACCTGTAATCCCAGTTACTTGGGAGGCTGAGATGGGAGGACTGCTGGAGCCAAAGAGTTCAAGGCTGCAGTGAGCCATGATCACATCACTGCACTGCAGCCTGGGCAACTGAGTGAGACCTGTCTCCAAAAAAGTAAAAGAACTGAAAGCAAGGACACAAACAGATATTTGTAAGCCAATTTTTATAGCAACAATATTCACAATTGCCAAAAGATGGAAACCCAAATGTCACAAAATGTGATATATACATACAATGGAATATTATTCTGCCATAAAAAGGAATGAAATTATGATACATGCTACAACATAGATAAAGCTTGAGGACATTATGCTAGTTGAAATAAGCCAGTTACAAAACAAAAAAACCCTGTATCATTCCACTTATCAGAGATATCTAGAATAATCAAATTTATAGAAAGTAGAATGGTGGTTGCCAGAGGGTGGGAGAACGGGAAAATGGGAAGTTGTTTTATGGGCACAGAGTGTCAGTTTTCCAAGATTAAAAGAGTTCTGGAGATTGGTTACACAACAATGGGAATGTATGTAATACTACTGAACTATACGCTTGAAAATGGTTATGATGATAAAGGTTATGTGCATTTTACAATTTAACATAAAACTGATTTTTTTTAAAGAGAATGAAATTCTGATACATGCTACACACTGATTACCAACGAAAACATTACACTATGAGATATATGCCAGAGACAAAAGGACGAATATTGTAAGATTCCATTTATATGAGGTACCTAGAGCAAATTCATAGAGGGCAGAAAATAGAATAGTGGTTACTAGGGGCTGGGGAAGGGGGAGAAGATGGGGAGTTATTGTTTACTGGGTACAGCATTTCTGCTTGGGGGCCAGGCGCAGTGGCTCACCTGTAATCTCAGCACTTTGGGAGGCTGAGGAGGGCAGATCACCTGAGGTCAGGTATTCAAGACCAGCCTGGCCAACATGGTGAAACCTTGTCTCTACTAAAAATACAAAAAAAATTAGCTGGCCATGGTGGGGCATGCCTGGAATCCCAGCTACGCAGGAGGCTGAGGCAGGAGAATCACTTGAACCCAGGAGGTGGAGGTGCAGTGAGCCAAAATTGCGCCACTGCACTCCAGCTTGGGCGACAGAGCAAGACTACATCTCACAAAAAAAAAAAAAAAAAAAGAGAGAGAGAATTTCTGCTTGGGGTAATAAAAAAATCCTAGAGATGGGTAAGTACACTCACAATAAAATGAAGGCACTTAATACCACTAAACTGTATGCTTAAAAATGATTAAAATTGTAAATTTTGTTTTACCATAACAAAAAATGTATAAAAAGAATTAATATATAAATGTGCCCCCTGTATTTGTGTCCTAAATCTCTCCTTTCTGATTCCTGGCTAATATTATTCCTATATGTGTCTACTTCATTATCAGTCCCACAGTGGCTACTGCTCTTTCTTCCCAGCCTTTCTCTTCACTTTAAACTTAGAGTCATTAGCTTTCATTTTCTCCTCTATACAGCTGCCCCAGAAATGTACATTTCTCATCCTGATAGCTTCAACTCCTCATTTAGTATTTCCATCTAAATTTCCTCCTTAGCATCTATAACTCAATGTCCAAAACAGAACACATCTATTCCCGCTGAATCCACCCTTCTTTTCAAATTCTTTATAGTGTTGTCACCATTTCTCCAGTTACTCAGGGTAAAGTCAAAAATAATATCCTCCCAAACACCTATGTCCCTTTTTCTTTCTTTCTTTTTTTTTTTTTTTTTTTTTTTTTGAGATGGAGTCTTGCTCTGTCGCACCCAGGCTGGAGTACAGTGGCACAATCTCAGCTTACTGCAACCTATGCCTCCTGGGTTCAGGCGATTCTCCTGCGTCAGCCTCCTGAGTAGCTGGGATTACAGGTGCCCAACACCATGCCCAGCTAAATTTTTGTATTTTTAATAGAGACGAGGCTTCAACATGTTGGTCAGGCTGGTCTCAAACTCCTGACCTCAGGTGATCCACCTGCCTTGGCCTCTCAAAGTGCTGTCCTTTATTCAAATCATCCTGTCATTCATAGCACCTTTTTTTTTTTTTTTTTTTTTTTGAGATGGAGTCTCATTCTGTTGACCAGGCTAGAGTGCAACGGTGTGATCTTGGCTCAATGCAACCTCCACCTCCTGGGTTCAAGTGATTCTCCTGCCTAAGCCTCCCAAGTAGCTGGCATTACAGGCACCTGCCATCACACCCAGCTAATTTTTGTATTTTTAGTAGAGCCAAGGTTTCATACTGTTGGCCAGGCTGGTCTAGAAATCCTGACCTCAGGTGATCCACCCACCTTGACCTCCCAAACTTCTGGGATTACAGGTGTGAGTCACCGCTCCCAGCCTATAGCACTTTTTTTTTTTTTTTTTTTTTGAGACAGAGTTTCACTCTTGTTGCCCAGGCTGGAGTGCAATGGAGCGATCTTGGCTCACTGCAACCTCTGCCTCCTAGGTTCAAGCGATTCTCCTGCCTCAGCCTCCTGGGTAGCTGGGATTACAGGTGCCCGCCACCACACCTGGCTAATTTTTTTTTTTTTTTTTTGGTATTTTTAATAGAGACGGGGTTTCACCATGTTGGCCAAGCTGGTCTCAAACTCCTGGCTTCAGGTTATCTGCCCATCTCAACCTCCTAAAGTGCTGGGATTACAGGCGTGACTCACCATGCCCAGCCAGCACTTTTTTTTTTTTTTTTTTTTTTTTTGAGTTAGAGTCTCACTCTGTTGCCCAGGCTGGAGTACAGCAGTGTGATCTCAGCTCACTGCAGCCTCTGCCACCTGGGTTTAAGTTCAAGCGATTCTACTGCCTCAGCCAGCCCAGTAGCTGGGGTTACAGATGCTCACCACCACGCCCAGCTAATTTTTGTATTTTTAGTAGAGATGGAGTTTCACCATGTTGGCCAGGCAGCTCTCAAACTCCTGACCACCCGCTTCGGCCTCCCAGTGTGCTGGGATTACAGGCATAAGCCACCACGCCCAGCCTCCTATAATTTTTATTACAGTATGTTGTTGTAACTGTTCTATTTTATTATTAGTTATTACTGTTAATCTCTTACTATGCCTAAGTAAAAAACTCCATCACAGGTACATATGCATAGGGAAAAGCATGGTATATATAGGGTTCAGTACTGTCTGCAATTTTAGGCATCAACTGGGGGGTCTCAGAATGTATTCTCTGTGGATAACGGAGGACTACTGTATTACAAACTGCTCTTTAAATTTTTTTTTCTATTTTATGGAGGTATAAATGATAAAATTTGTATATACTTAAGGAGTACAATATAATGATTTACGTATATATTACATGAGGATTACCACAATGAAATTCATTAACACATCCTTCATCACACAGTTACCATTTGTGTGTATGTGATGAGGACACAAACTGCTTTTAATATTTTATTTACAACAAGTCTATTAAGGAAGTAGTTGTTTTATCATGCTCTCCATTTTATAAATTAAAAACTGAGGTCAAGTGGTTGTCTTGTGAACAGTCATACCACCAAGTAAATAAAAGAATGAGGCTGGATACGGTGGCTCACACTTGTAATTCCAGCACGTTGAGAGGCCAAGGTGTTGGCAGCTGCAGCTCCAGAGGGCTTGCTGCTGTCATCAAACTGGCTGCAGCAGAGAGGTATGGATAGGGCTGCATGATCCATGGAGCTAGCGGGAGCCCTTCCCCTTCTGAGTTGGGGCAGGAGTGCCCCTGGTGCTGCTGGAGCTACACAAACTGCAGCTGTTAACCTGGGCCTCCTGTTCCATGGAGCAGGCAGAAGCCCTGCCCTCCTGGGTGGGCTTGCAGTCACCCAAGTTGTGGCTGCAGATCCAAGCCTCCCTGTGGTCTTGTGGGGGCCGGGAGCAGGCAGGATCCCTGCCCTCCCGGGTGCAGCTGCAGCTGCCCTCCCAGGTGCAGGACCTAATAGTCTCTGCAGCCAGCACCCTTGGGGGCCCAGGAAGGCCTCCCCACCACCCCCATCCCCACTTCTCTCTGCTCTTGGCACCCACTCCAATCTCAGAGTGGGGTTGGGGCAAGTCCAGGTGCTGTTACAGTCTGGGGGCGGATCTGTGTGCGCACCCTCAGGGCAGCACCCTGCCACCTTGGCCCCCTCTAGAATTTGGGCACGGAGAAGCAAAAGAGGGGAAGCCAAGTAGGGACTGAGGGTGGTCAGTGCTGGCCTTTAGGTGCACCTTGGTGTGAGCAGCCTGGTGCCATGGACTGCTGAGAGAGACAGACAGGCTCCTGGGTAGAAGGGAGGTTCCTGTAAGTCCCCACCTTCAGGACAGGGAGGGCTTAAAGGCTGGGGACCGGGCTGCCAGTCCCACCCACTGGATGGGGATTTGTGCTGCCTTTTCTCACAGTCCATGAACCAATCAGGAAGCACTTTCTCCCCTCTGAGGTCCATAAAAGCCCCAGGCTCAGCCAGAGCAGGGTAGAGGATGGAGAAAAGATCAGACAACCAGAGAGGAGAGAGGAGCTATGCTGTCTGCTGAAAGCTGGGAAATCAACAGGTAGGACCTGCCTGCAGAGAGGAGCCACCCACTCCAGGGCCTCCTCTCTGCTGAGAGCTGAATACGGGATAAGACAAACTGCCTACAGAGAGGAGCTGCCCCCTGTGGGTCTCCTCTGAGCTGTTCTAACACTCAATAAAGCTTCTCTTCGTCTTGCTAACCCTCCACTTGTCTGCGTACCTTGATGCAGGACAACAACTCAGGCAAAGGCACCACTGGGCAGAAAGGTTTCTGGCCAGAAAAGCAACACCCTAAAGATCCCGCAACAAAGGCAAGAGGATTGCTGGAGCGCAGGAGTTCCAAACCAGCTTGGGCAACACACCAAGACCCCATCTCTACAAAAAATTTTAAAAATTAGCTGGGCATGGTGGTATGCACCTATAGTCCTAGCTACTCAGGAGGCTGAGGTGGGAGGATTACTTGAGCCCAGGAGTTCAACACTGCACTCCAGTCTGGGTGACAGAGCAGAGCAAGACCCTATCTAATTAATTAAATAATTAAAAAAAATAAAAGCATGAGGACTAGAATGCAACTGTTCTAACTCCACTATACCATATTGGCCTTGTGAAATGAATAAATTTTAAAGACAAACCCATAGCCCTACTTGTTTCAAAGCAACAAAGTTGATTTAGAAATGCTAAATGTAGGCCAGGCATGGTAGCTCATGCCTGTAATCCCAGCACTTTGGGAGGCCAAGGTGTGTGAATCACTTGAGTCCAGGAGTTTGAGACTAGCCTGGGCAATATTGTGAAACCACATCTCTACAAAAAATACAAAAAATTAGCCAGGTATGATGGCATGTGCCTATAGTCCCAGCTACTCGGAGGCTGAGGTGGGAGGACTGCCGGAGCCTGGGGAGATTGAGGCTGCAGTGAACTTTAATTGTGCCACGTACCCCAGCCTGGGCTACAGAGCAAGACCCTGTCTATCTAAAAAAAAAAAAAAAAAAAAAACCAAAAACCAAAAACCAAAAAAAGCTAAATGCCTCAGAAACTATCTTTGGCATATCAGCATATAGGCTATAACCCACACGCTTCAGGTATATCTATCAGTGATATGGGAAAGATAAAAGGAAACAAAAGACTGTATTATAAAATACCTGAAAAGTAATGTTAGGTATATTCTATACATTTATACATTACCATTATCCTGGAGACATTACTTATCCTAGATTACTTTGATGGTGATCCACTCAAACTATTGACTGGAACCTGTTCACCAGCAGTAAGAAGATTTCTGTAGTGACCTGATAACCTATCAGTCAGGTAACCCTACAGTCTAAAGATAGGTTAGGCCAGGCGTGGTGGCTCATGCCTGTAATCCCAGCAATTTGGGAGGCCAAGGCGGGCAGATCACTTGAGGTCAGGAGTTCGAGACCAGTCTGGCCAACATGGCAAAACCCCGTCTCTACTAAAATTACAAAAAATTAGCCAGGCATGATGGCGTGCTTTGGGAGGCTGAGGCAAGAGAATCACTTAAACCCAGGAGACGGAGGTTGCAGTGAGCCGAGATACCACCACTGCACTCCAGCCTAGGTGACACAGCAAGACTCCATCTCAAAAATAAATAAATAAATAAAGATAGGTTATCACATCTTGTTGATCTCTGTAGCTCTAGCATTTAGTAGAGTGACTCATACATATTAGGCATAAAATGTTTATTCAAGAATGAATTGTTGGCTGGGCATGGTGGCTCACGCTTGCAATCCCAGCACTTTGGAAGCCTGAGGTGGGTAGATCACCTGAGGCCAGGAGTTTAAGACCAGCCTGGCCAACATGGTGAAACCCTGTCTCTACTAAAAATACTAAAAATTACCCGGGTGTGGTGGTGCACACCTGTAATCCCAGCTACTGGAGAGGCTGAGGCAGGAGAATCGCTTGAACCTGGGAAGAGGAGGTCGCAGTGAGCCAAGATGGCGTCACTGCACTCCAGCCTAGGCGACAGAGTGAGTATCTGTCTTAAAAAAAACAAACAAACAAAAAAAAGAAGAATGAATTGTTAATTAAACTAAATTTGGCCTGAGGATGCCTCTGTACTTGAGTCTTTATATACCAAGTTGCAACCTAACTTAGTACTTAAACTAACTGAAAGCCTAATTTAGAAGTATACTTTTGTATCAAAAAGCTGAGTCTCAGGAAAGCACAACAGCTGAGCTTCAGTCAACCACAAGCAATCAACTGTTTAAACCATGTTCAAATAAGGCAAACTCAAGGCTGCAACCAACTGGGCTGTCTCTGTACCTCACTTCTATTTTCTGTACTTCATTTCCATTTTCTGTCCATAATACTGCCTGACCACATGGCAAACTGGAGTTTTACTGAACGTGTTCTGGCTATGAGGGTTGCTGGATTCACTAGTTATTGTTTTTGCTCAAATAAACTCTCTTAAGTTTAAATTGTCTAGTTTTTCTTTTAACAGAATGAAGGAATACGAAGAATGCAAAGATACTACCACAGAACACTTTACCTTTGCTTCTTGATCTTCCAGGGAAAACTCCATTAATTCATCTGAAATCTCTTCTGCCTGGTCTTCTCCTAGGTTTGGATTTTTATCCAATTTTGGAACAGTAGTAATGGGACTGCCCAGATATTTCATTTCACTGTCCACCAAGTTTCCATTGTCCTATCAAGTATATTGACAACATTAAAAACTATTCAAAATATATCAAAGTTCTAAATGTAAGAGCTAAAACTATAAAACTCTTAGAAGAAAACATAAGGGAAAAAATTCATGACACTGGATTTGGATAATGCCACCAAAAGCACAGGTAACGAAAGAAAAAAACAGATAAATTGGTCTTCATCAAAATGGAAAACTTTTGTGCATCAAAGAACACCATTAAGGGAATGAAAAGGCAACCCACAAAATGGGAGAAAACGTTTGCAAGTCTTATATTTGACGAGAGATTAACATCAGAATATATAAGGAACTCCTACAACTCAGTAACAACAATAACAATCAAAAGGGACATAAATAGACATTTCTCCAAAGAAGATATACAAATGGCCGATAAGCACATCAAAAGATGCTCAACAAAGTAATCATTATGGAAATGCATATCAAAATTGCAAGAGATACTTCTTTATACCCATTAGGATAGCCATTATAAGAAATAACAAGTGTTTGTGCATTGCTGGTGGGAATGTAAAAGGGTGCAGAGGCATTCTATGGATACTAGCATGGCAGTTCCTCAAAAAATTAAATGTAGAATTATCATATAATCAAGCAATTCTACTTCTGAATATATACCCAAAAGAATTAAAAGCCGGGGCCGGCGCAGTAGCTCACGCCTGTAATCCCAGTACTTCGGGAGGCTGAGGCCAGTAGATCACGAGGTCAGGAGTTCGAGAGCAGCCTGGCCAACATGTTGAAACCCCATCTCTACTAAAAATACAAAAATTAGCCGGGCATGGTAGCATGTGCCTGTAATCCCAGCTACTTGGGAGGCTGAGGCAGGAGAACTGCTTGAACCAGGGAGGTGGAAGTTGCAGTGAGCTGTGATCGCTCCACTGCACTCCAGCCTGGGTGACAGGGCAAAGACTCCATCTTGGAAAAAAAAAAATACATAAAATAAAATAAAAGCAAGGACTCAAGTAGATATTTGTACACCTATGTTCATAACGGCATTACTCACAATGGCCAAAAGGTTGGAAACAACTCAAAATGTCCGTCAACAGATGAATGGATAAACAAAATATGATATATACATACAAAAGAAATGAAATTCTAATACATGCTATGACATAGATGAACTTTGAAGACATTACACTAAATGAAAATATAGGCTGGACGCAGTGGCTCACACCTGTAACCCCAGCACTATGGGAGGCTGAAGCAGATGGATCTCTTGAACCCAGGAGTTTGAGATCAGCCTGGGCAACATGGCAAAACCCTGTTTCTACAAAATATACAAAAAAATTAGGTTGAGGTGGGCAGATCACATGAGGCCAGGACTTTAAGACCAGCCTAGCCAACATGGTGAAACTCCGTCTCTACTAAAAATACAAAAAAATTCACCAGGCATGGTAGCACATGTCTGTAATCCCAGCTACTAGGGAGGTTGAGGCATGAGAATCACCTGAACCTGGGAGATAAAGGTTGCAGTGAGTCAAGATTGCACCACTGCACTCCAGCCTGGGTGACAGAGTGAGACTCTGTCTCAAAAAAAAAAAAAAAAAAAAAAAAAATAGCCAGGCATAGTGGCACACACTTGCAGTCCCACCTACTTGGTAGGCTGAGGTGGGAGAATAATCAGAGCCCAGGAGTTTGAGGCTGCAGTGAGTTATGATTGTGCCACTGTACTCCAGCAGAGGTGACAGAGTGAGACCTCACACACACACATGAAAGGACAAAATATTATATTATTCTACTCATATGAGGTATCTAGAATAGTCAAATTCACTGAGACAGAAAATAGAGGTTATCATTGGCTGGGCAGAAACAGGGATGGGGAGTTATCACTTAAGGGTATACAGCTTCTGTTTTGAATAATGAAAAAATTCTGGAAATGAGTTCTGGTGATAGTCTCACATTATTAATATACTTACTGTCACTAGACTGCACACTCACAAATAGTTAAAATTGTAAATATTATGTACATTTTACTGCAATTTAAAAAAATCACATATAAGACTATCCAATAATTGAACATACTCCAGGTCTTCCCTCCATCCTAGAAACCAAAAACCTAAATAAAACATGATCAACTTAGTGGCCAGGCGCGGTGGCTCATGCCTGTAATCCCAGCACTTTGGGAGGCCGAGGCAGGTGGATCACGAGGTTAGGAGATCGAGAGCATCCTGGCCAACATGGTGAAACCCCGTCTCTACTAAAATACAAAAAATTAGCCGGGTGTGGTGGTGCACGCCTATAGTCCCAGCTACTGGGGAGGCTGAGGCAGTGGAATTGCTTGAACCCAGGAGGCAGAAGTTGCAGTGAGCTGAGACTGCACCACTGCACTCCAGCCTGGTGACAGAGCAAGACTCTGTCTCAAAAAAAAAACAAAAAACAAAAAACCATGATCAACTTTATCTTCGTAGGATAGAATATGTTAAAATAGCTTTCCCTCAGGGTTGAGATTAGAAATAATAATCCCAATCTCTGGAGTCCATGGTCTATGAAAGGCAAGTCAATGCCTGGGTAAGTTAAGACCCCAGTATTATAAGGGCACAAAAGACACTAGAGAAATTATTCATGGATAATAATCACATGAAATCACTACTAATTATTATTATTATTATTTTATTTTATTTTTTGATACGGAGACATGCTTTGTCGCCCAGGCTGGAGTGCAGTGGCGCGATCTTGGCTCACTGCAAGCTCCGCCTCCCGGGTTCACGCCATTCTCCTGCTTCAGCCTCCGGAGTAGCTGGGACTACAGGCGCCCGCCACCACGCCTGGCTAATTTTTTGTACTTTTAGTAGAGACAGGGTTTCACCGTGTTAGCCAGGATGGTCTCGATCTCCTGATCTTGTGATCCGCCTGCCTCAGCCTCCCAAAGTGATGGGATTACAGGCGTGAGCCACAGCACCCGGCCTATAATTATTATTATTTGAGACAGAGTCTCGCTCTGTCGCCCAGGCTGGAGTGCAGTGGTGCAATCTCGGCTTACTGAAACCTCTGCCTCCTGGGTTCAAGTGATTCTCCTGCCTCAGCGTCTTGGGTAGCTGGGATTACAGATGCCTGCCACCACGCCCGGCTAATTTTTTTTTTTTTTTTTTTTTTTTTGAGATGTAGTCTCGCTCTGTCGCCCAGACTGGAGTACAGTGGCACGATCTCGGCTCACTGCAAGCTCCGCCTCCCGGGTTCACGCCATTCTCCTGCCTCAGCCTCCAGAGTAGCTGGGACTACAGGCACCCGCCACCATGCCCGGGTAATTTTTTCTATTTTTAGTAGAGACGGGGTTTCACCATGTTAGCCAGAATGGTCTCGATCTCCTGACCTCGTGATCCGCCCACCTCGGCCTCCCAAAGTGCTGGAATTACAGGCGTGAGCCACCGTGCCCGGCCCCGGCTAATTTTCATATATTTTTTTTCAGTAGAGATGGGGTTTCACCATGTTGCCCAGGCTAGTCTGGAACTCCTGACCTCAAGTGATCAGCCTGCCTCAGCCTCCCAAAGTGCTGGGATTACAGGTGTGAGCCACTGCACCCAGCCACTACTAATTATTTTTATTTTTATTTTTATTTCCTTTTTTTTTTGAGACAGTCTCACTTTGTCACCTGTCCATTCACTGCACTGGAGTGCAGTGGTGTAATCTCAGCTCATTGCAGCCTCCGCCTCCCAGGTTCAAGCCATTCTGGTTTCTCAGCCAGGTGCCACCACGCCTGGCTAATTTTTGTATTTTTAGTAGAGATGGGGTTTTGCCATGTTGGCCAAGCTGGTCTCAAATCCTGGCCTCAGGTGATCCACCTGCCTCAGCCTCCCAAAGCGGTGGGATTACAGGCATGAGCCACCATGCCTGGCCTGCTAATTATTTTTAACATAAAATAAACTATTTTACCATGTATGTATGTGTGTGTGTGTGTGTTATTTATTTGAGACTGAGTCTCCATCTCAGCTGACTGCAGCCCCAGACTCCTGTGCTCAAGCAATCCTCCCAATTATAACTCACTGGAGCCTCAGGCTCTTGGGCCGAGGCGATCCTCTTGCCTTGGCCTCCAGAGTACCTGAGACTACAGGCATGCACCACCAAGTCCCAGCCATTTCTTTTTTTTTGGTTGGGGGGTGGGGTAGAGATGTGGTCTTGCTGTGTTCCCCAGCTAGGGAACTCAAAGTCCTGGACTCAAGCAATCCTCTCACCTCAGCCTCCCAGAGTGCTGGGATTACAGGGATGAGCCACAACATCTGGCCTAATTAGCATTTTCCCTCACCCTAGACTGCTCAGCAGAAAGTAATTTTTTAAAAAATTCCATGAGAAGTCCAGGTATGGTGGCTCATGCCTGTAATCCCAGCACTTTGGGAGGCCGAGGTGGGTGGGTCACAAGGTCAGGAGTTCAAATCAGCCTGGCCAATATGGTGAAACCCCGTCTCTACTAAAAATACAAAAATTAGCTGGGCGTGGTGCCACACGCCTGTAGTCCCAGCTGCTCAGGAGGCTGAGGCAGGAGAATCTCTTGAACCCGGGAGGCAGAGGTTGCAGTGAGCTGAGATTGTCCCACTGCACTCCAGCCTGGACAACAGAGCAAGATTCCATCTCAAAAAAAAAAACAAACTCCATGAGAAGACTGGGCAGGGTGGCTCACACCTGTAATCCTAGCATTTTGGGAGGCTGAGGCAAGTGGATTGCCTGAGCTCAGAAGTTCAAGACCAGCCTGGGCAAGATGGTGAAACCCCATCTCTACTAAAATACAAAAAATTAGCTGGGCGTGGCAGCATGCGCCTGTAGTTCCAGCTACTCAGGAGGCTGAGACAGGAGAATTGCTTGAACCAGGGAGGCAGTGGTTGCAGTGAGCTGAGACCTCGCCACTGCACTCCAGCCTGGGTGACAGAGTGAGACTCTGTCTCAAAATAAAGAAATAAATAAATAAGTAAATTCTATGAGATATGGATTGCTAATGAAAATGTAAATTCTTGTAACTTTTTTAGAAATGAATCGGAGAAAGTATCAAAACCTTAAGGCTTGAGCCCAGGAGTTCGAGATTTGCCTAGGCAACATAGTGAGACCCCTATTTCTAGGGAGAGGAAAAAAAAAAACTTTAAAAATATTGATGCTGTCGGGCATGGTGGCTCACGGCTGTAATCCCAGCACTTTGGGGGGCAGAGGAGGGCAGACTACGAGGTCAGGAGATCAAGACCATCCTGGTCAACATGGTGAAACCCTGTCTCTACTAAAAATACAAAAATTAGCTGGGTGTGGTGGCACGCACCTGTAATCCCAGCTACATGGGAGGCTGGGGCAAGAGAATCACTTGAACCTGGGAGGCAGATATTGCAGTGAGCTGAGATCGCACCACTGCACTCCAGCCTTGTGACACAGCAAGAATCCATCTCAAAAATAAAATAAAATAGAATAAAAAATTTATGCCATACCAACAAGATGAGCAGATTAAAAATTTATACCTATGCCAGACGCAGTGGCTTGCGCCTGCAATCCCAGCACTTTGGGAGGCTGAGGCAAGCAGACTGCTTGAGATCAGGAGTTTGAAGACCAGCTTGGCCAACATGGTGAAACCCCATCTCTACTAAAAATAAAAAAATTAGCTGGGGTATGGTGGCACACACCTGCAGTCCCAGCTACTCGGGACCCTGAGACAGGAGAATTGCCTGAACTTGGGAGGCAGAGGTTGTAGTGAGCCGACATTTTACCACTGCACTCCAGCCTGGGCAACAGAGAGAGACTCCATCTCAAAAAAAAAAAAAATTTATACCTTCAATCCAGCACTGAAGAGAAAAATCTGAAATGCAGTCAAATATTTATGCTTGAGAACTTACATCATAGCATTATTTGTAAAAGGAAAATCTGGATACCACTAAGTATCTAACAATATGGAAGTCCTTTTATAAATTAGGGTCCATTTATTAGAGAGAAGCATCCAGAGCTGGGCACAGATCCGTGAGCCTGTAGTCCTAGATACCCAGTAGGCCAAAGTGGTAAGATTGCTTGAGCCCAAGAGTTCAAGTCTAGCCTGGGCAACATAGCAAGACTTTGTGTCTAAAAAAATAAAAATAAAAAAGCAATCTTTAAAGAAGGAAAAAAGAAGCCTGGCCGGGCGCGGTGGCTCATACCTGTAATCTCAGCACTTTGGGAGGCTGAGGCAGGTGGATCACCTGAAGTCATGAGTTTGAAACCAGCCTGGCCAACGTGGTAAAACCCCGTCTCTACTAAAAATATAAAAATTAGCCGGGCACGGTGGTGGGCACCTATGATCCCAGCTACTTGGGAGGCTGAGGCAGGAGAATCGCTTGAACCTGGGAGGCAGAGGTTGCAGTGAGCCAAGATCGCGCCATTGCGCTCCAGCCTGGGCAACAGAGCAAGACTCCATCTCAAAAAAAAAAAGAAGCCCAAGACATATTTTTTCCTCCTTAAACTTAAACAAGAAGATCATAGGACATATTGCTCCTCTCTTTTCCTGCTCAAACTTTACTTCTCCAACCCCCTTTTTCTCATCTAAATTTGGCTTGATGATGCCAGTTTAGAAAAATTCAAAGGTTCATAAATCCAGAGCTGTCATCCTATAGCCTATAACACTTCAACTGAACCTTAATAATGATGTTCAATGACTTACCAGCAGAGAAAGAGGAGACACATAAGGCTTTCCTGGTCTCTTTTGAAACCTCAGGTTCCTAGGTGCCTGCCACTCCAAGGGCTTCAAAGTGCTGTTTTCCTGCATAAGAAAAACTGCATTAGGTGGGGAAGAGAAGTGTCAGCTGGCCCTGATAAAAACATTTCATCTGATGAAGCCATGAATAACCCTCACGATACACATTTCACGTAATCAAAGTTGACCCTACATCCTGACCCTATATAACCTTGCATTTGAAGGTGCAAATTATGATGTGGATTTGATATATGGCATGTAGATTTGCTTTGGAAGATACTAATTTTTGGTTACAAGTAAAAGGAATGGGGTAGGAGTAGGGAGCCTGCCTGGGGAGGGGATAGTGAGATTTTAAAAAGTGATTATTGGCTGGGCGTGATGGCTCACGCCTGTAATCTCAGCACTTTGGGAGGCTGAGGTGGGTAGATCATCAGAGGTCAGGAGTTCAAGGCCAGCCTGGCCAACTTGGTGACACACTGTCACTATTAAAAATACAAAAATTAGGCGGGCGTGGTGGCACACGCCTGTAATCCCAGCTATTCAGGAGGCTGAGGCAGGAAAATCGCTTGAACCCAGGAGGCAGAGGTTGCAGCGAGCCGAGATTGCACCACTGCACTCCACCCTGGGGAACAAGAGCAAAACTCTGTCTCACCAAAAAAAAAAAAAAAAAAAAAAAAAGTGATTATAGGCCAGGCAGTGGCTCACACCTGTAATCTCAGCCCTTTGAGAGGCCGAGGCAGGTGGATCACTTGAGGTCAGGAGTTTGAGACCAGCTTAGCCAACAAGACAAAACCCCGTCTCTACTAAAAATACAAAAATTAGCCAGGCCGTGGTGGCACGTGCCTACAGTCTCAGCTATTTGGCAGGCTGAGGAACAAGAATCACTTGAACCCAGGAGGCAGAGGTTGTAGTGAGCTGAGATTGCACCACTGCACTCCAGCCTGGGCGATGGAGCAAGACTCAGTTTCAAAAATAAATGAATAAAAAGTGATTATAAATGGTGATTAGAAGGACAGTATTAAATCAAGAAAAAACTGATAAGAACAGCCAAAAACATGAGTTTATCTTAGGTCAATGTAAGAAAAGAACAGCAGCTATCTTTTACGGTAATGATTTGGGGAAAGAGATGGGAGGCAGGGAAGAAAAAAAGATGTCTAGAAAAGGGGCTTAGATGAGGGATTAGATACAGAATTATCTTAGTGATGAGGTGGCTCTGGAGAGGCTAGTTTTAACTTGGAACGACGGATGGCCTAAGGTTTAGATAAAAAGTACCATGGCCTCCTCGGAATAAGGGCTTAAAAGCTAGACTAAGGGGGAAATAAGAAATTAATCTACACTTGCATGTAAAGTGGTGAAAAAAAAATCCATGAACAAGTTATGCAAGTTATCCCTACCTGTTAAAACAAACAAACAAACAAACAAAAAACTCCTAAATCCCTTACACTACAGTAAGGGTAATTTTTGTCCTCAAAATGATCAACTGAACATGAGAAATAATGATGACCTACTGTGGAAGATTTGGAGCTGGGTGTCTGTCCTAGGGCCAAACTTTAATAAGAAAAAAACAAAAACAAAGAAATTTTCTCGCCTATAGTAATACAGTTTCCTTGTCTAGCATACGAGGTATAAACAGTTCTATGTCTCACTATGATACCAAGTTTCTTCACTCAAAAAATAAAACTGCCAATATATCTAGGTTTCCATTAAACACTCACATTTTCTTTATTTGCAGATGAACTACACATTGCATCTCTCTTTCTATGGCCATGGTCCAAACCATTCGGAGTGCTACAAAGAAGCTGTGCCTAAAAAAGAGAGTTTGCTGAGAACGTCCAGCATCCTCAAGCCACAGGTGCAATGGAAACCCTCTGCCTCCCACCTGAAAAGCAAAACAAAACCCAAAAAAGAGAGGCTACTCACTGGGCTACATTTCATTAGGTGCTGGTCATGATTCCTGCAGATTAAAACAAACTGCCTGTCAGGTTAGTCCCAAATACTGTTTGATTATTCTTCAGTGGATTGGTGCATCCCAACATTTTTTTTATTTCATTCTAGGAGCCCTATTCCTAGTTGATATGTCTCTTCTAACAACAATACATAGGGTATTCTCTGTGGTAAATATCAAGACTCAAGTGACATCCTGGGGATAAGACCCTCATTTTGCCTGCATAACCATATAACATGTTCCAAAGATGAACGAGTTTTATACAATTTACAATTTACTAATTTTCCAGCACAGTGTGTTGGGGCTAATTTTTTTTTTTTTTGAGACGGAATCTGGCTCTGTCACCCAGGCTGGAGTGGCGCGACCTCGGCTCACAGCAAGCTCTGCCTCCCGGTTTCACGCCATTCTCCTGCCTCAGCCTCCTGAGTAGCTGGGACTACAGGCGCCTGCAACCACATTCAGCTAATTTTCTTGTATTTTTAGTAGAGATGGGGTTTCACCGTGTTAGCCAGGACGGTCTTGATCTCCTGACCTCGTGATCCGCCCGCCTCGGCCTCCCAAACTGCTGGGATTACAGATGTGAGCCACCGCACCCGGCCGGGGCTAACTTTTTTAAAAAATTTAATTTCTGGCGGGGCGCTGTGGCCCACGCCTGTAATCCCAGCACTTTGGGAGTTCGAGGCAGGCGGATCACCTGAGGTTGGGAGTTCACAACCAGCCTGACCAATACAGAGAAACCCGTCTCTACTAAAAATACAAAATTAGCCAGGCATGGTGGCGCATGCCTGTAATCCTAGCTACTTGGGAGCCTGAGGCAGGAGAATCGCTTGAACCCGGGAGGCAGAGGTTGTGGTGAGCCGAGATCGCGCCATTGCACTCAAGCCTAGGCAACAAGAGCAAAACTCCGTCTCAAAAAAAAAAAAAAAAAAAAAAAAAGGGCTGGGCGCGGGGGCTCACGCTTGTAATTCCAGCACTTTGGGAGGCCAAGGCGGGCGGATCACGAGGTCAAGAGATAGAGACCGTCCTGGCCAACATGGTGAAACCCCGTCTCTACTAAAAATACAAAAATTAGCTGGGCGTCGTGGCATGTGCCTGTAGTCCCAGCCTCTCAGGAGTCCAAGGCAGGAGAATCACCTGAACCCGGGAGGCGGAGGTTGTAGTGAGCCAAAATCGCACCACTGCACTCCATCCTGGCAACAGAGCGAGACTCCATCTCAACAAAAAAAACAAAAAACAAAATTAATTTCTATCCTCCCTCCATGGATTTCATTATCTATCTGGGTTAGAGCATTTAAAGCAATTCAAGCTGGGCCCAGTGACTCACATCTGTAATCCCAGGACTTTGGGAGGCCAAGGGGCAGGGGGCGGGGGCTGATCACTTGAGGTCAGGAGTTCAAGACCAGCCTGGCCAACATGGTGAAGCCTCCATTTTTGTATTACTAAAAATACAAAAATTAGCCAGGCGTGGTGGTGGACGCCTGTAATCCCAGCTACTCGGGAGGCTGAGGCAGCAGAATCGCTTGAACCCAGGGAGGCAGAGGTTGCAGTGAGTCAAGATGGCACCACTGCACTCCATCCTTGGCAACAGAGCCAGACTCCATCTCAAAAATAAAAATAAATACATAAATAAAATGCTTGGTATGTGCTAGATACACAGTTTATTTAATCCTTACAATAGCTACTTAATGAGAAATGCTATTATTGTCTCCACGTTACAAATAAAAAAAATTAAGGTCCAATGAAGTTAAAAAAAACTTGTCAGAGTCACAACTGGTGAATGAAGTAGTAAGCCAGGAATCCAGACACTGATTCCAGAGCTTACACTCTGTACTTTCTTTTTTTTTTTTTTTTTTTTTTTTTTTCTGAGACAGAGTCTCGCTCTGTCGCCCAGGCTGGAGGACAGTGGCGCAGTCTCGGCTCACTGCAACCTCCGCCTCCTGGGCTCAAGTAATTCTCCTACCTCAACCTCCGAAGTAGCTGTGATTACAGGCAGGTGCCACCACATCCGGCTAATTTTTGTATTTTTAGTAGAGACGGGGTTTCACCATGTTGGGCAGGCTGGTCTTGAACTGCTGACCTCAACTGATCCACCTGCCTTGGCCTCCCAAAGGGCTGGGATTACAGATGTAAGCCACCGTGTCCGGCCACTCTGTACTTTCAATTACTAAGATACAGCACCTTTCACATACAAATAAAAGCCTATACATAAGTGTAGTATACCATTTTCCTTCATTTCCTTATAGATACTTCTGATTATGATGGTTAAAATGAATAGCCTTCATTTTCACAACACTATTTAGATCTGGAAAACTTAGAAACTGTTCAAGGTAAGGAACTAGGCCTCAAAGCCCACTTATACCCAGTATGAAAGGTTTTGTACTCTGCAGAGTCTGCACAGGATAAAATCTCTATGACCAGTGCTAAAAGGCTTTTGTGTGGGGTTCATTTAACAACAGAACTTACATCCCAGCTAAATGCACTTCCTGAAGTCCTGAAGAATCCAGGTGACCTGCAATCAAATATAAAGAATCAGTAAAAGGAGTTATTCTTGTCCATGCATCCTGTTTTTCCTTCAGACTTTCTTCATTACCAGTAAGCCATATTAATTTCAAGGACTGAGCTTTTGAATACAAAGCCTCTCGATTGGTACCCATTTCATGGTACAAGGTACAGTTTCACAGAAACTTAAGAATTTATATGTGTCACTAAACGAAATCAAGTGTTGGGAAACACTACACTACGCTACCTATGGAGTTTTTTTTTTTTTCTTATGAGTAGAAAAGAAAGGTTATCACTCAGAAAATCTGAAATTAGAATTTTGGAAGGTTAACTTATGAAACATTCCTTTTGGAATATTTCATATAAAACATATAAAAATTAGTTGACAACATATTTTTTTTTTTTTTGAGATGCAGTCTCGCTCTGTTGCCAGGCGGGAGTGCATTGGTGCTATCTCAGCTCACTGCAACCTCCGCCTCCCGGGTTCAAGAGATTCTCCTGCCTCAGCCTCCCCAGTAGCTGGGACTACAGGCACGTGCCACCATGCCAAGCTAACTTTTGTATTTTTAGTAGAGATGGGGTTTCACCATGTTGGCCAGGATGGTCTCGATCTCTTGACCTCGTGATCTGCCCGCCTTGCCCTCCCAAAGTGCTGGGATTACAGGCATGAGCCACTGCACCTGGCCAACAACATATTTCTTTATGCTGGTTTCTTTGCCTCTGCTGAGATTAGACTGAGGCACAAAACTTCTCATATCCTAATGACTATACTTTCATTCCCACCGTTAATCAGTCAACAAAATATATTCCTACTTGTCTAACATTTTCAAATGCAAAGTAGCTCCTATTAGTGTTATTATCTTTCTCTTCCCATTGGCTTAATCATTCTCAAAAATCCTCTAGTTACCCACAAAATTCCATCTCTCTAGGCAGATTCTTTTTATACTTTCACCACCTTCCGTCTCTATCCTACTTCCCTGTTTTCTCCCTTAAAAGTTATTCTTCCCTTTGAGGCCTTTATCTCCCTTCTCCCTACCAGTTTCATCAAGGTCTGCAGAAGTGGTAAGCTGAGTGGCAGTTATCTCCCCGCTGCTAAGATTCGAAAGATCAAGGCAACGTTTTGGGGTTCCTCTGTTGAGACATAATAGTACATCGAAATTCCCATTAGATTATTATATCCTTAAAAGTCAAAGATCATGTCATCCTCTTCCTTTTTTTTTTTTTTTTTGCAATGGAGTCTTGCTCTGTCTCCCCAGCTCAAGTGCAGTGGCACGATCTTGGCTCACTGCAACCTCCGCCTCCCGGGTTCAAGCGATTCTCCTGCCTCAGCCTCCCAAATAGCTGGGATCACAGGCGCCTGCCACCACGCCCAGCTAATTTTTGTATTTGTAGTAGAGATGGGGCTTCACCATGTCAGCCAGGCTGGTCTTAAACTCCTAACCTCAGGTGATCCGCCCACCTCAGCCTTCCAAAGTGCTGGGATTACAGGTGTGAGCCACAACGCCTGGCCAATCCTGTTCATTTGAAACACCCCTTAATGACTATCAGATCATCTGAACAGTGTCCAAATAAATCTAATTGCTTTTGGGAAATATATCAGACTGGGCTGAGAAAAATCTCCCACTACCATAATCTGTACCTTATTTTCTCCTTACCAACATACTGAAACAGATAATTTTTTTTTTTTTAAATGAGGCCCAGAGTTTATTGGCCGAGGGGGATCTTGACTCCACATTCCCGGTCCTGAGCACTATGAACACAGGCTTGATTTCTCCCTGGGGTCCCTAGTTTTTCTCAGGTACTACTTCTCTTTGTTTGCTAGTTGAGACATGGTATGATCAGAATTCAAAGTACAACTGCAATAACACTAATATTAATACTAATAAAGTGACCGACTCGTAATGCAGCGGTTTTCAAAGACTTTTCCCAGTTATCACATCATTTGATTCTCACAAGATCCTAGTAAGATAGGAAGAGATTATTATTTCTTTGTCTTTTCTTTTCTTTTTGAGATAGAGTCTCACTCTGTTTCCCAGGCTGAAGTTCAGTGAGGCGATCTTGGCTAACTGCAGCCTCCACCTCCCGGGCTCAAGCAATCCTCCCACCTCAGCCTCCCGAGTTGCTGGGACTATAGGTGCACACCACCACACTCAGCTAACTTTTAATATTTTTTGTAGAGACGGCGTCTTGCCATGTTGCCCAGGCTGGTCTTGAACTCCTAGACTCAGGCGATCCGCCCTCCTTGGCCTCCCAAAGTGCGGAGATTACAGGCATGAGCCACCTCGCCTGGCTGAGATTATTTCTTGTCACAGAAAAGAAGGTGAGACTCAAAAGGGTTACACAGTCAAGGGCAGAGTTGAGACTTAAAGCCTGACCTTTGAGCCGGGATAATTGAAAGCAAACCAACAAACAAACCCAACTGTTTGGAAATAGCAAAGGCAATACAGTGTAAAAATAAAAGTATATTTACCCAGACAAAATGCTTAGGTTTGCAGAATCACCAAGAAATTTGCCCACTGGAGTTCTAGGGACATCTGGACAGACGGTAAAGGAAGTGTCTCTCTCCAGGAGCAGGTTTAACATTTTCCTTTGATTAGACCTAAAACTGGGTCCTGAGCCAGAGCTTCCTTCCTCTCTTGCGGATGAGAAGAGTTCCGTAGACATGGTCTTCGAATTCTCACCAGGAGAAAAACAAAACCTAGCTAGGAGGAAAACGTCATCTAAATCGGTACATCACAGTTCCCTCAGCTTTCCTAAACTCCTCCACCCTTTCCAGCCAGGCGGATCAACACTGGAAGAGGGGCAACCCCGAAGGGTGATTCACAGCCTGGCTTCAGGTTAGAACCTGAATTCACCGACGAGAGGCAACCTTAGGACCTTAAAGATGGAATGAAGAGAGGATTTTGACTTGTTCCACGCCACACAGCTCGAGACTCCTGACTAGAAAGAACCCGGGTCTCGTAACTCGCGATAGTCCCCATTCGGCCCTCCCAACCTCTGTCTGTGGGGGCCCGACTGCACCCTAAGGGGGACAATGGGGTCTCCGTGATTCCGTGGCGGAGACGGCTGCGGACTTACCTCAAGCCTGGAGTCTGAGGCTTGCCTACAAGAGGGGAGAAAGTAGATAGGGATCGGACACAGGCGAAGACTTGAGCAGAAAGAAAGGAAATCTAGGGGAAAGGAGGCAGTTAACCAGATTGCAGCTCTGCCTTCCGACTGGGTAGGCCAACGTCGGACTCAGCGTCTTCCCTGAGCAGAAGGCCAAAGTTACAGCCTCTGAGCAAGAATATCAACAGCCGCAGGCGTTGACCATTCAAACCTTCCGCCCGCCCAGTAACCTATCCCCGCTCGCCTCTAAGCTGCGTCAGCCAATCTCCGCGCGCGCGCCCAGGGCCTCATGGCCTATCGTTGGGCTCGCAGATCACCTGGGGGCGTGTGCTTGCTCTGGAAATGGTAAGACTTGCCCCGCCCCATAGCCAGAGCAGGATAGTGATTGGCCCACCAGCGTTAGGCAGGCTGCGGGGTAAGCTCCGCCTCACGGGGAGCCTGGCGCATCATTGGCTCTCCCTCTCACCAATCTCCACACCCTTTCTGTTTTCCTCGTTCCCTCAGCCCCACGAACCCCGGGAGATTTAAACCGCGCCTTACTAGTGATGTCCATTCGCTAGGATAATACTAGGAGAGATTATTTTGGGTGGAGGGTGTTGTAAGCGTTTCATTTTCTTCGCTTCTTTCTCGTGCCGTTTTCGCGGACGTTTTCCTTTAAGTTTTGCTGGCCTTCCACGGGAGATGCAGCGTTTGCTGCCGGCGTGGCAAGTGTTGGGGCGAGACGGGTGTGTGTGTTTATGCTGAGAGGCATTAGCCCCTTCCAAGAGCTTTGTTTGGTGTTTCTTTTAGTGTGCAGCATCTCAGAGACTCTAGCTCACGTGGGTAAAAAGAAATTCCCTTGCAGGGAAAGTGGAGGAATTAAATCATCTTGGTATAATCCTTATCGCAATCCAGAGGACCTCAAAGATTGGTTATTAATGAAAATTTGAACATTGATGAGGTGACATTTATAAATTATTGGCCGGACGCGTTGGCCCACACCTGTAATCCCAGCACTTTGGGAGGCCGAGGCGGGCAGATTACATGAGGTCAGGGGTTCAAAACCAGCCTGGCCAACATGATGAAACCCCGTCTCTACTAAAAATACAAAATTTAGCCGGTTGTGGTGGCACACACCTGTAATCCCAGCTACTTGGGAGGCTGAGGCATGAGAACTGCTTGAACCCGGGAGACAGAGGTTGCGCCACTGCACTCCAGCCTGGGCATTAGAGTGAAACAAACAAAAAGACATTCCTAATGTTAGGGATTTGCTTTTAAATAATCCTGTGCTGGGGGAAGATATTGATGATACAAGATTGACCCTGAGTGTTGAGTGATGGGGGCAGGAGGGTCCATCATATCTGTGCTTCTCAAGGTTTAATTTGCACACTAACCACCTGAGGACCTGCTAAATGCAGATTCTGATTCGGGAGGTCTGGGTTGCGGTTGCGGCCCAAGATTCTGCCCTTCTAACAAGCCCCCAGCTGATGGTGAGGTAGCTGGTCCTACCACCATACTTTGCATGGTAAGGTATTACCCCATACTCCTTACTTCAATGTATATTTGAAAATTTCCATAATAAAAATGTTCAAAATAACCTTGGAAGCTCTTTAAGATGTAGGCTCCAAAAACGATAATTCGATAGGTCTAAAGTGGGGTCATTATCAAGGCCCCCAGGTGCTACCCATGCAGACGGCTTGCAGATCATGCTTTGAGAAACAAAAGTCAAAATGCAACTTGTGTCTGATGTCAGGATCTTGGTGGTGGTAGTGGCTGAGAGGCACAGTGTAGCCAGCTGGTTTTTATCCTAATACCCTTTCATCTGCAGAACCTGCTTCCCCAGAAAGGAGATGTATGAAGATTCTTTGTCCTCTAGGATACAGACAGTGAGTGTGGGAGTTAGCACAGAACCTTGCTATGCCAGGTGAGTTTGAAAATCAGGCTGGGGATTAAGGGAGTGTGGGATGAGTTGTTATCTGCTTTGACGACTACAGTATAATCACACTTTGTGGAAAATTGTATACTTCCCTGCAGGTGGGAAGTAGAGACAAAGTTATTCTCTATCGGTGGCAAAAGCAGATAGATTATGGCAAGTGCACACCTGGCTACCAGTGCTTTCTGCACCAGGTCCTCAAGTAAGTGCAGTTGTGGGTGGTCACAACAAAGGTGTCAACCAAGTGGCTTTAGTTCAATGTCAGGTGATGGAAATATACTAAAATCTGAGCACTCTGACAAAGTTGCAGCATTCCTAAAACAAATTCTCTAAAAATCTAGCCCCAAAAATAAGTTTCTGAGATTTCTCAAATGGAACTTATACACCTAGCTCTTAAGAGTATTTTTTTTTTTTTTTGAGATGGAGTCTCGCCCTCTCCCAGGCTAGAGTACAGTGGCGCAATCTTGGCCCACTGCAACCTCTGCCTCCTGGGTTCAAGTTATTCTCCTGCCTCAGCCTCCCAAGTAGCTGGGACTACAGGTGCCCGCCACCACGCCTGGCTGATTTTTGTATTTTTAATAGAGGTGGGGTTTCACCATATTGTCCAGGCTGTTCTGGAACTCCTGACCTCAAATGATCCACCCACCTCGGCCTCCCAAAGTGCTGGGATTACAGGCATGAGCCACTGCGCCCGGCCGCCCTTAAGACTTTTTACAGATGCAGTGGTGCGCCTGTAGTCCCAGCTACTTGGGAGGATCACTTGAGCCCAGGAGTTTGAGGCCAGCCTGGACAACATAGTGAGACTGTCTCCTAAAAACAACAAAAAAAAAACTTTTTTTTTTGAGACAGTTTCTCTCTTGTTGCCTAGGCTGGAGTGCAATGGTGCAATCTCAGCTCACTGCAACCTCTGTTCAAGTGATTCTCCTGCCTCAGCCTCCTGAGTAGCTGGGATTACAGGCATGCGCCACCACACCCGGCTAATTTTTGTATTTTTAGTTGAGACAGGGTTTTGCTGTGTTGGCCAGGCTGGTCTCAAACTCCTGACCTGAGGTAATCCACCCACCTCGGCCTCCCAAAGTGCTGGGATTACAGGTGTGAGCCACCATGCCCAGCCAACAAAACTCTTAAAAGCTCTACGTTTGTTAATGAGGTTGTTTTCCTGGCAAACATTTTCACTATCTCCTCATGATTCCAGCTGGCTTAGCTAATTGCAACATACTTAGCTAATTACATGTAAGTTTACATGCATACATACAAACTGTGAAATGGTAGAATTATTTTAAAGGGAAGTCAAATATTGTCTTTTATATCTTGATTTATGAGGGTGTTGGAATATATCTAAGTTATCCTTCCCAGAAGAAAGAATATTAGGGAGGTGGGAAGTTTGGTGTTTAATCTGATTTGAAGATTTACTTTTTCTGTTGGATTGAGGGCATTGATCCTATGTCATCCTTGGGGAATCCCTATCTAGGCTCCTGATTCACTGTGATAAGCAGTGAGCTGTGTTCCTTCACCTTGACCTCAGTCTGACTTATACATGTTGTTGCCAGGGCACAGTGACAGCCTGGGCTTCACCCTGAAACACCAAACAAGAACAGGAGGTACAGCCATCACTCCTGGGATGCCCAGATCAGGCAGTGGAGAAGAGCCCTGCATTCCTGGGATCCTCCCAGCCAGCCTCTGCAGGGCAGAGGGGCTGAGGGGTGTGTTTTCTATTCCTGGTTCTTTTTATGACTGGTAAGCTTAGCCCTACTTCTCCCCACTTTGCAGAGGTTTAGCTTTCACTGGGTGAAAAGGGAAGGTCTGAATCGAGTGCATGTTCCTCCAACTCGGCTGTACCTTCCTAGGCAGGGAATGAAGAGTCTTAGAACCAATGGATTCCACTCCTTTGGATGACCTCCTGGATGACTGTGGCTCCAGGCCCTGGAGCCCTCAGAATATGGATGGAGAGTATCCTTTGCTGAAACCCATTGGAGCAGGGTCACAGATGGGGTTTGGCCCATGAGGGCACAATTAAGATGCAGTTCAAAGCAGTGGCTCAAGAACAAAAGACTAAAAAGGGGGCAGCAGGGAAAGAGCAGGACATGAGTAAAAAATCCTTGGGAACTAAAAGTGGAATAAGGAGATTTAATTATGGGTAGGAGTGTTGGGCTGCACTGGGAGGCCATTTTATAGATGATGAAAGGGGATGTAACCTTCCTTTGAAATGAGGCCTGAAACTTGACTTGCAGGGGTTTTTTTTGTTTTTTTGTTTTGTTTTGTTTTGGGTCTCAGTTTCTTTCAATATTTTGCAAATGAGCCAATGCCTACTTTTAACTCAACCATTTAATTCATAATAATTAAATTATTAATTTAATTAATAAAAAAAGGTGAACAGCTTAGTGGTGAAAAGCAAGGGCTTTTAGACTGCTTTTTGAGAGTACCTTTGCCTTCCATGTGGGCAGTCACTTAACTTCTTGGGCTGTTTCATTTGTCAAAGAGAAGGTTTTGTTTCATTTGATGATTGTAAGAAAAAATGAGAATATATATCAAAGTATGTAGGTCAAGTGTGGTGGTTCACACCTGGAATCCCAGCACTTCGTTTTTTGTTCATTTGTTTTTTTTTTTTTTTTGAGACAGAGTCTCATTCTGTTGCCCAGGCTGGAGTGCAGTGGCACAATCTCGGCTCACTGCAATCTCTGCCTCCCCGGTTCAAGCGATTCTCCTGCCTCAGCCTCCCGAGTAGCTGGGATTACAGATGGGTGCCACAATGCCCAGCTAATTTTTGTATTTTTTAGTAGAGACGGGGTTTCACCATGTTGCCAGGCTGGTCTCGAACTCCTGACCTCAGGTGATCCGTCTGCCTCAGCCTCCCAAAGTGCTAGGATTACAGGTGTGAGACACCACGCCAATCCCAGCACTTTGTGAGGCCAAGATCGGAAGATTGTTTGAGGCCAGGAGTTTGAGACTACCCTGGGCAACATAGCAAGACGCCTCTCTCTACAAAAATAGAAATAAATATGCTGGGCATGGTGGCACACCCCTGTAGTTCTAGCTATTCAGGAGGCTGAGATGGAAAGGATTGCTTGAGCCCAGAAGTTCAAGGCTGCAGTGAGCTATGATCGCCTCACTGCACTCCAGCCTGAGCAACAGCAAGACCCTGTTTTTACAAAAAAAAAAAAAAAAAAAAAAAAAAAAAATGTAGCATGGTGTCTGGTACATAAGAGCAATTATTGGAAACCATGTGTCCCCTACTTCATGGCCCCTAACTCTGCTCCTTTTGCCAAGGGGAAATAGGCAGTGCAAGGTAAATCTCTCCACCCCTATTTTCTCAGTTAGTACTGTACCTCATTTTTCCTCTACTCTTTTTCAGTTTGTAGACTTGGTGGCTCCTGCCTCCTCCCCTCCCTGGCTCAGTGAGGATGACCCCCGCCACTGGCTCTACTTTCCAGCTGATCACAGCTATTTACCTATCCCAGTCTTGAGTAAGGCGCAAAATATTTACAGAAAACAGATGTCTTTCAGAGGACTTGCTGCTAAGTGTAATAGTGAAGATTACTTGCATTACTGCTACTTTCCAATCAATTAAAAAAAAGAAATAGAAAACTTTGTATTACAAAGAGATCACAACACGAACGCATTGTTTAAAGCCTCTCCTTTATCCACTTTTTTGCTTGTCTCCCTAAACCATCTGTGATGCTAGCTGAGACTCGAATTTACATAAGAGCCAGAAACCATCAACCCAACCTCTTCACACACTAACGTCTACATTCAGTCTCTTTAAAAAAGACTTAAACTTTGACTCATGTGGGAGGTGGTGGTAGTGGTGGAGACTTAATAAAAGGTGGTTTTGTCTTCCTGAAGTGGAAATATAGCGCCGTCAACATCTTTTCCCCATCTGCCTGTTTCCTCCTTCCCTTTCTGTTTAAGGAAAGTGTAACCACCGCACTTCTCCCCACCTCCCCGCACCTCCCCCCCAGCAAACGCAAGCAACTGAACCGCCTATGATGTCATAATCACAATCCCATTACCTCATCCTGCTGGGGGGGAGGGGGCGGAGAGAGAGGAGAGGGAGTGAATAGCCCTGGGCTATCTTGAGCTTTACAAAGTGTTCTGGGTGAGGGCAAATTACAGAACCAAGTGGAAACGTCCCCGCAACCATTAGAAGTCCCGGGTTTTTAAGGTTCAGGCCGATCCGGCAGCTGCAAGAGGGGCTCCTGGGACTCCGAGCAGGCCCTAATCGGCGCTTGGACCACACTTCCCAGCAGCCTTCACGCCGCGGACGGGTCCTTTGCTGGGGGAAGGGGGATTCCTTCGAAGAGGTGGTCGTGGAGGGCGGGGCAGCAGAGCAGGTGAGGGGCACTGTGGCTAATTGCGTGACGCGGCCCGAACCGAGTGGGAGGCTGCAGTTGGGCCGATGGAGGGAGGGAGGGCAGGGGCGATGCCTTTGTTTACCTTCTTCCGACATGGCCTCCCCCGCGGGTTTCAAGATGTGCCTCCAACTGGGGCCGTCCACTTTCTGCGATATTTTGGAGGGGGTGACTCGTTAGTGAGGAAACCACCCCCATCCCTAAATCAAAGCGCCAGGCTCGTCCCCAACAGCGCTGTCCGAGAGACACTTTGAGAGAGACACGACACGGAGCTGCGCCCTCCATGGGTGGCTTGGGGGGATTCTGCGAACCGGAGCTGTCCCCCTACTCTCCTCAGGGACTCGTTGGTTCGCGCCAGCGCCTTTTAAGGGCACCGTGGGGCGAACGGAGCGCTCAGAGCTGCTCCGGCCGCGGCCCTGGGAGCTGGAGGAGCCGCGGTAGGTGGCGGAGGGCAGGTGGCGCTGGGGCCTCGGGGCGGGCACCTCAACCGTCCCTCCCTCTTTCCCTCTTTCCCCTCCCCCAGCCCGACCGCCCGCGCGGCCGGGCCTCGCTGGCCGCCTCTGCGGGGAGAGCACGGGACCCGGTGGGGGAGGGGGTGGCGGAGTGCTAAGTCCCAGACCCTCCCCATCCCCTGCGTCCTGAGTTCGCTTCCCGCGGCCGGATGATGGAACCTAGTGGGAAGAGGCGAACGACAGCCCCCCTGAGCGAGCCTTGGCGCACCCCCCCCCCGCCCCGGGGACCAGCGGACGCCCCATGCCCCACCCCGCGGGGACAGGCAGGGCAACAGAGGGAGAGGTTGAAGATTGGAGGGGCCTAGCCTTTTGCTTCTTCATGGGAGTGGGGGGAGGGGTGTTCCCCACTTGTCACCCCTTTCCCCACCAAAACCATATGGAACAAGAGCAGGCAGATCTCCACCTACCTGTTCATGCACCTCCCTGCCTTCCTCATGTTTTTCTTCAGTCTCCCCAGGAGGTGTGGGGCTGGGACCTGGGGGGAAGGTCCCCAAAGGGTTTGTGACTCTCCTCCCGTTGGCCTGACCTGATCCTACCTTGTCTAGGTTCAGCACAACCTCAGCATCCCTGAAACAGGAGTGTCAGGGGTTACTGCCATCCAATAGGAGATGGGGTGGGGGTCTGATCTTTATTTTTGGGGGCTGCTGGTGGAGGGAAAGCCTGGACTGAGAGTTAGGCCTGGTGGGGTTGCTGAGAGGGCCTAGCGGCCTGCTGCTCGGTGAAGGGCTGAGCCCCGTGCCAGTTGTTAAACTGAGAAGTTTTAACTTGTTTAGTGAACATTCAGGGCTGTCTCTACCCTTCAGATACACAAAATGGAAGGGGAAGGAAGGCGGCAAGAGAGGGCTTCTTACACTTTTTTCAATGCCTGCTTGAGAAAGAGGAGGCCCCTCGCGGAGCTGGTTTGCCTTCTTTTGTGTCCTGGTTTGATTCCTTATGGCTTCCGTTCTGTTCCCCCTCTCAGCTTGGCCTGTTTTAGGAAACTCAGGCTGAGAGTATCAGTTGCGTGGTGGTAGTTGCATTGTTCCAATTACCGCTGTGTGTGGCCACATCCCAACAATTAAAATGCAGAAAAACACAAATTCACTGTCTTGACTTGATCCTAGAGGTGGCTGGGAGTTTGCTGTTTGTCCAAATGCCTCATGAAAAGCTGGAGAGTTTGCTTCACTCCCTGCTCCTCATAGCTGGTTAGCTTGAGGCCTGGGGTCTCTAGGGTAAAATCCTGCACTTAGGTTCCCTCTCTGGTTGATCTTTGAGGGCAGCAGAGTTAAGAAACCAAGAGCAGAAGTGATATAAGCCTTAGCTTCTCCCGTAAGAATATAGGGGAAGCAGCTGAAGAGAGCTCCCCGGAAGCTAGAATTTTGTTCAGGGTGGTAATAATTATGCATGAAAATGATAGTTAACTGTAATGATGATTGACTTCTCTTGCACCTTTCTTCCAGAGAACTCCAGGTACATCCAGGTTTATCTCTTTGCTCTTCCTTGTGCCCTCCTTCTAAGGTGTGAGTGGGGTAGAGATAATTTCCTCTTTTTTGTAGTGATCTGCCCCCAAGGTCACAGAAGGAAGAGCCCTCTTGGGCTTTTCTTAGTGTGCAGGTGAGGGAGGATGGTATTCAGCCAGAGAGATGGACCCTATTGCCTTCTTCACCTTACTGATTTCATTACTTCTGACATTCTGAGGCCTTGAAGATTCACAAACGGGAACGAGAAATGGTAGTCTGTGTGGACTCCTGATTTTTGTAGGTCAGATGGTACATTTTGTACATTTTAATATGTTATATTGTTCCTGTGACAGGTTAAGATTATTCTGCCCACTTTACATATAGGTAAACTGAGGCCAAGGAGTATTAAATGATTTGTCAAAACTCTTAGCAAATTGGATTAATAATTAGATTTCTTGATGATTTGTTCTCTTGACTAGCTAATGCTACACACATTCTCTGGTAAGCTGTCAGCTTGCTGCTCATTTCCGGGAATAGATAGAACAAAATCAAGACACTGGCTTAACCTCCCCTTTTCCCTTGAGCAAGGCCCCTCAGGTAATTGTGTGGGCTTGAAGCCTGTTATCTGATACAGTTAGTTTGCTTCTATCAGAAGTTGACCACGAGAAAGAATCTTGGTTAACTGTATCCATGGACTTTGCATCAGATGAGGCTAAAAACTTAGTTGAACAGTCATGGAGTTGTTGTTTATGACGTCTGTAGAGTTGAAATATATTGGAATTACCCTGACCATTTCTTTATCTTCCCATTTGGTAAGAAAACAAACACTGTATCTATTGGAAAACAATAATATATCAGATGTTTAGGCTGTGGGAGGACATAAAATCCTATGTACTCAGGTCTAAAGCAGAAAGTCTTGCCTACAACCACTGTTCTTCCTTGTTCTCTTATTACTATTTCTGTAGTTTAGGAGAAGGGTACCTCTTCACTTCTGACTGGAAGATAAAATACTAGGCTGATCTTGATGGAAATAATCATTTGGGCATCCCTCTCTCTCACTTGAGCAGCTGTTTTCTAAGTGGTGCTGGTATTCCAGTTAGAAACAACAGAGCATGAACCAGTTTAAGGGTGGCAAATAAGTTTCAACTTGATTGCCAACTCTATTTTATTTCATATCTGGACTGCCAAGTTCATAATTTCTGAAGCTGTGTTTAGGCTTAGCTGGAAAGAGCTGTGATCAATTGATGTCTGCCAGAGGCCTGGCTTAGGGGTGCTGTGGTATGTGTGCCATGCATTTTCCATCTCTGGACCAGGTGCATCTCTAATATCACTTGGGGCTGGTCCCTCTAATTGGCAGACTCAGCAGGCATGACTGGAGAGGGAAGTCCCAATGGTGCTAGAATGGTGCTGCAGTGGCAGAAGACGGCTCACGAGTGAGGTCTGGAAGAACAACAGGGAAGACATCCATCATTTGCTCCAAAGTGTGCAAGTCAAATCCTGGGGAGAATCATGATAACCCTGATCACTGAGCAGCTACAGAAGCAGACTCTGGATGAGCTGAAATGCACACGCTTCAGCATCAGTCTGGTAAAAGACCAGTCTTCCTGCTTCTCCACGACCCCCTCCCCCTTTTTTCTGAGGCTGATTGTTGCTATTACTTTACTCTTGTCCTGTGCTGTATGAATCATGGTACTTAACCTGGAAGAGCCCACTAATGGCTCAAAACCCAGCCCAAAAGGAAGGGGGCAGGGATTTTTCCACCGATAGAGAAGGGACAGCAAAACTTGGGTGGAGAAGGGTTTGAGATGTTGGAAGATGTGGATTGTTTGACTTAACTAACTTTGGGAAGACAAGAGGAAGAACACTTAATGTCCCTAACATCCCTGTAGCTCATGAATCACAGAGGAGAACTGAAGAGGGCTTCCTAGAAATCTGTCAGTGTGTCCTGAATCCAAATCATGATGGATATTCTCTCTTTCTTAGCCTTTGCCTGATCATGCAGACATCTCCAACTGTGGGAACTCTTTCCAGCTTGTGTCTGGTAAGGCATCGTGTGTGTTTGTGTACGTGTGTGTACCCATTCCTCTCTCCACACATTTCTATCATTGGTTTCCAGTGACCAGGGCTAGCGAGCCTACCTCTAGAACCTTCTTGCTAGGGTCAACTTCTGAGATTGGCAGTTGTCTTTCATGTTCTAGCATGAAAGTTATCTGGTTGGTTTGCTCTTATTCTAGCTTTGTGGGGACTTGTATAATCTAATTTTTTGAATAGGTAATACATTCACATGGTTCAAAATTTAAAAAATAACAACAAAAAGGTTATGCTGAGAAAAGTCTCTCTTACTCTCCCATTCCCTATCTACCCAGCTTCTACCACCTCCCTAAAAGTATTAGTTTCTTATACAGTATATGTGACTGGAATTTCTTTATATAAAAAGAAGCAAATGTATATATTTATTTCCTTTCTTTTTTAAGTTCTGGGATACATGTGCAGAACGTGCAGGTTCGTTACATAGGTGTACATGTGCCATGGTGGTTAGCTGCATCTATTTTATTTCCACGTTTTTAACACAAAAGGTTGCATACTATATATTATTTTGTACCTTTAAAAAAAAAATGGGACCGGGCCTAGTGGGTCACACCTATAATCCCAGCACTTTGGGAGGCCAAGGCGGGCAGATCACCTGAGGTCGGGAGTTCAAGACCAGCCTGAACAACATGGAGAAACCCCATCTCTACTAAAAATACAAAATTAGCCAGGCGTCGTGGCGCATGCCTGTAATCCCAGCTACTCGGGAGGCTGAGGCAGGAGAATCACTTGAACCCAGGAGGTAGAGGTTGCGGTGAGCCAAGATTGCGCCATTGCACTCCAGCCTGGGCAACAAGAGCAAAACTCTGTCTCAAAAAAAAAAAAAAAAAAAATCGCTGGGCACAGTGGCTCATGCCTGTAATCCTAGCACTTTGGGAGGCCGAGGTGGGTGGATCATGAGGTCAGGAGTTCGAGACCAGCCTGGCCAACACAGTGAAACCCTGTCTCTACTAAAAATACAAAAATTAGCCTGGCATGGTGGTACACACCTGTAATCCCAGCTACTCGGGAGGGCAAGGCAGGAGAATCACTTGAACCCAGGAGGTGGAGGTTGTGGTGAGCCCAGATCATGCCACTGCACTCCAGCCTGCACAACAAAGCAAGACTCCATCTCAAAAAAAAAAAAAAAACAAAAAACCAAAAAAAACTTTAATATAGCTAGGAGATCTTTCCTAGATTCCATATTCAGAATGCTGAGTATTCATTCCCTTGTTATATATAGCTACATATTATTACACTGCATAGATGTACAGTGGCTTATTTAATGAGTTTTGTATTGATGTGCATTTAGGTTATTTCTAATCTTGTTTGGATACATAAAACTGTAGTGGGCCAGACGTGGTGACTCATGCCTGTAATCCCAGCACTTTGGGAGGCCGAGGTGGGCAGATAGCATGAGGCCAGGAGTTCGAGACCAGCCTGGCCAGCATGGTGAAACCCCGTCTCTATTAAAAATACAAAAATTAGCCGGGCATGGTGGCAGGCGCCTGTAATCCCAGCTACTCAGGAGGCTGAGGCAGGAGAATCCCTGGAATCCAGGAGGCGGAGGTTGCAGTGAGCCGAGATGGCGCCCACCGCACTCCAGCTTGGGCAACAGAGCGAGATTCCATCTCAAAAAAAAAAGAAAAAAGAAACTGTAGTGAATAACCTTGTACATATGTCATTTTTTCACATGTGAAAATATATCTGCGGTATAAATTCATAGATTATTAATTACTCAGTTAAAGGGCTCCTGATCGTAGGGACATTTAGATGGAGGCATCACTGGTGGACAATCAGAACTCCCGAACTCATGCTGCTCAGCTGTTCTGCATCTCATTTTCTTTTCTGGGATACCTAGCAAGGGAAGTGAGTTGGCAAAAACATGTTCATTCAGTCTCTTCCTCCTGTTTATTAAAGACTTGCTGAAAGCCAGGTATTGTGTCATAAGTATAGAGCAGGAACTCATGGTCCCTGCCCTCATAGTGGTTAGTAGAGGGAAGAACTATAGACCAAATACACTCAGTATGAATTTTGCCACCATCAAGTCTGACTTCGTATACTTGTCATTTGCCCCAAATATCCAGCCCCTGCAGAATTCCATTCAGCTAGCCAGAGGAGTTTGGACTAGGCCCTTTGCCCATTAATGAGCCGTCTCCCAAAAGTCACAATTTTGGTTGGAATACAGTGAGTGAGGATTGTTTCTTTTAGTCCATTTTCCCTTCCTTCTCTTGGTCCCTCCATCTGTTTGGATTTAAGAGAAGGCCTAGGGGAAGGGAATCGGAATATGTGGGTGGCCAGACAGAAACGAAGATGAGCAGCACAAAGTCAGGGTTTCCCAAGCCCAGGTTTCACTGTCAAAGGCCTTCCCCACCCTGTTTGCCCCCCCTAGGAATAAAAGTGATCTCTTACCTGCCTGATTACCTCTTACTTCTTGGCAGTCCTAACTCCTGACTTGGTGCTGTTGACACATGAGAGGAGGAAAGGCCGAGAAAGGAGAGCATAGGCCTGCTTTTCAGCATCCAGGGCAAGCGTGGGGGAGGGGTGAGGGAGAGATGAGCAGGACACTCACAAACGTGTTTGTTTCTCTTGACTTCTTTTACCTTTGAGAGGGAGTGGCAGGCAGTAGATGAAATGTTTTTGATTCCAGGTAGTTGGTCACAATGGAGGCAATAGAGCATAGTGGTTTAAAAACCTAGCCTTCACATCAGACAGACCTGGATTTGAATCCTCCTTTGGTCTTTTGAGTGCTATGTGATTTTGGGAAAATTATTGAATTTCTCTTATCTGTGAAATGGGGATAATGATAACGATACTACCTACCTCACAAGGTTTTTGGAAATTTTCACATAAAATGCTCCATACATTATGTGGCAAATGGTAAGTTCTTAAAAAATGTAAGCTATCATTAATATTATTCTTATTATAAATGCCTTCCAGAAGGTGCTTCCTGGAGGGGCCTGCCCCACTGTTCCTGTGCTGAGTTCCAGGACAGCCTCAACTTCAGCTACCATCCCTCAGGCCTGAGCCTGCACCTCAGACCACCCAGTCGGGGAAGCTCCCCCAAGGAGCAGCCCCTCTCCCAAGTCCTAAGACCTGAGCCCCCAGATCCAGAGAAGCTTCCTGTGCCCCCTGCCCCTCCATCCAAGAGGCACTGCCGCTCACTCTCAGTGCCCGTGGACCTGTCTCGCTGGCAGCCGGTGTGGCGGCCCGCCCCCTCCAAGCTGTGGACTCCCATAAAGCACCGGGGCAGTGGTGGAGGGGGTGGGCCGCAGGTGCCTCACCAGAGCCCCCCAAAGCGGGTCTCCAGCCTCAGGTTCCTCCAAGCTCCCAGTGCCTCTTCTCAATGTGCCCCAGCCCACAGACCCTACAGCCCTCCTTTCTTCAGCCTGGCCCTGGCCCAAGATTCCTCTCGACCCTGCGCCGCCTCCCCTCAAAGTGGCTCCTGGGAGAGTGATGCTGAGTCCTTGTCACCTTGCCCACCTCAGCGCCGCTTCTCCCTGTCACCCAGTCTGGGCCCGCAGGCAAGCCGCTTCTTGCCCTCTGCCCGGAGCTCTCCTGCATCCTCCCCAGAGCTGCCCTGGCGACCTCGAGGTCTCCGCAACCTTCCCCGAAGCCGCTCACAGCCTTGTGATCTGGATGCCCGCAAAACTGGGGTCAAGCGGCGCCACGAGGAAGACCCCCGGCGTCTGCGGCCTTCCTTGGACTTTGACAAGATGAATCAGGTGGGACCAGCAAGACTAGGGGAGCTTAGATGGGAGTGTGGGGACTGTTCTGTTTCCACTTTTGAGCTAGCCCCTAGCTTCATTACCCTGCCGCCCCCGCCACCAACAGCACCTCCTTTAGCTCTTAGCTAGGGTGACCTACCATCCCAGTTTGCCTGGGACTGTCCCAGTTTTAGCACTGAAAGTCCCGCCATCCTGTGAAATGCCTTAATCCTGGGAGTTAGAGAAACTGGGGTGAGACCCATGTTAAACCTTCCAACAGGGATCCCAAATTGTCCTGCAAGAGGTACTTTCCCTCCTTTCCAAGAATGCATAAGCTGCAAAAAATTCCATCAGTACCTACTCCTTGTGCCTAAAGCTGGTTTTGCCACTTGCCTGTCACTGCTTCAAAGTGGGTCTGTGAGGGCTGAAGCAAGATGGGCTGCTACAGTGTATTCATCTATTAGACAAATGTTTTTTGACTTCCTGGTGTGAGTACAATTATTGTATGTATGCACTTTGCTCACTTTTTTCATATTATTCTTTCTAGACCACTGGGTTACAAACCTCTTTAAGAATTAATTAATTTTTTCATACAATCGTCCATCCCATCTGCAAATATTTACTGACTCTGACTAGGCACTGGCAGTACAAAGTAATGAAACACTGCAGATGATGTTCCTGCCCTCACGGAGCTTCTATTCTTGAATTCAGTGGAAACAATGGGCTCCAAATTTTGTCAGAAAGTTTACAAACGCCGGGCATGGTGGCTCACGCCTGTAATCCCAGCACTTTGGGAGGCCGAGGCGGGCGGATCATGAGGTCAGGAGATTGAGACCATCCTGGCTAACACGGTGAAACCCTGTCTCTACTAAAAATATAAAAAATTAGCCGGGCGTGGTGCCGGGCACCTGTAGTCCCAGCTACTGGGGAGGCTGAGGCAGGAGAATGGCGTGAACCCGCGAGGCAGAGCTTGCAGTGAGCCAAGATCACGCCACTGCACTCCAGCCAGGGTGACAGAGTGAGACTCCGCATCAAAAAAAAAAAAAAAAAAAGTTTACAAACCTCACCCTAAAGAATTCTTGCCTTCAGGTGTAACTGTCTTCTTTGTTTGTTTGACAGAAACCATACTCAGGAGGTCTTTGTCTCCAAGAAACAGCCCGGGAAGGCAGCAGCATCTCTCCACCATGGTTCATGGCCTGTAGCCCCCCACCCCTCTCTGCTTCCTGCAGCCCCACTGGGGGTTCCTCCCAGGTGCTGAGTGAAAGCGAAGAGGAGGAGGAGGGGGCTGTGCGGTGGGGTCGGCAGGCGCTGAGCAAGCGGACACTGTGCCAGCAGGACTTTGGGGACCTGGACTTGAATTTGATTGAGGAAAACTAAAACTGAGAGGCTACTTCCTGGGGCCACACAGACTGACTCTCTCATGGCTACTAACAAGTGTCGAGGCCCCAAGGCTGGGGGCCGAGCCTGGGAATGGGGGTGAGTGGAGGGCTCCGACTCAGGGCAGCCGGAAATCTTCTCGCTCCAGCAAGCTCGACCATGCCAAGAGACTGGCCGGGACAAGATAAACGGAGCTGGTGGCGGGAGGGACAGCCCCAGAGCAGACCCTTCCCATGGCAGCCCTGAGTGTGAGTATCCCTGCCACCAAGAGAGCAATGGGCAGGGAAGGAAGGGGTCTGCCGACCCCAGCTCGGGGAATTTCACTAGCCCCTTTGCTTCAAAGGGCACTTGTGTCTTAGAATTTGGCCAGGGTGGGGGGTTGAATCAGCCTCCTCAGAGAAACTGCGTGAGAGTGTGTGCGTGCATGGGAGTGTACTTGTGGAAAGGTGTGTTTGCGTAGCCTTAGGGAAGGAAGGCAATTGCTCCTTAACAGCAGAGTATCATGATACCCCCAGGATCTTGAGTTTTTTATAGGATGTTGGGTTTGCTCAAGGAGTCAAGAGGAGGGCACCAAGTTTTCCTTTTTTCTAAATAGCTCTGGAACCAGGCTTGTAATCCATAGCGTCACCGACTCTGCAAAGGATTTCATTTTGGGGCACAGCAGGGTGTTTTAAGTGCTGTGACTTCAGCTAATTATCTTTTCTTCAGCCCCACCCCCTCCCCACTAGCGCGATCTAGTATATTGGGGAATGCAGGTGGGGGGTGTCACCATATTTTTTCTGAGCTGGCCTTTTTTTCTCATCAGATTGTCTAGGCTATATTCCACCTGCCTCTTTTGCCCTCTTGAGTAGAGTTGCACACAGCACATGGGCAACTGAAGCAGGGTTGAGGGGCTCTCTCTCTCTCTCTCCTCTGCTGATGGGACCCTTTTCCCCTCACCCTCTGCCCTTCTAAGTCATAGACTAGGTAGGAAGGCCCTATATTGGTCCCCAGCATCTACTGAGGCAGACCTGCAACGGAAGTGGCATTCAGTCCCCAGCAGACATGGGTGAGCTCACCCCAGCACTGCTGTTGGGAAGGTGACTGCAGGAAACCAATTCTTGCAAGATCCAGGCCCAGCCTTTTCGACCTGCTTGAGAAGGAAGAAGGGGTGTTTAGCATTTAATAGTTTGCTTGTCTTCCACTCCTGCCAGGAAGGGTTTATTTGCCTCTAATTGGCCCTGAGAGACCATAGGGAGGTTGGGGCTCACTGAGGGATTGGCTGAGGATGTATAAAGCAAAGGCTGTGAGAAGCAGTTGGGAGTTTGGTTATCATTGGATTGAATTTACTTTTTTGTTTCTCACCCGCAACTTGAGCCAGGACAGCTGGTCCAAGTGGCCACAGTGATGGGTTTAAGTACCTTGGTAGGGCTGGCACCAGTGGAAACACATACTGAAGCTGCCACCACAATAGCTTGTGAGGTTTTATCCAGCTTTGGTTAGACCCTGCATGACCAAATTTGACCCGCCCTTGTTTATGGCAAGAAGGGCATTTTTCTCTTCAATTTCCAGGGTTTCCTAGGACCCAGTTCCTCATGTAAGGGAAGAAGACCAAGGTCTTTGTGTTTTCTTCCTCATGGAATTGAACCTGACATTTTCTGGATCTCCTGCATGTCAGGAGCATCAGTGAGGCTTCAGCCTCCTCGTCTCCACTCCAGAGAGGAGGTGGCTATGTCTTCTTAAGCCTCTGGCCCTCAGAGGCTCCTCCCTATCTCCTGGCTAGTTACCACTAGGCTACCAGGTCTCTAGGGGCCTGAGAGAGTCCCTCTAGAGAATCCAGGGAAACTGTGAGCCCAGGAGTTGCCCATCTATGGTTTCATTCCTCCCCTGGCTCTTCTCCCTCTTCAGGCCATAATTTCCCTGGTGCCAATTTCTTTTCCTCTTGGGGCATCCTCATCCCAGGGCTCTCTGCTGCAGATTGGCTGTGCCAGCTTCCAACAGGTTACTGGCAATGCCAGTGAGTTTCTGCAGGCCCTAAGCTGAAGAAGTGAGGCAGTGATTCTGCCTCCATCCTGGTTTCCCCAAAGCCCCAGGGCACCATCCTTAGGGGAGAAGGTCTACAGTTATCATTATTTTAATTCCATTACTTTCAGTCTGGAAAACTAAGCTAGTCAGAACTGTCATCTTGCTTCCCAATCTAAGAACCTGTGGCCCTGGAACACTTTTCAAGAATTGGTTCATTTTGCTTTACACAGTAGATCTGTTCCAACAGTTCTGTGTAAACCAAATGCTATTTTTCAATGCATTTGGACTGCTGACCATTTAAAAGCAGCCTATGATTGCTTCTTTTTGTAAAGCAAGCAACCTCCCTCCACTTTAGCTGTTTTGACTATTTGAATTTTCACATATTGGGCACACCTCCAGGGCATGTGGCTGACACTGGGTCGATGTCTGCATCTGTGCTGTGTGTGTGGTGTGGTTGGCCAGTAGGTGAGTATCCCTGTGTGTGTGAGTGAAGCCACTCCCCAGGCTGGTGCTCTCCTCCTGTGCCCAGTGACTGCCCAGTGGCAGCTCAGCTGCCCTTCACTCCCACCTGCTGCCAAAGTCCCTGTGCTAATGGGATTACAAATACAAAAAGTGGAAAAAAATTTTCGTAAACTTTGTTTTATATTAAAAAAAAATCCATAAGTCTGTGTGTGTTAAACATGAGGTTCTGCCTCTGTGGCTGTGTTTGAAAAAATAAAGTTTTATTAGAATAATCCATTTTCCCAAGCAACCTTGTGTACTACAGTGTCTTCTTCCCTTCCCCACAAAGACAAGGAAGAAGCAGGGTAGAAGGCCACCTAACTGTTCCAGCCCCTTCATCTAAGATGTGGGTCAACCTTTCAAAAAGGGGCAGTATTTGGACCCTAGGCCCTTTGCCGGCCATGGCAGGATGTTATACTGTGGCCCAGGCTTCTGCTAAGGCCTTGGTTATTTTTGGCAGTCTGGTTTGGTCTCTCTCCCTGGCAGTTATACTTGTCTCCTCCTGCCTGCTGTCACTCTCACTTCCAGCAAGTTGAAGTCAAGTATGAATGCATTCCAGCTCCCTGAGAAATGGTTTATGGTACAGTCAGGAACTTGTCTAGATTGGTTTGTAGGCTTTGGGAAGTAGGGAGAAGGCAGGGTGGGAGACGGCCAGGGATCTTTCTTAAGTTTTCACATATTACATCCTGGAGAGATAGAGGTTTAGTCATCAGAATTCAGATTCCATAGACCTAGGCAATTTTTCCATCCTAAAAATACTGCTTTTGGAAAATAATCCTAGCTGCAAAGCTTCTCTTTTGTTGTAGAAGACAGTATTTTCCCTAATTTTTCCTTTGGGAGTGTTGGTTTGCCAAAAGAAGCTATGTGGCTCACTCTTTAGACCTTTGTGTTCCACCCTTTCTTCTCTCTATGTTGACATTCTTCCAATGTGTGTGGGTGAAGTGTAGTTGCTTAGCGATCCAGGCAGGAGCCTCTGTCCCTAAGGCTTAGCCTTTCTTTACCAGTTGTGGTGCTAATTTGCCAGGCAGCAAGAAGAGTCAAGTTGCTTAGCTTATGTCCCGGTTTCCTGCTTCAAATTGGTGGCACTCATCATTGAATACCAATGAAGTGTGTGCAGGACAGGACTGACTTGACTACCTGGAGCAGGAATCTTTGCAGGGGTGCAAATACACCCTAGAAAAAGTGAGGGTTGTCACCTGCCCTGGAAACAAAGGAAGGGCTTTGGGGAAGTGGTGGGCAGTGGCATGTGGTTAAAGAAGCTTAGAATTACAGGGTTTTTTTTCTTTAAAACTGATGTTTCATTTCACCTACTGCTTGAGCAGGGGTAAAGTTTGAACATCTAAAATGACTTTGTCTCCCCCTTTTTTTCTTTTGAGTTTATTTTTGTTGGATTTTTCTGCTATTTTCTGTGAGGCCAAGTGTGATTTTATTTTTCATTCCTGAAGTCTTGTTAATATAGGAAAGAAAGTAAACTCCATGAGGGCAAGAGTTTTGTTTTATTCAATATTGTGTCCCCAACACTTTGGGAAGTTCCTGGCACATGAAAAGTGCTGGCCACATTTGTTGAATGCATTTCCCTTTTGCCTTTCCCATCCGTGAACTTAGGTACATTTCTGTCTCTCTGCTGTGAGAAACTAGCCTTGGACATTGGGGCAGTAGTTAAATCTCTGTATGGGAGAAAATCCCAGCAGATAATTTTGATAGAAAAATTGCAAGGCAGATAGATCTTGTATGGATTCACCCTTGTTCCCCTCCTACCAACTACAGCTTATGGGCCATGTGCTTTAAGAGGTGGCTCTCAGCCCAGAAAAACATTCTGAGTCAGGCCTCAGGTTGGCTGTGGGAGATGGAAGTTAAAAAGAAGTGGAGGGAGGAATGTTTCCTTGGTGCTCCACAGGGTTGGTTCTAGAATGATTTTCCTATATGTTTTATGCTTTAGTAAAAGTATAAAGTCAATAGTTGGTTACCCCCTCCCCAAGCCTTTGTTACAAGAAAAGTAGGTCAAGGGTGTAGACAAGGTTATGGACAGGAGATAGCTGGGGTAGGCACAGAAGCCTTGGAGAAAGAACCAGCTACCACTCTTTCCTGTCTGTAGGGAAAATCAAAAAGTCACTTTTAGAACAACAGTCATGGGTTATTACTATACCCTTTATCTTTTGTATCCATTTTGTGTATACTCAGTCTCTGCATCCATGAGACCATGGAATGTGCTAGTCCCTGATATTGCCAGCTTTAAATGATTGAGGCAATTTCCTGTTGCTTATTGTGGGTAACAATCTAGCCAAAAATCTCAGCATCTCACTTTCTCTGCAGGCTCCTTTTCTAATCAGGAGCTATCAGTCTCCCACACCTGTATTAAATGCATTCAGATAAGAGTTACAGAATTTTCTTTGCCCCCAGCCCCACTAATTCCATGGTAAGATGGAGTGCTACTAAGAGAACCCCTTTACTGCTGGTCTATTTCCAGTTCCCCTAAGAGTTGAATGGAGAAACACGTAGACTTAATAACATTGGCAGACTAAGAAGGGGAAGAAGTTAGGTCGGTTTTAGGAAAAACACCAAGATGTTGGGGGGCACGTTGGCCTTCAGTCAGTGGAAAGAGTGGCATTATACATCCAATGGAAGTAATACATTGGCCAATTGGAAAGGAACCTAAGAAGTGCTGGCAGTATAGAATGGGATGGTGCTGTTATGGGCCACTGAGAAGGAAGACATTGTGTCTCATGGACCAATGGGGAGAACATTTCCTACAAGACAGCAGGTAGGAGCTCGTATTTTCAGGATAGGAAATCAATGGGGGTATTGGAGACACTAAATAGCTCAAAACATCCACTCTCTAGGTACCTTGCCCCTCACCCCCTTACCCCGTAAATGTCTTTGGTATCCGAGGAGAGCAAGCTAAAGCCCTCTCATATATACGACTCCCTGAAGGAAGATTGAGACCAGGAATGATGCCATGGGGAAGCTGAAGGACCCGCCCACTTCCCTACCCCGGCCGGACCTGCAATTCCCCTCCCGACCGCAGGGGGCACTGCAGGCCCCGGGGAGATTGGGGCGGAGCGCTGCGAGGGGCCAGGAGCTGCCGCCCCGCTCCAGAGCGCGGGGGGCGCTGTGCGGGGCCCAGGCTGCGGCTCCGCTCCCAGCCACGGGGGGCGCTGCGCTGCGCCGGTGGTTGGTGGTGGCTGTTGGGGGGGGTGGGGGGGAACGGCGGCCGCGGGTGGTGCGGAGGGAGGCCTTGCGGGCGGATCGGGCGCTTGGCGGCGGAGGTGGTGGGAGGCGGCGGGCGGGCGGGAGCGCGGGTCAGGCCGGCCCCGGCGATGGCGGACGCGGCGGCCTCCCCGGTGGGCAAGCGGCTGCTGCTGCTGTTCGCGGACACTGCGGCCTCAGCCTCGGCCTCGGCCCCCGCGGCGGCGGCGGCGAGCGGAGATCCGGGGCCTGCGCTGCGCACTCGAGCCTGGCGGGCCGGCACGGTGCGGGCCATGAGCGGGGCGGTGCCCCAGGACCTAGCGGTGAGTGGCGGCCGAGTCGGGCACTCGAGGCCGGGGCTGCGGGGCCTGCGGGCGGCCTCCCCGGGGGCCTTTGTGAGGGGGCGGTGGGATGGGGGTGACCCATTTCCGTGCCCCCGGGTCTCCTTAGCGCCCCCCGCCGGCACCTCGGCACCCCGAGCGCTTGCCGGCATGGCTTCCGCGTCGGGGTGTGCGCCCCGGTTTCCCCCGGGGGGCGGCCAGGGCGCCCGGAGCTGCTGCTTGCAGCCAGCAGGCCCCGCCTCCTGGGCGACCCTTTTCTCGGCGTTCCCCCCAACACGCCTTCGGAGCAGGCTCTCGAATCTTGAGCTCCCGGGAGCCTCAGAGTTCGGCCAGTGTTGCCGCTGCCCTCTCGAAGACGCGGACCTGTGGTCCCCAGCCTCTCCCAGGAGACCTGCGCCCTGTTCCTTTTCTCCCAGAGCCCCAAGTGGGGCGGGAATGTGGGCAGTTATGGGAGGCACGGAGGCTGCAGTTGGAGCTGGTCGGGGCTTTTTTATCTGGCAGTTACTTCCTCATCTGAGCTGGGTTCGGCCTGGCGGTCTCCAGAAAGGCCAGCTCTCGGCACTGTCTCGAGCTCTCCTCTCCTTTCCTTACGCTTCTGGGTGACAGGAGCTGCAGTTGTGGCTGTTTTTGTTAAGTTTGAGATCTTTCTTAGTGGCCGAACGGGGCTGCTGGGTAGTGCTTTTTGCTCCCAGCTCAGCTACTCCCCCAGCCTTGGGAGAGGTTTTGTTTTGAAACTTTGTGTTTGGGCTTGGCCCTTTTTGAATGCCTTGATGTGTTTTGTGATTAAAGTTGTTCAGTCATACAACTTAACTAGCATTCGGGATCATGATGTGTTATTCTCGTTAATGTGGCGGTAAAATATAGTGTTTGAGTTTTGGCAAGCCACTTTATTTCCTCATTTTGATAGGGGCCCTGGCTTCTCTGGTGAGATAAGGCTATGAAAAATGGTGTGTGTGCGTGTTGGGGCAGGGGGTGGTCTTTTGGAATGTAATAGATCAGCAAGCAGAAAGTAAATTTTCTTGATGAACTTGCTTTTGCAGATATAAACGGGAACGCAGTTTGTGAGATTTGGAAGTAATGTTGTAGGCTTCCGATGTTCATTTTTCTTCCTATTGATCAACGGTGTTAGACTGTCCTTTTTCACTAATATACAAGCTTTATGGATTTTTTTGTGGATGGCTTAGGCTTTGCTTCTGCTACTTGGGTTCATTTGCTTTGATTTTTCTTCATGCTGTATAAGAAACGTTACTAGGACGTTTATGAGGCCTCAGTGGGGCAAATTTGCAAAAAGATACTAAAAATATAAGGGGATGGAATGATGATTAAGACTGGGATTTGGATCTCTATTCCTCTGCGCTTTCTTTAAAAGATGGCTGGGATGGGAAAAGAAGTGTCCATTTCAGATTCATTCTATCAGCTTGGAGGCAAAACATACTTAAGATCCACTGTTATATGCATACTTTGACCTAAGGCCTAGTTTGCCCTAGCTATTCATTGGGATTTTTTTCTGGTTCTTGCAGTGGTCGTCTCGTTTCCTCCATCAGATGAATTGCTAATGAGCTCTGCACCTGAAATGGCTCCCCATTCACTTTGTCGTTTGCTGTGCTCCCTAAGGGCAGAGGATTTTGGAGCTCACTTCCTTGCTGGACACCCACTAAGCTAAATACTGAATAATTTTACCACTGATCCCACGGAACTGGGTTCTCAAACCAAGTAAAAAGTTGCAGTGATTCTTGGAAATTAAAGCAAAGAACATTACAACTGTGTTGAGGTCTTGCATAGGGCTGTGTGAATGTAGAAGCAAAGGCAGGTTTGTATTTTGAGAATACATTTATGCTTGTCTTACATGTATATCCAGGGACATAGATGAGAAAACAGCCAAACCAAAACTCAGAGCCTTTAGATTTTTTCACCAGCTTGCAGAATTGTTCAAGAATTGGTATTTTGTTGAGGTTCTATTAATGACAATGACCAGTGTAGGATGAGAATGGGCCGTTTTCTTTTTTTCTCATTAAGAGAGATTTCCTTTGGACCGTAGGCATGTGGACCTTTCCAATTTGCACCACACACGGTAGTAAACACAACTGTCTTCCAATCAAAAGTGTTCTTCCCGTACTCAAGGGTGGAGTTTGCAAGCAGCTGGCCTGTGATTGGGCAGATTTTCATTCAGTTATGTTTAAGATGTTTTCAGGCATGCTTGGTTTTGAGTAATGCCTAGCAGGGCGCCCCCTTTTAAGGATGAGTAATTGAGGGTTGGATGAATGAGTTTCTGAAGTGATTGAAAACACACTTCTTAATTTTAGATTCCACGAATACACTCTTTCTAAATACTTTTTGATTCAGATATCCTATAAAATACAGTACTGATCCATTAAATGAAACCTTTTTTGGAAAACAGTAACAAAGCCAAGTGCTACCTTAAGGTGAGATGTGAAAAAAAGGAGTCAGGATCCTGTTGATTGAGAGTTTTGTTGATAAGGTTCTCATAGGTGGACATCTTCACCAGCAGAAGCCATGCTGACAAATTACTCAGATGTTTAGCCAAGGCATGAAAACAGCTTTTCCCCCCCTTTCTCATGGAATAGTAATTTTATTTGTGTTTTAAAATGGGCCTTTTATTTTTTTAGAATTAGTTTATGGGTTTTTATGCATTTATCTCTGGCTTTTCTTTCCTAATCTGGTGTCCTCTTTGTGTTCCTAAATCATTATTGGCTCATGTAAGTTGCAGAGACCTTGGGACCGTCACGTTTATGGGTATTGTAGATAAAACAGACCAAAAAAAGAAACCCATGAATTTTCCTTCTTTTGGTTATAAAAGCAAAGCTTGTAATTTGCAAAATGTCAAAGGTTTACACAAGAAAAACCAGCAATCTCTTTGCTCATCTTTCTTAATACTAGTACAAAAAACATGAAAACATTCAACCGTATACAAAGAGATTCCTTTTTTTTTAGCAAATGGTGTCCTACTGCACAATATTTGCACCCTGCCTTTTTTTTCTTTCATTTGACAGTATCCCATGGGGATCAATACTTACAGATTTTACTCATCGTTTTTGGTAACTACCTTATATTCCATAGAATGGCTGTACCATAATTTATTCAGTTATTCCTCCTGTTAATGGACATTCAGGTTATCTAAAGTTTTTTTGGCAGTATAGACAATGCTGTCATTAATATACTTGTATACATATTTTTATGTAATCCAGGTTTTATTTCTGTAGTTTAGCAATCCAGGATTGAAATTGTTCGGTTAAGAAGTATATGTATTTTTTATTTTATTACATAATGCCAGGTTATTTTCCAGTAGGTGTATAGCATTTCCTACTCCCACCAACAGTACTCAGAGTGCTTGTTTCTCTTTACCCTTGACTTCACTGGTATCATCAGTCTTTCTCATTTTTGCCAATCTGATGGGTGAAAAACAATATCCATAATTTTCATGACTATTTGTCCTTTTTTTCCATGCGTACTGGCTTTTTCATTTCTTTTATTTGTTACTTATGGATATCTTTTGCTCATTTGAGAAAAATAGGAGTTGTCTTACCACTCTCTGCAAGTTCTGTGCATGGATATTAACTCCTTCACCTGCGTAGTGGGTTGTATTTTGTTGCATTTGTCTCTTGACTTTTTTTTTTTTTTTTTTTTTTTTTGAGACAGAGTCTCGCTGTGTCACCCAGGCTGGAGTGCAGTGGCTCCATCTCAGCTCACTGCAACCTCTGCCTCCCGGGTTCAAGCGATTCTCCTGCCTCAGCCTCCCGAGTAGTTGGGACTACAGGTGTGTGCCACCACACCCAGGTAATTTTTTGTATTTTTAGTAGAGATGGGGTTTCACCATATTGGCCAGGATGGTCTCGATCTCCTGACCTCGTGATCTGTGCCCACCGCGACCTCCCAAAGTGCTGGGATTACAGGCGTGAGCCACCGGGCCTGGCCTCTTGACTTTTTTTATGGGTTGCTTTGCTATACAGAAAAATAAGAATTTTATGTTATCAGAATTATCGGGCCTCTTTTTGTTTGTTTTGTTTTTGAGACAGAGTCTTGCTCTGTCTCCCAGGCTGAAGTGCAGGGGCATAATTACAGCTCACTGCTGGGCTCAAGCAATCCTCCCAGGGACTACAGGCGTGCGCCACCGGGCCTGGCTAGTTTTTGTATTTGTTGTAGAGATGGGGTTTCGCCATGTTGCCCAGGCTGGTCTGGAACTCCTGGGCTCAAGCAGTTGCCTGCCTCAGCCTCCCAAAGTGCTGGGATTCCAAACATGAGCCACTGTGCCTGGCCTGACTTTTCTTAATAGTTTAGGATTACTTGACTGGGAAGGAATCCCCATCTTGAACCTATATAAATATACTTTAAAAAACATTTTTTTTTTTTTTTTTTGAGACAGGGTCTCACTCTGTCGCCCAAGCTGGAGTGCAATGACACAATCACAACACACTGCAGCTTCGACCTCCCTGGGCTCAGGTGATCCTTCCGCCTCAGCCTCCCAAGTAGCTGGAACCACAGATGCACACTACCACGTCTGGCAAATGTTTGTATTTTGTATAGAGATAGGTTTTGCCATGTTGCCCAGGCAGGTCTTGAACTCCAGTCAAGCAATCTGCCTGACTTGGCCTCCCAAAGTGTTGGGATTACAGGCGTGAGCCACCATGCCCAGCCAACATTTTTGTTTACTTTTACCTTTAGATTTTTGGTCCATCTGGAATTTATTTTTTTATTTTTATTTATTTATTTTTTTTGAGACGGAGTCTCACTCTTGCCCAGGCTGGAGTGCAGTGGCGCGATATTGGCTCACTGCAACCTCTGCCTCCTAGGTTCAACCAATTCTTCTGCCTCAGCCTCCCAAGTAGCTGGGACTACAGGCATGCATGAGATTAGGTTTCGCCATGTTGGCCAGGCTGGTCTGGAACTCCTGACCTCAGGTGATCCACCCACCTCGGCCTCCCAAAGTGCTGGGATTACAGGTGTGAGCCACCATGCCTGGCGTGGAATTATTTGTTTATTTATTTATTTATAGACAGAGTTTCACTCTTGTCGCCCAGGCTGGAGTGTAATGGTGTGATCTCGGCTCACTGCAACCTCTGCCTCCTGGGTTCAAGCGATTCTCCTGCCTCAGCCTCCCAAGTAGTTGGGATTACAGGCGTCCACCACCATGTAATTTTAGTAGAGATGGGGTTTCACCATTTTGGCCAGGGTGATCTCGAACTCCTGACCTCAGGTGATCTGCCTGCCTCGGCCTTCCAAGTGCTGCGATTACAGGCCTGAACCACCGCGCTCGGCGGGAATTTTTTTTCTTTCTTTCTTTTTTTTTTTTTTTTTTGAGACGGAGTCTTGTTCTGTTGCCCAGGCTGGAGTGCAGTGGCGCGATCTCAGCTCACTGCAACCTCTGTCTCCCAGATTCAAGTGATTCTCCTGCCTCCAGTCCCAGTAGCTGGGATTACAGGCGCGCACCACCACACCCAGCTAATTTTTTTTTATTTATTAGTAGAGATGGGGTTTCGCCATGTTGGCCAGGCTGGTCTTGAACCCCTGACTTCAGGTGATCCACCCGCCTTGGCCTCCCAAACTGCTGGGATTACAGTCATGAGCCACCGCACCCAGGCTTTTTTTTTTGAATGGTTTTATCTGTCATCCAGGCTGGAGTACAGTGGTGCAGTCATAGCTCACTGCAGCCTCAAATTCCTGGGCTCAGTTGGTCCTCCTGCCTCAGCTTCCTGATTAGCTGGGACTACAGGTGCACAGCACGATTCTCAGCTTTTTATTTATTTATTTATTTATTATTATTATTTATTATTATTATACTTTAAGTTTTAGGGTATATGTGCACAATGTGCAGGTTAGTTACATGTGTATACATGTGCCATGCTGGTGTGCTGCACCCATTAACTCGTCATTTAGCATTAGGTATATCTCCTAAAGCTATCCCTCCCCCCTCCCCCCACCCCACAACAGTCTTCAGAGTGTGATGTTCCCCTTCCTGTGTCCATGTGTTCTCATTGTTCAATTCCCACCTATGAGTGAGAATATGCGGTGTTTGTTTTTTTGTTCTTGCGATAGTTTACTGAGAATGATGATTTCCAATTTCATCCATGTCCCTACAAAGGACATGAACTCATCATTTTTTATGGCTGCCTAGTATTCCGTGGTGTATTTATTTATTTTCTTTTTTTGAGACACAGTCTTACTGTGTCAGCCAGGCTGGAGTGCAGTGGTGCGGTCTTGGCTCACTGCAACCTCCACCTCCAGAGTTCAAGTGATTCTCCTGGCTTAGTCTCCTGCGTAGTTGTGATTACAGGCGTGTGCCACCATGCCCGGCTAATGTTTGTATTTTTAGTAGAGACAGGGTTTCGCCATGTTGTCCAGGCTGGTCTTGAACTCCTGACCTCAGCTGATCTGCCTATCTCAGCCTCCCAAAGTGCTGGGATTACAGGTGTGAGCCACCGTGCCCCCCCCACCTTTTTTTTTTTTTTTTTTTTTTTAAGAGATTGGGTCTCACAATTTTGCCCAGGCTGGTTTCAAACCCCTGGTCTTAAGTGATCCACTCAGCTTGGCCTCCCAAAGTGCTTGGATTACAGGCATGAGCCACTGCACTTGGCCTGGAATATTTTTGTAATTGGCGAGTGAGATGAGGGACCTAATTTTTTTTCTGCTGAGTGACCAGTTGTGGCAACACTAATTTTTTTAGGTAAACCATTCTTTTCTTTCTGTAGGTGTAATTAAATGTTGCTGTACATGTAGTATCACTTGGTTTTGAATGTGTATCATAGTTATCTCATGTATCCAGAAGTTACCAGAGAAGTGAAAGCATATCTGCCCTATTTTTTTTTTATCCCTTAATCTTTCATCTCTGTTTCAAGGAAAGACGGATTCTAAAATACTCCTTTCCTTTGATTAGAGATAATGTAATAATTGTAGCAATGTCTAGGCTAGTACTATGTTTCTTCTATCTGAGAGTCTTCCAGGAGGAGTGAAAGTGTATCTGCCTTCTGTTTTTACACCTCCCCACCCAACCTTTCCTCTGTCTCAGGGTGGGGTAGGTAGACTCTAAAATACCTCTCTATTTTGTTTCTAAATAATGTAATAATTATAGTCAGGTTCAGGATAGTACTATATTTACCGTATTTCCAGTGTACAATTCGCTACCTATGGTCAAACATAGAATTTCAGCCCTAGTTGAAATGGAAGTTTGTGGTTTTAAAAATGTTTGTGTCCTTTTATTACTTACAATTCCAAAAGTTAAAACTCTGAGTGATACCTTGATACTTATGCTCTATTTATTAATGTAAATAGAATATGTTTTTGTGATTCTGTGTATGGTTAGAGAACTTTAAATAAAAATGACATTGTACTTTTTGACATTAAGACTATATACTGTTTAATTGTGAGCCCCTCTAAGCACACTCATCATCTTAACTCTCCCCTTACAGCATCAGGTCTGTTTTTGAAACACTGAGCCATGGTTGAGTTTTTCAGACACTCAAGCACTTTGTATAGTTGATTTTTTAAAAAAAGATTGTGTGTGTGTGTGTGTGTGAATTTTAATAGTTCTATTTCTTTTTTTTTTTTTTGAGACGGAGTCTCACTTTCACCCAGGCTGGAGTGCAGTGGCACAGTGTCGGCTTGCTGCAACCTCCACCTCCCGGGTTCAAGTGATTCTCCTGCCTCAGCCTCTTGAGTAGCTGGGATTACAGGCAAGTAACTCGGATTACAGGTGCCTGCCACCACGCCTGGCTAATTTTTGTAGTTTTAATAGAGACAGGGTTTTACCATGTTGGCCAGGCTGGTCTCGAACTCCTGACCGCAAGTGATCTGTCTGCCTTGGCCTGGCAAAGTGCTGGGATTACAGGCATGAGCCACCACGCCCGGCCATTAATTTCCATTTGTTTCTAAGGGACTTGCTTCACTAACTCCCCACCTGCCAAGGGTTCATTCCCTTTTTTTAAAATACACAGCTTCCTGGGTCTCTTCTCCAACTTGTTGTAGTTTATTTATTTAGTTCCCCTTCCACCAGCAGACTCAAAATGGTGGGTAAGAAACATGGCATTTTCCATTGTGATTTTCTTTGCAACAGCTGGGGTGGGTTCTATATAGGCTTTGCTTCCACAAGGCCTGGGGGATGCAACACCTGTTGTTGCTTCTCAGTTTTCCACTGCCTTTGACAGGTTGGTGGTTTTTAAGCCCTTTCCACTGTACCATCCCTACTGCCCCTGGTGGGAAAGCATCATCTTTTGCTCTTGATCTCTAGGTGGGTAAAACCTGCCTGATTAGTAGTGATTCAGATAGTGTGACCTCCTTCAGTTTTCTAAGGGCTGAAACTCCTTTTTTTTTTTTTTTTTTTCCTTTTTTCATGACTTCAGAGGTAATCAGGCTCTAGGGGACTGATTCTCTCTAACCGAACTCTGGAGACTGAATTGTAAATCCACATGCAAGGTTATTAATTTACAGTGGGAGGTATACCTATCCAGAGATCTGCATAGAGCCCCTTCCTGCTCTGCTCCAGAGACCAAATTACTATAAGAAGGGTCCTCGATGTGCAAAGAATTGGACAAGGGAAATTGGGTGTTGCCAAAAGGCTGTTTAAAGCAAGCAGCCTTGATTTTTGGTGATCCTTCACTTTTCTAGTATTTTCTGGCTTCCGTTGCTTTGTTCCTTCTTTAAACTTTTCTTTTAATGCTGTCATCCATTGAAATCCTATACAGAGAAAAGAAAGCCTGCTCATCCTTCAGGCCCATGCATCCTAGGAGCTACAAACCCTATAAAGCCTTTCTGATTCCCCAGCATGTTGTTTTTGTTCTTTGTTCCTTTAGCACTTTGTGGATACCACTTTTTGGAATATTTATTGTAGTTTTTCTTGTTATAGATATGTGTAGCAAGATGTATAGCTTGTGAAGAAGTTCAGGAAACGCCACCCCAAAATATGCCACATTGGATCTCAAACTGAAGGCACTTGGGGAGCAGCAGATGGAGGGCTGTCTCTGAACTTACTTCATCTACCTAAAGACACATCCTCCAAAAGGAACTCTAGGCCGGGCGCTGTGGCTCATGCCTGTAATCCCAGCACTTTGGGAGGCTGAGGTGGGCGGATCACTTGAGGCCAGGAGTTCGAGACCAGTCTGGCCGACATGACAAAACCCTGTCTCTACTAAAAAATACAAAAATTAGCCGGGCATGGTGGCGCACGTAATCCCTGCTACTCGGGAGGCTGAGGCACAAGAATGGCTTGAACCTGGGAGGCAGAGGTTGCAGTGAGCCAAGATTGCACCACTGTACTCCAGCCTGAAAAAAAAAACAAAAGAAGGAACTCTATTGTCATGAATCCCTTCCCTGCTAACCTTATCAACCAGGGAATATTAATTCCTATCACAGGAGATGAGACTGGAGGTCTATATCACATGCAGAAAGACAGCCTTAGCTGTCACCTGTTCTTCTGAGGGCCCATTGATTTTTTTTTTCCCAAAAATCATTAAGTCGGGTGCAGTGGTGTGCACCTATAGGGAGGATCACTTGAGCCCAGGATATATATACATATATGTATACACACACACACACACAATATCTTAAGTGAATAGTGTATGTGGTTTACTCTCCCCAAAGTTGCCTATAAGAAATATAGAAATATAATTATTTCTATGGTTTTATGTTATAATTATATAATTATTTCTATAATTTTATACTATAATTATATAATTATTTCTTTTTTATATACTTTAAATTTTAGGGTACATGTGCACAACGTGCAGGTTTGTTACATATGTATACATGTGCCATGTTGGTGTGCTGCACCCATTAACTCATCATTTACATTAGGTATATCTCCTAATGCTATCTCTCACCTCTCCCCCCAATAATTATTTCTATAATTTTATATGATTATATAATTATATAAAACATATTTCTATAATTTCTATAGAAATATAAGAAAACTTCTCAATCTCACTGGGTTCTGGGTATTTACTTTTCCTTGTTGTGATGCCCCTTACATGTAACAAATTTGTATTATTTTTCTTTCCTTAAAACTGCTGACTGTTTATTTCAATCACCTAACCCTCAGAAGGTAGAGGGAAAGTCTTCCATCCTCCACACTTGCTTATCTATTCTACTAGATAGTAAATTCATGGAGGTCAGGAAACACGGATTTTTCTGTTTTTTCTCTTCTATTCCCTGACCACTCTGTCTAAAAAAAGTAGAACATTTTGAAGCCCCTATTAGGCTGATGTTCACTTCCGATTTATTACGGAATTTCTACTCCATGGCCCCGTTGTCTTTATAATCTTTAAATTTTTTCTTTTACATGTTTTTATTGATATGGACTCACTGTTAATTTTTTCATCTTGATATTGGAGTCACATTTGGGACTCCAATACAAGGTACACTGGCCCTTAGTTTTGTGATTTGCATCTGGGTTGTTTTCTTAGATTTGAAGCATTTGGTGTTTTCTTTCTCTGATTCTAAAGTAATACATGCCTATTATACAAAGTGTAGAAATTATTCTAATAATTTTTTTTTCTTTTTTGAGACGCAGTCTCGCTCTGTCTCCCAGTCTGGAGTGCAGTGGTGTGGTCTCGGCTCACTGCATCCTCCGCATCCCGGGTTCAAGTGATTCTCCTGCCTCAGCCTCCTGAGTAGCTGGGATTACAGGCTCCCGCCACCACACCCAGATAATTTTTTGTATTTTTAGTAGAGACGGGGTTTCACCTTGTTAGCCAGGATGGTCTCGATCTCCTGACCTGGTGATCCGCCCGCTTTGGCCTCCCAAAGTGCTGGGATTACAGGCCTGAGCCATCGCGCCTGGCCTCATACTGCATTTTTAATTTTGAGTTTTGCTTTTTCATTTAATGTGGCAGTTATTCTATTTAGTTTTTCTTTTTCTTTTTTTTTTTTTTTTCGAGATGGAGTCTCACTCACTCTGTCGCCTAGGCTGGAGTGCAGTGGCACGATCTGTGCTCACTGCAACCTCCGCCTCCCGACTTCAAGTCACTCTCCTTCCTCAGCCTCCCAAGTAGCTGGGATTACAGGTGCCGTGCCACCATGCCTGGCTAATTTTTGTATTTTTAGTAAAGATGGTGTTTTGCCACGTTGACCAGGTTCTCAAACTCCTGACCATAAGCGATCTGCCTGCCTCAGTCTCCCAGAGTGCTGGGATTACAGGTTGTAAGCCAGCGCACCCAGCCTGTTATTTTCCTTTTTTACTAAAAATTATTCATTTTATGGGTGATTTTAATTTTCTTGGTGCTTTTCTCTATTTTCCACAGGTAATTCATGTATTGCTTTTATAACCCAAAAGAAAATAATAAATGCTGTGCAAGGAATTTGAATGTAATCTTATGAACGTAATTTTTTTTGGCTGAGTAATTTAACTCTTCCCTTTTCGTTGGCTAGCTATTAAAGTTGTTTCAGATTTTAGGCTTCATCTATAATGCCATGGTGAGTATTTTTGTGAATAAACCTTTTCAGTGTTTAGGGTTATTTATTAGGATTATGGTCCGGAGTGGTATGATAGACACTGAGTATGTACATGTTTAAGATTCTTGATATATAGCAATTAAAAAAAAAAAAGTCATGCCAGTTTTTACTCTGACCTGAGTTTGCTTATGGAATAAGCATTTATCTGGAGCCCATATTCTGCTACGCATTTAAAGTCTTTATTTCATATAATCCTAGGGCAATCCTTTGAGGTCTTTATTGTCCCTATTTATAGGCAAAGGAAGTGAGGCTCAAAGAGGCTGAAGTGACTTGCTCCAGGCAACACAGTTAAGAAATGGGAGAGGTGGGATGCAAATCCATAATCTGTCATTCTACAACCCCTGAAAGCACGATATGTGCTGGAGTTTTTATTCACGTTATTTCCTTTGTTCCATGTACTTCACATTTAATTTATTCAGGATGTTAGAAAGTAGAAGACTTTGGGGATAATTGGTAGAAAGCTATCTCTTGAGAATCAAAGAAACTGTAAAGAGAAAATTATTTTTTATTTGAAAACAGAGGTATTCAACTCATGCATCTTCGCCCACCTTGACAAGATATCCCACAGTTGTGTAACATTATTTTTAACAGAGTTTACATTTTGTTTGGAGTATAGGTAGGAAAATTGGAAAATTTAGGAGCCTTGGAAAGTTATCTTTGATTTCCTTTACCATCTCACAATCATCACCATATCCTGTTATTTTTATCTCTAATTTCTCAAATATACTTTACATTCATACAGTATTCTTTTTTTTCTTTCTTTCTTTTTTTGAGACAAAGTTTCGCTCTTGTCCCCCAGCCTGGAGTACGATGGGGTGATCTCCACTCACTGCAACCTCTGCCTCCCGGGTTCAAGCGATTCTCCTGCCTCAGCCTCTTGAGTAGCTGGGATTATGGGTGCCTGCCACCACGCCCGGCTAATTTTTGTATTTTTAGTAGAGATGAGGTTTCACCCTGTTGGCCAGACTGGTCTCAAACTCCTGACCTCAGGTGATCTGCCTGCCTCGGCCTCCCAGAGTGCTGGGATTACAGTCATGAGCCATGGCGCATGGCCTATACAGTATTCTTATTGGCTTAGGTCTTTTAACTGGGTTATTACTGCTTCGTAATTGGTCTCCCTGCTTCCAGTTTCTTCCATCCATATCTTCCAACCTGACCCCAAAGGTAATTCCTCTTTTAAAAAAAAAAAATTATAAATACATTATTTTAGTCCAGGGGCAGTGGTTTACACCTGTAATCCCAGCACTTTGGGAGGCCAAGGCGGCTGGATCACTTGAGGTCAAGAGTTCAAGACCAGCCTGGCCAACATGGTGAAACCCCGTCTCTACTAAAAATACAAAAATTAGCCGGGCGTGGTGATGCTTGCCTATAATCCCAGCTACTCGAGAGGCCGATGCGGCACAGAATCGTTTGAACCCGGGAAGCGGAGATTGCAGTGAGCCTAGATCGCGTCATTGTACTCTAGCCTGGGTGACAGAGTGATACTGTCTCAAATAAATAAATAAATTCTTTTTAAAAAAGGAAACACCTACTGATGAGGCTAAAATACTGTTCACTCTCTCATCCCAACCCTCCTACTCACAATCCCCTCCCCTCAAATAATCTGCAACTTGCTTTTTTCCCCTCACATAATATATCTCAGTCATCTTTCCACATTAGTCTTTAGATAGATCTCATTTTTAAAAACTCCTATTATTTATTCCATAGTATAAGTTGTATTTTAGTTATTCACCTAAGTATAAAATGCTTTATAATTTTCATTTTGATTTCCTATTTAAACTGAGTTTTGAGAACTTCCCCCCATTGTCTTTCCTTTTTCTTTCCTTCTTTCTTTCTTTTTTGAGACAGGGTCTCACTGTTGTCCAGGCTGGAGTGCAGTGGCGTGATCATAGTTCACTGTAGCCCTGACTTCCTGGGCTCAAGCAGTCCTCCTACCTCAGCCTCCCAAGTAGCTGAGACTTATAGGTGCACACCACTATGCCCAGCTGATTTTTTATTTTTGTAGAGACAAGGTCTCACCTATGTTACCCAGGATGGTCTCAAACTCCTAGGCTCAAGTGATCCTCCCACCTCAGCCTTCCAAAGTGTTAGGGATTACAGGCATCAGCCACCATGCCTGGCCCCCATTATCTTTCTATAGTTTACTAGGTCTCCCCACCACCTTTAAAACTGTCAGTGCTCCTTCAAGGCTTATAGAGGCAACATAAACTCAGATAGGTCTAGGGAGGAACTAGACTTGTGAGAAACAGCTGGGTGACAGACCAAAAGATATAGTGGGCATTGGCAGCTGCTGGAGAGTGCACACGCTGCCTAAAGATATTCAAATGCATAATATAAACAAACGAAAGAACACTCCTGGCCAAACAACATCTTTGTCAACAGGTTTCAATTTTTCAACCATTAATATGCCAGTCAAAGCTCTTTACAGCTTACTTACTAGCCTCCTCCTCCTACTACTCCCAGAACACTTGATCTGCGTTTATTTTTCTCTGCCTTTGTACCTGCTGGAAAGTCTTTCCTTCTGTCCTTTAAGACCCAGTTTGTATACTACTACCTCTTCTGTGAAACTGTTCTGGTTTCCCAAGGCAGATGACTTGTCTAATCTAACATAGCCTATTCAGATCTTTATTATTACCCTGATTACTTCGCACTGTAATAATTTCTGTACCTCTCTGTTGGGCTCATCTAGGGTGTGAGTCCCTACTGTCAAGTTGCTACTTTATTTACCTTGATATTCTTGGCCCTGTCAAGTGCTTCACTTATAAGAGGCATTCCATTTTTGTTAAGAGTGTGAATAAATGAATAATGTTATTAATTATAGTAAGAATGGCCTTGAGAACAGCCAGAATCCAAACTGATGATTACATGACAAATATGAAGCCCCATATCACTTAGATTACTACCATCTGATTTTGTCAAACTTAGGATAATATATTTTATTTTTAAAAAACTTATTTAAATGCACTAAAATGAATATAAATCACATGTAGACCACAAAGAGAAATGAAAGCAAGAGTTTTAACACTAACTTTTCTTAACTAATAAAATACTTTACTTGGAATCCTTGGGTCCTAATCGAAGCATGTGTTATACCATTTGCTACTTTTACTCTGATAGTAGAAATTTAATCAGACTTTTAAAAAAAATTTCTTAGCTGATCATGGTTTGTATTAATCAGGCTTTTAAAAAATTATCTCAGTGGGGCATGATGGCTCACCCCTGTAATCCCAGCGCTTTGGGAGGCCGAGGCAGGTGGATCACGAGGTCAGGAGTTCGAGACCAGCCTGACCAACATGGTGAAACCCCGTCTCTACTAAAAATACAAAAATTAGCCGGGCGTGGTGGCAGGCACCTGTAGTCCCAGCTACTCAGAAGGCTGAGGCAGGAGAATCACTTGAACCCGGGAGGTGGAGGTTGCAGTGAGCCGAGATCGCACCACTGCACTCCAGCCTGGGCAACAGAGTGAGACTCCATCTCAAAAAGAAAAAAAAAAAATCTCAAACTGTTTAACTGTTTTAGTCCTCCCCTACTAAGATTATCAACCTCCCTTGGTCACCTCTGACTCAATCCAATCACTACCCTTATTTTTGCTAGTTTATATCCCTTCTTTGTATCCTGTGGCCTGGCCACTACCATTAAGGGTATGTGTTCTATGTACTTAGATTTAAAATGGTTCTTCTTCTTCTCTTTCTTTCTTTCTTTTTCTTTCTTTCTTTCTTTCTTTTTTTTTTTTTTTTTGAGACAGGGTCTCACTCTGTTGCCCAGGCTGGAGTACAGGGGCATGATCGTAGCTCACTGCAGCCTTGAACTCCTTGGCCCAAGCTGTCCTCCCATCTCAGCCTACTGAGTAGTGGGGACTACAGATGTACCCCACCATGCCTGGTTATTTTTTTCTATTTTTTTTTTGTAGAGACAGGATCTTGCTATGTTGCCAGGGCTGGTTTTGAACTCTTGAACTGCTGGGCTCAAGTGATCCTCCCGCCTCAGCCTCCCACAGTGCTGGGATTACAGGTGTGGGCCACTGCGTCCCACTTGAAATGATTCTTTACTTTGTATGCTCTAACTCTTTCATTTTTGTAGCTAGGAAGCGAAGTACAGTCCTGGGCCAGAAATAAGCTTCACTCTTGGGGGAATATGTTTACATATATCCATAGTCCATATTTACATATATCTACATTCCATATTGCTCTCAAAACAAATTCATATTATCAGATTGGAGCTGTCGTTTGATCCCAGAATGTGTAGTACAGGGTCGTTTCAGATTTAACACTTTATTCCATGTCCTTTGCTCAAGTAAGGTAAGAGATAATTGCCCTTAAATTAGGTAAAATGTAACTCCCAAATATTTTAGCTTTTTCCTAATGTTTTTAGGTATGCGATAATAGTATTGAATTCTTGAATATTAACTTTTTAAATATTCAAGTTCTTATGTACAAAGAATAAAAATCATTACAGCTTTAGCCCAGTGACTTATTTTAGTGTTGTTCTTGTATTTGTGTGTTGCTATAACTTAGAATGTTATGATTCCTATGTTGATTTTTAAAGTGGTTGGCAGTTTAGAACTATACATCATGGCACCTAGCCATACACCATGGCACCTAGGTTACCATGGAGCCTCAACCTCTGGTTTTCTGAGGACACCTGGTAGAGTACTGTGTCACTCAGGGTCAGATCCAGTCTGGGCATTGAACATTCCAGACTGCTTTTCATGGTTTGCAAGGTCTTGTCTGTCCTCCAGCCGTTGTATCCTCCTGACATCAGTTCATCTTTGTGATGGTAGCACTTCTTTTCTCTGGTTCAAAATTGAAGTCATTTTTTAATTCTCCCGTACTCCTACATTCAGCCAGTCATCAAGCTTTGTGATAGGGCTCTTGGATTCTCATAAGCACAAGTCACTTCCTTCCTCATGTTATTACCCCCAACTCTGGGTCATGTAAGAACACTCCCTACTACTCCCCCACCGTATACACACACAAAAAACCTTTTAATGATAGTTTCACACACACACCCACACCTCCCATTGACAGCTGGATGAAGCCCCAATCTTTTATCCAAGTGTTCAAGATCTTCCACATCTACTCCTAGCATTTTTAGCCTCATTGGCTACTGCTTCCTTCCGACAGTGTGTTAAATAGGTCCTGACCATCCCAGAGCTTAACTGGGGCTTTTGTTGTCCTCAGCCTCTATGAGTTCCTCTGCACATCTGAAGTGATCTTATGCCTCTGAATACCCACCATACTTTATTTTACCCTATTTCTGTTTATCCTGTGACATACTATTGCCCAAATAGTGCTTTATAATCAACCAAAGTGCTTAGAATCTGTTCCTTTATTTAATGTTCACAACCAGTCCATGAGGTAAGAAAGATGTGTCATATCACACAAGAGGAAACTAAGATTTGAGGAAGGAAAAGTAAGTTGTCTAAGTTTTGCAAGAGAGTGGAACTGAGACACTAATCCAGGCCTCCTGGAACATGAGCTCCAAGCTTTGTATGTTATGCTGCCTTTCTTGGTGCCGGAGTCTGCACTTAAATGTAAGTTTGAATATATCTCTCTCTTTCCAGTTGCTTGTAAGTTACTTGAAGGCAGGGGCTATGTCTTATTCCCCTACAACATGTATGTATGAATGAGCCTATTTATATATTAAATATAGTACAATTCAGTGTTCTGTCATTTTTCTTAGTAAAAATCATGCTTCTCCTCTCTGAGCCTTGCATCTCCATCTTTTTATTAAGTAGAAATGAAGCTTACCTTTCTCATTGCTAATTTCTTTGTTGGAGTATTACAGATAATAGAACTAGAACTTTATAATGAATTTAACTTCTGGGATAACTTTTTAGCAGTGCAGTTCACAAGTATTTGTTGCCTGTGAAGAGATTAAACCGATAGCTAGGCTACTGAGCTATGGTTCCATACTTTCCAAGTATAAATTTCCTGAATTTTCATATCATTATAATTTTTATGTTGGTTACTTGAGAACATGTATACCAACAAAAAAAAAAGCCATTGTGAATTCAGTAATATTTTTCTTCATATTTTTTCCACTGTGGTAAAATACACATAAAATTTTATTAAGTTTTTAATGGATTTGAATTTTATTAATTACATCATCTACATGTTTTTGAAAAATCATAGCACATACATCTGCAAGACCTGGCATTCACTCTACAGGAAATGCTTGGTGCCCCTAGTACTTACAGATCCTCCTGGTAACTCCACAGTTGCCAGTTGGGAGTCACATGTATGGGGATTCTAATATTGTCCTGCATTACTTAGTGTTGCCTTAAGAAGTTTCATGTGAGTTTTTTTTTTTTTTTTTTTCCGAGACAGAGTTTTGCTCTTGTTGCCCAGGCTGGAGTGCAGTGGCACGATCTCAGCTCACTGCAACCTCCGCCTCCTGGGTTCAAGTGATTCATCTGCCTCAGCCTCCTGAGTAGCTGGAATTATAGGTGCCCACCATCATACCCAGCTAATTTTTGTATTTTTAGTAGAGACAGGTTTTCACCATCTTGGCCAGGTTGGTCGTGAACTCCCGACCTTGTGATCCACCCGCCTTGGCCTCCCAAAGTTCTGGGATGGCAGGCATGAGCCCCCCGCGCCTGGCCGCATATGTAGCTTTTGATGCTGTGTCGACTCATCTTCAGAAGTCAGAATTTATATAGAAAGTCAAAGCTGGGGCCAGCCAGGGTAGCTCACGCCTGTAATCCCAGCACCTTGTGAGGCTGAGGCAGGAAGATTCCTTGGCTCCAGGAGTTTGAGACCAGCCTGGGCAACATAGTGAGACCCTGTCTCTACAAATAATCAAAAATTACCTGGACATGGTAGTGTGTGCCTGTAGTCTCAGCTACCCAGGAGGCTGAGGGAGAATTGCTTGAGCCTAGGAAGTCGAGGCTGTAGTGAGCCATGATTGTGCCACAACACTCAGTTTGGGCAACAAAGTGAGACCCTGTCTCAAAAAAAAAAAAAAAAGTCAAATCTAAGCGTAATATTTATTAGAAAAATGTAGCTTCATTTAATGTAATCTGCTTTCAGAACTGTATAAATACAGTGCCTACTTAAGTGTATTTCAAGAAGTGGAGTATCTGTTCAGGGAAGAAGAAAGCATTGTTGTGACTACAGCAAGTGTCTGCTAACAGATGTGAGATTATTGCTGACTGTTGCACTTAAGAATCCACATGCAGCTGTGTGTGGTGGCTCATACCTGTAATCCCAACACTTTGGGAGGCCAGGGTAGGAGGATCACTTGAGCCCAGAAGTTCAAGACTGGCCTGGGTAACACAGCAAGACCCTATCTCTACCGAAATAATTAATTTTAATTTAATTTTAAATTTTAAAAAAGGCTGGGCACGGTGGCTCATGCCTGCAATCCCAGACTTTGTGAGGCTGAGGTGTACAGATCCCTTGTTCAGGAGTTCAAGGCCAGCCTGAGCAACATGGTGAAACTGCGTCTCTACAAAAAATAAGCCGGGCATGGTGGCACATGCTAGTAGTTCCAGCTACTTGGGAGACTGAGGCAGGAGGATCTTTTGAGCCCAGGATGTGGAGGTTGCAGTGAGCTGAGATCACGCCTTCACTCCAGCTTGGGCAACAGAGTGAGACCCTGTCTCAATCGATCAATCAGTCAATAGAATCCACACGCAGGAATGGGAGAGCAATGTTTTTCAGCATTTTATCTTTTTGAATTTTTGCCATATACATACATCACCTATTCAAAAAATAATTAAAAGTTCACAGTCATTTCAATAGAAGTATTAAAAATTTCTTCCTGTTGGATTATGAGCTTTTTGAGACCAAGAAGTATGCCAGATTCCTTTCTGTATTCCTGAACCTAGTATAGTACCTTATATATGGTAAGCCCTCAGCTAGTACGTGTAGATACGAATTAGAAACTAAGAGTTGCAAATTTCAGTAGGGACATGACTAAAAATTACTGAATGACTGTGAATAGTTCGTGCCTCCTTAACTCTGTTCCTCCTTTTCAGAATGGGGCTGAGACCAGCTTCCTGGCTCTGAAGATCAGCTATTATTGACACCCATTAAAATAACTTAAACACAAGTTAGAATTATTCCTAGTCAGTTGTTCAAAACAGTGGGGTTTATGTTCATTTATAAGTATAGTGTGAGATTTTTCCAAGTGTGACTTCCAAACTGCTTTTTATCTCTTTTTGCAGATCTTTGTAGAATTTGATGGCTGTAACTGGAAGCAACACTCCTGGGTAAAAGTTCATGCTGAGGAAGTTATTGTGCTTCTGCTGGAAGGGTCTCTTGTATGGGCGCCCCGTGAGGACCCAGTCCTTCTCCAGGGCACTCGAGTCTCCATTGCACAATGGCCAGCCCTGGTGAGTGGCTTTTACTGGGTGGGAACATGTCTGAGCTTTACTCCTATAATATAACTATGACATGTTAGGGACAGAGTATGTGTAAGAACTACATACTTTGTCCTTAATGTACATTTATTCTGAAGTTACTAATGCAAAAATTAGGAGCAGTCTTTTCTCCTTTGTCCTCCAAAATGTTTTATATTAGGTGATATTTGATATGAAAGAATTTTTTTGGCCGGACACGGTGGCTCACGCCTTGTAATCCCAGCACTTTGGGAGGCTGAGGCAGGAAGATCCCTTAAGCTCAGGAGTTTGAGATCACCCTGGGTAACATGCCAAAACCCCATCTCTACAAAAAATACAAAAATTAGCTAGGTCTGGTGGCACATGTCTGTGGTCCCACCTACTTGTGGGGCTGAGGTGGGAGGATGGCTTGAGCCCAGGAGGTTGAGGCTACAGTGAGCCGTGATTGTGCCACTGCATCCAGCCTGGGGGACAGAGTGAGACCCCTGTCTCAAAAACAAAAAAAACAACAATGAAAAGAATTTTTTCACCTTTAGTCTTTTCTCAGAGCAAGGTTTTGAAACATTATTTGTAACCTTTAAAGTTTTTTTTCAATTATGGAGTGAAAATAGCATTATAAAATTTATTTTATTTTTTGAGACAGGGTCTGGCTCTGTCACTCAGGCTGGAATGCAGTGGTGCAATCAGAGCTCACCGCAACCTCTGACCCCCAGGCTTAAGCCATCCTCCCACCTCAGCCTCCCAAGTAGCTGGGACTACAGACGCACAGCATGGCACCCAGCCTAATTTTTGTATTTTTTTGTAGGGATGGTTGCTCATCATATTGCCTAGGCTGGTCTTGAACTCCTGGTCTCAAGCAGTCCATCTGCTTCAGCCTCCCAAAGTGCTGGGATTATAGGCATGAGCCACTGTGCCTGGCTGTGTGTTATAAAATTTAATTGTGAGAGTATCCATTTGTTTCTGTCTGTCTTATTAGCAAAGTATAGGTATAAATGGTAACTTCTAAAAAATCCTGATTCTCATGTGGCTAACCAAATTAAATAAATAATATTCAAAACAATTTTTTTAACCGATTGATGGTATATGTCATCACTTACTAAACTGTCTTTTCTTTTTTTTTTTTGTCTTTTGTTTTTTGTTTTTTGTTTTTTTCTTGAGACAAAGTCTCACCCTGTCACCCAGGCTGGAGTGCAGTGGCACGATCTAGGCTCACTGCAACCTCTGCTTCCCAGGTTCAAGCGATTCTCTTGCCTCAGCCTCCCATGTAGCTGGGATTACAGGCATGCACCACCATGCCCAGCTAATTTTTGTATTTTTAGTAGAGACAGGGTTTCACCATGTTGTCCAGGCTGGTCTTGAACTCCTAACCTCAGGTGAGCCACTACGCCCAGCCGTTTCATTTGTTTTTGTTGTTGTTGTTAAGACGGAGTTTCGTTCTTGTTGCCCAGGCTGGAGTGCAATGGCGCGATCTCGGCTCACCACCCCGCCTCCCAGGTTCAAGCAATTCTCCTGCCTCAGCCTCCCGAGTAACTGGGATTACAGGCGCCCACCACCACTCCCGGCTTATTTTTTGTATTTTTAGTAGAGACAGGGTTTCACCACATTAGCCAAGATGATCTTGATCTCCTGACCTCATGATCCACCCGCCTTGGCCTCCCAAAGTGCTGGGATTACAGGCGTAGCCACTGCGCCTGGCCTCTCATTTGTTTTTAAGGCCACTTTCCAGTTGAACTTTTAGGAGAAGCTCTTGTATAAGTGCATGTGGGGTCTCTTCATGACTTTTTTATAGGCTATTTATTTATGAAATGGTAATATGAATTAACCATGCATATTTATGCTGTTAATTATTTTATAAATTTCACAAAGATTTCAAGAGTTCTGAGATGATAACAGTATAACTCTTTATTCTGGGAATTTACTATAATTTAGCTCCCTTGAAGCCTAATAAGATTAGCCTGATCCCTAGGCAGAATTAGGAGAATTTCTGATTCCTCTTGTCCTTTTTAGCCAGTAAGAGTATTGAGCTGACTTTCTGCATTAGTAGCTTCCCATGACTATTTGAGGGGTAGATGCTGGGTTGGGAATGTTTCCAAGGACTTATGCTTTAGCTTATCTGTGTTTACTGGGATGAAAGATATAATAATTCTTTCTTTGAAGTTAGAGATTTGTTTGAATTGCTATTTTTTTATTCCCAAGTTCTAATCAATTTCTTGTCATTGTACTTCACAGACTTTTACTCCCCTTGTAGATAAACTGGGTTTGGGTTCTGTGGTTCCAGTGGAATATCTTCTGGATCGAGAGCTTCGGTTCCTGTCAGATGCCAATGGGTTGCATCTGTTTCAGGTATTTAACACTTGCTTTAGTCTTGAGCCTATTATTTTTTTCGTTGCTAATTTCTTTGTTGATATAAATATAGGTGTTTCTCCTTTTACTGGGTGGGAACATATTAGCATTTCTTTTATTACTTCCTCCAATAAATATGCTGTGCCTTTTTTATTTTATTTTATTTTATTTATTTTTTTTTTTGAGACAGAGTCTTGATCTGTCCCCCAAGCTGGAGTGCAGTGGTGCGATCTCAACTCACTGCGACCTCCGCCTCCCGGGTTCACTCCATTCTCCTGCCTCAGCCTCCCGAGTAGCTGGGACTACAGGCGCCTGCCACAAAGCCCGGCTTATTTTTTTGTATCTTTGGTAGAGACGGGGTTTCACCATGTTAGCCAGGATGGTCTTGATCTCCTGACCTCGTGATCCGCCCGCCTTGGCCTCCCAAAGTGCTGGGATTACAGGCGTGAGACACCGCGCCCAGCCTATTTTATTTTTTTGAGACAGAGAGTTTTGCTCTTGTTGCCCAGGCTGGAGTGCAATGGTGTGATCTTGGCTCACTGAAACCTCTGCCTCCTGGATTCAAGCAGTTCTCCTGCCTCAGCCTCCCAAGTAGCTGGGATTACAGGCATGTGCCACCACATCCAGATAATTTTTGTATTATTAGTAGAGATGGGGTTTCACCATGTTGGTCAGGCTAGTCTCGAACTCCTGACTTCAGGCGATCCACCTGCCTTGGCCTCCCAAAGTGCTGGGATTACAGGTGTGATCAACCACGCCTGGCATTTTTAAATTTTTATTTATTTATTTATTTTGAGAAAGCCACCTTGGCTGGAGTGCAGTGGCTCCATCTCGCCTCACTGCAACCTCCACCTCCCGGTTTCAAGTGATTCTTGTGCCTCAGCCTCCCAACTAGCTTGGGATCAAAGGCACATGCTATCACACCTGGCTAATTTTTGTAGTCTTAGTAGAGACGGGGTTTCGCCATGTTGCCCAGGCTGGTCTCAAACTCCTGGCCTCAAGTGATCCACCCGCTTTGCCCTCCCAGAGTGCTGGGATTACAGGCGTGAGCCACCATACCCAACCTCCCTATGCATTTTAAAGTTTTTCTGCTCCCTTGCAAAGTACTTTTGGTAGCTGAGGCTTCTTTCTTCTATACAGCCCCATCCTACCTTAAAACCACCCAAGATTTAAGAACACAATTCTGAGTCCCTTCAGAAGAGGTGGCTTCGGCCAGGTGCGGTGGCTCACGCCTGTAATCTCAGCACTTTGGGAGGCCGAGACGGGCGGATCATGAGGTCTGGGGATCGAGACCATCCTGGCTAAAACAGTGAAACCCCATCTCTACTAAAATACAAAAAAATTAGCTGGGCGTGGTGGTGGACGCCTGTAGTCCCAGCTACTCGGGAGGCTGAGGCAGGAGAATGGCGTGAACCTGGGAGGCAGAGCTTGCAGTGAGCCAAGATCGTGCCACTGCACTCCAGCCTGGGCAACTGAGTGAGACTCCATCTCAAGAAAAAAAGAAAAAAAAAAAAAAAAAAAAAGGCAGAGGTGGCTTCTCCGAGGTGGCTGTTTCTGTAACTTGAGTCCGAGGGGGCCTATTCATTATTGACATCCAGGAGTTTGGACTGGTTCTAAGCAGCATGAAGTATCATAGTTACAAAGAAAAGGGACAAGTTAGTAGTTAAAACAAACCAGCGTCTGAGTTATAGTTTCAGAATTTAGGGAAATGTATTTATTTTTCACTTGAAAGGGTTGCTGTCTGCAGGAAGAAAATTAGGAGACTCCTAAGAGTTTTACTGTCTTACTGAGACAGACCAGAGCAGTTATTTCCTAAACTGTCTTCTGTGAGATGTTAATTATGATTTCTTTGTTGATATGTCTTCCCCGCTCATTAGGTTAATGATGATTTCTTTGTTGATATGTCTTCCTCGCTCGTTAGGCCTCATTCCCTCTCAGCAACCTTGCTTTATTCATATTTATAATCCTAGTGCTTTATGAGATAGCACTTAGTAAATGTTGGATAAATACTGAAATAAGCAAAAAGATTTGCGAGGAATACAATGTTTTATGGTCAGATAAGTATGAGAAACACTGGCCTAAATAAGTTTCTTTCCTGTATGACTTCTCAGAGCCTTTAATAGGCTATTGTATGTAGGAAGATATGTAATATTTCCTAATCCTCATTGATCCTAGCATTCTTAATTTTTGCAGAACATCTCATGAGACTAGAGTTCTCTTTTTTTGCTGTTCACACGAGACAGGGTCTTGTTCTGTCACCTAGGCTGGAATGCAATGGTGCAGCCATAGCTCACTGCAGCCTCAAACTCCTGGGTTCAAGCGATCCTCCTGCCTTGGCCTCCCAAAGTACTAAGATTACAGGCATGATCACCACGCCTAGCCTGAGACTAAGGTTCTATAGATATTGTTTGGCAAATGTTGATATACAGCTCCTTAGGATATGATTTTTCTCAGCTGATTAGATGTTTGCTATTCATTTTAACATTCAGTTGTTTTCTTCTTTTATCTTTACAGATGGGAACAGATAGCCAAAACCAGATTCTTTTGGAACATGCTGCACTGAGAGAAACAGTTAATGCTTTGATCAGTGACCAAAAGCTACAAGAGATATTCAGCCGAGGTAAGAACGGATAGTCTTCTGTCCCTGAACTCTGATTCAGGTGAATGATCACTGTTGAGTGATAGTATGGAATCCCATGCAACCTTAAACATTTGTACTTATCTCCTTTTTGTGGGCAGAGTCAGATGCCACATGAAAGATAATAATTATTATTTATTTAAAAATAAAAATAAAGAGTATCTTCAGTTAGCTGGATCTCTAAAATAGAGATCTCGTTCTCTCTCCATCACTCACTCGTCTTATGGAGGTGTCTGTAACAGAGGTGAGACTGTGTTATTCTGTCTAAGGTCCATCCATCCCCTTAAAGATGCTCTTAGAACAAAAACAGGATCTCATTCAGACCAGTGTTTCTGGTTCATTCTGCATTTCATAATATACAGTTTTATTGTGAGTTGAGTTTTAGTTTTTTTTATTTCTTAAATATTGCCATGTACTAGACAGTGTTAAGGCATTGGGGATATAGCAATTAATTAGAAAATCTTTGCTTTTTTAACTTAAAATCTGCAAGTTTCTTAAGAACTAAAAACTTAACACCAGCAAATAACACCTTGGAGTGCAAGGTATAAAATAATGTGTTCACAGACTCATTCACGTTAAAAGCATGTTGTTTTTAATAATGAAAAAAATTATTAGCTTTCAAGTTCAGATACAAGTTTTGCCCAAGATTCTACACAAAAGGTAAACTATTGGCTTCATTTATGTCGTACATTCACTCCCCTTCCTTTCTTGATCTCATAATAATCATTATTTTCAGGGAAATAGTTTCCTTGTTTCTCTTTTGTCAAAATAAACCTAAACAGGTAAAGGTAGAAAAACTGACCTACTGGGGAGGGAAGGTGTCAGGATAAAATGATGTTAAATAATCAAGGAAAGATATGGCAGAAGAAAGAATATGAGGAAAATTGGTAGCAGAAAAGAAAATTGAGTGGACAGGAGAGGTAGGGAGATACATATATATATATAGATTATATATATCATGACATATATATAGATATATATAGATATAATGTATAGAAAAGTTACGGAAGCTTAATTTTAGCTCTGATAGAGAATAATCTAAAATTGGTAATGATTTAGCTATATAGTCTCAAATGTACAAGGATATGTGGGAGAGAGAAACTGTCCTTAGAGGATAGCTTAAATTGCAGGGTAACATTACCTGCTGATAAAGTAATATATTTGAAACTCTGCGTTCCTAGGAAGACAGGTGCTATATTTATATTTGTTCAGCCTATTATTAGTGCAGAAGGCTGGAAACTTCATCAATTGAACTCTTCACCCACTGTTATTGAAAGTCAGATACCAGAATGTAAATGGTCATATATAAACATAACATAACATAACATAACAGCACTTTCAACTTAGTGGCCTCCCACTTTTTTTCATGTACATGTAGTTAGATACATGTCAGGTATCTACCTACATTTTCATACTACCGTAGTTTTTTATTTGGAAGTTTCCTTTCCCTTCCTATAATACTTGCAGAACTGGAAGATTGAGGCAAGGGGGAGTTGGAGGGCTGGGAAGTTCTAAGGAATTTCCAAATAAATGAAGAATTTACAAAGACCACTGGAAGAAACCATTCAGGTTTTGTTTTTAAATTGCTCAGTATGGTAAATCTGGAATTGCTCATTTGTTCAGTTCTATAAAAGAGGACCAAAAGTGCCAAATATTTACATTATCTAATTTTCCTTTGGCTTTTAGAAACAATTATGAAATATAGCTTAGCCAAAAATACTCAATACTGACTGATCTCCCTTTTAGGTCCCTACAGTGTTCAAGGTCACAGGGTCAAAGTATATCAGCCAGAGGGGGAAGAAGGGTGGCTCTATGGTGTTGTGAGCCATCAAGACTCCATCACTCGTCTTATGGAGGTGTCTGTAACTGAGGTGAGACTCTGTGTTATTCTGTCTAAGGTCCATCCATCCCCTTAAAGAGGATGGTTTAGATAGGCGAGCACTTCATTATGTGTAAGATGACTTGGGTTTCATCCCTGGCTGTATTACTTAATAGTTGTATAACCCCTAGAAAGGCTATTGAATTTTCTTAACTTCACTGTTCTCATCTATAAACTAGAGGTAAATATGTAAACCCCCACTGACCTTACAACACTGTTTTGGGTCCTGAGATAAAGTATCTGAAAGTGCTTTGAAATCTGTAAAACAATATATAAATGTATGATAGTAGTAGTATTATATTCATAAAGGTTAGTAGTTGGAGTGCAGTGGTGCGATCACAGCTCACTGCAACATTTGCCTCTCGGGCTCAAGCAGTTCTCCCACCTCACCCTCTGGAGTAGCTGGCACTACAGGCGTGTGCCACCACACCTAGCTAATTTTTCTATTTTTTGTAGAGAAGGAGTCTTGCTATGTTGCCTGGCTGGTCTCAAACTCCTGAGCTCAAGTGATCCGCCCACCTCAGCCTCCCAAAGTGTTGGGATTACAGGCATGAACCACTGCACCTGGCCAGAATATTATTATATTATATTTATTTATATGATATATATGAGTTATATGATATATAATTTATATGATATACATGATATAATTTATATGCTCTATAATTATATAAGTCACACTTTAGTAACAAGATCATATAGTACATATAGTTATATAATTTACCTTTTTTACTTAATTGTATATAATGAGCATTTTTGTATGTAAATGTAAAGATCTGTCTCATCCTTTAAAATAGATGCGTTCTTTTCCACTACATGGATATATCATGACTAATCTAAAATTGATAGACATTTAAATCATTGCCAATATTTTCACTAATACATATGTCACAGTGAACATCCTTGAACATCTTTTTACATTATTTATTGGAATAAATTTATATGTATAATTGCTAGGTCAAAGAATATGCACAATAAATTTGAAATTTTCTATCAAATTGCCCCCCACTGAGTTTTTATTCTTTAATAGTAGAATGATTCTTTTTTAAACAGAGTCTCACTGTGTTGCCCAGGCTGGTCTCGAACTCCTGGTCCTCCTGCCTCAGCCTCCCAAAGTGCTGGGGTTACAGGCATGATCCACCATGCCCAGCCTGGAGTGATTTTTTTTTTTTTTTTCTTTTTGAGACAGAGTTTTGCTTTTGTTGCCCAAGCTGGAGTGCAATGGCACGATCTCGGCTCACTGCAACCTCCGCCTCCCAGGTTCAAGCAATTCTCCTGCCTCAGCCTCCTGAGTCGCTGAGATTACAGACACGCCACCACACCCAGCTAATTTTTTGTATTTTTAGTAGAAACAGGGTTTCACCATGTTGGCCAGGCTGGTCTTGAACTGCTGACCTCAGGTGATCCACCCACCTTGGCCTCCCAAAATGCTGAGATTACAGATGTGAACCACCGCACCCAGCCCTAGAGTGATTCTTTTAATGATTATTGGTTCTGAAGGTTTTTTGTTTCATACTATACAGAATAGGACAGTTTTAGAGATACAGGATTCAGAATTAACATCACTAAAAGACACACTTGGACATGAATTCACTTCTTTCATTCATTCACTTAACAAATATTTGAATGCTTACCACATTCTAGACCTGTTGTAGCAGTAAATGAGACAGTAGAGATCTCTGCTCTCATGGAGCTTTCATTCTAGTAGGTGAGTTGAATCAATAAAGAGATAATTACATTGATTAGGAAATTATATAATTATGTCTTTATGGACAAGGCATTAAATATCTTTTTCCCCTCCTACTGTAGAGTGGTGAGATCAAGTCGGTAGATCCCAGACTAATCCATGTGATGCTGATGGATAATTCAACGCCTCAAAGCGAGGTACAGTAATGGACTGCATTCCTGAGCAGACTCATGAGCTTGCATTATCTTGCTGTGTGTAGATCCCTTATATATGTGTTTTCCATGGATGCCTTTTGAGTTGTTCAGCTTTAGCCACTGTACATTTTTTTGCTCTCTCCACAGTCTGTCTAATTAAGGGGGGATATTCTCAAGAAACAGACCTAGTTTGAGCAAACCCTTTTAAGCATGACTATGTTCCCTAGTTCTTTTAAAGTGCAAGGCTGGTTTCTTTCTATATTCTGTCAGGACAGGTATATTTGAAAGATATAGTAGTCAGTTAAAAGTGCAATAAGCAGTAGTAATACTCGTGATCTACCAAGTAACAAGAAGTGAAGGATAAACTACGTCCACTTTTTTTTTTTTTTCCATTCGGTGGCAGTGAGCTCCAAGGGAGTCTGAAATTCTGTATTCCTAAGTAGAATCAATTCAAGCTGGTACCTAGTTCAGTGCTGAGCCCACAGTGGATTGGTTACTCCATAATTGTTATGAACCAGCCCAACTCTTGGTTTATTCAGAATTAATATAGCCCCCAAAAAGATACATTAAAGCTCTCTGGGCCAGGCGCAGTGGCTCACGCCTGTAATCCCAGCATTTTGGGAGGCCGAGGCAGGCGGATCACCTGAGGTCAGGAATTCAAGACCAGCCTGGCCAACGTGGTGAAACCCTGTCTCTACAAAAATACAAAAAAAAAAAAAAATAGCCAGGCCTGATGGTGGGTGCCTGTAATCCCAGCTACTCGGGAGGCCGAGGTGGGAGAATCGCTAGAACCTGGGACGTGGAGGTTGCAGTGAGCTGAGATCGCACCATTGCACTCCAGCCTGGGCGATAGAGCAAGACTCCGTCTCAAAAAAATAAGTAAATAAATAAAAATCTCTGCCTGAACCAATCGAGTAATTCTGTGTGAATTTCCTTCAGTTGACCAGCTGTCCACATATTCCTCACAGTATCTTAGCACCTCTGTAATATTGCTGTCTTTGCCACTCCTGCTAAGTATATAGTCTTTCCTCATCTTTATCCAGTCATTCTTGACTTCCTAAAACAAGATCAGAATAGGGAAAGAAAAAAAAAAATTTTTTTTTGAGGCAGGGTCTCGCTATCTTGCCCAGTCTGGTCTCAAACTCTCACCTAAGCCTCCCAAAGTGCTGGGATGACAGTCATGAGCCACTGCACCTGGCCAGGGTTAAATTTAAAAACTGTTTACTACATGTAATATTACCACAAACAGGGTAAGTCTCTTGACTGTGTTTGCATGCCAAAAACACCTGCTACTTTGATCGTGTATTGGTCCCCTTTTTTGTTCCTTTCCTTATTTCATTCCTTCATTAAGCATATATTGTATGCCAGGTACTGTTCAGCTGGCCAAATAGAACTGGGGAGTAGTGGTCTCAATGTTGTAGACGGCTTACTCACGTATGAGTAGCTCACTGTAAGTAGGACTTACATATAAGTTGTTTAGGGACTGGTAGTAGGTTGCTGTGAGCCAGGCTCTGCAAGTTGGCTGGATGACTTATAGGTGGGATGTTTGTTTTTGTTTTTTTCTTTTTTTTTTTGAGATGGAGTCTTGCTCTGTCGCCCATGCTGGAGTGCAGTGGGGTGATCTTGGCTCACTGCAACCTCCGCCTCCCGGGTTCAAGTGATTCTTCTGTCTCAGCCTCCTGAGTAGCTGGGACTACAGGCGCACACCACCATGCCCAGCTAATTTTTGTATTTTTAGTAGAGACAGGGTTTCACCATATTGAGCAGGCTGGTGTCAAACTCCTGACCTCGCGATCCGCCCACCTTGGCCTCCCAAAGTTCTGGGTTTACAGGCGCGAACCACCACGCCTGGTGATCTTTGGTTTTTAGCAGCAGATGTTGGTTCTTCCTTTTTTGGTATTAACATGATATTACTGTTTTCTTTGCTAGCAAAGTCCAATTATTTTTTATAGTTCTGCCAAGTTTTATAGTAACCCTTTTTAGAGATCCATGATCACCTCATCTCCTTTAAGTATGGGTGAATGAACAAGAAAGAACAGAGTTCACTGATTGTGATCTGCAACAGTGAAAACTGGGTGGTGATAGAGATTGAGAAAGAATTTAAAAGCTTTTAAAAATCAAAAGAGGCCGAGGCAGGTGGATCACCTGAGGTCAGAGTTTGAGAACAGCCTGGCCAACATGATGAAACCCTGTCTCTACTAAAAAACACAAAAATTAGCTGGGCGTAGTGGCGGGCACCTGTAATCCCAGCTACTTGGGAGGCTGAGGCAAGAAAATCGCTTGAACACAGGAGGCGGAGGTTGCAGTGAGCTGAGATTGTGCTATTGCACTCCAGCCTGGGTGACAAGAGCAAAACTCCGTCTCAAAAAAAAAAGAAGAAAAAAATCAAGGCCAGGCACGGTGGCTCACGCCTGTAATCCCAACACTTTGGGAGGCCGAGGCGGCTGGATCACGAGGTCAGGAGATCGAGACCACGGTGAAGCCCCATCTCTACTAAAAATACAAAAAAAATTAGGCGGGCGCGGTGGTGGGCACCTGTAGTCCCAGCTACTCTGGAGGCTGAGGTAGGAGAATGGCGTGAACCCGGGAGGCGAAGCTTGCAGTGAGCCGAGATCGTGCCACTGCACTCCAGCCTGGGCGACAGAGCAAGACTCCGACTTAAAAAAAAAAAAAAAAAAAAAGTCAAAAGAAAACAACACTTAGCAAACAGATAAAGTTCTTGAATGAAAGGTTTAGAGGCTGGGCGTGGTGGCTCATACCTGTAATCCCAGCACTTTGGGAGGCCGAGGTGGGCAGATCACCTGAGGTCGGGAGTTCAAGACCAGCCTGGCCAACATGGCGAAACCTCATCTCTACTAAAAATATACAAAAATTAGGCCAGGCGCGGTGGCTCACACTTGTAATTCCAGCACTTTGGGAGGCTGAGGTGGGTAGATTACCTGAGGTCAGGAGTTCAAGACCAACCTGGCCAGCATGGTGAAACCCTGTCTCTACTAAAAATACAAAAAATTAGCTGGGCATGGTGGCAGGCGCCTGTAGTCCCAGCTACTTGGGAGGCTGAGGCAGGAGAATCGCTTGAGCCTAGGAGGCGGAGGTTGTCGTGAGCTGAAATCACGCCATCGCACTCCAGCCTGCACGACAAGAGCGAAACTCTTGTCTCAAAAAAAAAAAAAAAAAAAAATTAGCCAGGTGTGGTGGCACACACCTGTAGTCCCAGCTCCTGGGGAGGCTGAGGCAAGACAATCACTTGAACCCATTAGGTGGAGGTTGCAGTGAGCCGAGATTGTGCCACTGCACTCCAGCCTGGGCAACAGAGCAAGACTCCATCTCAGAAAAAAAAAAAAAAAAAAAAAGGAAAGAAAGGTTTAGAAACTTAGATAATATTACCAAAAGTATAGGCAAACAAAAGTTAATCTTGAGCTTTGCTTAACAGTTTTTTGTTTTGTTTTGTTTTGTTTTTTGACAAGGAGTTTCCCTCTTGTCGCCCAGGCTGGAGTGCAGTGGTGCAATCTCGGCTCACTACAACCTTCCCCTCCCGGGTTCAAGCGATTCTCCTGCATCAGCCTCCCCAATAGCTGGGATTACAGGCATGCACCACCATGCCTGGCTGATTTTGTATTTTTAGTAGAGACAGGGTTTCACCATGTTGCCCAGGCTGGTCTCAAACTCCTGACCTCAGGTAGATCCACCCACCTCAGCCTCCCAAAGTGTTGGGATTACAGGCATGAGCCAACACTCCAGGCCTCCTGGGTTCAAGCGATTCCCTTGCCTCAGCCTCCCAAGTTGCTGGGACTACAGGCATACGCCACCACACCCGGCTAATTTTTTATATTTTAGTAGAGATGGGGTTCCACCATGTTGGCCAGGATGGTCTCAATCTCCTGACCTTGTGATCTGCCCGCCTTGGCCTCCCAAACTGCTGGGATTACAGGCGTGAGCCACTGTGCCCAGCCCAGGTTCACTTTTCCTTTGGTCACAGACTCACAAACGTTGGTTTAGTGACTTCTGGTTAGAGAAGATGTCCTATTTCAGTACTTAAAATGCAAGTTTCTTTCAAGCAAGGAGGTAAATATGTAATAAAGTGAGTTATTTCATCAAGGGGTAAATGAGCTCCCACCCTAGCTTTAGCACTCTATTTTGTAAAAGAAACTCAACAAATTGTTAAAACCCTCAAAGAAGTCCATTTAAGGCAGTGCAATGTTTTATTTAAGAGAAAGTTTGCCAAGTGAGTTAACCTCTAGTAACTATTATCTTGAATGTGTGTGTATAAATTGAGTCACAGAAAGATTAGAGCTTTTAACAAAGGGGATGTTTTAGAACTGGCATTGGAACTTGGCAGTCTATGCCTGCTTTGTCTGCTTCTAGAGATGGGAAAGAGCTAATGGTGTGTGGTATTCACAGGATGAAAGTTTCCTTGTAATCTTTTTTGAATTTTGTTTTGTAGGGGGGTACGTTAAAAGCAGTAAAATCTTCCAAAGGAAAGAAGAAGAGAGAAAGCATAGAGGGGAAAGATGGCCGGAGGAGGAAAAGTGCTTCGGACTCTGGGTGTGACCCTGCATCAAAGAAATTAAAAGGAGACAGGGGTGAAGTAGACAGTAATGGGAGCGATGGAGGTGAGGCAAGCCGAGGGCCCTGGAAAGGAGGGAATGCCAGTGGAGAGCCAGGGCTGGATCAGAGAGCCAAGCAGCCACCGTCTACATTTGTCCCCCAGATAAACCGCAACATTCGCTTTGCCACTTACACCAAAGAAAACGGCAGGACTCTGGTGGTGCAGGATGAGCCTGTAGGTGGGGACACACCTGCATCTTTCACTCCATATTCTACAGCCACAGGTCAGACACCTTTGGCCCCAGAGGTGGGTGGAGCCGAAAACAAAGAGGCAGGAAAAACACTGGAACAAGTTGGCCAGGGCATAGTGGCTTCTGCAGCTGTGGTCACTACCGCCAGCTCCACCCCAAACACAGTGAGGATCTCAGACACTGGCCTTGCAGCAGGGACTGTGCCAGAAAAACAGAAAGGCAGCCGGTCACAGGCCTCGGGAGAGGTGAGTTACTTCAGGGGCAGATTTGCAAGATTTGGGTTTACTCTTTCGCCCTCCTTTATTGCTAACATTAAAAAACATTCAAGTGCCCCAGGGAAGGAGTATTTCTGAGATGTGCTTAAATTATACTCTGTGGAAGGCCTTTACTGCTCACTGGGCAAATGTGTATATTTTAATAACTTTATCAGCTCTTAAAAGGCACCGGAACAATTGGGTGAATCAAAAACTGATGATACAACCTAATTTAAAGACATGTTAAAGTAGATCTGGTGGGGAATGTTTTAAATTCAATTATCTATTTAGTTCACGTAGTGATCAAGCCTCTGCTAGGCCTATAAGAGGAGAGGTTAATGAATTACAGTATTGGTAATAGTGAATACTATAATTAAGGCTATGTATGCAAGCTACCATTACCCTGTTTTCAATTCATCATTTTCTATGATATTTTCCCTTGAGGCTGAGTTAATTTCCATCATTTGATATGGCCATGGAAGGTTTTTTCTCCCTAACTTCATCTTTTTAAGCCTTACCTGAAAATTTGATGGGTTTCATCACAACAGTATCTGATTTCCTTTGTTCTTTATCTGATATGCATATATTGTTGCTAAAATGGAACCTCTGTTAAATGTAAGTTAACATCAAGTTGTCTCCCTAATCCAAAATATCAAAATCAGTATAATATATTCTTTTTGACTAATTTTGGTCACCAAAATATGATTTATGGTGCTAGTCATCTTTTTTTCCCCCAAACAGCTATTAACTCAAGCTAAAATATGAAATACAGAGATGAAATGCTTAATGATTTTTAAAAATTATATATAGGAAACTACTGTGTGCTGAGTACTGTATATTATATATAAGGAATTGAAACTCCTATTTGAAGGAGCTCACATCCTAAAACGGAATCATTTCAGAAAAAACAATGCCAGACAAAACATGACAAACGTGACTTCTTTCCCTCCCCAACAAGTGCAGATTGTTAATCCCTAGTGTACAGGGATAGGGAGGGAGAGGAAATGTCCACACAGACGAGGAGAAGGCCTGTAAATGCAAATTTCACACTGTTGATGGTTTGTCCTGTTAGTTGACCAGCATTCCCAAGATAACCAGGTGAGGATCTTATATGGATTTCCAGTGTAAATCATCATAGTGTCTGAATTATTTAAAAACAACTCCATGTTGGCCAGGCACAGTGGCTCACGCCTGTAATCCCAGCACTTTGGGAGGCCAAGGCGGGCGGATCACAAGGTCAGGAGATCAAGACCATCCTGGCTAACACGGTGAAACCCCGTCTCTACTAAAAATACAAAAAATTAGCCGGCCGTGGTGGCGTGCACCTGTAGTCCCAGCTACTCGGGAGGCTGAGGCAGGAGGATGGCGTGAACCTGGGAGGTGGAGCTTGCAGTGAGCCGAGATTGTGCCACTGCACTCCAGCCTGGGCAACAGAGCAAGACTCTGTCTCAAAAAAACAAAACAAAACAAAAACAACTCCATGTCAAAGGCAGTGTGAATGTAAATGGAGCTTACAAAATAGACCAGGTTTTACATGCTATAAAAGAGATCCATTGAATGCTGCTACTCTTAGAGTAGCAAAGCTGAATATATGAAATTCAGATTCAAAGAGTATTTTCTTTTAAACAGGTTGGGGGAATTTCTGTGACTATGACAGTCATGTTGCTGTGTTTCTGTTTGGTTCTTCTTCTAGGATATGATTTAAAAGTATAGAAATGAGCCAGGCATAGGACAGCTCATGCCTGTAATCCCAGCACTTTGGGAGGCCGAGGCGGGCGGATCACGAGGTCAGGAGATCGAGACCATCCTGGCTAACATGGTGAAACCCCGTCTCTACTAAAAATACAAAAAATTAGCTGGGCATGGTGGCAAGCGCCTGTAGTCTCAGCTACTCAGGAGGCTGAGGCAGGAGAATGGGGTGAACCCGGGAGGCAGAGCTTGCAGTGAGCCAAGATTGTGCCACTGCACTCCAGCCTGGGCAACAGAGCGAGACTCCGTCTTAAAAAAAAAAAAATAAATAAGCTGGGCTTGGTGGCCTGTGTCTGTAATCCTAGCTACCCAGGAGGCTGAGGCAGGAGAATCACTTGAACCTGGGAGGCGGAGGTTGCAGTGAGCCAAGATTGCGCCACTGCACTCCAGCTTGGGTGACAGAGCGAGACTCCATCTCAAAAAATAAATAAATAAATGTGTAGAAATGAATGTTTTCATTACAATGCCTGATCTAAAATAAAGACAGAGCCAACAGGAAACTTCTTGCCCTAAAAACTGGCTTGACATGAGTTTCTCATCACCTTTTTATAAGAAAAGGATTTGGAATTTAATCATTTGAAGGAAAATGAAAGGCCATCCAAATTATTTTTCATTCATGTGTGTATTTATTTTTAAAGGGTAACTTTAGGAGTGAAACATGAGCTACCCATGCTAGTTCCTTGCAGTCACATGCAGGTATCAAGGCTCCTGGCTAAATCCTGCCTGTGAAGCAACAGCAGCACCTCAGGGCTGTGTCTGTTCTTTTTCTCTATTGTGGGGAGGAAGTTTAAGTCAATACTTACTGGTTAGTAGGAAGATAAAGAAAAAAGAAAAGGAGCTTTAATTTTTTAACTCTAAAATACCCTGAAGTAGTCTCTGTAGCAGAGACAGAGGCAAGCCTAGGTGGCCTGCTTGATTCGTACGTCTCTATGCTACTCCTCAAGGAAATCCTGAATGTTAACTCCTCTTGTATATTTAAAGAATAGTTTAATTAAAACTCTCTCCCCTCTTTATAAGAGAATAGCCCTTTTGTTTATCGGGAATCACTTTTTTTTTAATTGTAGTAAAATACACATAATGTAAAATTTACGACTTTAAAATGTACAATTCTGTGGCATTTAGTACATTTACAGTGTTGCGAAACTATGAAGACTATCTAGATCCAGAAATTTCATCACCCCAAAAGGAAAACTCCATATCCATTAAGTGGTGATGGAATAATTTTTATTTCCAGTGTTTTAAAGTGAATATTAAGGTATATCATCCTCTACTACTTGAAAGTAATCTATGGTTAGCAAGTCAAGTACTAGGATCTGGGTTTTATTAAATTAATAAATATAAGTTTGGGCTCATACCTACCTATGGGTCTCTCTCTCTCTCTCTCTCTCTGTGTGTGTGTGTGAGTGTGTGTGTCCCTTTCTCTCGTCTGTATCTGGGTACATTAATATATAGGAAAGTCCTTCCTTTTTTTTTTTTTTTTTTTGTGAGGGAATCTTGCTCTGTTGCCAGGCTGGAGTGCAGTGGCACGATCTGGGCTCACTGCAGCCTCCGCCTCCTGGGTTCAAGCAATTCTCCTGCCTCAGCCTTCCGAGTAGCTGGGACTACAGGCACGTGCCACCATGCCCGGCTCATTTTTTGTATTTTTAGTAGAGACAGGGTTTCACCGTGTTGGCCAGGATGGTCTTGAACTCCAGACCTCGTGATCCACCCACATCAGCCTCCCAAAGTACTGGGATTACAGGCATGAGCCACCGCGCCAGGCCCCATTCTTCTTTATACAGTCATTCACAAGCAGAAGTTAACATTTTGAAGGTAAAAGAAGGAAAGGGGAGTGTTCTATTATTTCATTCTTCAGTTATGCTGAAGGCTTTTTTTGGGATATTGTCAGTATATACATTTATCCTCTTTGGATTCTTATTAGATTCTAATTATAACAAAGGTCTTGGTAAATAGCTTGCTTTCTTTAATTTAGCATCTTTACGTCTAACATTAATTGAAGTAGATATTCAACTTGTAGGTTGTAGGTTTTGAATAGATGCCGAAATCCAAAAGGGTCCATGTTGTGGACTTTCAGATTAATAAGGAAAACACTTTTCTTTAACGTGCAGTAGGCTTGTCCTAGGATTAAAGCCACTTTTTGTAAAATGGGCAATTTTACAGCAGCCTAAATAAATCAAAACTTTAACAATAGCTCCCAAGGTCATTGAGATATATTAATATTACAGGGGTCACTGTAAAAGCTGATGTCTATTCAGGAACCCTTTTCTCCAGTTCCTTAGAGGAGCTCTTCACTTCCAAATAGATACCAAAAAGCCTACAAGGCCTTCTAGCACTGTGACGACCAATTGGATAACAACCAAGGGAATTGCAGGATGAATGACATCCTGCTATCTCTGGTTCACCTTGCTAAAGATGCCCTCAGTGTAGTCTGTGGCAGATTTCTTCCCCACTGCTGGTGAACTCCAGTTACAAGAGCAGATCCATGGAATTGTAAAAGAGAAAAGTTGATGGACCCCCAAGAAATGTTGATCTGGTGATAGTGAGGTCCAAGAAAGAGATCATTAGATTGTCATGAGAAGCCAGCATCACTAATTCAGGCTATCTTCCTTTCAGAATTCAAGAAATTCTATTCTGGCCTCTTCTGGATTTGGAGCACCTCTCCCTAGTTCATCGCAACCTTTGACTTTTGGAAGTGGAAGGAGCCAGTCCAATGGTGTTCTAGCCACAGAGAACAAACCTTTGGGCTTCTCTTTTGGCTGTAGCTCTGCACAAGAGGCACAGAAAGACACTGATCTCTCCAAAAACTTGTTTTTTCAATGCATGTCCCAAACTTTACCTACCAGTAACTACTTCACTACTGTTTCAGAGAGTTTGGCTGATGATTCTTCTAGTCGGGACTCATTCAAACAAAGCCTTGAGAGCCTGAGCTCAGGCCTGTGTAAAGGCAGATCCGTTCTTGGAACAGACACTAAGCCAGGCTCTAAGGCTGGCAGCTCTGTGGACCGGAAAGTGCCTGCAGAGTCCATGCCCACCCTCACTCCAGCCTTCCCACGGAGCCTCCTAAATGCCCGTACCCCAGAGAATCATGAAAATCTATTTTTACAGCCCCCCAAATTGTCCCGAGAAGAGCCTTCTAATCCTTTCCTGGCATTTGTGGAGAAAGTTGAACACAGCCCTTTCAGTAGTTTTGCATCTCAGGCATCAGGTAGCTCCTCTTCTGCTACCACTGTCACCTCCAAGGTGGCACCCAGCTGGCCCGAGTCTCACTCCTCTGCAGATTCGGCATCTTTAGCAAAGAAGAAACCCCTCTTCATTACAACTGACTCCTCCAAGCTAGTATCTGGTGTTCTGGGCTCAGCTCTTACCAGTGGGGGCCCAAGCCTCTCTGCCATGGGGAATGGCCGCTCCAGCTCGCCCACCAGCAGCCTCACTCAGCCCATTGAGATGCCAACTCTCTCCTCCAGCCCCACAGAGGAGAGGCCAACTGTGGGGCCTGGGCAGCAGGACAATCCCCTCCTCAAAACCTTTAGTAACGTCTTTGGCAGGCACTCAGGCGGCTTTCTGTCCTCCCCGGCAGATTTTTCACAGGAGAACAAAGCTCCTTTTGAAGCTGTGAAAAGGTTCTCACTGGATGAACGAAGCTTGGCTTGCAGACAAGACTCGGACTCCAGCACCAACAGTGACCTGTCAGATTTGAGTGACTCTGAGGAGCAGCTGCAGGCTAAGACAGGCCTGAAGGGAATTCCAGAGCACCTGATGGGGAAGCTGGGCCCCAATGGGGAGCGCAGTGCTGAGCTGTTGCTGGGCAAAAGCAAAGGGAAGCAGGCCCCCAAGGGCCGGCCTCGGACTGCCCCCCTGAAAGGTGATCCTGCTGGGGCTATATTTGGGCTTTGCTCTGGCACTGGGCTCAAATGCCTGTCGTGTTCTTGTGCAGCAGAGGCACTCACTTTGATGGAGAGTTCTGTAATCTCATAGAATTACAGAGCCAAGAGGACCTGGCAGAGGCCCCTCGTCAGGCCTGGTTCAGGGCAGGATTGCATCTAAACCGGCACTGTAGGAGGGGTATCTGTCCCAAATAATGATAATCCCCCAAAGGAGGACTCTTGATCTTCCTTGGCGGTCAGTTATTTTTGGTCAGGAACTATTTCTTTGCATTTGTCTCATCCCTTTTTACTTCACTTTGGCCCATCCTCTTTACTTCAGAGGGGTTACTGGGAACTGGTATCCATTCCCACATAGCAGACATTTGTAGACTTGATGAAGCAGCGAGAATCACCCCTCAGTTTGCTCCTCTCTGAAACCTACATAAGGATTTTAACAGCTCTATCAAAATCCATTAACTTGTATGGTGTGAGGTTATGGTCCAGAAGCAGGTAAAACAAAGTCTCATGGTAAAAGTGGCTGTTCTCAATAGGAATTGCTATGTTGTGGGAGCTCAAGAGGTCCTGATGAACAGAATAGCCATATCGTGAGAGACTAGAGGCAGGTGATGGCTACATTCTGGCTTCTTGTGTTTTTCACACCCATATTCAAAGTTGTTTTGCCATAGTGGGGCACTTCCCACAAGTTCTGCATGGTTCTTAGCTCCCAATGGAAGCTTCTTTGCTCCTTGCTTTCCCTTCCTGTCAAGGATGGACATAATGGGTACATGCCCAAGCAGGGAAAGGAGTAGCAACCCAGGTCAGGACAAACGTCTGTCCCCAAAAGAATCATGCTATTGGTTCCTGTTTACACCTCATGACAAACTTTTCTTCTCTCCCCCTTGCCACAGTTGGCCAGTCAGTGCTGAAAGATGTAAGCAAAGTGAAGAAGCTGAAGCAATCTGGAGAGCCCTTCCTGCAGGATGGGTCATGCATCAATGTGGCACCTCATCTGCACAAGTGTCGTGAATGCCGCCTGGAGCGATACCGGAAGTTTAAGGAACAGGAGCAAGATGATTCTACTGTAGCCTGCCGTTTCTTTCACTTCCGGAGGTACCCAAACTCCTGTTTTCCTCCTTTGCTAGTTTTCATAAGTGACACATAACTTCCACTCTTTCTCTGAGTCTATAAACATGTTTCATCATCTTGGTCTTTGCTTTCCTCAACTCCTTTGCTCTCAGCGTCTGTGAAGAGGCTCTGGCATAGTAGTCACTTAGTTGTTTGGATTGTAAAATGACATGTGATTTTGTCGTTGGAGAATTAAAATTGAGCAGTGTTAGCTGCAGCTCTGTGCTATTCCCTGAGTAATTCCTAACTTGGGTTGGTTCTATTTGAAACCACTATTATAAGCAGAAGGACTGCATTTCATATTATGGATCTACCTGACGGCTTATTCCTCCTCAGTGCTAGAGTAACTTGAGTCATGTTAAAAAGACGGGGAGGTAAGATTTGGAGATAATGTGAAGCATCTTTGAAATAGATATAACTGATGGAAATGTGGGAATATCGTCTGCTTTTACCAAACAATATCTCTTTAGTTACTTTTCTTCTGCTTGATAAACTTAGAAGGGGAGTTTCTTCTGAGTGACCTTTCAAGAATCTTTAATTTTTAAAGTAAATCCAAGTGGTTTACCAATATGGTGTGGATTCACTTAGCAAATGTTTATTGAGCATTTAATGTGTGCCAGCCCTTGTTCTGGCCATTGAATATTCAGCAGTGAACAACAAAAAAATCAAATTTCAGCCCTCAGAAGGTTTGGGGAGGCAGACAGTAAATAAGGAAAAAAGGCCAAGCATGATTACATGCCTTTAACTCCAGCACTTTGGGAGGCCGAAGCAGAAGGATCACTTGAGACCAGCATGGGCAACATAGTGAGACCTAGTCTCTACAGAAAATTTTAAAAATTAGCCGAGTGTGGTGGCACACACCTGTAATTCCAGCTACTCAGGAGGCTGAGGTGGGAGGATCACTTGAGCCCAGGAGGTCAAAGCTGCATTGAGCCTTGATCGTACCACTGCACTCCAGCCTTAGAAGCAAAGCGAGGCTCTCTCTAAAAGAAAAAGAAAAAGTAATAAATGATATGTCAGCTGATAATAACTATGAGAAAAATAAGGAAAGAGGATTGAAGTGTGAGGATGCTAGAGAGGCTACAGTTTTAAACAGGATGATCTGAGAAAGTGAGAGTTGAGGAACAGCCTGCAGGAGGTGAAAGAATACACCACACTGTGACAGGTATTCCAGACAGGTGCAAGCATCCCAAGGCTGGAGTATTTCTGGTGTGTCCATAAAGTTAGGTTGCTAAAATAGAATAAGCAAAGAAGGAAAAGGAGTTGAGGTGAATGAGTTAATGATGGGTCCACATTTTAAAGGGCTATTCCAAAGGCCTTGGTTTTTACTCTGATGAGAAGTCATTGGAGGCCTTGAGCTGATGAGTGACACTGATTAATGTTTTAAAAGGCCACTTTGGCCACCTTTTTGAGAATAAGCTATGTAGAGGCAAGGGCAGAAGCAGAGAAGTTAGGAGGCTGTTGGAATTATCCAAGTGAGAAATGATGGGGCTTGGACCAGGGAGATAGTGATGGACATGATGAGAAGTAGTTGAAGATAGAGTAGACATAATTTTCTGATGAATTAGATGTGAAGTATGAAAGAAAGGGCTTAAGGTTGATTCTATGTCTGGTTCTAGATATGTCTTTTGGCCTAAAAACAGGAAGAATGAGATTGCCATTTACTGATAAAGAGATTCTTTAGGGAAAAGCAGGTTTGGGGAAGAAAAGGGGGAGTTTTAACTTGGCTGTGTTAAATTTGAGATGCTTGTTAGATTTTCAAAGGAAAATACTGAGAAGGCAGCTGGGGATACAGCTCTAGGGTTAAGGGAAGGGGTCCTACCTGGAGATATAAATTTGGATATCACCAGGTATTTAAAGCTGTCAGTCTAAGTGAGATCAGAGCATAGATAAAGAAGAATAGCAGTCCAGGGACCAAACTCTGGTACTCTCCAATGTTTAGAGGTGAGAAAGATGGAAGCAACTAGTAAAGGAGACTGAGAAAGAACAGCTAGTGAAGTAGCAGGAAAACTAGGCAGTGAGGTATCCCAGAAGACAACTAAAGAAAGTATTTCCAGGAAGGAATAATGAACTGTGTCAAATGTTGCTGACTTGAATTGGGGCGGTAGCTCACGCTTGTAATCCCAGGATCTTGGGAGGCTAAGGTTGAAGGATCACTTGAGGCCAGCAGTTTGAGACCACCCTGAACGATGTAGTGAGACCCTGTCTCTACAAAAAATAATAGTTATAATAATAATTTTTTTTTTTTGAGATGGAGTCTTGCCCTGTTGCCCAGGCTGGAGTGCAATGGCATGGTCTTGGCTCACTGCAACCTCCACCTCCTGGGTTCAAGCGATTCTCCTGCCTCAGTCTCCTGAGTAGCTGGGATTATAGGTGCGCGCCACCATGCACGGCTAATTTTTTGTATTTTTGGTAGAGACAGGGTTTCACCACATTGGCCAGGCTGGTCTTGAACTCCTAACCTGAGGTGATCCGCTTGCCTCAGCCTCCCAAAGTGCAGGGCTTATGGGTGTGAGCCACTGCACCCAGCACAAAACAATTTTTAATAAAAAAGTAAAAATGTTGCTGACAGGTCATGTTACATATGGACTAGAAATGACTGATTTAGCAAGGTAGAATTACCTTATCAAAATAGTTTTGCTAGATTGGTAGGGGAATTGCCTGATTGTAGGGAAGAAAATAAAAGGGAAAGGAACCTATGGCAATGAGTATAGACAACTCTTCTTTTTTTTTAGACGGAGTCTTGCTGCCCAGGCTGGAGTGCAGTGGCGCAATCTTGGCTCACTGCAATCTCCGCCTCCCGGGTTCACGCCATTCTCCTGCCTCAGCCTCCCGAGTAGCTGGGACTACAGGCGCCCGCCACCACACCCAGCTAATTTTTTGTATTTTTAGTAGAGACGGGGTTTCACCGTGTTAGCCAGGATGGTCTTGATCTCCTGACCTCGTGATCCGCCCGCCTCAGCCTCCCAAAGTGCTGGGATTACAGGCGTGAGCCACTGCGCCCGGCCAAGTATAGACAACTCTTTAGAGGAACTTTGCTTAAGCGGATGAATGGAGGGAGGGTATGGCTTGAGAGGATTTTTGTGGTAGAAATTGGAGCAAATTTATATGCTGGCAGCAGTGATCTGATAGAGAAGAAAATAGATAATGTTGAAAAGAGAGGAGAGATTTAGTGGAGAAATGCCTTTGGGTTGGGGAAAAGTGATAGGATGTAGTAGGAGATACTGGCCTTTGCTGGTTCAGAGCAGCGGGAACTCATATGGAATACGTGGGCCAAGTTGCAGGGAAGTGTGGTAGTGTCGTGGTGGGAGCTTGTGGAGGTTGTCTTCTGGCTTCTCTTTTCTCAGTGGAATAGAAAACAAGGTCCTCATGGGGGAAGTAATATTGGAGGTATGAATAGAAGGAAGGTATGAAAATAGGCATCTAGAAGAGGGAATGTACCAAGAAACTGTATTGTGACTGTCAGGCAATATTAAGGACTCACTTGATGTAGGTAGACATGAATTTAAAGTGTTAAAAGGCCAGGCACAGTGGCTCATGCCTATAAATCCCTACACTTTGGAAGGCCGAGGTGGGCGGATCGCTTAAGCCCAGGTGTTTGAAATTGGCCTGGGCAACATGGCAAGACCCTGTCTCTACAAACAGTTTTAAAAAATGAAAAATTAGGCCAGGCGCAGTGGCTCACACCTGTAATCCCAGCACTTTGGGAGGCCGAGGCAGGCGGATCACAAGGTCGGGAGATCGAGACCATCCTGGCTTAACGTGGTAAAACCCCGTCTCTACTAAAAATACAAAAACAAAATCAGCTGGGTGTGGTGGCAGGCGCCTGTGGTTCCATCTACTGGGGAGGCTGAGGCGGGAGAATGGCGTGAACCCCGGAGGAGGCGTTTGCAGTGAGCCAAGATCGCACCACTGCACTCCATCCTGGGTGGCAGAGCGAGACTCTGTCTCAAAAAAAAATTAAAAAATAAAAAATTAGCTGGATGTGGTGGCATGTCCCTGTAGTCCCAGCTACTTGAGAAGCTGAGGTGGCAGGATTGTTTGAGCCCAGGAGGTCAAGGCTGCAGTGAGCTGTGATGGCACCACTGTGCTCCAGCCTGGGTAACAGAACGCAACTTTGTCTCCAAAAAATAAATAAATAAATTGTTACAATGAAAGTGGCTCTGTGTTGGCCGGGAGTGGTGTGGTTCATGCCTGTAATCCCAGCACTTTGGAAGACCGAGGCAGGCGGATCTCTTGAGGTCAGTAGTTCAAGACCAGCCTGGGCAGTAGTTCAAGACCAGCCTGGGCAACATGGCGAAACCCTGTCTCTACTAAAAATACAAAAATTAGCTGGGCATGGTGGTGTGCACCTATAGTCCCAGCTACTCAAGAGGCTGAGGCAGGAGAATTAATTGAACGCGGGAGGCGGAGGTTGCAGTGAGCCGAGATCATGCCACGGCACTCCAGCCTGGGTGACAGAGCAAGACTCTGTCTTAAAAAAAAAAAAAAAAAAATTGGAAAGTGGGTCTGTGTTTTTCTCTGGTCACATTCAGCAGTATGGGTGCAGGTGTAGAACAGGTGAATGGAAAAACTAAGAGGAACTCTGGGACAGCTTTTTAAAGAATCTAGACCTACTAAATGTTATGTTAACAAGCTTTACTATTAGCAGAGAATGCATATGTTTTGGTCGACTGTGGTGAAAATTCTTAATCTGATTCCTGTTGTCTCATTTTACTTCTGTTTAGGTCCCAGGAGTTTAGGTGTGTGTTAGTTTGCATTGCTACTGCGATTTACCGTGTATTTGATCATGTCTCAGGTTGATCTTCACTCGAAAGGGGGTACTCCGTGTGGAGGGGTTTTTAAGCCCCCAGCAAAGTGACCCTGATGCCATGAACCTGTGGATTCCCTCTTCCTCCCTAGCAGAAGGGATAGATCTAGAGACCTCAAAATACATCCTGGCCAATGTTGGGGACCAGTTCTGCCAGCTCGTAATGTCTGAGAAGGAGGCCATGATGATGGTGGAGCCACACCGTAAGTCACCTTCTCACTTGTCTTCCAGGTGCTCCTAGTGAAAAACTTTTATTTTCTTTCGTTTAACGGGAAGATTGGGGACAGTGGCAGATGGCATTTTCTGTGAATGAATTAAGACCGATAAGACTTCTCTTTATAGCAACCTGTCGTTGAGACCTTAACTATATCCAGCAGACCTCATTCTTTTAGTCTTTGGCAATTAACAAACCAAAAACTCCTTCTCTGCTTGCCTTTCGTTTTTGTAGCACAGCAGCCATAACATCCATTTAAATTCCCATTTGGGTTTGCCTCACTCTGAATATTTTCAGTTTGCTTTGAACCAATTTGTATTAATAAGCTCTGTAGTTTGTAAATAGATGGTGTGCTACTAGGTGCCATGTTTCATACCTAGAACCCACATTATTCATACATTTCAAATATTTCCATGTCTGTAAGATACTATGCCCTATTTTCCAGACTAAGAAAAATTATACTGTGAAATTATATCCTAAATTTCTTTTTTTTTTTTTTTTTTGAGACGGAGTCTCGCTCTGTTGCCCAGGCTGGAGTGCAGTGGCACAATCTCGGCTCACTGCAACCTCCACCTCCCAGGTTCACACCATTCTCCTGCCTCACCCTCCTGAGTAGCTGGGACTACAGGCGCCCACCACCAAGCCCAGCTAATTTTTTGTGTTTTTAGTAGGGACAGGGTTTCGCCGTGTTAGCCAGGATGGTCTCGATCTCCTGACCTCGTGATCTGCCCGCCTCAGCCTTCCAGAGTGCTGGGGTTACATGTGTGAGCCACCGCGCCCGGCCCTGTATCCTAAATTTCAAGGGAGGAATCCTCTTATTTTTAAACTCCCCCAGTTAAAAATTTTTCAATTCCGGCTGGGCGCAGTGGCTCATGCCTGTAATCCCAGCACTTTGGGAGGCAGAGGCAGGCAGATCACGAGGTCAGGAGTTCAAGACCAGCCTGGCCAATATGGTGAAACCCTGTCTCTACTAAAAATACAAAAATTAGCTGGGCTTGGTGGCGGGTGCCTGTAATCCCAGCTACTCGGGAGGCTGAGGCAGGAGAATGGTGTGAACCCGGGAGGCGGAGCTTGCAGTGAGCCGAGATCGCGCCACTGCACTCCAGCCTGGGTGACAAAGCGAGACTCCATCTCAAAAAAATATATATATATATATTTTTTTTACAATTCCTTAAGTGACAACATGTGGCAGTAATTCCTTTTTGACAATAGGTTATATCCTGGTATTACCATGAGCCCTTGAAATACCATTATATTATAAATAAGTTATATAGTCTCTTTGTTCAGAAATACTAGAAATTATTGTATTTTGTTTCTCCTACAATTATAGAAACACAGACTTTATGAATCTTTGAGTTTTATTGCTGAACAAAATAGCTTGAGTAGGGATCAGTGGGTCTGGGGTCTTTTGCTATTGGTCAGGATGATCAATGCCAATTCTGTTTCCTCTTTCCACCAGAGAAAGTGGCATGGAAGCGAGCTGTGCGTGGTGTACGGGAGATGTGTGATGTGTGTGAAACAACTCTCTTCAACATCCACTGGGTTTGTCGCAAATGTGGATTTGGGGTCTGCCTTGACTGTTACCGGCTCAGGAAAAGCCGGCCACGCAGTGGTAAGTAAACATTGTCCTGTGTAGCTCGAAAGGTAACGTGGAGGTATGTCCATGATGTTGTGGGATTTGAAAATTGAGGCAGGAATGGGCTTATGCCTCTCTTTAGCTACTTGGCTTCATTCAACTTTGTTGTATTTTAAGACCTTAAAATGGCAAATACTTAGCCTAGGAAGGCTGAAACAAGACAAGAAGGATTATTCTTTATTTTTCCTTGTTTTTTTTTTTGTTTATTTTTTTTAAGGCAGGTTCTCGCTCTGTTGCCCAGGTTGGAGCGCAGCAGCACAATCATGGCTTACTGCACCCTTGACCTCCTAGGCTCAAGTGATCCTCCTTGACCTCTCAGAGTGCTGGGAATCACAGGCGTGAGCCACCGTACCTGTGTTTTTTTTTTAAATAACATCTTTATTGAGATGTAATTCACATGCCATAAAATTCACCCCTTTTAATGTGTACAAGGCTTAGTGTGGTGGCTCATGCCTGTAATTCCAGCATTTTGAGAGGAAGATAGGGGGATCACTTGAGGCCGGGGGTTTGAGACCAGTCTGGTAACACAGCAAGACCCCATCTCTACAAAATAAAATAAAATTAGCTAGCTAGATATGGTGGCACATGCTTGTAGTCACAGCTACTCAGGAGGCTGAGGCAGGAGGATCACCTGAGCTCAGAGTTTGAGGTTATAGTGAGCTATGATCATACCACTGCACTCCAGCCTGGGCAACAGAGTGAGACCTGTCTAAAAATCAGTTAATTAATTAATTAAAGTAAATCTACAAGGTTGTACAGCCATTATCTAATTCCATTTTCATCACCCCACACCCCACCTGACAACCCATACCTGTTATCAGTCACTGCCGATTCCTCCTCAGCCCTCGGCATCCACTAGTCCACTTTTTTCTCTTTTTTTTTTTTTTGAGACTAATGCTATTTTAACAAGTAGTCTGCTTTTTGTCTCTGTAGATTTGCCTATTCTGGACATGTCATAAAAATAGAATCGGCCAGGCGCCATGGCTCACGCCTGTAATCCCAGCACTTTGGGAGGCCAAGGCGGGCAGATCACAAGGTCAGGAGTTCGAGACCAGCCTGGCCAATATGGTGAAACCCTGTCTCTACTAAAAATACAAAAATTAGCCGGGCATGGTGGCGCATGCCTGTAATCCCAGCTACTCAAGAGGCTGAGGTAGGAGAATCGCTTGAACCCGGGAGACGGAGGTTGCAGTGAGCTGAGATCACGCCGCTGTACTCCAACCTGGGCAACAGAGCAAGACTTCATCTCAAAAAAAAAAAAAAAACCAAAACATACACTATTGTGTCTAGTCTAGTGCATAGCTAAATAACTTGTTAAACAGTTTGGTTCTTCCAAGGCTTGCTTTACACTTTGTTATGCCTTCTGTGACTAGCCCTTTTCACTTAGTGTAATGTTTTAAAGTTTCATCTGTGTTTTAGCACATGTGAACCATTCATTCATTTGCATTGCCAAATAATACTCCTTTTTTGGATATACTTCATTTTGTTTATTCACCAGTTGATGGACTTTTGGGTTGCCTCCGCATTTGGCTATTATGAATAGTGCTGCTGTGAACATTTGTGTACAGTTTTTTTGTGTGAACGTATGGTTGCATTTCTCTTGAGTATATATATATATGTAGGAGTGGAATTGGCTAGGGCATACGACAATTCTACTTTTAACCTTTTGAGGAACTGCCAGATTATATTCTAAAGTAGCTGCACTATGTTACAATCCCACCAGTAATGTATGAGGGAATTTTCCACATTCTTGCCAACACTTGTCCTTTGTCTTTTTTGTTATAGCCATCACAGTGGCTGTGACGTAGTATATGATTGTGTTGTTTTGATTTGCTTTCCCCTGGTGACTAACGATGTTGAATATCTTTCCATGTGCTTTTTTTTTAACTTTTCTTTTTTCTTTTTCCTTTTTTTTTTTTTTATTGTTGTTTTTGAGAAAGGGTCTCGCTTTGTCACTCAGGCTGGAGTGCAGTGGCATCATCATGGCTCATTGCAGCCTCGACCGCCTGGGCCCAAGCAGTTCTCCCACCTAAGCCTCCTGCATAGCTGGGACTGCAGGCATGTGCTACCGTGCCCAGCTAATTTTTTTTGGTAGAGATGGAGTCTCGCTACATTGCCCAGTCTGGTTGCTAATTCCCAGGCTCAAGTGATCCTCCTGCCTTGGCCTCCCAAACTGCTGGAATTATAGGTGTGAATCACTGTGCCCAGCCATTTGTTTATTTTCTTAGGAAAAATGTCTATTCAAATTATTTGCTGCCTTTGGTTCTTCCTTTATCTTATTACGTGCCAAAAACCCTCCTTACCCCTTGACTTTTTCATTCTTCCCTCTTCGGAGGTATGATATAACCATCGTACAGTGGTTTAGAGTTTAGGCTACCGTGATGTGGCACCTATTTCTACCTCTTATTGTACCAACTATTATATCTTGGGCTAGTTACTTAATCCTGCAGAGCCTCAGTTTTCTTGTCTGTAAAACAAAGATATCAGTACTTGCCTCACAATTTTGTTGTTTTGAATGAGATGTTGTATGTAACGTGGTTAGAATAGGACCTGACACCCACCAGGTATTCCATAAATGTTAGCTGCTAGAGTATTCTGCACCTGCCCATGAAAGATTAACTGTCACAGGAATTGCCCTCCTGCCATAAACAATGAGAAAACTAGATAAAATATATGAAACCACAGTTTTTGACATCGAACAACAGGCAACATGGGACTATTATCTCTAAGAGAAGGGAAAAAACCAAGGTGATCCCTACAGTTGCCCTGGCTTACTGCTTAGGCACAGTTTCTAGGCTATAGCAAGGGAAAGAGAACCAAAACTGAAACTGGCAACCTTACTGACTAGAGACAGAGATGACAGTCTGAGAAGAGTAAGGCAAAGTGCTGAAAAGGCTGGAACTCTCTACAGAGACAGCCCCTCGGTTTTTTGTATATATAGTAATCTGTGCATGAATGAGATGAAGTTCCTCAAAGCCCAAGATGGAACCTTCAGAAAGCAATTGACTGAATAATTCACAAAATTCATGATTTGTATTCCCACCAGCCAGTGTGAAGAGTAGTGGGACTAATTTAGTCTCAGAATAAAAACTATTCTGGAGCTTCCATAACAAAGTATAAAGCAAGCCTTGGAAGAAGCAAACTGATTAGCAAGTTACATAATTGTGCGACACACTAACACCAAATACCCTTTAAAGGAATATTTAAAGGAGCACCCTTCAAACAAAACCCACTACCCAGAAAAGTCACAACCTTGCATTTAATCAGTAATTATCAAGTGTGCAAAAATACCAACTTACATGACCAGTAAGCTGAGGAGGGATAATCAATCAATAGGAAAAAACCCCAGAATGACGGTGATAATAGAATAGAAAAGAACCGGCCTGGCACAGTGGCTCATGCCTGTAATCTCAGCACTTTGGGAGGCCCAGGCAGGTGGACTGCCTGAGGTCAGGAGTTTGAGACCAGCCTGGCCAACATGTTGAAACCCCGTCTGCACGAAAAATAGAAAAAATTAGCCAGGCATGGTGGCGGGTGCCTGTAATCCCAGCTACTCGGGAGGCTGAGGCAGGAGAATCACTTGAACCCAGGAGGCAGAGGTTGCAGCGAGCCAAGATTGTGCCATTGCACTCCAGCCTGGGCAACAAGAGCGAAACTCTGTCTCAAAAAAAAAAAAAAGAATAGAAAAGAACCTTAAGCCAGGTATGATGGCTCACACCTGCAATCCCAGCACTTTGGGAGGCTGAGGCAGGAGGATCACTTAAGCTGAGGAGTTCAATTCCAGCCTAGGCAATATAGCAAGACCCCATCTCAACCAAAAAAAAAAAAAGAACTTTAATGTAGCTACTATACATCTTATAAATATGATTAAGGATTTAAAGAAATACATGATGTGATGAGGAGAGAAAAAGAAGATATATAAAAGCCCAAATGAAAACTTCCAGAGATGAAAAATATCTCAGGTATTTACACCAGATGAGATTAACAGCAGATTAGATAATGTAGAAGAAAAAAAAAAGACTAAACTTGCAGACATGACAAAAGAAGCTATCTAAAACAAAGCAGAGAAAAATGACCCACATTTATTAATTGAAAAATGCCTTGTAGAGCTGCAGGAAATATCAGGTGGTCTACCAAACATACAAGTAGAGTTTCAGAAAAAGTGGGAGAGCAGAGGCAGAAAAAATATTTAAATAAAACCAAAAAATTTCCAGATTTGGTGAAAATTATGTAAACACAAAATTAACAAACTCCAAACAGTAGAAACATCAAGAAAACCACACCAAAGCACATTTTGTGTAGAGTAACAAAGATAAGAATGACAGGCTGGCTGGGCGCCATGGCTCGTGCCTGTAATCCCAGCACTTTGGGAGGACGAGGTGGGCGGGATCACCTGAGGTCGGGAGTTCGAGACCAACCTGGCCAACATGGTGAAATCCTGTCTCTACTAAAAATACAAAATTAGCCGGGTGTGGTGGCACATGCCTGTGGTCCCAGCTACTTGGGAGGCTGAGGCAGGAGAATCACTTGAACCTGGGAAGCCGAGGTTGTGGTGAGCCGAGGTCATGCCATTGCACTTAAGCCTGGGCAGCAAGAGCAAAACTCCATCTAAAAAAAAAAAAACAAAAGAATGACATCCAATTTATGAGAAGTCCTGTAGGCCAGAAGACAACAGAAAACAATGGAATGAACTTTTTTGTTTTGTTTTGTTTTTTCTTTTTTTTCTTGAGATGGAGTCTGACTGTCTCCCAGGCTGGAGTGCAGGGGTGCGATCTCTGCTCACTACAACCTCGTCTTCCCGAGTTCAAGCTATTCTCCTGCCTCACCCCCTTCAAGTAGCTGGGATTACAGGCATGTGCCACCATGCCCTGCTAATTTTTGTGGGGTTTTTTATATTTTTAGTAGAGACAGTGTTTCGCCATGTTAATTAATCAGGCTGGTCTCAAACTCCTGACCTCAGGTGATCTGCCCATCTCAGCCTCCCAAAGTGCTGGGATTACAGGCGTGAGCCACCGTGCCCAGCCTACAAATTTTTTTTTTTTTGAGACAGAGTGTCGCACTGTCGACCAGGCTGGAGTGCGGTGGTGCGATCTTGGCTCACTGCAACCTCTGTCTCCCAGGTTCAAGTGATTCTCCTGCCTCAGCCTCCCAAGTAGCTGGGATTACAGGTTCCTGCCACCACGCCTGGCTAATTTTTGTACTTTTAGTAGAGATGGGGTTTCACTGTGTTGGCAGGCTGGTCTTGAACTCCTGATCTCGTGATCCACCCGCCCCAGCCTCCCAAAGTGCTGGGATTACAGGCATGAGCCACCATGCCCCGCCACAAATATTTTTTAAAAGTAGCCAGGCAAGGTGACACATGCCTGTGGTCACAGCTACTTAGGAGGTTGAGGTGGGAGGATCACTTGAGCTGAGAGGTTGAGGCCGCAGGGAGCCATCATCACTTCACTGCACTCTAGCATAGGCAACAGAGTAAGACTCTGTCTTACAAAAGAAAAAAAAAACGAGTGACCATTCTAGCAGCTTTTCTCAAACCAAGAAAAGCTGATAGAATGCACCACCAGCAGATCCACACGATAATAAAGTTAAAGGTAGTTATTCAGGCAGAAGAAAATGAAATGGAAATCAGAACTTACACAAAGTAATGAAGAACATCCTACATGGTATATATGAGTAAATATAAAAGATCTCTTTTTCTCATTTATAATCTTTTTAAAAGTTAATTGTTTAAAAGCAAAAATAGTAACAATATATTTTGGGGTTTATACTATATGTAAAATTCAAATATATAATAGCAGCACAGAGGAAAAGAGGGAAAACTGGAAGTATAGTTTTGTAAGGATCTTACACTTTATGTAAAGTGAAATTAATATTTGAAGATAGACTTTGATAAGTTGAAGATTAATACTGAAAATGCTAAAGCAACCACTTAAAAACAAAGAAATATAGCTAGTAAGTCCAAAATGGAAAACAAAATCAAATCACAAAAAATATGTTAGTAGTTCAAAAGAAGGCAGGAAAAATGAAACCAAAAAGAAATGGGACTGGCTAGGTTTGGTGGCTCACACTTGCAATCCCAACACTTTGAGAAGTCAAGATGGGGATTACTTGAGGCCAGGAGTTCAAGACCAGCCTGGGCAACATAGCAAGACTCCCATCTCTACAAAAAATTTAAAAATTAGCTGGGCGTGGTGGCACACACCTGTGGTCCCACCTACTCAGAGGCTGATGGGAGAGGATCACCTGAGCCCAGAAGGTTGGGGCTGTAGTGAGCCATGATTGCACCACTGCATTCCAGCCTGGGTGACATAGTGCAACCCTGTCTCAAAAAAAGAAAAGTTAAGGTCAGGCACAGTGGCTCACGCCTGTAATCCCAGCACTTTGGGAGGCTGAGGCAGGTGGATCACCTGAGGTCAGGAGTTCGAGACCAGCCTGGCCAACACGGTGAAACCCTGTCTCTACTAAAAATACAAACAAAATTAGCTGAGCATGGTGGCAGGCACCTGTAGACCAGCTACTCAGGAGGCTGAGGCAGGAGAATCACTTAGGTGGAGGTTGCAGTGAGCTGAGGTCGTGACATTGCACTCTAGCCTAGGCAACAAGAGTGAAACTCTGTCTCAATAAAAAAAAAGAAAGAAAAGTTAAACAATTAACTTTTTAAAAGAGTATAAATGAGAAAAAGATATTTTATATGTGCTAATCTTCTGCCTACATGATGAAAAAGAGAAGGTACAGTTTACCAATGAGAGAATGAGAGATGCAGGCACAGTGGCATGTGCCTATATTCTCATCTATTTGAGAATCTTAGGTGGGAGGATCACTTGAATCCAGGAGTTTGAGACCAGTAGGGGAACATAGTGAGACCCTATCTCTTTAATAATAATAAAAAAAGAATGTGAGGACCTCAATACAGATCTTTTAGACATTAAAAGGATAGGTAAAATTATGAACGTTATTATGCCAATAAATTTTTTTTTTTTTTTGAGACAGCGTCTATCTCTGTCGCCCGGGCTGGAGTGCAGTGGCATGATCTCAGCCCACTGCAACCTCCATCTCCCGGGTTCAAGCAATTCTCCTGCCCCAGCCTCCCAAGTGGCTGGGATTATAGGTGTGTGCCACCAAACCTAGCTAATTTCTGTATTTTTAGTAGAGACGGGGTTTTGGCATGTTGGTCAGGCAGGTTTCGAACTCCTGACCTCAGGCGACCTGCCTGCCTCAGCCTCCCAAAGTGCTGGGATAACAGGTGTGAGCCACCACGCCCAGCCTATGCCAATAGCTTTTACAGCTTAGATATAATGGACAAATTCCACGAAAAGCACAAACCATCAAAATTCCCTCGAGAACAAATAGAGAACCTAAATAACTTTACATTAAGAACTTGGTCTTTTCCTCTTGGAAGCCCCCTCTCTCTCACTAGAGAGAGAGCTGTTTTCCTTTCTTTATCTTTCTCTCTTTTGCCTGTTAAACCTCCACTCCTAAATTCCTCATGTGTGTCCGTGTCCAAAATTTTCCTGGCACGAGATGATGAACCTCAGGTATTTACCCCAGACAACGTAGCTGCTTCATACTGGGGACCTCGTCCCAGATACCAAGGTACAGCATTCATCAAAATGCAACATCTGGTGGAGGCAAACCAGTGTTACAACCCATCGGAATGGCTAACAGCAATCAAACTCCAAATGGTGCTGCAGACAGAACCACACATGGACGTGCCTTTCTTCTGAGGACTCTTAGATCGGCCCCAGGAGGAGCCCTACCTGCTGTTCCCCACACAACACCTCTTTTCAGCAGGAAGTAGCCAGAAAGAGTCCTCGTCCAACAGCCCCTAATAGTAGTTAGGGTTACCACTCCAGAGCGGGGAATGATACAGGTGTTAAGAAGAAATTACTTAGGCGGATACTGAGGGTACAGAAGTCCTTGGTAAGGTTTTCCATTTAATGAAAAGCAGCCCCAAATTATTTTCTTTCTAACAAAGAGCAGCCTGTAAAATTCAGTTGCAGACATAGATGTTAGCAGTTATGAAATCATGTTCAAGATGGGAGCTTCATCTTCCCTTTGCTTTGTCAACCACATGTACAGTAAGGAGCAGACAAGATGGCACCAGCCAAGGGGAAAGTTCATTTGCATAATAACATTAGGGTGGGGTAGCCAGCCTTCCCCTAAAGCTATGTAAACATCATACCTGATTGAACCAATCTGTAATCCCTATGTAAATCAGACGCCGCCACCTCAAGCCTGAGTAAAATCCAGCACATCTGCCACCAACTGGTCTTTTCCTCTCGGGAGTCCCCTCTCTCACGAGAGAGAGCTGTTTTACTTTCTCTTTCTTTCTTTCTTTCTTTTTTTTTTTTTTTTCCTATTAAACCTTTGCTCCTACACTCCTTAAAAAAAAAAAAAGAAAGAAATTGAATTTGTAGTTTCAAAAGTCTTTCAACAAAGAAAACTTAAGGTCTAGATGGTGGCCTTACTAGTAAATTATAGCAAACATTTAAGGAGGAAATAATACCAGTTATACACACAGTCTTTCAGAAAATGGGAGGAAACACTTACCAGCTCGTTTTATGAAGCCAGCATTATACTAATATCAAAACCAAATAAAGACATGAGAAGCATAGAAAGTTACAGCCCCAGTATCCATCATGAACATAGATGTAAAAATATTCTATAAAACTTAAGCAAGTTTAAGTCAAGAGATACATAAAAAGAATAATACATCATGAACAAATGGGGTTCACTTGAAAATCAGTGCAGTCTACTATATTAGTAGACTAAAAAATAACCACATGATCTCAAGATATAGCAGAAAAATCATTTGTCTAAATTATCAAAAACCTAGGCTATGCATTCTCATCAGGTGAAAATTGGCTCTTGCTTGGGAGGGAGAATCTAAAATGTTAACAATTTTTTGTGACCTTTCAGGGGGCCATAATACATAAACAGATATACAGTATATCTGGTATTAAAATTTCTTGGGTGGAGAGCACAATGACCACAAAACAAAGTCTGAAAAGGCTCTTTGGAGAATGATAATGAAATAATGTTTGAAAAACACAACTATGTATAAGTCGAATATCATATGTAATATGAAAGATTGACTTCTTCCTCTTAGGTTCAGGAACAAAGCAAGGATGTCAGCTTTTGTAACTTCTATTCAGTATTTTACTGGAGTTAGTGGTCAGTATGAAGAAATAAAAGGGAAAAAGGGGAAAAGGAAAACAGAAGAGACATACAGATTGGAAAGAAGTAAAATGATTTTTATTCTCAGACAACATGATCATCTATGTAGAAATCCAGAGATCTACAAAAAAGCTAATATTATAATGAGTTTTTTCAATATTACATGATACAAAGTCAACATACAAAGCTCAATTATTTTTCTGTATGATAGCAATGAACAATTAGAAATTGAAATGTAATGGGAGGTTGAAGCAGGAGAATTCCTTGAACCTGGGAGGCAGAAGCTTCAGTGAGCCGAGCATCATAAAATCATGAAGTGCTTAGGGACAAATTTAGCCAATACCTACAAGACACATGCACTGAAGACTACAACATATTACTGAGAGAAATTAAAGAATACCTAAATAAATGAAGAGATATACCATATTTGTGGATCCGAAGATTGAATATGGGCTGCGTGTGGTGGCTCATGTCTGTAATCCTAGCACTTTGGGAAGCTGAAGTGGGAGAATCACTTGAGGCCAGGAGTTTGAGACCAGCCTGGGCAACACAGCAAGATCCCATCTCTACAAAAAAATTGTTAAAAGATAAAGAAAAAATAATAATAATGAAAAATAGGCCGAGCACCGTGGCTAACTCACGCCTGCAATCCCAGCGCTTTGGGAGGCCGAGGCAGGCGGATCACCTGAGGTCGGGAGTTCGAGACCAGCCTGACCAACATGGAGAAACCCTGTCTCTACTAAAAATACAAAATTAGCCAGGCATGGTGGCACATGCCTGTAATCCCAGCTTCTCGGGAGGCTGAGGCAGGAGAATCGCTTGAACCCGGGAGGCAGAGGTTGCAGTGAGCTGAGATCGTGCCATTGCACTCTAGCCTGGGCAATGAGCGAAACTCCTTCTTAAAACAAAAAAAGAAAAGAAAAGAAAAATAGAGGGTTGAATACTAAGACGTCACTTCTTCTAAATTGATATGTAATTAAATGCAATTCCAAATCAGAGTCTCAGAAGGCCATTTTGTAGAAATTGACAAGGCGGTTCTGAAATGTATGTGAAATACAGTGGATCTAGAATACCCAAAACAATTTTGAAATAGATTCAAGTTGAAGGACTTGTACTACATTTCAAGAATTAATATTAAAGCTACAGTAATTAAGACACTGTGGTAAGGGAACAGAAAACAATCTAGAAGTAAACCCATACATACATAATCAATTATGACAAAGGTGCCAAGGTAGTTCAGTGGGGGAAAGGATAACCCTTTCAACAAATGGTACTGGAACAATTGTATATCCATATTCCAAAAAAAAAAAAAAAAGAGGAACCTCTGCAGGGACCAGCCCCATAGGGTCAGTGGGTCTCTCGCCGTGTGCGGCGACGAGAGTGTGTAGAAGTAAAGACACAAGACAAAGAGATAAAAGAAAAGACAGCTGGGCCCGGGGGACCGCTACCACCAATGCACGGAGACCGGTAGTGGCCCCGAATGTCTGGCTGTGCTGTTATTTATTGGATACAAAGCAAAAGGGGCAGGGTAAAGAGTGTGAGTCATCTCCAATGATAGGTAAGGTCACGTGGGTCACATGTCCACTGGACAGGGGGCCCTTCCCTGCCTGGCAGCCGAGGCAGAGAGAGAGAGGAGACAAAGAGAAAGACAGCTTACGCCATTATTTCTGCATATCAGAGACTTTTAGTACTTTCACTAATTTTCTACTGCTATCTAGAAGGCAGAGCCAGGTGTACAGGATGGAACATGAAGGCGGACTAGGAGTGTGACCACTGAAGCACAGCATCACAGGGAGACGGTTAGGCCTCCGGATAACTGCAGGCAAGCCTGACTGATGTCAGGCCCTCCACAAGAGGTGGAGGAGCAGAGTCTTCTCTAAACTCCCCCAGGGAAAAGGAGACTCCCTTTCCTGGTCTGCTAAGTAGCGGGTGTTGTTCCTTGACACTTTTCGCTACTGCTAGACCACGGTCCACCTGGCAACGGGCGTCTTCCCAGACGCTGGCGTCACCGCTAGACCAAGGAGCCCTCTGGTGGCCCTGTCCGGGCATAACAGAAGGCTCGCACTCTTGTCTTCTAGTCACACCTTACTGTGTCCCCTCAGCTCCTATCTCTGTATGGCCTGGTTTTTCCTAGGTTATGATTATAGAGTGAGAATTATTATAATATTGGGATAAAGAATAATTACTACCAACTAATGATTAATGATATTCATATATAATCATATCTAAGATCTATATCTGGTATAACTATTCTTGTTTTATATTTTATTATACTGGAACAGCTCGTGTCCTCGGTCTCTTGCCTCGGCGCCTGGGTGGCTTGCCGCCCACAAACCTCTGTCTTTACCTCCCACCATATACAAAATACTAACTCTAAGTGGACCATAGGCCTAAACATAAAAGCTAAAACTAAAACTTCTAGAAAGAAATAAAATATTTGTATCCTTGCACTAAAGAAATATTTCTTAGAACACAATGCAAATGAAAAATATAAAAGTTTATTTTTTATTCTTTTATTTTTTTTTTTTTTCTGAGACGAAGTCTCGTCCTGTCACCCAGGCTGGAGTGCAGTGGTGCAATCTTAGCTCACCGCAGCTTCCACCTCCCAGGATCAAGCGATCCTCCTGCTTCAGCCTCCCGAGCAGCCGGGATTACATGTGCCCGCCACCACCCCCAGCCAATTTTTTTGTATTTTTAGTAGAGACAGGGTTTCACCATTTCACCATGTTGGCCAGGCTGGTCTCGAACTCCTGATCTCAGGTGACCCACCTGCCTCAACCTCCCAAAGTGCTGGGATTACAGGCACAAGCCATTGTGTCCGGCCTAATATAAAAGTTTAAAACTTTACCTTTTCAGAAGACACGTAAAGGCTGGGCACGGTGGCTCATGCCTGTAATCCCAGCACTTTGGGAGGCTGAGGCAGGTGGATCACCTGAGGTCAGGAGTTCGAGACCAGCCTGGCCAACATGTTGAAACCCTGTCTCTACTAAAAATACAAAAATTAGCTGGGCGTGGTGGCGGGCACCTGTAATCCCAGCTGCTTGGGAGGCTGAGGCAGGAGGATCGCTTGAACCCAGGAAGCGGAGGTTGCAGTGAGCCGAGATTGCACCACTGCACTCCAGCCTGGGCAAAAGAGCGAGACCCCGTCTCCAAAAAAAAAAATACATGTTTAAGAAAATGAAAATAGCCCAGGCACAGTGGCTTATAACCTGTAATCCCAACAGTTACGGAGGCCAAGGCAGTGGGATTGCTTGAGCCCAGGAGTTCAAGACCAGCCTAGGCAACACGGAGACCTCATCTCTACAAAAAAAATTTAAAAATTAGCGAGACGTGGTGGCTTTCACCTGTGGTCCCAGCTACTCGGGAGGCTGAGGTGGGAGAATTATTTAACCCTGGGAGGTTGAGGCTGCAGTGAGCCACAATCGTGCCATTACACTCCAGCCTGGGTGACAGAGTGAGACCCTGTCCCCAAAAAACGAGAAAATGAAAAGCTGCTGTGCACAGTGGTGTAACACCTATAATCCCAGCTACCTGGGAGGCTGAGACAGAAGGATCGCTAGAGTCCAGCAGGAGGTTGACACCAGCCTGGGCAAACAAGCCCATTTTTTTGTTATTGTTGTTCTGTTTTGGTTTGGTTTTGTAGAAATGGGGTCTCACTGTGTTGCCCATCCTGGTCTTTAACTTTTACACTCAAGCGATTCTTCCACATTGGCCTCCCAAAGTGCTACAGGTGTGAGCTACCATGCCAGCCCAAGCTAGTTTTAAAAAGGTTTGAACAGATACGTCACCAAAAAATATAGTCGATGGCAGGTAAGTATGTGGGAAAAATTGTAATTAATTTGGGAAATACAAATTAAAACCATAATGAGAAATTATTATGTCCACTAGAATGGCTACAATTCTTAAAACTGACAGTAGTGGCCAGGCGTGTTGGCTCATACCTGTAATTCCAGCAGTTTGGGAGGCTGACGCGGGTGGATCACAAGGTCAGAAGATTGAGACCATCCTAGCTAACATTGAACCCCTGTCTCTATGAAAAACACAAAAAATTAGTTGGGCATAGTGGCACGCACCTGTAGTCTCAGCTACTCGGGAGGCGGAGGCAGGAGAATTGCTTGAACCGGGGAGGCAGAGGTTGCAGTGAGCCGAGATCACACCACTGCACTCCAGCCTGGGCGACAAAGCGAGACTCCATCTCAAAAAAAAAAAGGAAAACCGGACAGTATCAAGTATTATCAAGGATGTAGAAGTAGACCTCTTAAATATTGCTGGTAGGAATGCAGATTGGTACCATCACTTTGGAAAGCAAGAAGGTCATTTCTTACAAAGTTATAAAGCTAAAATTAACTATATGACCTGGCATCGCACTGCTAGGTATTTACAAGAGAAATAAAAACATTTCCACAGAAAGACCTATACATGAATGTTTATAGCTGCTTTATTTATTTTTTTGTTTTTTTGTTTTTGAGACAGGGTCTCTTTCTGTTGCCCAGGCTGGAGTGCAGTGGAGCGATCTCTGCTCACTGCAGCCTCCGCCTCCCAGGCTCAAACAATCCTCCTACCTCAGCCACCCAAGTAACTGGGACCACAGGCATGCACCACTATGCTTGGCTAATTTTCTATTTTTTTACCATGTTGCCCAGGCTGGTCTCAAACTCCTGGGCTCAAGTTCCTGAGCCCACCTCAGCCTCCCAAAGTGTTGGTATTACAGGTGTAAGCCACTGCACCCAGCCGTGTAGCAGCTTTATTTATAATAGCCAAAAATTGGAAACAGTCCAAATGTTCACCAGCTGATGAAGAGATAAACAAGTTATGATACATTGCTGCCATGGAATACTACTCAGCTATACAAAGGAATGAATTACTAATACACACAACAATATAGATGACTCAAAAGCATTATGCCAAGTGAAAGAAACCCAACACAAAGACTGCATCCTACATGCTTCCATTTTATATGACATTTTTGAAAGGCAAAACTTTTTTTTTTTTTTTTGAGATGGAGTCTCACTCTGTCGCCCAGGCTGAAGTGCAGTGGCGTGGTCTCAGCTCACTGCAAGCTCCGCCTCCTGGGTTCACGCCATTCTCCTGCCTCGGCCTCCCGAGTAGCTGGGACCACAGGCGCCCACCACCACACCTGGCTAATTTTTTGTATTTTTAGTAGAGACAGGGTTTCACCGTGTTAGCCAGGATGGTCTCGATCTCCTGACGTCATGATCCGCCCGCCTCGGCCTCCCAAAGTGCTGGGATTACAGGCTTGAGCCACTGCGCCCAGCCAATAGCAAAACTTTAGTATTATAAAGTTGATCACTGATGGCCAGGGCTTGAGGGAAGAGAATTGACTGCAAAGAGCCTGAGAGAACTTTTGGAGATGGAATAGAAAGGTTCTATGTCATGATTGTGGTAGTTGTTCATTCAGTTTCTCTAAACTCACTGAAGTAAACACTTTAAATTGCTGGATTTATTCTTTATAAATTATACCTTAGGTTGGGCACAGTGACTCATGCCTGTAATCCCAGCACTTTGGGAAGCCAAGGCAGGCCCAGGAACTTGAGCCCAGGAGTTGGAGACCAGCCTGGGCAACATGGCGAAACTCCCATCTCTACAAAAAAATACAAACAGTTGGGGGTGATGGTGCACTCCTGTAGTCCCAGCTACTTTGCAGGCTAGGGTGGGAGGATGGCTTGAGCCAGAGAGGCGGAGGTTGCGGTGAGCCGTGATCAAGCCACTAGACTCCAGCATGGATGATAGAGCCAAACCTTGTCTCAAAAATAAATAAATAAATAAAATCTCAGTAAAGCAGGGGCTTTTTGTTTTTTTAAGTTAGCTGTTATCTCCTTCAGCCATGAGAAAATTGGCCTTTGGGGTTCTGAAACTCCCATTCACTGAGAAGGATCCATTTTTGTGACCCTTATAAAATAAGTGAAATCATTTCTATTTCAGAGACAGAAGAGATGGGTGATGAAGAAGTTTTCTCCTGGTTGAAGTGTGCAAAGGGACAGTCCCACGAACCAGAGAATCTCATGCCCACACAAATTATTCCTGGCACAGGTAAGGAAATTCCTTTTTTAGATTTGGTGGAAGAAATGTTTTTAGTTGAGATAGCCATACACCATAAAATTTTTTGAAATGATTTAGCCTCATTTTTTCTTTTAAGCATCATCAGATTTCTCTGAGAATTTGGATCTTTGTTATTATTATCATTATTATTATTGTTATTGAAGAGACCCTTCTGTATTATTATTGAAGAGACACTTCTGTATTATTATTGAAGAGACTGTCTGCTCTGTCACCCAGGCTGGAGTGCAGTGGTGTGGTCATAGCTTACTGCAGCCTTGAACTCCTGACCTCAAGTGATCCTCCCACCTCAGCCTGCCCAGTAGCTAGGACTACAGGCATGCACCACCACACCTGGCTTATTATTTAATTTAATTTTTTTTTTTTTTCAGAGACGGAGTCCCAATATGTTGCACAGGCTGGTCTTGAACTCCTGGCCTCAAATGACCCTCTCACCTCGGCCTCCCAAAGTACTGGGAGTATAGCTGTCAGCCACCGTGCTGAGCCAAATTTGGATCTTTAGATATGTGTTAGTGTGCACGTGACCACTGCACACTCTGCTCCCCATTTCTGATCAGAGGACCTGGTCTTGTTTCCAGATACCATTTCCCATTCCTGTGGTTGGCTGGACCAGAATGAAAAAGCCAGTGCCTAGGCTTTCAGAAAGACTTCTGGTTTTAGGCTTGTAAAACAGCTAAAATGGTCAGGTGTGGTAGCTCATGCCTGTAATCCCAGCACTTTGGGAGGCCAAGATTGGAGGATCAGTTGAAGCCAGGAGTTCAAAACCAGACTGGTCAACATAGCAAGACCCCATCTCATATAATTAAAAAATAAAATAAATCCAGCTGAAGATAATAAGATATCTTGAATCCATGAGGAAGACAGCTTGCTCAGCATTAGGAATGAATGGTTATGTTTGTGTCACAATCCCAGTTTACTTCAGTGATTCTTCCAGAAGTTCTGTATGCCTAGCTTCTGTACTTCCATTAACATACATCCATTGAAGATGATGACTCTGCCAAACTACTGCCTATATTATCCTCCACTTAAGAAAGCTTTGCCACAGGCCAGGCATGGTGGCTCACACCTGTAATCCCAGCACTTTGGGAGGTTGAGGCGGGTGAATCACTTGAGGTCAGGAGTTCGAGACCAGCCTGGCCAACATGGTGAAACCCCGCCTCTACTAAAAATATAAAGTTAGCCAGGCATGGTGGTAAGCGCCTGTAATCCCAACTACTAGGGAGGCTGAGGCAGGAGAATTGCTTGAACCCAGGAGGCAGAGGTTGCAGTGAGCCAAGATCACGCCACTGCACTACAGCCTAGGCGATACGGTGAGACTCTGTCTCAAAAAAAACAAAACAAAACAAAACAAAGAAAACTTTGCTGGAGCATCCCCTGGATCCCTTATACCCCACTGCTTCTAAGCCAAAGGGTTTCCTGAGTGCAGTGGTAGGATGCCTGCTCCCTGCAGCTCTTAGTATAGTTAAATATTTACCCATATAAAGTTTACATTGACCTATTAGTTTTTACCTTTTTTTTAAGGTATAACTTACAGTAAAGTATACAATTCCAAATGTTTACACTCTTTGGGACGGAGTCTCACCCTGTTGCCCAGGCTGGAGTACAGTGGCACAATCTCAGCTCACTGCAACCTCTACCTCCTAGAATCAAGCGATTCTCGTGCCTCAGCCTCCCAAGTAGCTAGAATTACAGGCACGCACCATCATGCCCAGCTAATTTTTGTATTTTTAGTAGAGATGGGGTTTCACCATGTTGGCCAGGTTGGCCTCAAACTCCTGACCTCAAAGCAGTTCTTCTGCCTTGGCCTCCCATGTGCTGGGATTAGAGGCGTGAGCCACCACACCTGGCCAATATTTATACTCTTGAACACTAGAGAATCTACCCCTAGAGTTTCTCCTGGAGGATACCGTGTTAATGTTTACTAGAAGAGGGAAAGGGGTGTAGCTTAGTGCTTAAAAGTAACAGAACTTTAGGGGTAGATATACCTGGGCTAAAGTCTTAGTGCTCCCGTTTACCAGCTTTATGTACTTGAGCAAATGGCCTAACTTCTCTCAGTCTCAGTTTGATCATCAAAAATTGAAGATAAAAGCAGCTACGTTATTGAAATGTGGTAAGGATTGAGGGAGATAATGTAAAGAACACTCTTAGCACAATATGTGGCATATATGAGTATTCTGGTGTTATTTTTATTGTTACGTTTTTTCCCAGCTCTTTACAATATTGGAGACATGGTACATGCTGCCCGGGGCAAGTGGGGAATTAAAGCAAACTGCCCTTGTATCAGTCGACAGAACAAATCTGTATTGAGACCTGCCGTCACCAACGGGATGTCACAGGTAAACTGGTGTGTGTGGGTATAACTAAGTGAAGCTTACATTTTTTTGTACCAGGAAATACCCCCTTTTCAACTCTGTTATGCCAGGCTACTGTAGGATTCCTGAGGAATAAGGAGATGGAGAAGCCTTTCTAGAGAGAGCTTAAATAACTTTACTCAAAGGATTTTAATTACCCCTGATGGGTACAGTTTCTCTTCATCTTTAAACCAGTTCATGGTTGACTGATAGCACAAAGAGATTCTTAGCATCTTGTCAAGATACATACCTCAGGGTCTTTGTATGGGTAAAGAATATAGAAAAGGTTGCTAAGAATACTGCTGGTCTTCTTAAGTCTTATCTGAGAAGATACATGGTCCCTATCACTGGATTCATCTCAGGTGCAGAAGACAGAAATACGAAGATTGGCTCACTGAGTTGGGTTCAGAGGCAGTGGTTTTCACACTGCTTTGTCAGTTTTGGTTTTGGTTTTTTTTTTTTTCAGACAGAGTCTTGCTCTGTTGCCCATACTGGAGTGCAGTGGCATGATCTCGGCTCACTGCAACCTCTGCCTCCCAGGTTCAAGTGATTCTCATGCCTCAGCCTCCCAAGTTGCTGGGACCACAGGCATGCGCCACCACACCTGAGTAATTTTTTATTTGTAGTAGAGACAGGGTTTCACCATGTTGCTCAGGCTGGTCTCAAACTCCTGACATCAAGTGATCCACCCACCTTGGACTCCCAAGATTCTGAGATTAGAGGCATGAGCCACCGCACCCGGCCTGGTTTTCTCTTCAGACACGCACCACCAACTGCTTACATTCCGTGGCCTTTCTGGCAACACTGCTACAAGACATCGTTGATGATAAGAGGCACAGGGATTAATGCTGAGGGATATTAAGATATATTTTCAGTAGAGTTGACTATATAGAGTATGTAAATAGATAGAGCAAATTATTTAGAAAAATCAGTAAGAGTAATAAACATTTATTTAGCATTTATCTGTGTCAGAACTATGCTAAGCCCTTTGCATATGCTATTTTATGTAATCCTAAGAACAGCACTACGAGGTCATTTAAATTACCAATTCACCGTTGCAGAAATTGTGTCAGGCATGCTAACTCTTTATTTTAGATTACAAACTTCAAGCCTTGTTCACTGATCTTTCCACAGAACCTAGCCTGGTTTCTGGCATGTTGTAGGACTCAATAAATATATGTTGAATTAAATAATGTATGAAATGCCAGTTTACATGACAGATTATTCTTCCCAGACCTATTTAGTATGTGAAGCCATTACTAGTTGTATTTTTTTCTACCCAAGCACAGCACTCTAATTATGTTGGCCTTCTGCATTTTAGCTTCCTAGCATAAACCCTAGTGCCTCTTCTGGAAACGAAACTACCTTCTCTGGCGGAGGAGGACCGGCACCAGTAACAACTCCAGAGCCGGACCATGTTCCCAAAGCCGACAGCACTGACATCAGATCTGAAGAGCCTCTGAAAACAGACAGTTCGGCATCAAATAGCAATAGTGAACTGAAAGCCATCAGGCCTCCTTGCCCTGACACGGCCCCACCCTCCTCCGCCCTGCACTGGTTGGCAGATTTAGCAACTCAGAAGGCTAAAGAAGAAACAAAAGGTGAGATGCACACAAACCTCTGCTCTGCCTGTGGTAGAAATCATGAGTTTTTTCCAGGATTCTTTGAACTCACACATTACCATCCACATTTAAGAAACATGCTACTTACTTTCTCTGGCTAATCACATGAGGGACTGCCGGGGCCTGGCGTGGTGGCTCACGCCTATAATCCCAGCACTTTGGGAGGCAAGGCGGGCAGATCACGAGGTCAGGAGATCAAGACCATCCTGGCTAACATGGTGAAACCCCATCTCTACTAAAAATACAAAAAAATTAGCCGGGCGAGGTGGCGGGCGCCTGTAGTCCCAGCTACTTGGGAGGCTGAGGCAGGAGAATGGCATGAACCTGGGGGGCAGAGCCTGCAGTGAGCCAAGATCACGCCACTGCACTCCAGCCTGGGTAACAGCAAGACTCTGTCTCAAAAAAAAAAAAAAAAAAAAAAATATATATATATATACACACATATATATACACACACATATATATATATATACATACACACATATATATATATACACACACACACACACACATATATATATATATGAGGGACTACCTTTCAACTTCTTCCTAGAAGTGGAACTTCTCTAAAAAGGCAGATGCCTGGGCCCTACCCTGGATCTCTAGTCAGAATTTATACAAGGGGTTTTTTTGGTTTGTTTGTTTTGAGACGGAGTTTCGCTCTTGTTGCCTTGAGTTCCGGCTGGAGTGCAGTGGCGCGATCTTGGCTCACTGCAACCTCCGTCTCCCAGGTTCAAGTGATTCTTCTGCCTCAGCCTCCCAAGTAGCTGGGATTACAGGCATGCGCCACCACGCCCAGCTAATTTTTTTGTATTTTTAATAGAGACGAGGTTTCTCCATGTTGGTCAGGCTGGTCTCAAACTCCCGACCTCAAGTGATACACCTGCCTCGGCCTCCCCAAGTGCTGGGATTATAGGCGTGAGCTACTGTTCTCAGCCATATACAAGACTTTTAACAAGCTTCTCAGATGGTTCTGTTATGCAGCCAGGGTTGAGAGCTAGACTTAGAGCAGAAGTTTTCACTGGGCACAAGAATCATCGGGGGAACGGTTAAAAATGCAGATTCCTGTGTCCTGCCCAGAACTATGAAATCAGAATCTCTGGGGGTAAAGATCTCCATTTTTAACAAGCACTCCAAGTGACTTCAGTACAGGTATCCTGAAGATACACTTGAAACACTGTCTTAGGAAGTGAGGGAGATGAAAGATGGATGACAACAAAAGGGAGTTTGAAATTCAGATCTGGTAAAGAAGTGGTAGGAGAGTTTCTCCTTGGCTGTGAGACCTCCTATAATTATAGCTTGTAAGGCTTGACCCAAACAAACCATACACAGTTTGGGGGGTGCAAGGAAAAAGAGAGAATCTTTCCTCCTTCCCATGTGACTGATTTTTAGGAGTCAGTTGTGTGCTGATTATTCCTTTTTGTACCTAATGCTGTTCCCGGTTATGTTCTTACAGAAGCAGGGTCCCTGAGGTCGGTGCTCAATAAAGAGTCTCATTCACCCTTTGGGCTGGACTCGTTCAACTCCACTGCAAAGGTCTCTCCGCTGACTCCAAAGCTTTTTAACAGTCTGTTGCTGGGTCCCACTGCCTCCAACAACAAAACCGAAGGGTCTAGCCTTCGAGACCTCCTTCACTCCGGGCCGGGAAAACTTCCGCAAACCCCCTTGGACACAGGCATACCCTTTCCCCCGGTCTTCTCTACATCCTCAGCAGTAAGTGTCCTCTGCAACTCTAGCCTTCTCAGCTTTTCCATGAAAGAACCATCAGAGATCAGATAATTGGGTTAGAGGGTACATGGGTGATTTGTGTTCTCTACATTGTCAAGCTGACAAGGTCTCTCTTTAAAGTTTTGGGAATCTTTTTAAGTAGTGAACCTTTTGTACCATGTTAGGAAGTCTGTAAAAGTTGAGATTTTGAAATTTTTCGGTCATCAGCAGAAAAGTTAATACATTGATTGCTTGTTTTTCTTGATAATAGCAGGCATTAATTTTTTTTTTAACCTGGACAGTACATTTCTATTGTATTCTCTTGGATATCTAATAGATGTCTCAAACCTTTAATGTGTCTAAGCCTGAACTCCTGATCTTCTAACCATAAGCTTGCTTCTCCTTAGTTTTCCCCTGCTGGTTGGTGGCATCTCTGCCCTTGTGATTGCTTGCACCAGAAATCTTAGAATCATTCGGGACTCGCCTGTCTTACCTTTCATATCTAATTTGTTAGCAAATCCTTTCAAATTTGATCTTCAAACTATATTCAGAATCCACTCATTTTTCATCAGCTCTGTTGCTTCCTCTGTTCTGAGCCAACATCTTGCCTGAGTTTTTGCAATAAATTCCTTACAGGTCCCCTTGTTTCTGCCCTTACAGTCTACAATGTATTTTCAACACAGTAGCTAGAGAGGTTCTTTTAAAATATGTCATCCCATGGGAGGCTTTTTATTAAGAAATAAAGAAAAATAAAAAAAGAAAAGGAGAAAAATAATAAAATATAAGTCAGATCATATCTTAACCTCTGCCTGAAATCCTTCAAGGGCTTCCTTTTTCTCTCATAAGATGAGCAGAGTCCTTGTAGTGCTTACAGATGGGTAGAGTCACACACCTGGACTATGAGGCCATAGCCCTATCTGTTCATCTTCCTCTCACCTCCCTGTCTTCAACTACCACTCTCTGTTCTGTTCACTCCGTTCCAGCCACACCACCTTCTTGCTGTTCTTTGAACATGGCCTGGTATGCTCCCACTTCAGGGCCTTTGCACTTGTTATTTCCTCCACCTAGAATTTCTTTCCCATGTAACTACCTCACTTGCTTCATCATCAGCTCCCTCACCTAAAACCTTCAGTAACCCTTTCTTCATACATCACCCTTTTTAAAATTCCATCACACTGTCAGTTCTGCACATACCAATTTTCCCTGCTTTGTTTTTTTCACAGCACTCATTACCATCTGACCTATTACATGTTTGATTTTCTGTTTCTTGCCTCTCCTAAAGGCATTTTTGACTATTCTATAATATATCCCTAGTGCCATGGTGTTTGATCCAGTCATGTTTAGTAAGCATTTATTGAATGAATGAATTCATAAGGTACAATATCTAAAAGATAGAAAAGAGGCTGGGCACAGTGGCTCACACCTGTAATCCTAGCACTTTGGGAGGCTGAGACGGACAGATCACTTGAGGTCAGGAGTTCGAGACTAACCTGACCAACATGGCAAAATCCTGACTCTACTAAAAAACTACAAAAATTAGCCAGGCATGATGGCACATGCTTATAATCCCAGCTACTCGGGAGGCTGAGGCAGGAGAATCGCCTGAACCTGGGAGGCAGAAGTTGCGGTGAGCCAAGATTGCACCACCGCACTCCAGCCTGGGTGACAGAGGGAGATCCATCTCAAAAAAATAAATAAAATAAAAAAGGTTTCGACTGAAAAGTTTCCTTTGCACCCTTGCCTCCCAACCACCTGTTTCCCTTTCTAGAAGTCTCCAGTGTTTCTCGAGATATTATCATATGTATGTTTTTCCCCTAAATGTTCTACACCTTGCTTTTCTGATTTTTAGTTTATATGTCCTGCAAATCATTTCAAGCGAATACATAAATATGTTTCTTCTTCTGTTTTATGACTAATGGCTGAAACGTGATGAATTGTGGGTGACTGAGCCCTCTATACAATTTGGGTTATTTGTTTCTCTTTTGGATAAGTAACTTTTTTTTTTTGAGACAGTCTCACTCTGTTGCCCAAGCTGGAGTGCAGTGGCATGATCTCAGCTCACTGCAGCCTCCACTTCCCAGGTTCAAGCAAATCTCCTGCCTTAGCCTCCCAAGCAAGCAGCTGGGACTACAGGCACATGCCACCACACTGGGATAATTTTTGTATTTTTAGTAGAGACAGGGTTGGCCACCATGTTGGCCAGGCTGGTCTCGAACTCCTGGCCTCAGGTAATCCACCTGCCTTGGCCTCCCAAAGTGCTGGGATTAACAGGCGTGAGCCACCGTGCCCAGCCTGGATAAGTAAATTTTAAAAAGCAAACAAAACAATTACTTTGGGTACCGTTTTATGTATACTTGCTCATCATACCGCCAGTTCTTTTTCTAATTCTCCCATGATGTTACATAATTATACATACTTTATAGAGATAGGGATTAGTAATACTGTAAGCATAGGATTATCCAGTTTATAAAAGCTTCCCTACCTTCAGTTCTGTGACCTTAGGTATGTCACTTTCATCTCTGGGCCTGAGCTTTCCCATCAGCTGAAACAGGTGAGTGATTCTCAGTGGGATGGTAGTGAGGAAAAAATTGGAGAGTAGGAGACTGCTTTCAGAATGTACTTCCTCTTGGACACTCTGCTACACCCTTCATTGAGGTACTCCCTGGTAGAAAACCATTGCCTTGATAAGTCACTTCAGTTACTTAATTGAAGTATTGTATCCCTTGGGCATGCTGGTTAGGAAAAATTTAGAACCCTCAAACTAAGTGACCTTTTTACACTCAGTTATGGCATTTGATGATCCCTGCAGTCTACATGCATATGTGCTTTGTATACTGAATGGCTGATGCCAAAGGTATTTCTTAGGTCTCAGATCTCTCGAGGCAGAAGGGATCTTTCTATACTTTTCTTTCCTAAATGTTAAGGTAAAATATGAAGGATAAAAGAATTTAAGATGTTGACTTATTATCCCCCTTCCAGTTGTAAAAGACATTTTAATAACTTTTGTAGAATTTAATCAGACAGATCAGAACTCCTTGTGAATACAATTGTGAGCCAGTTTTTTGAATGCCGTTCTCATGGTGCCTCAGTCAAGCTTACCTGGTGGATTTGTGTCTGGCAGGGAGTGAAGAGCAAGGCCAGCCTACCCAACTTTCTTGACCACATCATTGCCTCGGTGGTAGAAAATAAGAAAACCTCAGATGCTTCAAAGCGGGCCTGCAACTTGACTGATACCCAGAAGGAAGTGAAGGAGATGGTGATGGGGTTAAATGTGCTAGATCCCCATACTTCTCACTCCTGGCTTTGTGATGGGAGGCTTTTGTGTCTCCATGACCCCAGCAACAAAAACAATTGGAAGATCTTCCGGGAGTGTTGGAAGCAAGGTCAGGTAAGCAAGAATAAGTCGTTCCAAGGGCCAATTCTCTGCCTGCCTACCACAGCTACCTGGACAATTCCAGGTCTCTCTTTTTGCCAGGGCGATTTAGACATAGTGAGGTTATTGTAATAGCCTTGCTACTTCGAGTTGTCTTGGGTTTTTAAAAGCAAGGAGATGGCCAGGCACTGTGGCTCACGCCTGTAATCTCAGTACTTTGGGAGGCCAAGGCAGGCACATCATCTGAGGTCAGGAGTTTGGCCAACATGGTGAAATCCTGTCTCTACTAAAAATACAAAAAAAATTAGCTGGGCATGGTGGTGGGTGCCTGTAATCCCAGCTGCTTGAGAGGGTGAGGCAGGAGAATCACTTTACCTGGGAAGCAGAGGGTGCGGTGAGCCAAGATCATGCCACTACATTCCAGCCTGGGCTACAGAGCAAGATTCCACCTCAAAAATAAATAAATAATAAATAAGTAAAAGCAAGGAGATTACTAAAAACACACTTTGCATCCTCTTGTTTCTAAGCTGTATAGTTGTGTGTTCTTAAAAAGGCAGTTGAAATTTCTGTTAGGTGGTGATCTGGCATTGATATCTTTAGAGAAAAATCCTTAAGTGTGATTTTAAGATGGGGCAGAGGAGGGGTTGGAGGTAGGTAGTACTTTTCTAGGCAAATGTTTTAAGGCCACACAAGTTTTTTGATAGTGTGATAACACTCCCTAGTTTAAAAACTTTAGCAGGTGCTTGAGGAAGGGGAGCTCATGGCATTGTCATTTTCAATATGAGGAAGTGTTCTCAAAGTTGGACTTGTCAGATTTTTGTCCTCTCACCTTAAAACAGTGGTAGGTATTAGGGCAACAGAAGTGATTTCCCCAGGGTGAGAATCAAGCATAACAATGGAGTAGAAGCATTTCCTTTCACTTTAGTTGACATGTGGAAATCCATGGATTATACAACTAGGAAAGAACAGTAGAGCTTCCTGGAGAAGAGGAGGCTCTCCTCAGGAAACCCTCCTATTCTGTCTCAGCCCTAGAGCTGGAAGTTTTTCCTAGATTGCTCTGATTGGGATATTTTTGTTTCCACAGCCAGTGCTGGTTTCGGGGGTACATAAAAAGCTCAAGTCTGAGCTCTGGAAGCCAGAAGCCTTTAGCCAGGAATTTGGAGACCAGGATGTAGACTTGGTGAACTGCAGGAACTGTGCTATAATTTCCGATGTGAAAGTTCGGGATTTCTGGGATGGTTTCGAGATCATATGCAGTAAGTAGCTTTTATATCTAGTTCAGTGATAGCAGACTGGAAAATAAGCATCTATATGCCCAGCTCTGCCCTTGAATAATAAATTATATTCTGGGGCATAATGGGACTTGAAAAAATAAATAAATAAAAAATTAAAAACAGACAGCCGGGCGTGGTCGCTCGCTCCTGTAATTTCGGTCTTTTTGGAGGCTGAGGCGTGGATCACTTGGGGTCAGGAGTTCAAGACCAGCCTGGCCAACTTAGCGAAACCCCACCTCTACTAAAAATACAAAAATTAGCTGGGCATGGTGGTGTGTGCCTATAATCCCAGCTACTCAGGAGGCTGAGGCAGGACAGTCACTTGAACCCAGGAGGCAGAGGTTGCAGTGAGCCAAGATGGCACCACTGCTCTCCAGCCTGGGTGATGGAGTGAGACTGTCTCAAAAATAAATAAATAAATAAATCCAAATTATACCCACTTGGTGGGAGAACATTCTGCCCTGATGCCAACTGTGTAGCTTACATGGCAATCACATGACTCCCAGAGCATGCCTGGACTTAATCATGTGATTCCATGGGCTGTGCAGAGCACTTTCACTCTGAGGAAGGGGGATAGAATCCCCATAAGATGGAAAAATAAGACACACACTAAAGTAGCAAGTGAGGAAAACAAAGCCCACCTTGTCCATTATGGGGGTTTACAAGTCTGAAATAAAAGGTTAATCTCCCAGGGCCAGGCGCGGTGGCTCACACCTGTAATCCCAGCACTTTGGGAGGCCGAGGCGGGTGGATCACAAGGTAAGGAGATCGAGACCATCCTGGCTAACATGGTGAAACCCTGTCTCTACTAAAAATAGAAAAAAATTAGCCGGGCATGGTGGCAGACACCTGTAGTCCCAGCTACTCGGGAGGCTGAGCCAGGAGAATGGCATGAACCTGGGAGGCGGAGCTTGCAGTGAGCCGAGATTGGGCCACTGCACTCCAGCCTGGGCAACAGAGCGAGACTCCATCTCAAAAAAAAAAAAAAAAAAAAAGATTAGTCTCCTAGGCTGGGCGCAGTGCCTTACGCCTGTAATCCCAGCATTTTGGGAGGCCAAGGCAGGCAGATCATCTGAGGTCAGGAGTTTGAGACCAGCCTGGCCAACATGGCAAAACCCCATCTCTACTAAAAATACAAAAATTAGCCGGGCGTGGTGGTGGTCGCCTGTAATCCCAGCTACTCAGGGAGAATCGCTTGAACCCGGGAGGCCAAGATCATGCCACTGCACTGCAGCCTGGGTGACAGAGCAAGACTCTGTCTCAAAAAAAAAAAAAAAGAAAAAAAAGAGGTTAGTCTCCTAAAAGTTACTGTTGAAAATCGGACACCAGCCAAACCAGCAGATGTTTGTGGGAGTATTCTCTGTCTTCCAGAACGACTACGGTCAGAAGATGGGCAGCCAATGGTGCTCAAACTCAAGGACTGGCCTCCTGGGGAAGATTTTCGAGACATGATGCCAACCAGGTTAGTGACCTGCGGTGGTGTCATCTTCAGAAGCCATCACAAAGTAATCACAGAAAAGTGAAATTTGTCTATTGGCTTTCTTCCCCTATAACAAGCTAAGTCATCTTTCCTGCGCTTTTATAGGTTTGAAGATCTGATGGAGAACCTTCCTCTGCCAGAATATACCAAACGAGATGGCAGGCTCAATCTGGCCTCTAGGCTACCTAGCTACTTTGTAAGGCCTGATCTGGGCCCCAAGATGTACAACGCCTATGGTATGAGGGAGAGGCTAAAATTGCTCTTTTGGGGGACTGTTGTTCTTATTTCAACTATAGAAGGATATCTGTGGTCAATGTCGGGTATAGAGATGATTGCAGGCAAGTGCTGGAGAAGTGAATAGTATCCAAGGTGGTCTTGAATATGTTTGCTTTTGTCATATTGGTTTTCATAACATCCATGTGGGCCCAGACCGTAAGCTTACATGTCTCCAGTAGTGAGGAAGTTTCCTGTTAAGAACTCTACCCAAGGAGCCATATTCTCGAGTATAAGAGACTTGACAGAATAATAATGAAGAGGTCTGGGTGCCATGCTACCCAGCCAGTGCTTTGTTAAGGCCAGTGATGACCTAAATCACAGTGAAAGCTCAGCTTTATCTGAATACGCCCTAATGCCCATATCTGTTTTGTTTTTCATGGAGAGATCGTTTTTTGGAGGTAGATTTGTTCCATGGCCAGTGTCAATGAGAAATCAGTCTTAAAACAGTATAAAAGAGATGAAAGTGATTTCTTCATAAACAAATAGACTTCACTCTCCTAATTTTACTCATTTAACAACACCCTTGAGCATGTTTTCAGATGTAGTGTCGATGTGGATTCTTCCGAATATTGGCCCTTCACCTTGCATATTTTCCTTTCTCCTTTAGGGTTGATAACAGCAGAAGATAGAAGAGTTGGTACAACAAATCTTCACTTAGATGTGTCTGATGCTGTTAATGTGATGGTGTATGTTGGGATTCCCATCGGGGAGGGTGCTCATGATGAAGGTATGCTTTCTAGAATCCACTGCTTTAGGATGGTGAGGCTTTGTCTTGGGAATACAGTTGGGTGTTTTCATCCTTAGGGCCAGTGGCTTTTCCTTTTTTTTTTCTTTTTCTTTTTTCTGTTTTTTTTGGGGGGGCGGGGAGGCAGAGTCTCGCTCTGTCCCCCAGGCTAGAGTGCAGAGGTGCGACCTTGGCTCACCGCAACCTCCGCTGCCTGCCGCGTTCAAGCGATTCTCCTGCCTCAGCCTCCCAAGTAGCTGGGATTACACCACGCCCGGCTAATTTTTGTATTTTTAGTAGAGACGGGTTTCGCCATGTTGGCCAGGCTGGTCTCAAACTCCTGACCTCAGGTAATCCGTCCGTCTCAGCCTCCCACAGTGCTGGGATTACAGGTGTCAGCCACTGCACCCGGCTTCTTTTTTCTTTTCTTATTCCCCTGGTGGCTTTTTCTTGTTTCTTCCAGGTCTGATGGGAAGTGGGTGCCCAGTGGATGTTGCTAGATAAAGGGGGAGGTTCTAATAGAGAAGAGTACTACTTTGCGTATCTTTGACTAGAGTCTCTTTCTAGAAATGCTACCCTTTTCCACTTTGTAGCCTCACAAAGAGAAATGAAGAAAGGGCAGAGTTCTGATCTGACCTATCAGCCAGATCAGCTGTGGAGTGACAGATGATAAAGCCAGGACCTTCATAAAAATGAAGCATAAAAGTGATATTTTGCTGTATTTATACTTCCTGCCATCTCAGTGTTAAAATTAATACATGTTCATTATGGAAATTTCAGAAAAAGGGATACTTTTTTAAAAGAAAATAAGTAACTCAAAATCTTAAGGTTCAGGGATAATTTCTTTCTTTCTTTGTTTTTTGTTTTTTTTTTTTTTTTTGAGATAGAGTCTCACTATGTTGCCCAGACTGGCTTCAGACTCCTGGGCTCTGGCATTCCTCCCACCTCAGCCTCCCAAGTTACTGGGCCTACAGGCAAGGCCACTGTGCCTCACTTTACATTTGCCTTTTTTTCTTTTCTTTTTTTGTTTTTTTCTTTTTTCTGCAACTTCTGCCTCCTGGGTTCAAGCAATTCTCATGCCTCAGCCTCCCAAGTAGCTGGGATTACAGGCGTGTGCCACCATACTTGGCTAATTTTTGTATTTTTAGTAGAGATGGGGTGTCACCATGTTGGCCAGGCTGGGCTCGAACTCCCAATCTCAGGTGATCCTCCCACCTCAGCCTCTCAAAGTGCTGGGATTATAGACATGAGCCACCATGCCCAACCTACATTTGCCTTGGATTCTGCACACCTGCAGCATTCATTATGGTGTAGGTCATTGTAATAGACAAGCATTAAAAGCCAACCCTCTTCACTTGGCAGTGATGCTTTATGCTTTGTAGGCTTAAATCCAGAATCCTAGTGTTTGAAGGGGTCTTGAGAGAATATACAGACTCCATATACTTGTAGCGGAAGATAACCTGCAAGTTAAACATAAGATATGGCAACACAGTTTAAGCAAAAAATATGTTTTAAGGGGAAATTATACCTCCAAAAATGCTGAATCTCTAATGAGTAAGGAAGGTTTAATGTTGTTCTGTGTGTACGGAGCTTAGACCAGTATGAATTTTCTGATTCTGCCTTAACATTATTCCAGAGATGGAGAAGAGTAAAAACTCAATTTGTTTAAATTGGACATTTCATTTCACTCAGTGGTACTGAAATGGCTGACTACATTGAAAGTGTCATTGTGCTCTTTTCAGAGGTACTCAAGACAATTGACGAGGGAGATGCCGATGAGGTGACGAAGCAGAGGATTCATGATGGAAAAGAGAAGCCAGGTGCTTTATGGCACATCTATGCAGCCAAGGATGCAGAGAAGATCCGGGAGCTGCTCCGAAAGGTACGCCCCTGGGTGGGCTGTGCTCCCAGCTCACATATCAAGAGTCTGGTTGCTGAGACACCCTATCTAGGGTTTCTCATGTAGAGTCCCTTGGCATTAAAGACCTGTTGGCCATGATACCTCTGGTGGAAAAGCCCAAAGGCTTGAATCCACACCTAGAGGATGTTGACTAGAATAAAGTTTTGCCATCCCCACCCCATCTTAGGTCATTGCTGCAGCAAGTTGGATTTATGCTGTTAATAATTTTTAATTTTCCCATCTTTGGATTTGATTATGGCTTCAGGTTGGAGAAGAACAAGGCCAAGAGAACCCCCCTGATCATGACCCAATTCATGACCAAAGTTGGTACCTGGACCAGACCCTCCGTAAGCGACTCTATGAGGAGTATGGCGTGCAAGGTTGGGCTATTGTGCAGTTCCTAGGTGATGCTGTTTTCATACCTGCTGGAGCCCCACACCAGGTGGGTTCCTGCTTGGGGGTTGGGCTGAACAGTTCCATGGGCTTTCTTATTTCTGCTTTTCTTGCTAATCTACCAAGAGATTTAAGTAGCTGGATTAGACTGATCTCTCTTATGCTGCAACTTATTTTATGCTTTTATTTTCTTCCTTGTAACATTAAGGCTCATTTAAAAAATTTTAAACAGGGCGGTCCTGGTAGCTCAACGCCTGTAATCCCAGCACTTTGGGAGGCCGAGGCGGGTGGATCACCTGAGGTTGGGAGTTCAAGATCAGCCTGACCAACATGGTGAAACCCCATCTCTACTAAAAATACAAAATTAGGCGGGCGTGGTGGCACATGCCTATAATCCCAGCTACTCAGGAGGCTGAGGCAGGAGAATCGCTTGAACCCGGGAGGTGGAGGTTGCAGTGAGCCAAGATCGCACCATTGCACTCCAGCCTGGGCAACAAGAGCGAAACTCAGTCTCAAAAAAAAAAAAAATTTAATGCAAGCTATTAAAGAAAAAGTGACAAGTCCTAGCTCAGCTACTTGTAGCATACTCTTCTTATCAATCCCCTTATCCTACCTTCCCAATCTAGTTTCTTTCCTCAGAGATAGCCTACTGTTAACAGTTTGGTGTATATTTTTCCAGAACATTTTCTGTGCAAATACTGATATTTTTATGTATTTCTTTTTTCCTTTTTCTTTTTTTTTGTTTTTTTGGTAGAGACGGGGTTTCGCCATATCACCGTATCAAGCCCAGGCTGGTCTTGAACTCCTGAGCTCAAGCGATCAACCTGCCTCGGCCTCCCAAAGTGCTGGGATTACAGGCATGAGCCACTGCACCTGGCCATTGCTTTTATTTATACATTTGCACTTACAGCTTTTCTGTGTTGTTATAAAAATGGAAATATTATACCTATTTCTCAAGGGTTTTTTTTAACTATATCATGGACATTTTCCATATATTATTGAATCTCTAATGTCTGATATTTCTCCTTTGCACTTTGCCCTTCTCAGGTTCACAATCTATACAGTTGCATAAAAGTAGCAGAAGACTTTGTATCTCCAGAACATGTAAAGCACTGTTTCCGCCTGACTCAGGAATTCAGGCATCTCTCTAACACTCATACAAATCATGAGGATAAACTGCAGGTAAATAACTCCTCCCTCTACCCCACTCTGTCTTCTCATTGCATACTCACATACATTACGCAGAAAGCACATTCTCCTTTCTGAGGGTATTCTCCGAAGGTCTAATTGTGGAGGAGAAATGATGCAGGGAAGAAGTTTGGGGATATGGAGTCCTTTTAGGAAGCATTTAATTTTTTTTTAAGTTTTTCTTCTTTTTTACAAAAATTAGCAGGGCATGATGGCGCATGCCTGTAGTCCCAGCTACTCAGGAAACTGAGGCAGGAGAATTGCTTGAACTGGGAGGCGGAGGTTGCAGTGAGCTGAGATCATGCCACTGCACTCCAGCCTGGGCAACAGAGCAAGACTCCCATCTCAAAAAAAAAAAAACCAAAAAACAGTTTTTCTTCCTTTTAATAGAATGGGGTCTATGTTGCCCAGGCTGCTCTCAAACTACTGGGCTCAAGAGATCCTCTCACCTCAGCTTCACAAAGTACTGGGAATACAGGTGTGAGCCACTGCTTAACCTAATCATTTCTGTTGTGACAGTCCTCATTTCTGTCCGTTTCAGAGTTATAGTATTACAAGTGTTAGTAACTAACTAGACTGACCTCCACAAACAGGTGGAAAAAGCACTATGGCAGTGTGTTCTAAGCATGTTTCTGAGAAGAAATATTGCGCTGAAGCTGCTTCTCATAGCAGATTTCTATGCAGACTCAATTTCTTAGAGCTCTGCTAGGGATTACAGTTCATGTCCCTAAGAACTGTATCCCCTTGTAGAGCAGAGCTGAACAATCAGATTAGGTTTCCTCTGCTCTTGAAATGGATTGGAATTTTAAGGGCAGAATTTCATCATTAATACACTTAGGTACTTTAGTTGCATAAAAAGAACAAAGAGGGCTGGGCGGGTGGATCACGAGGTCAGGAGATCAAGACCATCCTGGCTAACATGTTGATACCCCATCTTTACTAAAAATACAAAAAATTAGCTGGGCGTGGTGGCACACACCTGTAGTCCCAGCTACTTGAGAGGCTGAGGCAGGAGAATCACTTGAACCTGGGAAGCAGAGGTTGCAGTGAGCTGAGATCGCGTCACTGCACTCCAGCCTGGGCGACAGAGCAAGACACCGTCTCAAAAAAAAAAAAAAAAAAAGAATAAGGAAGCAGAATTCTCTAGGCTTTCACTGTGGCCTCTTTTTTTCTGGCATGCCTGTGGCTCAAGTGTATCTTTTTTGGTTGTTGATAGATCAGATTGAAGAGGTTTTGGAGTGCAGTGGCGTGATCTCGGCTCACTGCAAGCTCTGCCTCCTGGGTTCATGCCATTCTCTTGCCTCAGCCTCCCGAGTAGCTGGGACTACAGATGTCCACCACCACGTCCAGCTATTTTTTTGTATTTTTAGTAGAGATGGGGTTTCACCGTGTTAGCCAGGATGGTCTTGATCGCCTGACCTCGTGATCCGCCTGCCTCGACCTCCCAAAGTGCTGGGATTACAGGCGTGAGCCACTGCGCCCAGCCTGAAGAGGTTTTTCTTAATTGCTGGTAGATTCAATCACCTTCAACTCTGAGTCTGATGCACTTTTCCTTTCTTTCTTTTTTTTTTTTTTTGAGACAGATTCTCAGTCTGTCACCCATGCTGGAGTGCAGTGGCATGATCTCGGCTCACTGCAACCTCTGCCATCTGGGTTCAAGCAATTCTTCTGCCTCAGCCTCTCGAGTAGCTGGGATTATAGGCACCTGCCACTGTGCCCGGCTAATTTTTGTAGTTTTTTAATAGAGACAGGGTTTCACCATCTTGGCCAGGCTGGTCTTGAACTTCTGACCTCATGATCCACCCGCCTCGGCCTCCCAAAGTGCTGGGATTACGGATGTGAGCCACTGCGGCTGTTTTTTTTTTTTTTTTTTTTTTGAGACAGAGTCTCACTCTGTCGCCCAAATGAAAGTGCAATGGTGTGATCTTGGCTCACTGCATCCTTCGTCTCCTGGGTTTAAGTGATTCTCCTGCCTCAGCCTCCCATGTAGCTGGGATTGCAGGCATGCACCACCATACCCAGATAATTTTTGTATATTTTGGTAGAGACGTGGTTTCACCATTTTGGCCAGGCTGATCTCGAACTCCTGACCTCAGGTGATCTGCCTGCCTCCGCCTCCCAAAGCGCTGGAATTACAGGAGTGAGCCACTGCACCCAGCCAACCATAAAGTTTTTATACAAAGTATAATCAATGTTGGTGTTTGTTTGTTTATTGAGATGGAGTCCTGCTCCGTTGCCCACGCTGGAGGGCAGTGGCGTGATCTTGCCTCACTGCAGCCTCTGCCTCCTGGGTTCAAGCGATTCTCCTGCCTCAGCCTCCCGAGTATCTGGGGATTACAGGCACGTGTCATCACACCGAGCTAATTTTTGTATTTTTAGTAGAGACAGGGTTTCACCATGTTGGCCAGGCTGGTCTTGAACTCCCGACCTCAGGTGATCCACCTGCCTCGGCTTCCCAAAATACTGAGATTACAGGCGTGAGTCACCGTGCCCATCCAACATTGGTGTTTAGATAGAATGAGAATATAAAGGTAACATGTCACCTTATCCATAACACCTTTCCTGAGCTAGGGATGTTGGGTGTGTTTCTGCAGTCCCAGCCACTCAGGAGGCTGAGGTGGGAGGATTACTTGAGCCCAGGAGCTTTGAAGCTCTCATGACCTATGATCACCCCACTACACTCCAGCCTGGGCAACAGACTCTGTCTCTTTATTTAAAAACAACAGGCTGGGTGCGGTGGCTCATGCCTGTAATCCCAACACTTTGGGAGGCCGAGGTGGGCAGATCACAAGGTCAGGAGTTTGAGACCAGCCTGGCCAATATGGCGAAACCCCGTCTCTACTAAAAATACAAAAATTAGCCAGGCATGGTGGCGGGCGCCTGTAGTCCCAGCTACTCGGGAGGCTGAGGCTGGAGAATCGCTTGAACCCAGGAGGCAGAGGTTGCAGTGAGCTGAGATGGCGCCACTGCACTCCAGCGTGGGCAACAGTGTTAGACTCCATCTCAAAAAAAAAAAAAAGACCTTTCCTGACTACCCTGTTTAGAATAACAACTCCTGCTCCAGCACTACCAGTCCCACTTTCACTACTTTATTTTTCCTGTAGTATTTTCACCATCTGAGATATAGCTATAGATACAGATATAGATATATTTTTTTAATCTGTTACTTAACCCTACTAGAATGTAAGCTATTTAAGCTCTGTGAAGGCAGGAATTTTACATTTTACTCACTGCTTTTCCTTAGCACAATGTCTGACACATAGTAGGTATTCATAAATCTTTGTTGAAACAATGCAAAAAAATTAATGGAGAATAGTAAAAGAGGGACTTGGATGCCCATGACCCAGCTTAAGAAATTATAGCACACATACATATACAGCAACTACATGGTTGAAGCCCCCATGTACCCTTCCCCTTTGCATTTCCCCGCTTTTCCTCCCCAGAAATAACCTGTTTGCTTGTCAGCCCTTTAAAAGAAAGCTGTCTTTATTCTCTTCACTTTAATATGCCTGTTCACTTTTTTCAATAACTTTTATTGTGTGTTCCAATTTCACAGGTAATATATCCAAATCAGAAAACATATAAGCACGAAGGGAAAAAATAGGCCATAATCCTGCTTTCCCCTCTTTTGTTTTAATGCATCCTTATTAGCTGTAGAACCTTAAGGAAGCCTCTTAACCATATAAGGAAGCAAAGTTCTCCAGGTGTTCACTGTGGCCTTAGTTTCCGCAGTTTCTCCTCTGTAAATTGGGCATGATAATAATAGAACCTACCTCATAGGATTCTGTCAAGGATTAAGCAAAGGTCCACATAAAGAGCTCAGCAGCAGCGCCTGCCCAGGACATAGTAAGCACATAAATGATGGTGATCAGATAGCCTTTCACATAACTTCATTATTCTTTTTTGAGTACACACCTCATGCCCTATGTGATTTGTAAATGACTGTGGGGATTGATACAGGAACGCACAGTCCTTTTTGGGAGTTTCCCCACTAAACCAGTAGGCTTACAGTCAAGGTAGAACATACATTTGCATGGGGCTGCTGTGAACTGACTTTGCTGTACACCTTCTCTAGGTGAAGAACATCATTTACCATGCAGTGAAAGATGCGGTTGGCACCCTCAAGGCTCATGAATCCAAACTGGCAAGGTCCTAGGCATGGAGAAACTCCAAGCTCCCCTGCGAAGCAGGTCTTTCACTCACAACACTTAACAGGGAACGGCAGGGCTCTTTGCTGGAGCAGAGGCCCTTCACCCGGAGCCAGTGTGGTCAGTATTCCAAACTCTCCAGCCACTCTCTTCTACGCTGCCTCAACACCGAAGGTTGACACAGGAAAGTCGTACTGTTCACACACACAGTTTGAGACTCCAAGCCAAGAGTGCCACATCCCTATCCTGTGGCCTTTTGGAAATCCAAATTGCCTGAACATGGCGGGGCTTTCCTGCACATTCTCCTGATTTGAGATTCACGGGCACACCTTTCTTTTCTTTTCCTCTTGTGCCTAGTTAAGTGGGAATGTGTTTGGAGATAGGGGAAATCACATAACTGGTACAAGTATGGGGTAATTGCTTAAACATGCCTGGTGGAAGTCTGATAGCGTCTCTGCACATGACCTCTGACAAAGCCCATCCCAGGAGACGGGGTGAAGCCATTCCCCACACTCTCCTGTGAACACTGGAGTCTTGCAAGACCCAGGGAGAACCCACTGCTTTTCCCAGGAGGCTCCAGGATTAGGAAATGTGTGTATTTAGTGAAAAATAGGTTTGTAGTGAAATAGTTACTATTTCATGAAAGTAGATATTTTTAGAATTTTTGAAATACCACAGTTGTTTTCCTGGATTATAAGGAAAGGCACATTACATTTAGTCTTCCTTTCGATATAAAACTCTTTGAAGAAATATGATTTTTAGAAATCAGCTACCCATTATAGCACAAAATCAGCCAAAGCAGAATTTTTTAAAATTGGCTTTTTTAGGATTCTTTTTCTCCCCCTCCCATCTTAGTCTTACCTTGAGGGAACAGTCATATGAGAAGGAACTTTGTCACGTCTAAGCTGTGGTGTGTTCCCCATGTGTGTGTACAACACTGGTGACTCCAGGAACCATTTTCACCTATTACCAGTGTTCCCTGGGGACTCCTCTTAACGTTTCCAAATGGGAAGGACAGTTGATTTCCAACATGAGGTTTTTTGTTTTTTATCCAGAAATATTTTCAGCAAAACTTTCCAACTGAGTGGAGTCTGATTAAGGATTTATTTGAAAATGGTGGGATTCATTGGCCCATAGGTACATTGGAAAATGTATCTCTCTCCAGCTGTACTGTAGTGCCCTGCAGGCTGTTTATATGTTCACAGTTACTTTTTTTTTTTTTTAATGTCATTTAATGTAGAATACTTTTAATTTCACTTTCTGTATTTTAATTTTGTTGAAGGGCTGATTGGGATTTCCATGTTCTTATTAAAAATCTAACAAATCTGTTTGGAGTGGACTAAATTATTCGTGTACCAACCCTTCTAAAATCAACATCAGATTGGGAGTTGGGTTGGAGGTGGGGGATTCATTTCCAGGTCTTCATGACTGTGCTACACCCAGATATTTTTCTTTGCTTGTTGAGACTGTGCCATGTTAGGAGAAAGGAAAGTGCCAGGGTGAGGTCAGTATGGTTTGGGGAATTGGGGGTAAGGGGAAGGGGCCACATGAATTAGAGGGTAGAAAGAGAGACATGTTTCCCCATACTTTATGCTTTGTGAATGGAGTGGGAAAGTTGGGGTCCTCCCTTCCTGTGGCAGAGTCTGGGGGGAAGGGTCATGGTGTGTAGCCTCAGCAAAGTTGGACAGTCTGTGGTGGGATTCTTAAGCAGGCGTCCTGGCTGCCTACATGAAACGTGTGGCCATAGATCCACCTTAGAGATGGTGGGAGACACTCATGTGGGATTTATCAAGCAGTAATTAAAGTGTTTCATTGTGGGGTGAGAACAGACTGCATTCCAATTAGGAGATGCTTTCTGGAGAGGAAGTTGTAAAGAATAGCAAGAGGGGTTATCAGAGGCTGCTTTTCTGGAACGTTTTGGGAAACATCTTCCAAAGTGTTTGAACCTGGAAATATAATTTACCAGGTTAGAAATAGACCATTGTGTGGTTCAGGGATACTGAGCTTGAATAAGACCATGACTCTTTGAAATACACAGTTCTGAATGTGTCCTTTCAGCCCAGATGGGCACAGGTTGATGCTGTGGTCACCCGAAGGATTACACCTCAACATAAAGGGTAGAGGAATGCAGAAGCTTTAAAATGGGACAGGAAAGGAGAGCAATAGGGCTGGGGGTGTTGGTGGATGGTTGGAGGTTGGTTGCTTTCCTGAAGATCAGGAGGCAGGCTAGCCTACATTCTGGATATAAATGTCTTTAGAATCAGGACATTCACTGCCACTAGTGCTTGCTGATGGGGGTGGAACTGGAGCCCCAGGACCCTCTCGCAGCCCCTCTGTTTGAAAAGAAGGTTGACCCTTTGTTGTCAGTAACCACATTGAGAGCATAAAACTCTGTTCCGCTGCAAAGCTTAGGAGCTGACAACCTAAAAAAGCAGACCAGCAGCCCAGTGGCTCACACCTGTGATCCCAGCACTTTGGGAGGCTGAGGCACGTGGATCGCTTGAGCTCAGGAGTTTGAGATCAGCCTGGGCAATATTGCAAAACCCCATCTTGGCAAAAAAAAAAAAAAAAAAAAAAAAAAAAAATACAGGAATTAGCTGGTGGTGTTTTGGGCCTGTAGTCCCAGCTACTCGGGAGGCTGACGCGGGAGGATCATTCAAGCCCAGGAGGTGTGCTGAGATTGTGCCACTGCACTCCAGCCGGAGCGACAGAGTGAGGACCTGTCTCAAAAAAACAAAACATCATCTGGTCAGGGGAGATCCTCTTTCAACGGGGTGAGAAGGAGTGGGGTGGACAGGTGCGGCTGTACCTGTGACTCGGGAGCTCAGGTGGATGTCTTCAGGGCCTGTGATGAGGAGAGTTTGCGAGTCAGCAGTTGGGGGATGTAACCTGTTTAAAGTAGGCTTCCTGGGGTCATCTTAGCAGCATGACTTGGTGGCTTTGTGACTCTCAACAGATTATTGAGCCTTAAGCTTCTCATTCCCTTATCTTCAAAATGAGGGCATTTATAGCGCCTGCCTTATAGGGTGGTCAAGAGGATTCACTGGCAACGCAGTGAAGCTCTTAGCACAGGGGCTGGCACACAGTAAGCGCCTGATGTGGGCAGGGCAGGAGGTGGGCAGGGGTCGATTTCAGGATGTAACCATAGAGACCTCCACGACAACAGCCTAGGGCTTGAAACCCAAGAAAGATGAACAAGCGATTCGAGGAAGGCAGGGCACTGAGGGTCGGAGGCGCATGCCCGGCCACAGCAGGTGCCGGGGCGGGGGCGCGCCGCCGCCGCCGCCGCCGCCGCGGCCTCCCGGCCTCCCCTTTAAGAGCCGCCACCGCCCACGGCCCGCCGCTGCGGCAGGGACCTCCCCTTTAACGGCGGCGCTGGGCGCTCCGCTGCCCCCGCGGCGGCTGCTGCAGCGGCTGCTGCTGCTACTGCGGCTCCTGCTGCCGCCGCCGCCGCCGCTCGGCCTCAGGCAGCTGCATCCTCGGCCGGGCCGGGTCCCCGCCCCGCGCCGCGCCCGGCCCCGCCATGGTGTCCTGGATCATCTCTCGCCTGGTGGTGTGAGTGCGGCGGCGGCGGGGGGTGATGCGGGCTGTGATGGAGGGCGGGGGTGTTAAAGCCCGGGTGGACTTCTCCGAAGCTTCGTGCAGCAGAGTCACCTAAAGGCACTGCGTCCTTATTTGGGGCCCCCAGAGACATGGAGATGTGGCACCCAGGACTGGAGTGGGGAATATTAGGGGAGCGTGGCAGGCCTGGCTTCCCAGGGACCTCACCCACATTCTTTATTAATAACCTCTTTTATTTCTACCGTCCTTGCTCCTGCGCCCATCCTAGAGGCTGAGCAGCACGGCTTGCTTTAAAAGGGGAGGCAGGCGCGTCCCCTCCCCCACCTAGCAGGTCTGGGCTGGAGGAGATCCTCAGACCCGGGCCCTGTCCCTCTGAGGGAGGTAACAGGGTGATGGAAGAGAGTGGAGCAAGGCAGGGCCTCATCATCATTCCGCAGCTCAGAGCCATCACCAGGCCCCTTGGTCTCTCCCTTCCACTCACTGTCAGGAGACTGGGGACGAGGGCACATGCCCTTAGGCCCCCTAGGGAGGAAGTCTGGGTATCGGGAAGCAGAAATGCTCGGAGGACAAAGTGTGAGAGGTAACTGGGAGAGGGGATGTGTGTGCTCAGCCTGGGATTGTGGACCCCGCTGGGGGAGGACGCTCGGTGGCCTTCATTCCAGGCTGCCAGCCACACTGTGGAGCTGTGTCTCTGGCACCTCCCCGGGCCCCAGGAGGGAACACACACCATTCCCCACGACCCCAGACTTTGTCCTTGAGGATTCTGCTCCGCACTCCACTTGCACCAGCCGGTTTGGAAGTATCCCGCCTGTCCATGTGGAAACAGGCGGCAGCCACACATTGTCAAAGGGGCTGAGCCTGACAGGGGCTCCTCGTGGTTCTCGGAGCTATCCCCTGCCCTAATGAGGACACTGCCCCTCGGCCTCCACCGTTGGGGACCGACACCGGCAGCCCCACCCTGCTCCCTTCTTCCCATTCGGTGCAGCCAGGCCGGCCAAGTGCTTCTGTCCTGGTTTACTCTAGACTCCTTCTCTTGCCCCACCCACCCCAGGGGGAATGGAGGGGCCTCACGCCTCCATGTGGCCTTCAGGGTGGCTGCTTCTCTCTTGCCTGGGCAAGCCCCAAAGGGCATCGGTCCTCTTCTTTCCCGGCCTGTGTCTTGTCTGCATTCTGTACTTGTATCACCAGCGGGGCCCTCCCCTGAGCCCTGTCCCTGTGGTGTTTACATGGGGGAATAAGCCTCTTTGCCTCTCTCAGGGCCTCCTGCCCCTGTGCCCTCTGTTCCCTAGGGCCCCAGGGCCACAGTGGTACCTCTGCCTGCCAGGTAGGGTGCCCTGTTAGTGGTGTCAGGTTCCCTCGCAGAGCCTGGCTCTGAGACAGGGAGGTGGAGGGTAAGGGCAGATGGGTGTGAATGGGCATGAGGTCAAGAAGGAAGACACCCTGTGGCAGTGACCTGACGCCCAGTCTCCATGACATATTTGTGTGTAACCAAGGATCATGGCGCAAGGGACTACATTGGACCCTCTGGCCTCTGGGCCTTTCCCTGCCTCCGGGGCTAGAGAAAAACTGAACAGTGGAGCGGGGAGGGGGCATCACCCTACCTGGCTGGGCATGTTTCATGCAGCTTTGACCTTAACCCCTGACCTGAGTTCATCAGTCCAGCGGGGAGTTCTGTCTCTCTTCCCATTACTTACCCAGGGGCTGATGCGGAGCTGGGAGGGAGAGGCCACTGCCCTTGGCTGAGAGGCCCAGTAACCATGCCTGCCTCCCTAGGCTCATCTTTGGCACCCTGTACCCAGCCTATTCTTCCTACAAGGCCGTGAAGACAAAAAACGTGAAGGAATATGTGAGTGGATGACCCTTCACCCCCTACCCAACCCACATGGCACAGAGAGGGGAGGGCACTGGGTCCTATTACAGATGGGGGTGACTTTGCACCAACACTGTCAGCCACTAACAAGACCCACCAGCAAAGGAGGGCCCTGGGTGTCCCGCACAGCGCCTCCAACATGGCTGGCAGGCAGAAGTGGGGTCCTTGGTGTTCTCCCCAGCCCAGGCATGTTCGACAGGCAGAGTTGGGGTCCTGGGTGTCCCTGGCCCCTCAGCCCCGTGTCCCAGCCAGCACTTCCCTCTGTCCCTCAGGTGAAATGGATGATGTACTGGATCGTCTTTGCCTTCTTCACCACGGCCGAGACGCTCACGGATATAGTGCTCTCCTGGTGAGGTCCAGCGTCCCCTCCTGCATCTCAGGGCCCAGGGCCTCTGCCTTTCTCTACCCAGCCAGCCAAACAAAAGACTGGGCCTGGGGGTGAAGCTCCTCCCATTCCTGACAATTTCTTGGGGTCCTTGATATCTCCCCTCTCATGCCTAACTTGACCTGCAGAAGAACAGACATAGTAGTGCCAGGCGAGGGGGCTCACACCTGTAATCCCAGCACTTTGGGAGGTCTAGGTGGGTGGATCATTTGAGGTCAGGAGTTTGAGATCAGCCTGGCCAACATGGTGAAACCCCATCTCCACTAAAAATACAAAAAAAAAATAGCTGGGCATGGTGGCGCCCCTGTAATCCCAGCTACTAGGGAGGCTGAGGCAAGAGAATTGCTTGAACCCAGGAGGTAGAGGTTGCAGTGAGCCGAGATCGCGCCATTGCACTCCAGCCTGGGCAACAGAGTGAGACTCCGTCTCAAAAAAAAAAAAAAAAAAAAAACAAGGAGTAAGAACAAACATAATCCCCATGTTTCTTTCTGGCGGCAGCCAGAGCCCCTCAGTGGAATTCAGGAAACCCGCTTCTGCCATGCTGCCTGCGACCTTAGGCAGGTCCCAGCTCTCGAGGCCTCAGTTTCCTTATTTGTAAAATAGGCATATGATTCATGCCTATAAACGCTGGATACTTGCATTTCCAAGGCATTTTCCAGGCTGTACTAGACTACGTATGTATGAGCACTTTGAGGACAGGGAATATGTCTTAATCATCTGTATATTCACAGCAGGAACTCAAAAATGTTTACTGAATGATCAGATACCCCTTGGAAGAGGGGACTAATAACACAGTTCATCGGAACTCAAGAAGAGAATTTTACCAAGGGGGAGAGGACAAGGGATCATTACATTTATAGATAAGACCCTTGCATTTGAGAAAAATAGTTTTAGAAGAGGAAAGAAATGGAGAGATGGGTTAAAAATTGAGGGTAAATGCCGGGTGTGGTGGCTCACGCCTGTAATCCCAGCACTTTGGGAGGCCGAGGCAGGCAGATCACGAGGTCAAGAGATTGAGACCATCCTGGCCAACATGATGAAACCCCGTCTCTACTAAAAATACAAAAATTAGCTAGGCATGGCAGGGCGCAGTGGCTCACACCTGTAATCCCAGCACTTTGGGAGGTCGAGGTGGGCGGATCATGAAGTCAGGAGATCGAGAGCATCCTGTCCAATACGGTGAAACCCCATCTCTACTAAAAAACAAAACACAAAAAATTAGCCGGGCGTGGTGGCGGGTGCCTGTAGTCCCAGCTACTCTGGAGGCTGAGGCAGGAGAATGGTGTGAACCCAGGAGGCGGAGCTTGCAGTGAGTCGAGATTGAGCCACTGCACTCCAGTCTGGGCAACAGGGTGAGATTCCGTCTCAAAAAAAAAAAAAAAAAATAGGTATTATGGCACCTACTTGTAATCCCAGCTACTTGGGAGGCTGAGACAGGAGAATTGCTTGAACCCAGGAGGCGGAGGTTGCAGTGAGCCGAGATCGTGCCACTGCACTCCAGCCTGGCAACAGAGCAAGACTCAGTCTCAAAAAAAAAAAAAAAATTGAGGGTAAAGGCCGGGCATGGTGGCTCCTGCTTGTAATCCTGGCACTTTGGGAAGCCAAGGCAGGAAGACCACTTGAGCCTAGGAGTTTGAGATCAGCCTGGGCAACATAGCAAGACCCGCCTATTAAAAAAAAAAATTGGCCAGGTGCGGTGGCTCATGCCCATAATCACAGCACTTTGGGAGGCCGAGGGGGTGGCAGATCACCTGAGGTCAGGAGTTCGAGACCAGCCTGACCAACATGGTGAAACCCCGTCTCTACTAAAAATACAAAATTAGCCGGGCGTGGTGGCGCATGCCTGTAATCCCAGCTACTCAGGAGGCTGAGGCAGAAGAATTGCTTGAACCCAGGAGGCGGAGGTTGCAGTGAGCCAAGATTGTGCCATTGCACTCCAGCCTGGGCAACAAGAACGAGACTCTGTCTCAAAAAAAAAAAAAAAAAAGATGAGAGTAGGGCAAGGGTGGTGAGGTGAAAAACAAAACTGAGGGTAGTAAATATAGATGCCTTTTTTTTCTTTTTCTGAGATAGAATCTCACTCTGTCATTCAGGTTGGAGTGCAGTGGTGTGATCTCGGCTCACTTGCAGCCTCTACCTCCTGGGCTCAAGTGATCCTCCCACCTCAACCTCCTGAGTAGCTGGGACCACAGGCACATGCCACCACACCTGGCTTATTTTTTATTTTTTGTAGAGATGGGGTTTTGCTGTGTTGCCAGGCTGGTCTTGAACTCCTGGGCTCAGATGATCCTCCCACCTTGGCTCCCAAAGTGCTGGGAGATTACAGGCCACTGTGCCAGGCCTATACATGTGTCTTGACACAGCAAAAAAGAGAGCTTTGATGAAGGCTTTGTGAGGACATAGGTGACCTGAAGGAGTTTGTGACCAGAGGAGAAGGCACTATGGGGACTGAAGGGCAATCCTGGAGAAGTGAGGGTCGTGTCACGGCGGGGCAGGAGGGTCCAGAGCAAGCTAGAGAAGTCCCAGGCCTCTCGATGATAGGGAGGGCAGAAAGGGAAGGGGTGAAGACCCAGGTGTGGGCCTGCACAGTCGAGAGTTTCCCTTGGTGTTGACCCTAGGGCAGAGGAAGGGGGGTTTTCTCTAGGAGTGAGAGGGCTAGGGCTTGGGGAGAGGATGAGGCAAGGAGAGTCACTGCTGGGGGAAATTCCTTCTAGTGTCACTGCTTACCTTCCTGTTTGGAGCCTCAGCTGAGCCCTCCAGACCCTTTCGGATTAGAAAGGAGCAGTCCCATGAGCCCCATGGGGACCCCAGTGCACTAAGAGTGAGGGGCTGTGCAGGGTCACTCATGGGGCCGGTGCTGCTGGACACAGGGCACCTCCCAACTCCCTGCCCTGTACTCTGCGCTTGCCCCTGTCCCAACAGGTTCCCCTTCTACTTTGAACTGAAGATCGCCTTCGTGATATGGCTGCTGTCCCCTTACACCAAGGGCTCCAGCGTGCTCTACCGCAAGTTCGTGCACCCAACGCTGTCCAACAAGGAGAAGGTTTGCCCCCACTCTCAGCTCACCTCCCAGCCTGCCCCCAGCCAAGGCAGTCCAGAGCCTGCAGCCTCATACAGACTGGCCCTCCCTGTGGGGCCCAGAGCCCCAAGTGACCTGGCAGGGCTGCCGTGGCCTCCCGAAGCAGGCAGGGGCCTCTGTCCAGGGGTGAACAAGGGTAGGGCAGGACCTCTCCTCTTCTCCCTTCCCCTCCAATCCCATAGGAGATCGACGAGTACATCACGCAGGCCCGAGACAAGAGCTATGAGACCATGATGAGGGTGGGCAAGAGGGGCCTGAACCTTGCCGCCAATGCTGCAGTCACAGCTGCCGCCAAGGTGAGATGGGGGCAGGCTCGGACTCCCAGGGCCCCTGCCTTGTACAAAGGGCCCTGGCCAGGCCCCTTTGCATCCACCCTGTACTCGGGGCTGTAGAGACTCTGGGCTCATGCAGCTGGAGGCTCCAGTCCAGGCTCTACTGCTATCTGGCCAAGTCACTTTGATTGTCCGGCCATTTCCCCATCTGTCCCCAGAGGCGAAGTGTGGCCCTGCCCCAGCCCTCAGCTCTGTCTGTGTGGGACTGGGTGAGGTCAGTGTGGGGAGGGCACCGAGCCTGGGGCTGCTGCCAGCACCATGGTGACCTCTATCTCCACCCCGCCCCTTCCCCCCGGCTCTCCCGGTGCGTGGTGGTGACCCTAGGGCCAGGGGGTGCTGTCAGAGAAGCTCCGCAGCTTCAGCATGCAGGACCTGACCCTGATCCGGGACGAGGACGCACTGCCCCTGCAGAGGCCTGACGGCCGCCTCCGACCCAGCCCTGGCAGCCTCCTGGACACCATCGAGGACTTAGGTACAGGCAGGGCCCGGGGTTGGGGTGGGGCCCCAAGGGCAAGGAGTCCAGATGGGAAAGATTCCCCCACCTCCTTTTCTCCCTGCACCCAGGAGATGACCCTGCCCTGAGTCTAAGGTCCAGCACAATCCCGGCAGATTCCCGGACAGAGGCTTCTGAGGATGACATGGGAGACAAAGCTCCCAAGAGGGCCAAACCCATCAAAAAAGCGCCCAAAGCTGAGGTGAGGGCACTGGCCAGAGCTTGGGGAAACAGGCAGGGGGTGGCGGCTCCAGGCTGAGCCCCATCTTCCTCCTTCTTTCCACAGCCACTGGCTTCCAAGACACTGAAGACCCGGCCCAAGAAGAAGACCTCTGGCGGGGGCGACTCAGCTTGAGCCCCTCCACCCCCGCAGGCTGCAGAGCAAGGATGAAGCCTCAGGAGGGGCCTCAGACCCAGCCCCTGCTCCACACTGTGCCAGTAGCCTAGGTGTCTCAGGCCCCTGGGCCCCTCAGATGGCCATTTCCGGTGCCTGCCCAGTGGCCACTCTTCTGGAAGGGGCTTGGAAAAGAGGAAGGAGGCCCAGCTATGGGGGTTGAGGGTAGAGGGTGGACCAGAGGCTGAGGACTGAGCCACCCAAGGAGGTGGGGACTGCTTAGCCTCCACTGCTGTTCCGCTGCAGCCCCGCCCTGCCCCACCCACCCAGTGCCTTGCTGAAGCCCATAGCCATCCGCTTCTCAGAGGCCCTATCGTGTCTCCACTGCTCGCCTTGGTTTGGGAGCAGGGAGGGGGAAGTCCTAGCCCAGATGGACCAAGGACGGGCCTGAAGGCACATGGGGGAAAGGGAGCACACGGGGAGGACGTTGGGGACCCTGGGTGGGGCCTCCAGGTGCAGCTGTGGATGGAAGACAGGGGTTGGCCTGTGCTTCAGCGACCAGGATGGCCAGGCCAGAGCTGCAGCTGGGGGCTCTTTTCCTGGTCATTGGGTGGGGCTGAGTGCCACATGTTCCCACATTAAAAAGGGGGGTCCAGGGCTGTGTGAGTGTGTCTTTCTGGGTCTAGGGCTCGGGGGAGTTTGGGTCAAGGACTGTCCCTCCAGCAGTCGCGTCCTCCCACCCTGAGCCCCACAGTCATCTGGCCCTTTCCCTGCTCAACCCTCCCTCCTAGGCTCTGAGCCTCAGAGGACCCAGCCCATGAGAGAATGGGCATCTGGGGGGCCTCTCACCTGCTCCTATGAGCTTGCTCCCTTTTAGGTCACCCCATTGCCACCGTGCCCCTGGGCTGGACTCCCGTGCTCCTCAGGGCCCACCCCTGCTCTGTCTGGTACAGGCCCCTGCTGAGTGGGCCCCTCTCCTCTGCCCCTGGGGTCCATCCCCTCTTGCCCAGAGTCCCCATCCTGTACCAAGCAGACTGGGCCCTAAGACCCCTGGCAGAACCCAGCCTCTGCTCACACCTGCCCCAGCTTCTGCCACGGCTTCAGTCAGGGCCAGGAGGAACACATGAAGGAGAAAGAGAGATGCAGGAGCCGCGGGGCTCCCGGTTCCTTGGGAAGAGGGTGCCCATTGGACCTTTGGCACTGGATGAGCCAATAAACCAAACTCTGGCACCTCATTTATTTTGGCCTCTGTGCTTTGTTCTTGCCACACCAGCTGACAGGTGGGAAGGACCTCAAGTGAGAAGCAGGGTTCAGCTGGGGGAGTGGGGAGGCCAGCCTGTGACCCACAGGAGCTCTGGTGCCCAGCTAAGAGATGGGCTTGAGGGGGCTCAGTCTGGGAAAATGGTTTTGGGACTCAAGATAAAACCAGAGGCCTAGGCTGGGCGCAGTGGCTCATGCCTGTAATCCCAGCACTTTGGGAGGCTGAGGCGGGCAGATCACGAGGTCAGGAGATCAAGACCATCCTGGCCAACATGGTGAAACCCCATCTCTACTAAAAATACAAAAATTAACCGGGCATGGTGGCGCGTGCCTGTAGTCCCAGCTACTTGGGAGGCTGAGGCAGGGGAATTGCTTGAACGTGGGAGGCAGAGATTGCAGTGAGCCAAGATCGTGCCACTGCACCCCAGCCTGGTGACAGAATAAGACTCCGTCTCAAACAAAACAAAAAACAAAAACCACAGAGGCTTAGCTGGGTGTGGTGGCTCACACCTGTAATCCCAGCACTTTGGGAGGTGGAGGCAGGAGGATCCTTGAACTCAGGATTTTGAGACCAGCCTGGGCAACATGCGAAAATCACATCTGTATTTTTTTTAGGGGGGGAAACTGAGTATTGCCAAGGCTGGAGTGCAGTGGCGTGATCTCGGCTCACTGCAACCTCTGCCTACCGGGTTCAAATGATTCTCATGCCTCAGCCTCCCAAGTAGCTGGAATTACAGGCATGCGCCACCATGCCCAGCTAATTTTTGTATTTTTAGTAGAGACTAGGTTTCACCATGTTGGCCAGGCTGGTCTCGAACTCCTGACCTCAAGTGATCTGCCCGCCTCGGCCTCCCAAAGTGCTGGGATTACAGGAGTGAGACACCGCGCCCAGCCACGTCTCTATTTAAAAAATAATAATAATAAATAAAAACCAGAGGCCTAAGAAGGGCCAGGGGCCCCAACCCCAAGGACTGTCTTTTCCCTCAGAATCTTACCCCAAGTCTTCAGTGGACCTTCTGGTATCCAACAGAAAGTACTAGGTGTAGGCTCTGGGGGACAAAGATCCCAGTGAGGCCCCCAGGGGACAGAGGATAGGATATGGAGCTGTGGGGCAGGCCTCGGGGACTGTGCCTAGAAAGGCCAAAGGGGGCTGAGCCAGAGACGTTGAGCGAAGAAGCAGAGATGGGGAAGACAGGACAAGGGCTTGTGGAGAAACCAGCCCTGGGGACAGAGAGGGAACCAAGGGCTGAGACAAAGAGGCACAGCCTGTGTGGCACCAGGAAAGGCAGGGGTCCAGCCCTGACTACTGGGCTAGGTTGGAGGAAAGGAGGAGAAGGGAGCTGCAGGGCACGGGGTCCGAGCCCTGGGACGCAGAGCCAGAGCTCCAGGGGCCAAGAAGCACAACTGACTGGGGATGAGCCCCTGGGAAGCCGGAACCCAGGGGGAGGGAAAGGCTGGCAGAGGAGCAGAGGCAGGTACGGAGGAGAGACTGACAAAGGAAAAGAGCCGTGAGGGAGGAAAAAGGGGATCAGAGAAATAGCTCAGCCTGTGGAAGGAAAATGAAGGAAGCAGACCATGGGGTGGGTAGGGGGTATGAGTAGGACCCAGACCCAGGCTCTGGACCCCAAGTTTGGCAAAGCGCCCCTACACTAGGCTTTCCTCCTCCTTCCCTGGCATCACAGGGCATGTGCACCTTCCACACTTGAGCCAAGCTAGCCAAGAGCCCCCTGAAGTGAGGTCACAGTGGGGGATGTGAGGTGTCCCTTTTGTCTTTCCTTGGAATCCTCCAGTCAACCAGCCCTCTGAGGGGCATCACCTTCACCATCAGCCTCTCAGCAATTTTGGCTCATTTTTCCATCGGAAAGGAGAGGAAGCTACCACAGTAAAATTTAGGGGAGGGATTCATTCTAGAAAAATCCCCAGAGAGTAAGATGCTGCAGTCCCACGCTAACAGCTACCATATGCCCAGGAAACCAGGTTAGGCGCTCTTTAACCTAAATCTCATTTGCTGCATACCACACACACACAAACACACACACTGGCTCACACTCAGGAGCATGCTCACATCTACAGTGACTGGTGGCTAGGCAGGTCACATCCAGATTCTGCATTGTCAAGCTCTCCGTGCACATCAGGGGTTCCCTGTGTCCACAGGAACATGCTCAGATTTCCAAGCTCATTGGTTTGTTGCTATGGAAACATTCAGGCTTCTAGAACTCTGGGCACAGGGCCTGCCCCCTGTGGTGCAGAGGAGAGACGAGATGGAGGGTGACAAGAAGAATGGGTGGAAAGGCTCCTGGGAAAGAGGCTGGCTGGTGGCACACATCTGGGCCTAGGTGACCCCTTGCTGTCCCCTCATTCCCTGGGACAATCTCCCCTCTCCCCTTTCCCCTCTGCCTCCGTAGATCTCTCCAAGCCAGGGTAGTGGGAAAGAGATGTCGGAAATAGGTGGATGGCCAGCGCTATGTGGAGGGTGCTCGATCACTGCCTGGGTCCCCAGGAGCCTTTGAGAGGTATTAGCTTTGGGTAGGGACTGGGGCAGGCTAGCGCTGGGTCCCATGCCCAGGCCTCATTGGGATCGCTGGGCAGCCCTCCAGGCCTGAGGTACCTGACTATAACAGCCTCAGGTCTCTAGCTTCTTCAGCTGGCCCCCCCTCCCTTTCTTGTGGGTGCCCTACACCCAGAGAACCTGCTTAAAATGGGATTTCCAGGCTGTGACGTCAGAGGAAAGCCAGCAGCTCCATCCAGCCTCTGCCAGCTCTCCCTTGATCGGCAGAGCTGAGCCCAGCTTTGCTTGGCCTGGAGGGAGGTACGGCGGGCACAGGAGGGAGGGCCTTGGGGGCTCTGAGCCATGGTCCCCATATCTGTGGCATCCAGAATGACAGGGAGAGGCTGTTTGCAGGCCCAAAGCCCCTCCTGGCTTCCCCACTATCTTCAATTTCCTCCAGTGCACGATCACCCCCCTCCCACATCCCCCCAGTTTCTCCCTCTCTGAGCTGGGTCAGGTCCGTCGGGAGGAGGAGGGCATCTCCTGTCCTTACCGGACAGCGGCTTTTGTGTGTGTCCTGCCTGAAACGGTGCCATATCCAGGCTGGAGGCGGCGAGGGGTGAGAGGGATGCCTGCGAGGATGGAAAAGCCCACTAGGTGGCGCAGCTGCCTCCCTATGTGGGATTCCCCGGCCCCGCGGACAATCCTCTCCCGTGGCTAGTAGGCTCCAGGTTTGGTGAGCAGAGTGCCTCGTCCTCCGCTCCCTGGAGTTGGAGGTTCATGAAGAAAGCACTCTTGTGGGTGAACAGGACAGCTGTGGGTTCTCCAGCAGTCTCCCCCTAAGCCCAGTCTGTGTGCACACATACTGCCCCAGGAGATGGTCAGACCTAGAAGAAGCCCCCCACTTGCAGTGAGGTTCCAGCACCCAGCACCCTCCCCCGAACAGATAAATTGCCAAGCTCACTCTGGGATGATTTTTTTTTTTTTTTTTTTTTTTGAGACAGAGTCTCGGAGCTCTGTCGCCCAGGCTGGAGTGCAGTGGCGCGATCTCGGCTCGCTGCAAGCTCCACCTCCTGGGCTCACGCCATTCTCCTGCCTCAGACTCCGGAGTAGCTGGGACTACAGACACCCGCCACAACGCCCGGAGAATTTTTTGTATTTTTAGTGAAGACGGGGTTTCATCGTGTTAGCCAGGATGGTCTCGATCTCTTGACCTCGTGATCCGCCCGCCTCGGCCTCCCGAAGTGCTGGAATTACAGGCGTGAGCCACCGTGCCCAGCCTTTTTTTCCTTTTTAATAGAGATGGGATTTTGCCATGTTGGCCAGGCTGGTCTCGAACTCCTGGCCTCAAGTGATCTGCCCACCTCCTGAAGTGCTGGGATTAAAGACGTGAGCCACCGCACTTGGCCCCAACCTGGGCTTCTGAAATGGCATCTAGAGAGGCTGCTGGAGCTGAATTCAGGGTCAAGAGGGGAGAGGGACCCCTGAGGCAGCAAGGGATGGGGAACTGGGGCGGGGAGGTAGGAAGGAGAAGTTGGGTCCAGAGGCAGGGAAGCTCATATAGCTGTGGCATTCCCTGGATATGGTCTCCCTGATGGCCACAGTGGCAGTCCCAGGCCTGCTCCAGGTGCCACCTGACCCTCCCTGTATTTTCATCTGGGGTACTATGGAGTTGAAAAAGACAAAGTCAGGCCAGGCGTGGCATGGTGGCAGACACCTGTAATCCCAGCTACTTGGAGGCTGAGGCAGGAGAATCGCTTGAACTCGGGAGGCGGAGGTTGCAGTGAGCTGAGATTGCGCCATTAACTCCAGCCCAGGCGACGATGTGAGACTCCATCTCAAAAAAAAAGAAAAGTAAAAAATAAAAGAAAAAGATAATAAATAAAAGTCCCTAGTCTCCACATCCTGGAATCCCATAGTATTCTTGCAGGGGCTGGGGGTGAGGCTCCTCAATGATCTACCTTTCCCTGACCTTTTTCCCAAGTTGACCCTACCAGCCCTGCATCCCCTATGAATTACCCTCTCCTTTTGTCCCAGCCAGAAAGGTGATCAATAAATAATGCTGCTTGAAATATTAATGGTGAGTTTTACACCAGCATCCCTTAACTGTCTGTGCCTGTCATTTTCCTGACAGGGAAATGCATGGTCCTCCAGACAGCTCATTCCTGTCTTGGCCAACAGAGGGTCTTTCTTTGCCAAGACTTCACCCCATTCCCATCTCAGCCAGAATCATGATTCAGTCCCATCAACTAAGAAAAGGAAGTATCCCCCAGAGATCACCTCAGTTAGCACCTCCAACCCAGGAAGGGTGGAGTAAGCTAAGCCAGGTAGAAGCCTTCCTGATACCTCAATTTCCCACGGTGTGATTGAGATCCCATTTCCTCTGTTCCATGTCCATCCTGGGCCTGCCAGGTCCAGCTTTCTGGGTGGCCAACTCAGAATAAGACTGCAGCCTCCCTGCCCGCTCCTGGATTATTTGGAGTCAAGCAGAGGACATTTGTGTGCTCCTAGACTCCTCGAGCCCAGGTCACTCTCACCTGGTTTTGTTCTCCTGGAAGAAGGGGAGGAGTGGGAAGGACAAGGAGGTGGAGAGGAGGAGCATTGAAACTCTGGAGCCCAACTTACCCAGTACCAGTTCCCTGCTCTGCAGAAGCCATGACCGCTCAAATCTATTTTTTTTTTTTTTTTTTTGAGACAGTCTTTCTCTGTCACCCAGCTGGAGTGCAATGGCATGATCTCAGCTCACTGCAACCTCCACCTCCTGGGTTCAAGAGATTCTCCTGCCTCAGCCTTCCAAGTAGCTGGAACTACAGGTGCGCGCCACCATGCCTGGCTAATTTTTGTATTTTTAGTAGAGTCAGGGTTTCACCATGTTGGCCAGGCTGGTCTCAATCTCCTGACCTCAAATGATCTGCCTGCCTCGGCCTCCCAAAGTGCTGGGATTACAGATGTGAGCCACCGTGCCTGGCCTCAAATCTTTTTTTTTTTTTTCCTGGAGACACAGGGTCTTTCTTGCTTCATTGCCTACACTAGAGTGCAATGGCACAATCACGGCTTACTGCAGCCTCAACCTCCTGGGTTCAAGCAATCCTCCCACCTTAGCCTCCCAAGTATCTGGGACCACAGGCACACACCACCACGCCTGGCCAATTTTTTTTTTTTTTTTTTTTTTTTTTTTGAGAGAAGATGGCCTTTATTGCAGCACGAACCAAGTGAGGAGGACTGCATGTCAACAGCTCTCCAGGAGCCACCAAAGGTGAGGGGCCCACCCTGTCCCTGCAACAGGCCCCCCAGGGGCTAGAGCGCAGCTCCCCCCAGGAAGGGCGAGGGGTTCTTGTAAACAGGGGCCCAGACAACACAGAGAGGGGCGGCAGCATCATCAGGTGCAGTTTGCTACAAGAAAGATTGTTCTTAATTTCAAAGATGAGACACCGCCATGCCTAGCCCTGCCCTCCCGCATGCTGGAAGGCTCTGGAAGCAGCTCCTGCCTGCCTGGGGAGTTAGGCCCACCCACTGCCCGTGAGCCTGGCCCAGGCACACTGCAGCCACACAAGAAACGTTGGCAGCTGACTCCATATTTCAGAAACACAATTAGAAAAGGACTAGGCCAGGCGTGGTGGCTCATGCCTGTAATCCCAGCACTTTGGGAGGCCGAGGCTGGCAGATCACGAGGTCAAGAGTTCGAGACCAGCCTGACCAACATGGTGAAACCTGTCTCTACTAAAAATACAAAAATTAGCTGGGTGTGGTGATGCATGCCTGTAATCCCTAGCTACTCAGGAGGCTGAGGCAGGAGAATCGCTTGAACCCAGAAGGCGGAGGTTGCAGTGAGCCGAGATCGCGCCACTGCACCACTGCACTCCAGCCTGGGCAACAGAGTGAGACTCTGTCTCAAAAAAAAAGAAAACTGGAATGTTACATTTTTCTCCCATACATTAAAAAATAAGAAAAAACGAACACTTTGACTGTAGATGCTGGTAGGTGGCATCTGACTTTAACCTGAAGTTCTCCTTGGAATCCTTTTCTGCCTGGCGCTCTGCCGTCCACAGTCAGCCCCAGCCCCAGGCCCCCCTCACTGGAAGATCCTGGCCCATCTCAGAGGAGGGCGGGACCCTGCGGAGTGCCTGGCGAACAGGGCAACCACTGGGAAGACATGGACTGACTTTCCTGTCAGGGTCTGTGACCTTCAGCAAATGGAAAAGGAAACAGTAACAGAAGACGGTGGCCTCCTGCCGGGACCTCAGCGGGAGGTTTGCTGGTGAAGGTTCTGGGTGAGCTGGAGATGGGTGATAAGGTGGGCTTGCTGGGCGGTGGCCTCAGGCTGTTCCTGGGCACCTGTCACATAGAGCCCTGTGGGCACACTGTGGGGCCCCACACCCGTCCCCGGGTTGTCCTGATACATAAGAGCAGAGACCCTGGAAGAGAAACCCGCTTGCTCCGTGCGACACAGGGCTCCCAAACGCTTCCCTGTGGAATCCTGCTCCCGAGGACACCTTGTCTTGCTCCACGGAACCCTTTCCGCAGCACCCCCTGGAAACACAGCAGCTGGGAACAAACTCTGCATGCCAGGAATGAAGCCCTTGGCTAAGCCAGAGACTCATCAGTGCATGGATGGTCGTGAGGGGTGAGGACAGGCCCTGGGGCGGTGCTCAGTCCTGGGGACACCAGCACTGTCCTGCTCTGACCCACAGGTGGGAGGAGGATGCTGTGCTCCCAGAGTGTCAGGCCGGGAGGATGACTCAGGAGGACAGAGGCCTGGAGCTGAGGCTGTGCCCAGAGCCGGTGTGGGGAGGGGCGTGGGGGCCTTCACAGAAGCAGCTCAGAGAACTGAGGTTGGAATCCTGCCCCAAGCATAGGTTTCTGGGACGGCAAGTGCCTAGACAAGGCAGGCGACATGACAGTCACTGGGCTGGTCCAGAAACAAGGTGCTGAAGACATTGTTGAAGAAGGAGAGATGGTACCTGCAGATGGTACTGCTCGCTTGCAGTCAGGGTTGAAGTTCACCTCCAGGATCTGCAGCTGCATCACCCGCTTTCCATCTGGATGGTTGTCCCACTTCAGCATGAGGTCGATGGCATACATCTGGCCAATTTTTTAAAATGATTTTTTGTAGAGACAGGGGTTGCCCTATGTTGTCCAGGCTGGTCTCAAACTCCTGAGCTCAAGGGATCCTCCTGCCTCGGCCTCCCAAAGTGTTGGGATTACAGGCGTGAGCCACCGCGCCCGCCCCACTCAAATCTTTGCATGCACATTTCCTTCTGCCTGAAGCACCCTTGTTTACCTGCTTCACCTGGTCAGCTCCTGTGTGTGCTTCGAGTCTCAGCTCAAAGTGACTCCTCCACCCCACTGCCAAGTCGTCAGATGCCCCTCCAGGCCCCTGACATACCTGTCCTTTCCCCCTGACAGCACGCATTGCCCTGTGTGCCCATTGCCTGCTTCCCAGTCTGTTTATCCACCAGCCTGAAGGCTGGGGCATAGACAATAGGCCCAGCTGGCTCCCCAGTGTTTGCCCAGCATCTCCAGCACGGGGCCTGGCACACGATAAACACTTGGCACATTTGTGTGGAATGTTACAAGGATGCCCCTGCAGCAATCTTCCCCTCCTGGAAAAACAGCAACCTTCAAACTTCAGTGTCTCTCAGCTGAGCTGTTGCCTACGCCCGAGGATGAGTGTCTGCGCTAAACAAGAGCTGCCCGGATCGGCTGCCCTTGCCCTGGCTGCCCCAGCGTGTGCCCACGCTCACTTGTGCTCCTTTTCTCTCTCTCACACACAGATGGGAGTCAGCTTTCCAGCCACATTCAGTTCTCACTTTAATTCAAATGCTAAATTGGGAAGAAGAGCAGCTTCACACTCTCGATTTAGCCTGGGAGAGAAAAAGTGAGACAGCCTGGATGTTGCCAGGGAAAGGAGAAAGAGAAAGCAGGGTCTGGGGTTGGAGTGTGGTGGCAAATGTACCAGAGCCCAAGGGAAAACAATGAAAGCCCCACCACCCAGCTCCTAAAAGTAAACCACCCAGAGCTCTGACCCCAGGGTGGCCCTTAAAGCCTCTTTCCTCCAGCAGGGCAACCCTTCCCGGCATTATCTCCATCTGGAGAGGGTGTGATGAGGGGCAGCAGGGGAGTCTCTGAATATTAAAGCTACCCAGAGAGGGAGATGTTGCTACTTTGGTCACTGGTAGTAGGAAACCATGAGGTCTTTCTTAAATCTGACTTTGATTCCCCTTGTGAGAGCTACAGGTTATGATGAATTAGAACCCTGAGTCCACAAACAGATATTTCCACATCAATGTTCACAGCAGCATTATTCCCAGTCACCAAGAGGTGGAAACAACCTCCGTTCATCAGTCGGTAAGTGGATAAACAAAATGTGGTATATATATATATACAATGGAACATGATACATCCTTAAGAAGGAATGGGATTTTGACACATGCTACAGCATGGATAAGCCCTGAAAACATTATGGCAGGTGAAATAAGCCAGACACAAAAGGACAAATATTGTATGATTGCGCTTACATGAATACCTAGAATAGTGAAATCCATACAGACAGGAACTGTAATAGAGATTAGCAGGCAGCCGGGCATGATAGCTCATACCTTTAATCCCAGCACCTTGGGAGGCCAAGGCGGGCGGATCACTTGAGGCCAGGAGTTTGGGACCAGCCTGGCCAACACGGCAAAACCCTATCACTACTAAAAATACAAAAATTAGCTGGGCGTTGTGGTGCACACCTGTAGACTCAGCTACTCAGGAAGCTGAGGCAGGAGAATCGCTTGAGCCTGGGAGGCAGAGATTGAAGTGAGCAGAGATCATGCCACTGCACTCCAGCCTGGGCAACAGAGTGAGACTCCATCTCAAAAAAAAAAAAAAAGCAGGGATTGCAGGGAGGAAGGAACAAGGAGTTATTTAAAGGGTGCAGAGTTTCTGTTTGGGATGATGAGAAAGTTCTGAAAAGGACAGTGGTGATAGTTGTACAACAGTGTGAATGTACTTAGTGCCACTGAATTGTACACTTAAAATGGTTCAAATTGTAAATTTTTGTGTATTTTACAATAAAATATAAACATTAATAATTAAAATTTTAGGCCAGGCACTGTGGCTCACGCCTGTAATCCCAACACTTTGGGAGGCCAAGGTGGGCGGATCATCTGAGGTCGGGAGTTTGAGACCAGCCTGCCCAACATGGAGAAACCCCGTCTCTACTAAAAATACAAAATAAGCCCGGCGTGGTGGCACATGCCTGTAGTCCCAGCTACTTAGGAGGCTGAGGCAAGAGAATAGCGTGAACCCGGGAGGTGGAGCTTACAGTGAGCCAAGATCGCGCCGTTGCACTCCAGCTTAGACGACAGAGCGAGACTCTGTCTCAAAAAAAAAAAAAAAAAAATACAGTTGTGTCCTGCCACAACAGCCCTCTCTGCAACTGGACCAGAGGGAAACTGGATCCTGTAAGTTCTAGACCCCTTCCTGTGCCTGCTTTTAGGAAGAGAAGTGCTGCCTCTGCCGGGAGTATAGCTGAGACCTTTCTGAGGATGTTCCTAGGGACAGGAGCAGACCCTCCTGCCCTTATGGCTATTTGTCAGCATGATCGTGGATGGAAGCACTCTCTCTCTCCTGTGCTGGGCACCAGCTTCCTTCTCACTCACGCATGTTGACTGTGGCTTAAAACAGGGTTCCCATATGGAGGGAGTTGATAGGAAGATGGTTGGAGGAAGGAAAAATGACAGGGCCCTTCCATCAGCCTCCCAACCACCCTGCTGCCACTGTACCCGGGGAGATGGATGCTCCTTTGGGCTGGGCAGCTTGTCAGTCGGCGTGGGTGTCAGCTTTTCTGGCTGTCTTTCTGTCTCTACCTAGGAGGCCCCTGCAGGAGCCCCTGTGATAGCCGGTGCTGATGCATCCAGACCCCACCCTCTCTCCTGGACCATTGCATGGGTGCCTGCCGGTCTCACCATCTGCCCTCCCTGTGCCCCCCACAGCCTCCTGCGATGATTTTTTAAATGACAAGTTGGCTGTCTGACTGCCTGGGAAGCACTTCAGGGGGTGGGAGCTGGATCAGGGCCCCCGCATTCGCTGTGCTTCCCCCATGACAGCGTGTGTCACACTGCTCCAAGTGCTTCTTAACGTCTGTCTCCCCCACTGGGCTGTGAGCTGCCAAAGAGGGGGACCCTCCTTACCACTCTTTGCATCTTTAATGCCTAGAGCAGAAATGATGTTTGATAAATACTTGCTGAATGGATGAATTTAAGTGACCCGTTCGTATGTCTGTCTCCCCTACCGGACTTGACTCAAGAACCCTGCAGGGTGAAAGTGAAAGCTTCATCTGATTCATTCTGGGGTCCCACAGAAGAGTTCTTGGTAGGAGCTGGGGTTCAGCCGGAGGGCTCTGAAGCCAGGCTGTCTGCATTGGAATCCTGGCTCCACCAGTGGGCAGCTCTGTGCCCTGGAGCAAATCGCCTGCCCTCTTTGAGTACGTTTCCTCATCAGTGAGATGGGGGTGAGGATGGCACCTGCCTCATAAGGCACTGTGAGGACAAACGCCCATCAAGTGTTTAGCACAGAGCCTGTCACATGGTTAACGTGTATTGGGGTGAGGGCGGAGGTAGAGAATGTATCCAGAGATTAAGGAAAATCAGTGGAAGCAAGCAGAATAGATATTATTGCTGTTTTTCCTGCATCCTGGTGTTTGTTGGAGTGGAAGTTGGAGGTGAAGCCGGTGCCAGAGTGGGGTGACCCCAGGGGCTGCCTGCCCCCTCCCTCCCCATCCCCCGCACCAAGGTCTGCAGGACCCAAGCTCACCCACCAAGAAGCTGAGCAGCCCCGGCGCTGGGCGGTGGTAAGGGGCCAGAAATAACCGCCGTTGCTATTCCTGCCTTTCTGGGCTGGGTGGAAACGCTGCCTTTCTAATCTAAAGGCTGCTCTCGACTTCCTGCACATCAGTGGGCTCTTATGTAATGCTCCCCTCCCTCTCCTGCCCAACGAGCTTCCAGAGATTTCTGCAGCCGGCTGGCTTTACTGCACACTCAGCTGGGGGTAGGGGTAGCAAAGAAACCACCAGAGGCTGGATTGTCCTCTGAGCCCAGGGTCCCGCCAGCCTCAGGCCTGGGAGAGAGACTGGCCAGCACAGAGCAGAGGGATGGATGTCCAAGGGCAGCAGCCTTGTTCTGCATCTGCAGGGCACTGCGGGACAGAGAACACCCACTTCCACCCACTCCCTCTTCCCTTTACAGACCCCTGCCCCCGAGTACAGACTGTGTCCCTCCCAAGTGCTGATGCCCCAAGGTCTTCCATTGTAGGCCTAACCTGACTCTGCCTGGTGCATCACTCCCCAGGCAGCCTCTGGGGACAGGAGCCCAGACCCCAACTCTCCCAGGCAGGACCCCCCCACCCCCGTCACCAGGGGCTCAATCCTCTGTGATCTCTTCCCTGCAGCCCCTAGATCCCGTCCAGAGCACGCCAGGCACCCTCTTCAGACGCCCTGCGCCTCAGACCTCAGCATCACACTGCACGGCCCTTCACCTAGCACGAGACCCAGGGCTGTCCTCTGGCATCTTGAATGAGTAGATGAGACGGCTCACACTTCAGCACTCCAGGACGATCCTCCCTCTCTCTCCCTTGTCTTCCTCATGCTGCCCCCTCTCACCCACCCCCTCAGGGCACTTTCTGTCCCATCTCATGCCTGGCCTCCTCAGGTTTCTTCTCACCCCTCAAAGCCCTCCCTGGGGTAGGAGCAGAACTGCCCCAGACCCATTCAAGGCCCATCAGCCTTCGGTTGGAAAGTCGGTCGGAAAGTGTGACAGGTGCCCCAGACAAACCCCAAGAGAGTCACTTCCTGAGCCCCGGGCTGGCCACGTGCAAACCACGGCCTGAACAGTGCACTTGGGTGCTGACGTAGCCCAGGGCTGGGGAGGAGGAAGCAGCAATGGAAAAAGGGGCTTGTTTTCCTCTGAGAGCTGCAGCCGGCTCAGCCCTGGGTCGGGTGTTGGAGATGGGATGGTTCCACTGGCTTTCTCCTGGAGCCTCAGCGGCCTTGTGCAAGCTCAGTTCTCTCTCCCCTCTGCCTCCTCCTCCTCTCCTGTTTGCAAGGAAAGGTCTAAGTGCAGATATCAGCTGAGGGCCTCTTACCTTTTCCCCGGCTTCTGGTATCAGTCACTTGGCCAGAAAGGTCTGAGAGCCCCAGGTCATCCCTAAGCATCCTTGAGGCCCAGTAGGCCCCTAGACCAGGGTGCAGAATGACTCGGAGCCTTCCTTACCTCCAACATGGTTTCCTGCAGGCCCCAGGCCGGTTGTTTCATCTGGGCTGTTGGTCACAAGTGGGGTTGCTCACTAGCCCCAACTGAGATTTGGCTCCTCGGGAGGGGCCAATTTTTTCACCGTCTCCTCCCTTTCCTGTCCCCACAATCACAGCAAACAGAAGTATGCCATTGGCCAAAAGATAAGGCCAGAGGGGAGTGAGGTGACTCAGATGCCCCAGCCTTGTGGCTGAGAAGCCAGGTCAGCGGCATAACCCTATCTAGGGAGGTGACTTTCAGCCCTTTTCATGACAGGCTAAGGCCTGGGCAGCATACACGGTTCTGAGCTCAGCTCCTCCCACCGTTCCTAGGTGGAAGCTGCCTTCCAGGGGCTCACACCACAGGGGCTGGGCAGGGTTGGGAAGGGCCACCTTCTCCTCTCTATGAGCTGTGAGGACAGAACAAGGGAGAGAGGGGGTGGACTGGTACATTTGGCTCTGCACAATTCTTGCTGTCCACACCTTCACCTGAGGCCCCAGAAAGATCACAGCCAGACTCCCTTCCCTCCTGAGGCCTTTGCAAGGCTGGCCCTCTGCCTGCAATGCTCTCCCCACCACACCCCTCTATGCAGTCAGTTTCCTCTCCTCTTTTTTATCTTTTATCGCTGCATAAATGCCACCTCCTCCAATATGCCTTTCCCTCACCTTCCTAGTATATCAGCCACACTCACCATGATCTGAAATTATCCTTTTTATTTGCATAACTGTTTATTTCTGTCTATCCCACTAAATGGTATTTTCCATGAGAGCAAAGCCTCACGGCAGAATCTCTAAGACTCAGCACTGCACCCAATACACACAGTGGGCAATAAACCTTTTCAAAAGAATGAATGTTTTATTTAACTTTACCTTCTGCTACTTCCCAAGAGGAAATCTCTCTACTCTAGCCCATTTCGTCACCTTCCAGCCTCATTTTCCCCAGACAGACCACACATGGGCGCTCCTGGCCAACCCACCCCCAAGCCTGGCCTGAAACAGCTTCTCACTTCCCCACCACAAAGTTTGGGCTTTCTCACGTTCCTTCTCCTCCAAAATCTCTTCATTGTCCCTGACCGTCTCCCAGCCCCCTGGAATCTCTCCCTCCTCTTATCTCCTATGTCCCTTAGTGTCACTGAGTTTTGCTGGCTAACAGGGCTGCTTCCTTTCTATTCTTTATTCTCTTGTAACATAGAATCCAGGCTCCCTTCTACCCAGCTGTAAGCTCCTTAAAGGCAAAGGCCTATGCCATGGATCTTATTCCCAAACCTTGACTGCAGTTAGTCCTCAGGGAAGTTTTTATTGTTGTTGATAATGGGTGTTCAACTGGTTAGGTTGTGAGTAAGAGAAACTAACTGAGGATGTTTTATTTTATTCAATAAAAAAGGAATTCATTGGCCTGCATAACTAAAAAGCTCAGGCTGAGTCCAGGGACCTTCTGTACGTTTGTCTCTCTCTTCTGTATGTCTGTCTCTTCTCTCTGACTTCCCCTGCATTGGCTTCATTCTCAGGCAGGCTCTCCAGGCCTGTGGGCGAGACGGCCTCCAGGCTTACATCCTATTGGCTTAGTACCATCAGGGAAAGGGAATTTCCCTTTCCCAAGAGTTCTGGAAAAAGTGATTCTCATTGGCCTGGTTTGGGTCATGTGCCCATCCTGACTCAATCACTACAGCTAGGGAAATGAACCACTCCTAGGCTAGGCCACCCCTGGGTGGATGGCCAGGCCCAGGGAACATACCTACTTATAGATGTAGAGTGGGGGCTATCTGCCCCCAATCACATGGATTAGGGTGGCTCCCCAAAGGAAACTGCTGGCTGGGGAATAGTAATAAAAAGAAAGGGGAATTGATGTTGGTCATGCAAAACAAAAGATGTAGACGTAGACTATGAGAATTTCCCATGCTGAGCTTCAGCAAGAACCTGACAATACCTTAGGTGAGCTGCACAGGAGAATCATCGGGGAACAGGTTTGCCCTGGCTGGGGCAGAGGATGTTCTCTCCCAGTCTGGGGGGCTCTCCAGTGACAGCACAAGAATCCCAGGCCGATACCTCGGCTCAGTGCTGCCACTCGCAAGCTCGGGAAGATTGTGATGCAGCTGGTCCAGGGTAAAACCTGTCTTTTTCAGATCTCCACAGGCGATTCTGCTGCACAGTCAAGGTTGAAAAATGCTGCTCTAGTAAACGTTCTACTGCAGCAAGATGGATTCAGATCAACTCTTAGGGATTATGTCCCCTGTGATAGGATTGGTATGTTTTTCCCCATCTGCACAGCTTTCCAGAAAAGGGTCACTGGAGTTTTCTTGGAGGCTGAGGATGGGTGGGTGAACTGTGGATGACCCTATGGATCCAAAGCCTCTGAAAAGAACAATAGCCACTGTTTGTCGAATGCCAATTGCAAGGCAGGTACTGTGCGTTGGGACTTGACATATGGCAGCCCGCATAAATTTCAGTCCTCACAACAATACTCCCATGTGGGTATTATTACTATTATTTATTTATTTGAGACACAGTCTCGCTCTGTCGCCCAGGCTTGAGTGCAGTGTTGTGATCTCGGCTCACTGCAAGCCCCACCTCCCGGGTTCACGCCATTCTCCTGCCTCAGCCTCCGGATTAGCTGGGACTACAGGTGGCCACCACCATGCCCGGCTAATTTTTTTGTATTTTTAGTAGAGACGGGGTTTCACCGTGTTAGCCAGGATGGTCTCGATCTCCTGATCTCATGATCCGCCTGCCTCGGCCTCCCAAAGTGCTGGGATTACAGGCATGAGCCACTGTGCCCGGCCCCATGTGGGTATTATTAACATTAGCCCCATTTTACAGTTGAAGAAAGTGAGACACAAAAAGCGTGGCTGGCTGGGCACGGTGGCTCACGCCTATAATACCAGCACTTTGGGAGGCCAAGGCAGGTGGATCACCTGAGATCAGGAGTTCAAGATCAGGCTGGCCAACATGGTGAAACCTGGTCTCTACTAAAAATACAAAAATTAGCCAGGTGTGGTGGGGTGCACCTGTGGTCCCAGCTACTAGGGAGGCTGAGGCAGGAAAATAGCTTGAACCCAGGAGGCGGAGGTCGCAGTGAGCCAAAATCGCCCCATTGCACTCAGCCTGGGTGACACAGGGAGACTCTGTCTTAAAAAAAGCAAAAACAAACAAGTAAACAAAAAGCTTGGCTGGCTGGGTGCTGTGGCTCACACCTGGAATCCCAGCACTTTGGGAGGCCGAAGTGGGTGAATGGCTTGAGCTCAAGAGTTCAAGACCAGCCTGGGCAACACGGTGAAACCCCTCTCTACGAAAATACAAAAAAAAAAAAAAAAAAAAGTAAAAGCCAGGCATGGTGGCAGGCACCTGTAGTCCAAGCTATTCGAGAGGAGGAGGCTGGAGGATCACTTGAGCCTGGGAGGCGGAGGTTGCAGTGAGCTCGCGCCACTGCACTCCAACCTGGGTGCCAGCGTGAGACCCCGTCTCAGAAAGAATAAAAACATTAAAAAAAAAAATTTGGCTAAGGTACCCTACCAGGGAGTGGCAAAATGGACATTCAGACACAAGACCATCTGCGCTGCAACAGCCTGGCCTTCCTGCCCTTGCGGCAGGAGTCCTCTGAGAGGCGAATCACTCCTGCCCCAGTGGACAACTCGGTAGACAGTGGGAGTGAGCCCCCCACCTCCCCAGCGGACTTGAGACGGCAGGCTCCGAGACGAGGGAGTCCTGGTTCATTAAGTTGGTTTTTATAAGAAAACATGTTTGGAGGGGGGACAGCCACAGAGGGATTAAGTCCAAGAAAGTTACACCCTCCCCCACCTAATCCCCCTGACCCCGACCTCCAGAGGCTGTTGGGGTTCACAGAGGCCCTCACCTCCTCCCTTCCCTCTCGGTGTCGTCAAGCACCCTCCTTCCCCACATTCTCTTTCTGCTTTCTTTTTAAATCCAGAAAAAAACAGCACCTCCTCTGGATTCAGAGCTAGAGCAGGAGGAGCCTTCCCTTCCCGGAATCCCTGTTCCCTTTGGGGTGCGCAATTGACTGCGTCGTGGGGGCGGGGAGGGCTTCCCTGTTCGCGTTCGGCCCCAGGGAGACCTGCGGGAATCGTTCTCCCCCGCCACCACCCACCCCCTGCTTCCTTCTCCCCCTCGCCTTGGCCAGGCTCGGGGTGAGGAGTGTTATCCCGGAGTCTGGGCGCCTCGGCAGTGACGGCTCCCCAGGGACTGCAGGGGGAGCCCGGGCTGCAGCGCCTGCTCAGTTCGTGCTCACTGCGTCGAAGGCTCCCCCGGCCTGGCTCCGCGCCCAGCGCCGCATCCGGGAGGGGGAGCGAGGAGGCGGCGGAAGAGCCCGCGCGGCCGGAGTCCGGGGCTGGGAGTGGAGAGGGAACCTCCAGGGGGCAGCACCGAGCCGCCAAGCCGGTCCTCTCTTCGCGCCCAGCCCGGGGTCCCCAGATAGCCCATAGGGAAGCCCCACTTTCGGATTCCCGCAGTGTGGGCCGGCCCTCCACCTGGACTGGATAAAGGGGGGAAAGTGACCCCTCACCACAAGGACCATTATCTCCTGGTGAGAACAGGAATCAGGTCTCTCTTGGGGCAATCAGCTTCCCCACTTCGGTCCCCCAAAGGTGGGCTCTTTGCCGGCGGGGACTAGGGAACAGCCTTTCGGTTCCGGAGGAGCACAGGGGACCCCAGGCACCAGCAGCCCCATCCCACCGACAGGTGGCAGAGGCAAGGCAGCTCACTGCTATACAGTGTCCCAAGAACCAAGTGGCCGTGACTTCCTATCCTCAGTTTCCCAGCGACACCCGGAAAGACACCGTGCCATAGGTCGAGGCCCGGGGTCAAGGCCCCGCCTCTCCTGGGCGGCCCCTGCCCAGGCGGGCCCAGCCGCTCCTCCCCCGCACTCCCGGCTCGCTCTCACGGTCCCTGAGGTGGGCGGGCGGGCCCTGGATGACAGCGATAGAACCCCGGCCCGACTCGCCCTCGCCCCCGCTCTGGGTCTGGGCTTCCCCAGCCTAGTTCACGCCTAGGAGCCGCCTGAGCAGCTGCGCGCCCAGCGCCACACGCCCCGAGCCCTCCCCGCCTGGGCGTCCCCGGATCCCGCGAGCGCTCGGGCTCCCGGCTTGGAACCAGGGAGGAGGGAGGGAGCGAGGGAGCAACCAGCTGCGACCCGGAAATGCCATATAAGGAGCAGGAAGGATCCCCCGCCGGAACAACCCTTATTTGGGCAGCGCCTTATTTGGAGTGGCCCGATATGGCCCGGCCGCTTCCGGCTCTGGGAGGAGGGAAGAAGGCGGAGGGAGGGGCGGGGGCAACGCGGGAACTCGGGAGCTGCGCGGGTCCCGGAGGCCCCGGCGGCGGCTAGAGCTCTAGGCTTCCCCGAAGCCTTGGCGCCTGGGATGCGGGCGCGGGCGCGGGCCCTAGGGTGCAGGATGGAGGTGCCGGGCGCTGTCGGAAGGGGGTCTTCACGTCACTCCGGGTCCTCCCGGCCGGTCCTGCCATATTAGGGCTTCCTGCTTCCCATATATGGCCATGTACGTCACGACGGAGGCGGGCCCGTGCGGTTCCAGACCCTTCAAATAGAGGCGGATCCGGGGAGTCGCGAGAGATCCCAGCGCGCAGAACTTGGGGAGCCGCCGCCGCCATCCGCCGCCGCAGCCAGCTTCCGCCGCCGCAGGACCGGCCCCTGCCCCAGCCTCCGCAGCCGCGGCGCGTCCAAGCCCGCCCGCGCCCAGGGCGAGTCGGGGTCGCCGCCTGCGCGCTTCTCAGTGTTCCCCGCGCCCCGCATGTAACCCGGCCAGGCCCCCGCAACTGTGTCCCCTGCAGCTCCAGCCCCGGGCTGCGCCCCCCCGCCCCGACACCAGCTCTCCAGCCTGCTCGTCCAGGATGGCCGCGGCCAAGGCCGAGATGCAGCTGATGTCCCCGCTGCAGATCTCTGACCCGTTCGGATCCTTTCCTCACTCGCCCACCATGGACAACTACCCTAAGCTGGAGGAGATGATGCTGCTGAGCAACGGGGCTCCCCAGTTCCTCGGCGCCGCCGGGGCCCCAGAGGGCAGCGGCAGCAACAGCAGCAGCAGCAGCAGCGGGGGCGGTGGAGGCGGCGGGGGCGGCAGCAACAGCAGCAGCAGCAGCAGCACCTTCAACCCTCAGGCGGACACGGGCGAGCAGCCCTACGAGCACCTGACCGCAGGTAAGCAGTGGCCTACGCCGAGGGGGAACCCTTTCGCCACCATCCTGGCGTCCTGTCCTTCACCGCAGGAGTGCTCCTGGATCTTAGGATGAGAGCCGGGTTTCCCTTTCATTCCTCGCATCCCCAGAGTCATGTGTTAGAGGGATGCCAAGGGACCCCACACAGCCCACCCCCTGCCCTCATCCCTAGCGGAGCGCAGAGGACCGAGCTTTTGTTTTGGATGGAGAGCTCTGGAGCTGCGTGGGTGGGTGGAGGGGGAGGGCTTGTTTTGATGAGCGGGGCTGCGCCCCCCACCTCCAGTAAGACTTGCCTTGCCTTGCTTGCCGCCTGTCCCCAAGGAAGGACCGTGATCCTTGGCCGTGGATGTCCCGGCAGCCCGGGTTTGGGGGCGCGCACTAGCCGCGGCCGTGGGGGTGCTGGCGGGAATCCCTCGCCCGCACAGCCGCCGCTGCGGAGCGCTGCGAGCTGCAGTGGAGGGGGATTCTCCGTATTTGCGTCAGCTGTTGTTGAAATGGGCTCTGCCACTGGTGCGGGTCCAGGAACATTGCAATGTGCTGCTATCAATTATTAACTACCTCGGGAGTCAATGGTAGCCGGCCCGGTCTCTTGCCTGGCAGCTCGGGTCGTCCTCGTCCTCCAGTGACTGCTTTCCAGTAACCAGGCCTCCCGCTTCTCTCTCTCCTGCCAGAGTCTTTTCCTGACATCTCTCTGAACAACGAGAAGGTGCTGGTGGAGACCAGTTACCCCAGCCAAACCACTCGACTGCCCCCCATCACCTATACTGGCCGCTTTTCCCTGGAGCCTGCACCCAACAGTGGCAACACCTTGTGGCCCGAGCCCCTCTTCAGCTTGGTCAGTGGCCTAGTGAGCATGACCAACCCACCGGCCTCCTCGACCTCAGCACCATCTCCAGCGGCCTCCTCCTCCTCCGCCTCCCAGAGCCCACCCCTGAGCTGCGCAGTGCCATCCAACGACAGCAGTCCCATTTACTCAGCGGCACCCACCTTCCCCACGCCGAACACTGACATTTTCCCTGAGCCACAAAGCCAGGCCTTCCCGGGCTCGGCAGGGACAGCGCTCCAGTACCCGCCTCCTGCCTACCCTGCCGCCAAGGGTGGCTTCCAGGTTCCCATGATCCCCGACTACCTGTTTCCACAGCAGCAGGGGGATCTGGGCCTGGGCACCCCAGACCAGAAGCCCTTCCAGGGCCTGGAGAGCCGCACCCAGCAGCCTTCGCTAACTCCTCTGTCTACTATCAAGGCCTTTGCCACTCAGTCGGGCTCCCAGGACCTGAAGGCCCTCAATACCAGCTACCAGTCCCAGCTCATCAAACCCAGCCGCATGCGCAAGTACCCCAACCGGCCCAGCAAGACGCCCCCCCACGAACGCCCTTACGCTTGCCCAGTGGAGTCCTGTGATCGCCGCTTCTCCCGCTCCGACGAGCTCACCCGCCACATCCGCATCCACACAGGCCAGAAGCCGTTCCAGTGCCGCATCTGCATGCGCAACTTCAGCCGCAGCGACCACCTCACCACCCACATCCGCACCCACACAGGCGAAAAGCCCTTCGCCTGCGACATCTGTGGGAGAAAGTTTGCCAGGAGCGATGAACGCAAGAGGCATACCAAGATCCACTTGCGGCAGAAGGACAAGAAAGCAGACAAAAGTGTTGTGGCCTCTTCGGCCACCTCCTCTCTCTCTTCCTATCCATCCCCGGTTGCTACCTCTTACCCGTCCCCGGTTACTACCTCTTATCCATCCCCGGCCACCACCTCATACCCATCCCCTGTGCCCACCTCCTTCTCCTCTCCCGGCTCCTCGACCTACCCATCCCCTGTGCACAGTGGCTTCCCCTCCCCGTCGGTGGCCACCACGTACTCCTCTGTTCCCCCTGCTTTCCCGGCCCAGGTCAGCAGCTTCCCTTCCTCAGCTGTCACCAACTCCTTCAGCGCCTCCACAGGGCTCTCGGACATGACAGCAACCTTTTCTCCCAGGACAATTGAAATTTGCTAAAGGGAAAGGGGAAAGAAAGGGAAAAGGGAGAAAAAGAAACACAAGAGACTTAAAGGACAGGAGGAGGAGATGGCCATAGGAGAGGAGGGTTCCTCTTAGGTCAGATGGAGGTTCTCAGAGCCAAGTCCTCCCTCTCTACTGGAGTGGAAGGTCTATTGGCCAACAATCCTTTCTGCCCACTTCCCCTTCCCCAATTACTATTCCCTTTGACTTCAGCTGCCTGAAACAGCCATGTCCAAGTTCTTCACCTCTATCCAAAGAACTTGATTTGCATGGATTTTGGATAAATCATTTCAGTATCATCTCCATCATATGCCTGACCCCTTGCTCCCTTCAATGCTAGAAAATCGAGTTGGCAAAATGGGGTTTGGGCCCCTCAGAGCCCTGCCCTGCACCCTTGTACAGTGTCTGTGCCATGGATTTCGTTTTTCTTGGGGTACTCTTGATGTGAAGATAATTTGCATATTCTATTGTATTATTTGGAGTTAGGTCCTCACTTGGGGGAAAAAAAAAAAAAGAAAAGCCAAGCAAACCAATGGTGATCCTCTATTTTGTGATGATGCTGTGACAATAAGTTTGAACCTTTTTTTTTGAAACAGCAGTCCCAGTATTCTCAGAGCATGTGTCAGAGTGTTGTTCCGTTAACCTTTTTGTAAATACTGCTTGACTGTACTCTCACATGTGGCAAAATATGGTTTGGTTTTTCTTTTTTTTTTTTTGAAAGTGTTTTTTCTTCGTCCTTTTGGTTTAAAAAGTTTCACGTCTTGGTGCCTTTTGTGTGATGCGCCTTGCTGATGGCTTGACATGTGCAATTGTGAGGGACATGCTCACCTCTAGCCTTAAGGGGGGCAGGGAGTGATGATTTGGGGGAGGCTTTGGGAGCAAAATAAGGAAGAGGGCTGAGCTGAGCTTCGGTTCTCCAGAATGTAAGAAAACAAAATCTAAAACAAAATCTGAACTCTCAAAAGTCTATTTTTTTAACTGAAAATGTAAATTTATAAATATATTCAGGAGTTGGAATGTTGTAGTTACCTACTGAGTAGGCGGCGATTTTTGTATGTTATGAACATGCAGTTCATTATTTTGTGGTTCTATTTTACTTTGTACTTGTGTTTGCTTAAACAAAGTGACTGTTTGGCTTATAAACACATTGAATGCGCTTTATTGCCCATGGGATATGTGGTGTATATCCTTCCAAAAAATTAAAACGAAAATAAAGTAGCTGCGATTGGGTATGTGTTTCCTGGGTTAGGGGAAGGACTCTGCCCTATTGAGGGCTGTGAGGTTTTCTGAAGACTTGGCCTTTAGAGATACAAGGATCCTCCAGCCAGAGTCAGGCCCGCTGTGTGAAACTGGAGTTCGTTATTTATGAGGACTGAGTATGGGTCTTCAAATAGGGTCTCGCTCTATCCACCCAGGCTGGAGTGCAGTAGTGTAATCACAGCTCACTGCAGCCTTGATGTCCCAGGCTCAAGTGATCCTCCCACCTCAGCCTCCTGAGTAGCTGGGACTATAGGCACGTGCCACCACACTTGGTTAATGTTTATAGAGAGGGTTTTGCCATGTTGCCCAGGCTGGAGTTCTCTTCTTGATAATGGGCCTGTTCCTCTTCAGTCTGTTGGGCTGAAGCTTTACCTTGGTTAGCTAAAGCCAAGAAAGGCAAGAGTTAGGGCTGGGACATGTGTGGCCAGAAGCAGTGTTACTCTCCTGGCATCAAATGTTGGGCCAGTCCTGTCCCCCACCTCTACTCAGGGTTGGAAAATCCATGATCTTGGGAATCCCTGCCATGTGCAGTTAGGGGAGGTAAGAAGTGGGCACAAGGGCTTTAGGGAAACAGTAACAATGCTGGGGCCAACTCAGCCTATCCCTCCCATTCCCCATGTCCCCAGCAACTTGAGGGCATCAAAGAAGCCTAGACGAGGTAAAGGCCAGTTCTCAAGCCAAGAATCCTTCCAGGAAGAAATTCTTATTACTTGCCAGCTGGAACTGCCATCCTTGGCAGCTTCATGGGACAAAGGATAGAGCGGGCAGAAGGCTGGCCTGGTGTCTAAAGTTCCCATCCAGGCCAAATCTGTTCCCATTGTGTAGGAGGCCTGAGGTTCTAGGTTCTTTTGGGCCCAGTCCCCTGAGGGACCACTCCCACTGCTGGGGCAATCCCTGTGGGCACGTGAGCATCTGCCTACTCTGTGAGAGGCCTTGACCTGGCCACAGCAGACACCATGGGAGGAATGTGGATTGTTGGTTGGGGAGATGGACATAAGACACAAATCACAACATGGTATTGTGTTATGCAATATGGGCAAGAATGGAGCTCTTTGGGAGCACAGTGAAGGGCACCCAACCCACCCGGGGGTTTAGGAAAGGTGGAAAAATTGAGTTAGGAAGCATAAGCAGGAGTCAACCTGATTGACTTGGTTTGTGGGTGAGGCAGGGAGGACACTGGCTAAGTCTACTCAGCAGTGTGGATGAGATGGATTACTGAGTGGAAGCACTACCTCCAACCCCAATATCTAAGTCTTTTGTGAATTGGTCAGACTCCACCATTCACTGGGTGGATGGGTACAATAGATTTGACGTACTGGAATTCCCAACCCTTGGCTCCTCTCCCAACTTCTGACCCCTAAAATCAGAGGAACAATGAGGTATCCTTGACCTGGTATGGTTATCAGGCCCTGAGTGAAGTGAAAGTCTAATGTGCTTCTACCTCTTCTCCTTCCTCTAAGGGTCTCCCAGGTGGTTCTCAACCCACACTTTCTGGAGCCAGAGGGATTCCAATAAACCCCTGACATTGGCCCAATTCTTTCTTGTGCAGTCTAGCCTTCCCTGACCAACACTGTTGACCTCTGCCCTTTCCCATGGCACCAGACTCCTCAGCCTTGAGGAGGGGGAACAGGACACCTTCTCTAGCAAGGGGCACATCCCTGTGAGCCTCCTGGCAAAATTGCCAGGTCCTGATGGGACAATATTTGTATTGGCGCACCTCTTCCCAGCCCCACCTACCCCTCCCCATCTCACTTTAGGCCCAGGAACACAAGTCCATACCTGTTACACATTCTTAAGAGTTTCTCACTCCAGACTCCCAAGAAATAAAACATGGCAAGAATAAAATATGAAAGAAGGAGCATTGAGACTCTATTTCTTTAAAGCAGAGGGTCTTGTAAGTTACAAGTGCATCAGAATGAGATTCCCAGGCCCCATGAACAGAGCAGGTGACTGATACCTTACATTTGGGATAGGGTCCTGGAACTGGCCTTGATAACAAGGTCATTCTGATGCAGATGGCTTGTTGCTAGCTAATATTTATTTTATTTTATTTTTGAGACAGGGTTTCATTGTCACTCAGGCTGGAGTGCAGTGGTGCGATTATAGCCCATTGCAACCTTGAACTCCTGGGCTCAAAGTCTCCTCTAGCCTCCCAAGTAGCTGAGAATACAGATACACTACAGGTGGCTAATTTTTAAATTTTTTTTTTAATTTATTTTTTGCGACAGAGTCTGGCTCTGTTGCCCAGGCTGGAGTGCAATGGCACAATCTCGGCTCACTGCAACCTCCATCTCCTGGGTTCAAGTGATTCTCCTGCCTCAGCCTCCCAAGTAGCTGGGATTACAGGCACCCACCACCACGCCTGGCTAATTTTTGTATTTTTAGTAGACACGGTTTCACCATGTTTGCCAGTCTGGTCTTGAACTCCTGACCTCAGGTGATCTGCCTGCCTTGGCCTCCCAAAGTGCTGGGATTACAGGCGTGAGCCACCACGCCCAACCTTTAATTTTTTTTTTTTTTTTAAGAGATGGGAGGGTCATACTTTGTTGCCCAGGATGGTCTCGAACTCCTGAGCTGGAGTAGTCCCTCCCATCTTGGCCTCTCGAGGTGCTGGGATTACAGGTGTGAGCCAACACATTTGGCTGCTAGCTAATTTTTATTAGTCCGTCACCAGGGTTTCTTTAGGTTCTGACAGTCCAAACTTAAGTTTCTTTTCATGGCTGAAATAGGGAATGGGGCAAAAAGCTGCTCCCTTTTACAGTCCTATAGTATAATGAATGTGTTGGCTGATACAAAAATGAAAATATAAAAATAATAAGTGTCTATTTAAATTCCTACTCCTGCTAGGGAAATAGAAAACCAAGGGCACGAGACAGTGCTGATAAGAGCTCTCATCATTATAAAGGTTAAGGTTGGAGAAGGGTCCCGGAGAGTGTTGAACAAGTGATTGCTACCTGGGGAAATTGTCTAGGGCTTCAGAAATGTGAGGAAGAACAGAGAGGAGTAGGGTAGAAGGGAGTCGGGGGTGGGGGACTGGGCTAAGGACAAGGACAGGTTTTGATTCTGAAGTGAAAGAACCAGGTCCTAAAGACCCTTGACCCTTCCTCCTCCTACCTGAAAGGTACTCTTTTGCTTGAATTTCAGGAATGTTCAGCCTCATTCTCACCTGTTTTGAAAGATTCCAAGCACTCAGGAAGGCGGAGCTTGGCCCGGGATTTGCAGCACGCTGGAGTTTTCAGTGTGTTTCCTTCCACCTTCCCCCTATTCAGAACCGCCCCTATCCCCCAGGTATGGAACTGGAGGCAGGTAAGAGTACTATAGGGTCAAAGGTATTCCCTGCCAGTCCCCCTCCCTGCATCCATACTGTTTTCACTGTTTCAGGACACACTTAATGCAGTTGGAGAGGGGAAGCCATTGGGCAGAGGGATATCCCAGAGTCCTAAGGGAAATGAGGCCAAGTTTAAAAGAATCAGATGTCAAGCAAATAATATTTCAACATTTTACCCAGAAACCTTTCGGTGCTAATAAGATTTTTGCACCCAAATAGCAAATCTAACCCTCTACTTCAGTAATTTTTCTCTCAGTCTCCTTATCTCCATTACTAGGACCTAGGAGAGCCTCTGTGGCTAAGCTTACTTCAGATGACCTCTTAGGTCAGATCGGTGGCCCAGCAACTCAGATGCAAGTAAAATCTCATTTCCCTTTCCAGGGAGTTCTCTCCATCAAGCTCATTCTCCTTAGCACTTAGGGTTTTAAAAATTATTATTACAACTCTATTGAGGGCTGTGTATGGTGGCTCACACCTGTAATTACTGCACTTTGGGAGGCTGAGGCTAGAGATCGCTTAAGCCCAGGAGTTCAAGACCAGCCTGGGCAACATAGGGAGACCCCGTCTCTACAAAAAATAAAATAAACCAGGCATGGTGGCCCATGCCTGTAGTTCCAGATACTCGGGACGCTGAGGTAGGAGGATTGCTTGAGCCTGGGACATCAAGGCTGCAGTAAGCTGAGATCGTGCCTCTTCACTCCAGCTTGGGCAGCAGAGCAAGACCTGGTTTCAAAAAAAGTTTTTTTAAACTATTTTTGTATCTTTTAGGCCAGGTGCGGTAGCTCATGACTGTAATCCCAGCACTTTGGGAGGCCAAGGCAGGTGGATCGTCTGAGGTCAGGAGTTCAAGACTAGCCTGGCCAACATGGTGAAATCTGGTCTCTACTAAAAATACAAAAATTAGCCAGGCATCGTGGCAGGCACCTGTAGTCCCAGCTACTCAGGAGGCTGAAGCAGGAGAATCGCTTGAACCCCGGAGGCAGAGGTTGCAGTGAGCCGAGATTGCGCCACTGCACTCCAGTTTGGGCAACAAGAGCGAAACTCCATCTCAAAAAAAGAAAGAAAAGGAAGAAAGGCAAGGAGGAAGCTTATCTGTGAAAAAGAAAAGCACTATCACAAGGAATATAGGCAGATGTACAGAACTGAAATTCGAATGGCAAGAAAAGCTGGCAACTTCTATGTACCTGCGGAACCCAAATTGGCGTTTGTCATCAGGATCAGAGGCATCAATGGTGTGAGCCCAAAGGTCTGAAAGGTGTTGCAGCTTCTTTGCCTTTGTCAAACTTCAGTGGAAACTTTGTGAAGCTCAACAGGCTTCAGTTAACATGCTGAGGATTGTAGACCCATATATTGCATGGGGATACCCAAATCTGAAGTCAGTAAATGAACTAATTTACAAGCATGGTTATGGCAAAATCAATAAGAAGCGAATTGCTTTGATACATAACACTTTGATTGCTTGATCTCTTGGTAAATATGGCATCATCTGCCTGGAGGATCTGATTCATGAGATCTATACTGTTGGAAAATGCTTCAAAGAAGCAAATAACTACCTGTGGCCCTTCAAATTATCTTCTCCATGAGGCGGAATTAAGAAAAAGACCACCCATTTTGTAGAAGGTGGAGATGCTAGCAACAGGGAGGACCAGATCAACAGGCTTATTAGAAGAATGAACTAAGGTGTCTACCATGATTATTTTTCTAAGGTGGTCAGTTAATAAACAGTACCTACTCTTGGCCGGGCATGGTGGCTCATGCCTGTAATCCCAGCACTTTGGGAGGCAGAGGCGGGTAGATCACAAGGTCAGGAGTTCGAGACCATCCTGCCTAACACGGTGAAACCCCGTCTCTACTAAAAATACAAAAAAATTAGCTGAGCATGATGGCGGGCGCCTGTAGTCCCAGCTACTCGGGAGGCTGAGGCAGGAGAATGGTGTGAACCCGGGAGGCGGAGCTTGCAGTGAGCTGAGATCGCACCACTGCACTCCAGCCTGGGCGACAGAGCGAGACTCCATCTCAAAAAAAAAGACAAATAAATAAATAAATAAATAAATAAAACAGTACCTACTCTCAAACTGAAAAAAAAAAAAAAAACATGCCCGGCCTCCTCCTTGCCTTTTGAAGCATCTTTTGGGCAAACTTCTTTCTCAGGTGCTTGATTTCCAGCTCTTCGAAATTCTTTTTCTTTTTCTTTTCTTTTTTTTTTTTTTTTTGAGAAGGAGTTTCGCTCTTGTTGCCCAGGCTGGAGTGCAGTGGCACAGTCTTGGCTCACTGCAACCTCCGCCTCCCGGGTTCAAGCGATTCTCCTGCCTCAGCCTCCAGAGTAGCTGGGATTACAGGCACGTGCCACCACGCCCAGCTAATTTTGTAATTTTAGTAGAGAAGGGTTTCTCCATATTGGTCAGGCTACTCTCAAACTCCCAACGTCAGGTGATCCGCCCGCCTTAGCCTCCCAAAGTGTTGGGAGTACAGGCGTGAGCCACCACGCCCGGACTCCTTCGCTTTTTCTTAAGGGTTTCTGGCACAGCAGGAACCTTCTTCTTCTCTTCTACACCCTTCATGTTCCAGCCGGAAAAAGAGGATAGAGTGTCTTATATATGGAATCATTCCATATGTCCTTGATTTGATCTGGCTTCCTTCACTTAGCATCACTGTTCAGGATTCACTGATGTTGCTGTGTGTACACTGCAAATAGTTCACTCCTTTTCATTGCCAAGTAGCATTCTGCTATATGGCCATGCCCCAGTTGTTCATCCTTTCCCCTGTGGAGGGACATCTGGACTGGTTCCTTTGGTGCTATTACAGATAAAGCTGCTGTGATTATTGGAGCACAAGTCCTTGTGTGGATGTGTCCACATTTACTTCAAAGTTTCCCCCCAACTGTTCTGGCTCCTTCTTCCCACCATATCCACATTTTTTCACATCCCTGGTGCTTAAAACAACAAGCACCCATCTTCTCCCACACTCACAGTCAAAGTCTCCTAAAAGATATGCTTCCTTTAATCATTGCTCAAGTAAACAGAGCCAGCCCCTTTGTCTTTTTTTTTTTTTTTTTTTTTTTTTTGAGACAGAGTCTTGCTCTGTCACCAGGCTGGAGTGCAGTGGCAGTATCTTGGGTCACTGCAACCTCCGCCTCCCAGGTTCAAGAGATTCTTGTGCCTCAGCCTCCCGAGTAGCTGGGATACCAGGCATGTGCCACCACACCCAGCTAATTTTTGTATTTTTAGTAGAGACGGGGTTCCCCATGTTGGCCAGGCTGTTCTTGAACTCCTGACCTCGTGATCCACCCACCTCGGCCTCCCAAAGGGCTGGGATTATAGGCGTGAGCCACCGCCCTGGCCCCTTTGTCATTTTTATTGCTGTACTCCAAGCTCTCTCCTATTTGTTTCTATCTTTTTTTTTTGAGACAGAGTCTCACTCTGTCGCCCAGGCTGGAGTGCAATGGCGCCATCTTGGCTCTCTGCAACTGCCACCTCCTGGGTTCAAGCAGTTCTCTTGCCTCAGCCTCCCGAGTAGCTGGGACTACAGCTGCGTGCCACCACGCCCGGCTAATTTTTGTACTTTTAGTAGAAGTCTCGAACTCCTGACCTCAAGTGATCTGCCTGCCCCGGCCTCCCAGAGTGCTGGGATTACATGCATGAGCCACCATGCTCGGCCCCGTTTGTTTCTGTCTTCTTGGTAATGAGGTGTCTGGGCTAAGCAAGGTAGATTGTCATTATTTAGTCAGCTCGGCAAATGGACAAAAGTCCATGGTGATAGTTTTCTAAAGAGGAGAGGTGCCTGGGAGAGGGTGAGCCTGGGATTGATCAGATACTCTTATCTCAAAAACAGGAAGAGGCTAAGGGTCAGGTGATGTGGGACGCTGCCCTTGGGGGACTAGTCCCGAGAGGTTATCTGTACACTTTGCCTTTATCACCATCTCCTGTGGACAGTTCCTGATGGGTTTTCTGGAACACGGGCCGCATTCACCCACCGGTTGTCACAGACTCTAATCTACCACATTTTCACCTCTTGGACTGGGGTTAGTACTGTAACTAAAACTTCTCTCTTTCCTCTTTGGACATCAGGAGTGTGGGGCTATGGAGCCACCAGAGGAGAGAAGGACAGCGGAGGCTGGAAGGCAGGTCTGGATCTGTGCTCGCAACTCTGATAAACTGACACTTGCTGATGACCTGGCATGTGTGGTAGCTATCCTTCACAGTTATTCTTTCCAGACAGACAATAACAAGTATCAGTGAGGATGTGAATAAACCGGAACCCTCACATATTGCTGGTGGGGACGTAAAAAGATGCAGCCACTTTGGAAAATGGTTTAGTTACTTCTTATAAAGTTAAACATACACTTACCATATGACCCAGCAATTCCACTCCTGGGTATCTACCTAACAGAAATAAAAATATGTTCATGCAAAGACTTGCATGCAAATGTTCATAGCAGCATTATTCATAATAGCCGGAGTGGAAACAATCCAAATGTCTATTCAACCAGTGCATAGATAAGCAAAATGTGGTGTATCCAAACAATGAAATAGGCCTCAGCAATAAAAAGGAACAAAATACAGATGTGTGCCGCAACATGCGTAAACTTCAAAACATTTTGATAAAGAAGTTAGGTGTATGACTGCGTTTATATGAAGTGTCCAGAAAAGGCAAAAGTCTTATAGAGACAGAGAGCAGATTAGTAGTTGTCTGGGGCTGGGTGTAAGAGAGTTATTGATAGCCAATGAGTTTGCTATTTTGGGGATCATGGAGATATTCTAAAACTGGATTGTTATGTTTGAACAATTGTTTACATTACTGAAAGTTATTGAATTATACACAAAGATGGGTGAAATTTATGATATGTAAATTATAATTTAGGAATAATTTTTTTTTTTTTTTTTGAGACAGAGTTTTGCTGTGTCACCCAGGCTGGTGTGCAGTGGTGCGATCTTGGCTTACTGCAACCTCCACCTCCCGGGTTCAAGCGATTCTCCTACCTCGGCCTCCCAAATAGTTGGGACAATTGGCATGTGCCACCACACCGGGCTAATTTTTGTATTTTTATAGAGACAGGGTTTTGCCATGTTGCCCAGGCTGGTCTCAAACTCCTGACCTCAACTGATCTGCCTGCCACGGCCTCCCAAAGTGCTGGGATTACAGGTGTGAACCACCACGCCCAGCTGGAATATTTAAAACATTATCCTTGCTTGCTGGGCGCGGTGGCTCACGTCTGTAATCCCAGCACTTTGGGAGGCGGAGGTGGGCAGATCACCTGAGGTCAAGAGTTCAAGACCAGCCTGGCCAACATGGTGAAACCCCGTCTCTACCAGAAATACAAAAATTAGTCAGGCATGGTGACGGGAACCTGTAACCCCAGCTACTTGGGAGGCTGAGGTGGGAGAATCACTCGAACCCAGGAGGTGGAGGTTGCAGTGGGCCGAGATCGCGCCACTGCACTCCAGCTTGGGAGACAGAGTGAGACTCCCTCTCAACAAACAAACGAAACAAAAACAAAAGAACAGGCTGCCCACCTGGGCCAGAGTGGCTCCTCAACTGCCAGATAAATCTAAAAGTCACCATTTCCACAGAACCAGCAGTGGGTGCCGTACTCAGAGAAAACCAACTCAGCCTCCCAGGAAGCTCATTTCTCCTCAGAACCAACTTCACTTCCTAGAACCTCATTTGTTGAACAAATTAACAGAGCACCTACGGTGGGAGAGTTGGTTCTGAGGATTTGGAGGGGCTCTGGGAGAAGGAGAAACTCAACCACCCCAGCCTTGCCAACCACCTCTGAATCTCATTAGAACCAACTTTGAATTCCCTGAAACTGGCTTCTCACAAACAGTGCATCCCCTCCAGCTGCCTTATTAGAATCAATTTTCAGTCACCTCAACACCAACTGTCCATCTCAAACTATCATCTCAGAACCACCCATTTAATAGTCTCAGATCCACCTGACTGGGTCCTTTGTAAGCCTTCACTGGTCAGCTATGGCAGTGTTCTCAATCTTCTGTGAATGACACTAACACAATTTCTATTGCCCTCAAGTCACCATAAAACAGAGACTCTCCAGTGGTAACTGCTTCCAGTCCCATTACAGCAGCCTCAGAACCAATTTTGTCACCAGATTTGTGATGACTCCCCTGCATTGTCTCCTCAGAATCATCATTCATTCTCTTCAGAGCCAGATTTCATTTTTGGCTAATGAAATTGTCAAGGTCCTTACAACTTTCTCTTCAGAAGTATCTTGGTTCTGGCCGGGTGCAGTGGCTCACACCCGTAATCCCAGCACTTTGGGAGGCCGAGGTGGGCGGATCACGAGGTCAGGAGATCGAGACCATCCTGGCTAACACGGTGAAACCCCGTCTCTACAAAAATACAAAAAATTAGCCAGGCGTGGTGGCGGGTGCCTGTAGTCCCAGCTACTCAGGAGGCTGAGGCAGGATAATGGCATGAACCCAGGAGGCGGAGCTTGCAGTGAGCCGAGATTGCGCCACTGCACTCCAGCCTGGGTGACAGAGCGAGACTCTGTCTCAAAAACAAAACAAAACAAAACAAAAAAAAAAACAAGAAGTATCTTGGTTCTACTCGGAAACATTTTTTTCCATCTCCTCAGGTCCAGCTGTCAGCCTTCGTAAAGCAAGTCTTTAGGTTATTCATCCCTGGGTTTCAGTTTCCCCATCTACTTCATGGGGGAAATAATGTTTATTTTTTTTTTTCTTCTTTGAAAAGGCAATGTTGGCCGGGCGCAGTGGCTCATGCTTGTAATCCCAGCACTTTGGGAGGCCGAGGCAGGTGGACTGCTTGAGCCCAGGAGTTCGAGACCAGCCTGGGCAACATGGTGAAACCCCATCTCTACAAAAAATAAAAAAATTAGAGGAGTATGATGGCGCACTTGTTGTCCCAGCTACTTGGGAGGCTGAGGTGGGAGAAATGCTTGATCCTGGGATGTGGAGGTTGCAGTGAGCCGAGATCTCATCACTGTACTCCAGCCTGGCTGAAAGAGCAATTCCCTGCCTCAAAAAAAAAAAAAAAAAAAAAAAGATAAAAAACAAAACAAAACAAAACAACAAAGAGTAATGTGAATTTTTTTCTTATTATGAGATATATATTGATTGTGAAAAATATAAAAGCATACCTTTTTCACACATGTTGAAAGAAGAGAAAGCTTTGACACATGAAAGTAACATGCTGATGGAGGGAGAATGAATTGGGCCCAGTTTTCCTGAGGGCTACAAGCACGTACTCAGAGCCTTATAAAAGTTCATGCCACCCGGGAGGTGGAGGTTGCAGTGAGCTGAGGTCTAGCCACAGCACTCCAGCCTGGAGACACAGCGAGACTCCGTCTCAAAAGGAAAAAAAAAAAAAGTTCATGCCTTCTTTCCTAGCAATTCTACCACGACTGCTTTTAATCACAGTATTATGTGTAATGGAGAAAAATGGCAACAGCATACATGTCTGATGGGTGATGGCTGAAATAAACTGTTATATCATATGATGAATTACTAGGCAGTCATTATAAATCATGTTATAAAATAACTATTGACCTGAAAATGCTCACAATATAATACTAAGGAATGAAAGTAAGATATAAAACTTTACATGGTACGATTCCAATTTTATAAAATACATGCACATATGACATCATTATACATCAAATGTCTGGTGATTGTCATTCTAGGTAGTGTAACTTCTCTTTTTTTTCTTTTTTTTTCTTTTTTCCTTCCTTCCTTCCTTTTTTTTTTTGAGACAGGGTCTCGCTCTGTCAACCAGGCTGGAGTGCAGTGGCGTGATCTCAGCTCACTGCAACCTCCGCCTCGCGGGTTCACGCCATTCCCGAATAGCTGGGACTACAGGCACCCGCCACCACGCCCAGCTAATTTTTTATATTTTTGGTAGAGACGGGGTTTCACTGTGTTAGCCAGGATGGTCTTGATCTCCTGACCTCATGATCCGCCCTCCTCGGCCTCCCAAAGTGCTGGGATTACAGGCGTGAGCCACCGCGCCCGGCCTCTTTCTTTTCTTTCTTTTTCTTTTCTCTTTTTTTTTTTTTTTTTTTGAGACGGAGTTTTGCTCTTGCCCACGCTGGACTGCAGTGGCGTGATCTTGTCTCACCACAACCTCTGCCTCATGGATTCAAGCAATTCTCCTGTCTCAGCCTCCCGAGTAGCTGGGATTTCAGGCATGCTCCACTATGTCTGGCTAATTTTATATTTTTAGTAGAGACGGGGTTTCTCCATATTGGTCAGGCTGGCCTTGAACTCCCGACCTCAGGTGATCCTTCCTCCTTGGCCTCCCAAAGTGCTGGGATTACAGGTGTGAGCCACCGTGCCCGGATTAACTTTTATTTTCTATACTTTTCTGTGTTTTCCAAATGAGCTGATTTTTGTTGTTGCTGTTTGTTTCTGAGACGGAGTCTTGCTCTGTCGCCCAGGCTAGAGTGCAGTGGCGTGATCTTGGCTCACTACAACCTCCACCTCCCGAGTTAAAGCGATTCTCCTGCCTCAGCCTCCTGAGTAGCTAGTGCTGTGCCACCACGCCTGGCTAATTTTTGTATTTTTAGTAGAGATGGGGTTTCGCCATGTTAGCCAGGCTGGTCTTGAACTCCTGACCTCAGGTGATCTGCCCTCCTCGGCCTCCCAAAGTGCTGGGATTACAGGTGTGAGCCACTGTGGCCGGTGAGCAGATGTTTTTATCATTGGGAGAAAATCGTTCTATTTAAGAAAGCAAAAGAAAAAGACTAGATAAGCAAGTAAATATTTTCTAGAATCTGGTTTATTATAAAGGTCCTCTGATGGACTATTTTCTTGCATTGCGGGAGTATGACCCTTTGATAATAAGCTGTTAAAGACTGGTAAAAAATAAAGATGGGTCCAGGTGGAATGGCTGATACCTGTAATCCCAGCACTTTGAGAGGCTGAGGCAGAAGGATGGTTTGAGACCAAAAGTTCAAGACCAGCCTGGGCAACACAGAGAGACCCTGTCTCTACAAAAAGTACAAAAAATTAGCTGGGTGTGGTGGCGCATGCCTGTAGTCGCAGCTACTCGGGAGGCTGAGGTCAGAGGATCGCCTGAGACCAGGAGTTTGACGCTGCAGTGAGCTATGATCTTCACTGCACTGCAGCCTGGGCAACTAAGCGAAACCTGGCCTCAAAACAAAAGAAAACACGCCTGGCACGGTGGCTGATGCCTGTAATCCCAGCACTTTGGGAGGCCGAGGTGGGTGGATCACTTGAGGTCAGGAGTTCAAGACCAGCCTGGCCAACATGGTGACACCCCATCTCTACTAAAAAAAATACAAAAATTAGCCAGGCATGGTGGCAGGTGCCTGTAATCCCAGCTACTCAGGAGATGGAGGCATGAGAATCGCTTGAACCGGGGAGGCGGAGGTTGCCATAAGCTGTGATCACACACTGCACTCCAGCCTGGGTGACAGAGCGAGACTCTGTCTCAAACACAACAAAACAAACAAACAAACAAAGATGGGAAAGATTTCCTAGGGACTCAGGCCGCTAGGCTTTTGCTGAGTGGATGCAAGTTGTTTAACATTCCCCGTAAGTGGATGGTCTGTCTGTTAGAGGCTGGCGGGATAGAAGCACCAGACAACTGCTGTTGGCTTCTAAATTTGGGGGCTGTAGGTTTTTTAAAAACCAGAAAGTGTTAGTTTATTAGTTCACCAAGCTCCCTCAACTATTTCTTAGAGAACTCGTGAGATCTCGCCCCCATCACTGAATTCTCTTTCCATCTTCATTCCCCATATACAACTCACACAAAGCACTAGGCTCAAAGCCTTTCTCTTAAATATCTGTCTTTTGCTTATTACTGAATTGGTGTTAGCCAGGTGTTCTTGTTGGTTATTCTTGGGTCAGACTTTGTTTTGATTGTTCTACAATTTCGTAGGCACCCCTTAGAAAGAAGAGCTCAAGTCTGGGTGACTCTCTTGGGGTCATCCTCAGTACTAGTTCATCCAGAGTCTATGTGGCTCCTTTGCTCTGTCATGAATAGATCAAAATTTATCCAAGATGTATTATCAAATACCTACTTTATGTCAGGCCCTGAGCACATACAGACAAACAGGATAGAGTCTGGGGCAGCACCACATTGCATGCAGAAAGATTCAGAAAGAAATAATTACCATAGTGTGATATATGAGAGGTGTGTACAGAGCAGGGAGTGACTAATTCTGTCAAGAGGAGAGATGGAGGAATGGGGTGTAGAAGGAAGACCAGGAGTTCACAGGAGGACGTGCGGGCAGGGGAACAGCAAGTGCAAAGCCAGGGAGGTGTGTTCAGGAACCAGCAAATTAATGGTGGGGCGGCAGGAAGCACAGAGGGGAGGGGCAGGGAATGTGGCTGGAAAGGCAGGTTGGGGCCAGATTTGGAAGGCCCTCAGTAACAGTCCAAGGGGTTGTACTTTTCCTGAAGGCAACAGGGACTGAGATGGCATTAGTGTGTTGGCACGCCACTACTTTTGATGGTGTTTCTGGGTGTCTGAAAAGCTACACTGCTTCCTGTCTCCTCAGGAGAGTCCTCTACTTCTGATGTAGCAATAATAACAATAATTTAGATGGATCACTTCGGATTGTATGCATGCCTTTTAATTTCAGCTTTCAATAAGGTCTGGGCTACCTGAAACTCAACTATTCAATCTTTTCTTTTTTTTTCTTTTTTGAGACGGAGTCTCGCTCTGTCACCCAGGTTGGAGTGCAGTGGCGCATCTCGGCTCACTGCAAGCTCCGCCTTCCAGGTTCACGCCATTCTCTTGCCTCAGCCTCCCAAGTAGCTGGGACTACAGGTGTCCACCACCACGCCCGGCTAATTTTTTGTATTTTTAGTAGAGACGGGGTTTCACCATGTTAGCCAGGATGGTCTCGATCTCCTGACCTCGTGATCCCCCACCTTGGCCTCCCAAAGTGCTGGGATTATAGGCGTGAGCCACTGCGCCCGGCCCACATATATATAAATTCTAAAAATAAATTCTAAATATCAATTTTGTGGCTAGATCAAGCTTCATAATTTTTATTGTAGAAAATCTTAAATATCCTCAAAAGTAGGGGGAAATGATGTAATAACCTCCCTGTATCTATCAACCAGTTCAACAATGATAATTTCACAGCAGTCTTGTTTCTTCTATAACACCCTCTTCCCTACCCTCACCCCCACACACTGGATTATTTTGAAGCAAATCCCAGACATTATATAATTTCATCTGTAAATACTTCAGTGTATATCTTCATAAGTATTTTTAAGTTCTTTTGCTGGAATCAGAACCCAAAAAAGACCACACTTTGCATTTGGTCGATGTCTTTAAAGTTTCTTTTCAGCCACAATAGTTCCTTTTGCTATCTATTTGTTGAAGAAAACAGGTTATTTGTCTTGAAGAAAACAGGTTATTTGTCCTGAAGAATTTCCCACTTTTTGAATTGTACACACTGCCTTGTTTCCCCCCTTATGATTCTGTTCAATATTTCCTTTTATCCCATCAATTTCACATAAACTGGTTGTTACACCCAGAGGCTGGATCCGACTCAGGTTCACTTTTTAGGTGATGCTATATACTTGGTATTGCAACATAACAAGCAGCACATAATTTTTAGGGTTTTATTTTTTCTCTCTCTCTCTTTAGTTTCCTATATGGGATTTCTAAATGGTGAAATATAATTCACATAACATAAAATTCTCCATTTAAAGTGTACAGGCCGGGCGCGGTGGCTCAAGCCTGTAATCCCAGCACTTTGGGAGGCCTAGGCGGGCGGATCACGAGGTCAGGAGATCGAGACCATCCTGGCTAACACGGTGAAACCCCGTCTCTACTAAAAATACAAAAAATTAGCCGGGCTTGGTGGTGGGCGCCTGTGGTCCCAGCTACTCGGGAGGCTGAGGCAGGAGAATGGTGTGAACCCGGGAGGCAGAGCTTGCAGTGAGCCGAGACCGCGCCACTGCACTCCAGCCTGGGCGACAGAGTAAGACTCCATTTCAAAAATAAAAAATAAAAAAATAAAAATAAAGTGTACAATTCAATGAATTTTAGTATATTTGTAGTGTTGCACATCCGTTGCCACTAATTCCAGAACATTACAATTATCCCCAAAATAAACCCTGTACCTGTTAGCAGACACTCTCCATTCCTTACCACCCCCCTGCCCCCAAATCACTGACAACTACTAATCTACTTTCTGTCTCTACAAGTTTGCCTGTTCTGGATATTTCATATACATAGAATTAAATAATATATGGCCTTTTGTGTCTGGCTCCATTCGCTGAACATAATGTTTTCAAGGTTCATCCATTTTGTAGCTTGTCTCAGTACTTCACTCCTCTTTATATCTGAATCATATTCCATTATATGGACATACCACATTTTATTTATCCATTCATCAGTTGATGGACATTTGAATTGTTTCCATTTTTTAGCTATTTGAATAATACTTGTTGCTGTGAACATTATGTATAGGTTTCTGTACAAACATATGTTTTCAATTCTCTTGGTTAGTTCTCTTTTTGTGTGCGTGATGTTAAAATGAATTAATCAGCCAGGTGCCTGTAGTCCCAGCTAATCAAGAGGCTAAGGCAGGAAGATCCTTTGAGCCCAGGAGTTTGAGGCTATAGTGAGCTATGATTGCACCTGTGAATAGCCACCGCACTCCAGCCTAAGCAACATAGGAGACCCTGTCTCTGAAAAAAACCCAGATTGATTGATGGGTCCAAGTATCACTGGCATTACAAAGTTTCTCTATACCTTTCATGCAATGGTTACAGAAATCTCCGATGATTAATGATCCTTATCTAAATCTATTATCTCATTAGGGGTTAAAAGGGTGATTTTATTTATTTTTTGTTTTTCTATTTTTTTGAGATGGAGTTTCGCTCTTGTCACCCAGACTGAGTACAATGACGTGATCTCAGCTCACTGCAACCTCCTCCTCCCAGGTTCAAGCGATTCTCCTGCTTCAGCCTCCTGAGTAGCTGGGACTACAGGTGCACGCCATGACAACCGGCTAATTTTTGTATTTTTGGTAGAGATGGGGTTTCCCCATGTTGGCCAGGCTGGTCTTGAACTTCTGACCTCAAGTGATCTGCTCGCCTTGGCCTCCCAATGTGCTGGGTTTACAGGCATGAGTCAATGTACTCAGCCAAAGGGTGATTTTATAATTCTATCATTCCATTTGCATTTGTTAGCCAGAATTTTTCTAGACTAAATCATAATTGTAAAGAAAGCACGATGAATACTCAAGTCTCTTCTTTCATTTGTCAAATGACAATATTTTGTACTTTCCTGTATGGAACCCCAAAGACATTCTGAATGTCAGCCGGGCGCAGTGGCTGACACATGTAATTCCAGCACTTTGGGAGACTGAGGCGGGCGGATCACGAGGTCAGGAGATCGAGACCATCCTGGCTAAAACGGTGAAAACCCGTCTCTACTAAAAATACAAAAAATTAGCTGGGCATGGTGGCGAGCGCCTGTAGTCCCAGCTACTCGGGAAGCTGAGACAGGAGAATGGCGTGAACCCGGGAGGCGGAGGTTGCAGTGAGCTGAGATCGTGTGACTGCACTCCGGCCTGGGCGACAGAGCGAGATTCCGTCTCAAAAAAAGAAAAAAAAAAAAAAAGAAATTCTGAATGTCTACATGGTCAAGGCTCTCCATGGAGTTGCAAATAAAAAATTATGATCCTGGCCTGGTGCAGTGGCTCACGCTTGTAATCCTAGCACTTTGGGAGGCCGAGGCGGGAGGATCACCTGAGGTCGGAAGTTCAAGACCAGCCTGACCAACATGGAGAAACCCTGTCTCTATCAAAAATGCAAAATTAGCCAGACGTGGTGGCGCATGTCTGTAACGCCAGCTACTCGGGAGGCTGAGGCAGGAGAATTGCTTGAACCCAGGAGGCAGAGGTTGTGGTGAGCCAAGATTGCGCTATTGCACTCCAGCCTGGGCAACAAGAGCGAAATTCCGTCTCAAAAAAAAAAAAAAAAAAAAAAAGAATTATGATACTGGAGACAGAAAACAAAAATAAATCCAATCTTGACTTGGAAAACTACAGGGTGTCTACTTAATGCCTCAGAGCAATACTGTACTCTATAAAATTCCTCCTAACCTTTCCTTTCTATCCCCTCTCTTTCCCTTCTCTCTTCCCCTTCCTTGTTCTCTATTATATAGATGGATTTAGCCTCTCTGCCTAAGTCCTTCTTTCTCCCAGCCTCTCTAGCTCTCCATCTCCTCCTGTCTCTAACCAGCACCCTCACCCACTCATTTTGATTCTGCATCACAAAAGATGCTGGACTGGGGATGGCTGAGAGCAGACTCTTGGAGTTGGGAGTGGGCATGAATTCAGAGCTGGAAACCTTTTGTGGATGGGTGAGAGGAGAGAAAACAGGGAGAAACACTCAAACTAATGAAGCTTATTTCCATCACATGTATTTTCTGCAATGAGCATGAATCACATATGGTGGAATAAAAAATAAATAAATAAAATGTTTTAAAAATAAGAGATGGTAGGGAAGGAAGTAAGCACTATTCTTTCTCACTTTCCAGTTCCCCTTCTTCTCCATACAGACTGCAGCATCCTTGGCTTTCTGTTCCAGGGAAAGTGAAGTGGAACCTTTCCTCTGACTCAGGATTTAAAGTGTTTCCCACCCCCTCAGGCCCGCAGCGTGGGTGGCAGCCTTGGAGTCATGCTCCTGTCACCATGCAGAGGAGCTCTGTGAGCTATGGGAGCCAGGCTGGCTAAAGGCCTTCAGTGATAGATGAGAGGTCTCCCTGATTTTTTTTTTTTTTTTTTTTTTTGAGATGGAGTCTCGCTCTGTCGCCCAGGCTGGAGTGCAGTGGCGCGATCTCGGCTCACTGCAAGTTCCATCTCCCGGGATCACGCCATTCTCCTGCCTCAGCCTCCCCAGTAGCTGAGACTACAGGCGCTCGCCATCACGCCCGGCTAATTTTTTTTATTTTTAGTAGAGACGAGGTTTCACCATTTAGCCAGGATGGTCCTAGTTCTCCTGACCTCGTGATCCACCCGCCTCGGCCTCCCAAAATGCTGGGATTACAGGCGTGAGCCACCGCGCCCAGCTGAGGTCTCCCTGATTAAAACTGCTGGGCTTGGCTGGGCCCGGTGGCTCATGCCTGTAATGCCAACACTTTGGGAGGCCAAGGCAGGTGGATCACTTGAGGTCAGGAGTTCGAAACTAGCCTGGCCAACATGGTGAAACCCCATCTCTACTAAAAATACAAAGATTAGTGACCATTTGTGTGGTGCAGTTGGTTGGTGTGCTTGCCTCCAACTCTGGAGACGGGCGCCCATTCTGGGGAGTTTCTCTTGCATTTTGGCCAAGCACGGTGGCTCACGCCTATAATCCCAGCACTTTGGGAGGCCAAGTTGGATGGATCACGAGGTCAGGAGTTCAAGACCAACGTGGCCAACATGGTGAAACCCCGTCTCTACTAAAATACAAAAAATTAGCCGAGCATGGTGGTGCGCACCTGTAGTCCCAGCTGCTGGCTAAGGCAGGAGAATCACTTGAACCCCAGAGACAGAGATTGCAGTGAGCCGAGATCACACCACTGCACTCCAGCCTGGCGTGGTGGCACGTGCCTGTAGTCCCAGCTACTCAGGAGGCTAAGGCAGAAAAATCACTTGAACCTGGGAGGCGGAGGTTGCAGTGAGTGAAGATGGTACCACTGCACTCCACCCTGGGCAACAGAGCAAGACGTGGTCTCAAACAAACAAAAAACTGCTGGGCTCTCCAGCCTCTTCTCCAAGAAGCACCTCCTTGGGTCTTCAGGAGATCTCCCGAGGCTGTTCAATGGAGACATCTTGGTCTCTTAGGAAAATTTCAAGGCTTGGGAAGGGTAGTGGAGACCTCTCAAGTCTCCTCCTGCTTCTGGAGTCCGGGTTGGGAGAGAGAGGCCAGTTGACAGCCAGAGTCCCAAGACACAGGGCCCCGTATCACCCATGCCTATCTGTCCACGCCCCATACATGCTCTGGTGGCAAGTGTGAACAAACAAAGTGAACAGCAGCCAAGTTTTAATCTGTGTGTGGAGCACTAGGGAAATGTAGGTGTGGGCAGATTTTTGTGGTCTCAGCCTATCTGAGCAGGAGCCCTAGGGGCGGTGAAGAAGCCTTGGTGAGTCAGGAGACAGCAGGGCAAAAAGGACAAGCACACGTGCTCTGGAGTCACACAGACCCAAATTCTGAGCCCTTGGTCTGCCATTTACATACTTCATGATCACAGGCAAGTTCCCTACTTCTCTGAACCTCAGTTTTCACCTGTAGAAAATGGGAGTAATTCTCATTCTAGTAGGTGTTAAAAAAAAATAAGAAATTTAAAATAATTAAAGTTTAAAAAAAAAGCAAAATAAAATGGCCATAATGGTTTTATCTCATTGGTTTATGCGGGTTAAATGAGGCAATGTCTACAGAGTGCTGGGCTGGCTCTCTTTTTTTAAGAGACAGAATCTCACTCTGTCACCCAGGCTGGAGTGCAGTGGCGCAATCTCAGCTCACCGAAGCCTCGACCTCCCAGGCTCAAGCAATCCTCCCCTACCTCAGCCTCCTGAGTAGCTGGGACTATAGGCAGGCACTACCACGCCTGGCTAATTTTTGTATTTTTGGTAGCGAGGGGGTCTCGCCATGTTGCCCAAGCTGGCCAAATCTCTCATAAATTGGGAGTTGTTACTGAGGAGTCCATACGCCTCAATTTCCTTATCTCTAAAACAGAGATAACAGTAGGATTACCTGAGGGGGGATTAAATGAGATAATAAATGAAGAGTGGTTGACACACTGTGGGTAAATGTTAACTATTAACACTATCAACACCTTCCCTGTTTTGCTCAAGGTCAAAACCCAATAGTTCCCTCCTCTTCTTGCTTTCTCCCTGACCCTGTTCCATTTGCCAGGAAATGACCCTTCTTATCTTTTTGGACAGAAGAATGCACTCAGAAGAGAGCACGTGGGAGAGCAGGAGGAGATCCAGGGGTCTCTGTCCTTGCTGAGACCTGCCTCTCCCCTCCCACCGCACTCAGACCCAGGGCTTTCCCACGAGCATCTCTCTTGGACAAAGCTCTGCCCAAGGGTTCATTTTAGAGACTTCTGTAACTCAAGAGGATCGGTATTAATCTTCCCCACCTACAAGATGAGTGGCAGCCCAAAGCCAAGTGCTTCCCAGCCAGGGAGAGAAAGACATGGAAGTTCCCTTCTTTTCTGTGTCTCTCCCCGCTTCCTTTTTGCGGGGGAGCTGAATGTGCTCCTCTGGAGGGACTGAGGGAAGCCAGGGCTGGCTCAAAAGTGATTTTGCCTAGATGAAGCTGGCAGCTGGGAACCACTTTCCCTCCGCTTGCCCTCTGCCGGGGAAACTCCATGACGGAGACAAGGCAGCTGGCAGGGAGAAGCCTCTGGATTGGGGCTGCTGGGGCTGCTGCAGTGCCAGGCAGGGCCACACAGGAACACATGGGTCCAGAGGCAGACGCTGATGCCACCTTTCCTTGCTGAGGACTCCCTAGAAAGGCAGTGCCTTGGAGCCTGCAGGGAAGACTATCTTTACCTGTAGTACAGAAGCAAATATAAAGGAACACAGAACTAGTGGAAAAGGCACGGGGTTGGGCTCTGAAGAATGGGGTCCCAGCCCTGGTGCTGCCACTCCACGGCCGTGCGATTTTTGGTCAAGGTGCTTAAGATCTTTCCCCAAATTCTAGTTTCCCTATTTGCAAAATGAATGTTGTAATACATCCCTCATAGGAACTGTGCAGTGAATTAGTTGAAATGATGTATGGGAAGCTGGGACACGGGAGATTGCTAATAAATATTCATTTATTCCACAGAGGAACCGAAGAGAAAGGAAATCGCTGGATTTTGGAGGCTTTATGATTTATCAGCTTATTCTATGGAATTAAGCCCTGGGCATCATGCTATTTGTCAGGGGCCTGGTTCTAGTGAAGATATGTGTTTATGTTTCACTATGAGATCCCAAGAGTCTCCCGAAATATTCTGGGCCTCAGAACTGGTTTCTCTGGGTGGCAGAGGATCAGCACACAGGGCAGAAGGAACCTGTTCCTCAGAGATCCAATCGACATCTCCCTTAAGCCTTTTGCTGCCCTCCACGAACCCATCCTTTTGTGCTGCCAGCTCCATGTCCCCGTTCTGGGGGAGGCCAAAATGACACATCTACATGTCACCCCGTAGTCTACAATGTGGGGAAGGAGCTGTGCCCCTGCTGGAATTGAAAAACATCCTTGAGGGCTGCAACTTTTACAGGGAAGGTTACCATGCCAACGACAGCCTCCTTGCCTGACAGGGATGAAAGGAAACAAGGCCGTGGGTGACATGCATCTATTGTGTGTCCACAAACTTGCCTGGAATCTATCAGGGACTGCGGACTGCTGCTGCTCAGCAGGATGAAACAGGAGGATTCAGGTTAGATTTCAGTGGGACTCCGGGATGGGCAGGACTGATGAGGGCAGGGCAGGGCCAGCAAGCGAGGATTGGGAAATGCTTCTCTGAGATTGATACCCATCTCTTGGTGAAATGTGTGGGTGTGGTACTGACAGCAGGCGTGGGAGGGGACGGTGTCCTAGATACCAGTTTCTGGCTGTGATGGGAACCTCGACTTCCTCCAGGTTCCTTCTGCCTTCACAGGATGGTCTAGGAGATTACCTATGCTCTGGGTTAGATGGAAGAGGGCAGCAGGCAGGGATGGCAGGTCACTGGGGCAGTGGGGCCACAGGCATGCCTATGGAGAAGGCCCAGTCTTGGCGAGGAGGCCCCAAGATGCCTAAGGAGGAGCGTCTCCCTCAAGGGGCAGGGCTTCCAGGGAGAATGGCCCCCACTCCCGAACAGGGAAAGGGCACAGAGGACTGAGGAGCTGGCACTGCCGAAGCACCTACGCCACGTCAGGCACTTGACACAGCCCCCATTTCATTTAATTATCTCCACAAACCTGCACAGCAGGAACTCTCACTCCCATTTCACGGAGGAGTTGAGGACACAGGCTCAGGAGAAGGTGAGTACCCGTCCCAGCATCACCCGGCTGGCAAGGGGAGACGCTGGGGCTGGAACCTCGCTGTCTGAACTGGAAAGGAAAACTCCAGATTCAGGGTGCCCTATTTTCTTCTGGAAAGATCTCTCCCGAAGCCGTCCGCTCCTCATTCTGCCCTTCGTACAGGCTTCCCGGGCCTGAGACGGCTGGGAAGAGGCTAAAGGGGCACGACCAGCCGGCGTCTGGGAAACCGCTCCTGCAGCCTGCAACTGCGAGGGCCCGGGGCCGCCACGCGGGTCCCCCGGCAGCCTCTCGTTTCACCCCAGCCTCCGGAGAGGGCCCGAGGCTCAGAGACGAAGGCATTGCACCCAAGGCCACAGATCGTGCATGGCCTTGCTGGAATTCCCACCGGGCCCGCAGGCGTCGAGGCTGCGTAGAACCCCGGAGCCCCTGCGCCCCTGCGCCCCACCCGCGGCTGCGAGGCTCGGGGCCCGCAGAGGCTCCGGCGGAAACGGCTCCATCCCGGGCGGGCTCCCGCCCCCGGCCCGCCCCCGTCCGCCCCGCGCCATGTATGGCGCTTCCTCCCCGAGCCCTACGAGGCGCTTCCTCCCGGCCCCAGGCCCATACAAGGCGCTTCCTTCCCGGCGCGGCTGGCTGGAGGCCCGCGGGCTGGGAGCCCGGTCTGCTGGGCCCGCCCAACCTCGGAGCCCGCGGCCAGCGGACCTGCTGCCAAGGAGGGGGCGGCAGCGGCGGGAGGGACGGGAACGCGGGGCCTGGCCCAGCGCGGGAGGCGCGGGACGCGCGGGACGGGCCGACTTGGGGGTCCCGCTGGTCCCCGCTGGTTTCGTATTTTGCCTCGCTTTTCTCCCCCAGCCCGGAGCACAGCACGCCCTGCCGGAGGTCGTTCAGCGGCCCCAGCCCGGGACCTCCAGCCACACGGGACTCCGAGCCTCGCCGGCCGCTCTCCCCTGACAGTTGACAAGTGGGTCTTCCCTGACATCTCTCTTCCTCCCCGCTTGCCCTTCTCGTACCTCCCTGGCTTCAGCCGAGCTGCCCCCTCCGCCTGGAATACCCTTCCCACACTATTCTGGCAGAAAGAACTGCTACGCATCCTTTACTTGGTTCAGACTTCTGGCCTCCTGGAAATCCTTCCCACCCCCACCCATAGGTCACCAGCCTCTGCTGAGCTGATTTAGGATCATAGGATCTTAACAAAGTGTCGTTATCTGAGTGATCCTGTTTCAGGCCTGCCGCAGTCCCTTTTCACCTTGGACAGTCATCTTTGACTTTAGGTCTGGTCCCCAACGTCTCCACCTGCTATGGCTCCCCGTGGTCTGAGGCTCATGACCCCACAACCCTACTTGAGTAGTTTGACTCTGCAGGAGAAAGCTGGAGGGGTAGGGTGAGGGGAGCCACAGCTGGGGCAAGTGTACACCTGGAGTGAGTTGGGGCTGAGCACTGCCCCTGGGTGCCCCCATCACCCAGAAGGGCCTCTCCTGCTCAGCCTGAGAGCTCTGGTTTATCCACCACTGAAAGAACCAGCAAGCCCCTACAGGCCCTCCCGACAGCGCCTCCAGAAACAAACCTGGCCCAGCCATGTGGTTACCCTGATCTGATCTGCCAGGAGAAAGGTCACAAACAGGGACTGGATCTCAGCACAGAGGGCTGCCAGCAACAGTTCCCGAGCCCCCTCCCCCCATGTTCCAGCAGGACAGCTGTCACAAAGTACAGCTTTCTTCTGGGGAGGAGACAAGCAAGTCCCCACGTGGCCAGCTAGACCAGCCTGTGAGCCTGTGATTGTTCTGCCACAGGTAAGGCAGGGAAAGAAAAGCTCAGAGCTTGGGGCTGAGTGGGTGAATATGTCAGAGAAGGGGCTTTTAGGGCCAAGCAGCCTCTGGGCTTGATCCAGAATAAAATCACTCACAGGCTTCCAGGCGCAACACACACACACACACACACACACACACACACACACACACACACACACAGACACACACACACACACAGAGTGGCTGCAAATCCAAAACTTAAGGAACCTTGTGGGTCTACACACACACACACACACACACACACACACACACACACACACACACGGAGTGCCTGCAAATCCAAAACTTAAGGAACCTTGTGGGTCTACACACACACACACACACACACACACACACACACTGGCTGCAAATCCAAAAGTTAAGGAGCCTTGTGGGTCTCCACAGCCCCAGGTTGGCTGAATGCCTGTGAATAGGGTGCATGGAGAGAATCTCGAAGGTCCAGGAGGTAGGTTTGGGAAAAAACTGGGTCTCAGAATCTGGGCTGCACACTTAGAGCCTAGGATACTTCTTGCCTTGTTTTCCCACTTAGGGCTGCAGGCCCCCAGCAGCCTTCTCTGCAGAGCTATGCTCTAGGATTGTGGGTAATGCAATCCACAGAGGCCAGGCTCCTAGTGATGCTGCTTCCTGCCCTCTCCTCCCCTCCTCTCAGGCCCCTGACAGCCACCCGCCTTCCTGCTCCAGGAGGAGGGCAAGTCAGAGTGAGGAGGTGGGCTCCTTGAAGGGATGGGAGATCCCAGGCTGGAAACCAGTGAGCTATTTATGATTCAGCTTAGCCAAGGGGCAAGGTGTGAGGGGAGCTCCTGTAGGCTGCTACAGAATTTGCAGGAACCCCAGGCCTCTGCTTGGGTGGGGCTTTTATTTTCTTCTGTGTGCAGGGTCCTTGATTCTTTTTTTTTTTGAGACGGAGTCTCACTCTGTCGCCCAGGCTGGAGTGCAGTGGTGTGATCTTGGCTCACTGCAACCTCCGCCTCCCGGTTTCAAGCAATTCTCCTGCCTCAGCCTCCCGAGTAGCTGGGATTACAGGAATGCGCCACCATGTCCGGCTAATTTTTTTGTATTTTTAGTAGAGAAGGGGTTTCACCATATTGGCCAGGCTGCTCTTGAACTCCTGACCTTGTGATCCTCCCGCCTCGCTCTCCCAAAGTGCTGGGATTACAGGCGTGAGCCACTGCGCCCGTGTGGGGCCTTGATTCTTTGAAAGCCCTATGAAACAGTAAGGGTCCTGGGCTATTCCCTGCCTTAAGAGAGGACCTATGCTCTAGTGGTCCTGGGGCTGGCTTTCGGGCCTGTTAGGAATACTGGAGCCTGGGATTGATAATCTTTCAACAACTGCCAATGTGACACCCAATAATACCACAGCCGCCTGTTATTTCCTGCATTTTTCTTCTCATTGTTTTCCTGTGCTTGCTTCCTCCACAAAATGAGATTTCCAGACAGAAACCAAACCTTCTCAAGCTGGGTGCGGTGGCTCACGCCTGTAATCCCAGCACTTTGGGAGGCCGAGGCGGGCGGATCACAAGGTCAGAAGATCGAGACCATCCTGGCTAACACGGTGAAACCCTGTCTCTAAAAAAAATACAAAAATTAGCCTGGGTGACAGAGCAAGACTCCGTCTAAAAAAGAAACAAGAAACCAAACCTTCTCTTGCCAGTGGATTGGGTGCCACTTTTGTCTCCCGGCCCCACAAAACCCTCTGTGCTTTTAACCACCAAACCAGGGCTTTTTTTTTTCTTTTTTCTTTTTTTTGAGATGGAGTTTTGCTCTTGTTGCCCAGGCTGGAGTGCAGTGGCGCCATCTTGGCTCACTGCAACCTCCGCCTCCTGGGTTCAACAATTCACCTGCCTCAGCCTCCCAAGTAGCTGGGATTACAGGCGCCCGCTACCACCCCCAGCTAATTTTTAAACTCTTTTTAGTAGAGACGGGGTTTCACCATGTTGGCCAGGCTGGTCTAGAACTCCTGACCTCAGGTGATCTTCCCACCTCGGCCTCTCAAAGTGCTGGGATTACAGGCGTGAGCCACGGCACCCGGCCCATGGCATTTTTTCTTTGGCTGGGTTTGCCACTAGATTGAGCGCTCTTTATTGACACGGACTGTGTCTGCCTTGTTGACTACAGGTCCTCAAAAAACGTCATTTTATTCAATCCAATGTCCTTTCCTTATAACATTGATGAGAAAAAAATCAGTTTTCGGCTGGAGTTGTTTGGGTGGAGTTGGTACGTTCTCCCCGTGTCTGCATGGGCTTTCTCTGGGAACTCTGGTCTCCTTACACATCTCAAAGATGTACTAATTAGATGAATCAGCATGTCTAAATGGTCGCTGGATGAATGTGTGTGGGTGTGTTTGTGAGTGTGCCCTGCCGTGGAATGGCATCTTGTCTAGGGTTGGTGTTTTCCTTGTGCCCTGAAAGCTACTGGGATGGGCTCCTGCCACCTGAGACCCGCAACTGGAAGAAGTGGGGTGGAAAATGAATGAATGAATACAAATTATTGTCAAATAAAAATCTGTAAATATCCAATAATCATATGGTGCACAATGACAAACAATGCCATATGAAAGTGCTCAGCAAGCCTTCCATATTTGTGATTGTTTTTGAACTCAGGCAGGTGAAGCAGTAGGAGGTGCTCCTTGCAATTTTTGTTTTGCAAACATTTATTTCTTCATGTAACCCACCACCACAACCTCCCTGATTCACCAAAAATTGAGTAAGTAATCCTTGTTTTTTTTTTTTTTTTTGAGACAGTTTCGCTCTTGTTGCCCAGGCTGGAGTGCAATGGAGTGATCTTGGCTCATCACAACCTACGCCTCCCAGGTTCAAGCAATTCTCCTGCCTCAGCCTCCCGAATAGCTGGGATTACAGGCATGCGCCACCATGCCCAGCTAATTTTGTATTTTTAGTAGAGACGGGGTTTCTCCATGTTGGCCAGGCTGGTCTCGAACTCCCGACCTCAGGTGATCCACCCGCCTTGGCCTCCCAAAGTGCTGGGATTACAGGCATAAGCCACCACGCCTGGCCAATCCTTGTTCTTATGAATCTTTCTTAAATGTGTATATAGCTAACATTTTATTTATTTATTTATTTATTTTTTGAGATGGAGTCTTGCTCTGTCACCCAGGCTGGAGTGCAGTGGCACGATCTCGGCTCACTGCAAGCTCCGCCTCCTGGGTTCATGCCATTCTCCTGCCTCAGCCTCCGGAGTAGCTGGGACTACAGGTGCCTGCCACCACGCCTGGCTAATTTTTTGTATTTTTAGTAGAGACGGGGTTTCACCATGTTGGGCAGGATGGTCTCGATCTCCTGACCTTGTGATCTGCCCGCCTCGGCCTCCCAAAGTGCTTGGGTTACAGGCATGAGCCACTGCACCCAGCCAGCTCACATTTATTTCATTTTGAGACAGTCTTGCTCCGTCACTCAGGCTGGAGTGCAGGTGTGGTCTCAGCTCACTGCAACTTCCACCTCCAGGTTCAAGAGATTCTCCTGCCTCAGCTTCTGGGATTATAGCTGTGTCCCACCATGCCTGGCTAATTTTTGTATTTTTGTAGAGAAGGGGCTTCGCCATGTTGGCCAGGCTGGTCTCGAACTCCTGACCTCAAGCAATCTGCCTGCCTCAGCCTCCCAAAGTGCTGGGATTACAGGCACAAGCCACTGCACCCAGCTTCACTTTAATGTTTAATATTAGAAGTTGGTGGGGCATGGTGGTTCATGCCTGTAATCCTGGTGTTTTGCAGGGCCAAGGCAGGAGGATCGCTTGAGCCCATGAGTTCAAAACCAGTCTGGGCAACAGTGAGACCCCAACTCTATTAAAAATTTAAAAAAAATTAGCTGGGCATGGTGGCACACACCTATAGTACAGGCTACTCAGGAGGCTGAGGTGGGAGGTTTGCTTGAGCCCAGTATGTAGAGTATGCAGTGAGCCATGATCCTGTCACTGTATGCCAGCCTGGGCAACAGAAAGAGACTCTGTCTCAAAAAAAGATCAAACAAACAAATATACTACAAAGTAACATAAATCAAAACAATGTGGTACTGGTATAATAAAGTTAGAAATACAAACCTATATATCTATATCAGTTGTATATGGGATTATTATACCATACCCAGTTGGCCATAGGTATATGGGATTATTTCTGAGTTCAGAAGTAATTCAGAGAGTTCAGAGTTCAGAAATAATCCCATATACCTATGGTCAACTGATTTTCTCCAAGGGAGCAAAGAGCATTAAATGGGGGAAATAATAGTTTCATCAACAAAATGGTGCTTGCACAACTTTTTTTTTTTTTTTTTTTGAGACAGGGTCTTGCTCTGTCACTCAGGCTGGAGTGCAGTGGCAGCACCATGGCTCACTGCAGCCTTGACTTCCGAAGCTTAAGTGATCTTCCCACGACAGCCTCCCCAGTAGCTGGGACCACAGGTGAGTGCCACCACATCCAGCTAACTTTCTTGCAGAGATGGGGTCTCCCTATGTTGTCCAGGCTGGTCTTGAACTCCTGGGCTCAAGTGATCCTTTTGCCTTGGGCTCTCAATGTGTTGGGATTACAGGTGTGAGCCACAATGCCCAACCCCACAACAACTAGATATTCACATGCAAAAGTACGAAGTCAGACCCCTGACCTCATACCATATGCAAAAACTAACTCAAAATGGGCCAGTGACACATAATAGATAGGGTCTTGCTCTGTCATCCATGCTGGAGTGAGATGGCACAGTCATAGCTTATTGCAACCTCAAACTCATGGGCTCAAACAATCCTCCTGCTTCAGCCTCCCAAGCAGCTATGACTACAGGTGTGCACCACCACACCCAGCTAATTTTTAAATTTTTTGTAGAGTTGAGGTCTTGCTATGTTGCCCAGGCTGGCCTTGAACTCCTGGCTTCAAACCATCTTCCTGCCTTGGCCTATCAATGTGCTGGGATTATAGGCAGAAGCCACTGTGCCTGGTCTAAAACTCTAAGAGAAGAAAACATGGGTAAATCATGACCTTGGATTTGGCAAACAACAGATACGGCAACAACAGAAAAACAGATAAATTGAACTTCACCAAAATTAGTTTTGTGCATCAGAAGACATTATCAAGAAAGTGAAAATATTTGCAAATAATATATCTAATAAGGGTTTGGTATCTAGAATATAAAGAACTGTTATAACTCAACAAGATAAACCAATTGAAGATGGGCAAAGGAGTTGAATAGACATTTCTCCAAAGATATACAGTATCAACCCACGAGAAACAAAAAACATATAGTCACACAAAGACTAGTATGTGAATGTTCATAGCAGCATTATTCAAACAGCTAAAAACTGGACACCGTCCAAATATCCACCAGTGGAAGAGATAAAAAAAATGTGGTATATTCATACAATGGAATACTACTTTTGTGCTGTTTTACCCACAACACTTCTGACACCAAATGTGTGGAGTTTTGTTCCCACATCAACCTATTCTCCAACTCTCCAGACACAACTGGGTGTCCTACAATTCAACTCAATTCTGACACTAATACCCTAAGTTAGCAGACCCCACAGATTAAGGGTTCAGTTCCATTAAGACTGCCCCAATATTAGATGCCAGTCATAAGTTACCACCTGTACTTCTGACTAACTGGCTATACGGGGTTCCCATGACCCCCTCTTCAAGTTTGATAATTTGCTAGAACAGCTCACAGAACTCAGGAAAAATCTACACATTATGGTAGGTTATTATAAAGGATACAACTCAACAGAACAGATGCATAGGGCAAGGTATGGGTGCAGAGCTTTCATCCCCTCTCTGGGCATGCTACCCTCCCAGCACTTCAATGTGTTCACCAACCTGGAAGCTTCCTGAACCCCGTCATTTAGGGCGTTTTATGGAGGTCTCATTATATAGGGATGATTGATAAAATCATTGGCCATCAGTGATTAAGTCAACCTCCAGCCCCTTTCCGCTCTGGAGGTGGGAGGCAGGTGCTGAAAGCTGCACTTTTTTTTTTTTTTTTTTTGAGACAGGTCTAGCTCTGTTGCCCAGGCTGGAATGCAGTGGAGCGATCTTGGCTCACTGCAGCTTCTGCCTCCCAGGTTCAAGCGATTCTCCTGCCTCAGCCTCCTGAGTAGCTGGGATTACAGGCATATGCCACCAGGCCCAGCTAATGTTTTTTGTATTTTTAGTAGAGACAGGATTTCACCATGTTAGTCAGGCTGGTCTTGAACTCCTAACCTCAAATGATCTGCCCGCCTTGGCCTCCCAAAGTGCTGGGATTACAGGCATGAGGCACCGCGCCTGGCCCAAAAGCTCTACTCTCTAATCACGTTTTGGTCTTTCTGGTGACCAGTCCCCATCCTGAAGCTACCTAGGGGCCCCCAGTCATCAGTAATCATATTAGCATAGAAAAGACACTCTCATCACTCTGGAGATTCCATGGGTTTTAGGAGCTGCATGCCAGGAAAGGAGTGGAGCAAAGACCTGTATATGTATTTCTTATTGTATCATACTACTCAACAATAAAAATGAACATGCAACAGGCTGGGCATGGTGACTCACGCCTGTAATCCTAGCACTGGGAGGCTGAGGTGGGAGGATCACTTAGAGCTAGGAGTTCAAGACCAGCCTGAGCAACATAAGGAGACCCCATCTCTATAAAAAATATATATATATACAAAAAAATAGCCTGACATGGTGGTGTAATCCAAGCTACTTGGGAGGCTGAGGCGAGAGAATCACTTGAGCTCAGGAGATCAAGGCTGCAGTGAGCTGTTATTGAGCCACTGCACTCCAGCCTAGGTGACAGAGTGAGACTCCATCTCAAAAAAAAAAAAAAAAAAGAAAGAAAGATAGAAGGATAGATGTATCTCAAAAATTTATCTAAATGAAAGAAGCTTCACATAAAAGACTACATGTTGTGCTTTTCCATTAATATAAAAATTTCTAGGAAGGCCAGAACTGTAGAGGTAGAAAGCAGATCAGTAGCAGCTGGGCGTGGTGGCTAATGCCTATAATCCCAGCACTTTGGGAGGCCAAGGTGGGCAGATAACGTGAGGCCAGGAGTTTGAGACCAGCCTGGCCAACATGGTGAAACCTCGTCTCTACTAAAAATAGCAAAATTAGCTGGGCGTGGTGGCAGGCACCTATAGTCCTAGTTACTCAGGAGGCTGAGGCATAAGAATTGCTTGAACCCAGGAGGTGGAGGTTTCAGTGAGCTGAGATTGCGCCACTGCACTCCAGCCTGGGCGACAGAGCAAGGCTCTGTCTCCAAAAATAAAAAATAAAAAAAAAACAAAGCAAGTAGATTGATCAGTAGTTGCCCAGGGTTGGATGTGGGAACAGAGGTTGACTGCAAAAGAGCACAAATAATCTTTTTGGGATGCTGAACATTAAGTTGTGAGTTGTGGGATGTTTACATAACTATACAAATTTACTTTTTTTTTTTTTTTTTGAGACAGAGTCTCACTGTCACCCAGGCTGGAGTGCAGTGGTGGGATCTTGGCTTACTGCAGCCTCCACCTTCCGGGATCAAGATTTAGAGGCCAGGCGTGTAGGCCTGGCCTACACACATTTACTTTTAAAAATAAATAGCCAAACTATACCTACAGTGGGTTAATTTTATAGTTTGTAAATTATACCTCAATAAAGCTGTTAATAAACAAACCACAGAAATGACAGCAGGATGAAAAAACCAGTGTCCTAGCCGGGCACGGTGGCTCACGCCTGTAATCTCAGCACTTTAGGAGTCCAAGGCGGGCGGATCACGAGGTCAGGAGATCGAGACCATTCTGGCCAACATGGTGAAACCCTGTCTCTACTAAAAATACAAAAATTAGCCAGGTGTGATGGCGCACGCCTGTAGTCCCAGCTACTCGGGAGGCTGAGGCAGGAGAATCGCTTGAACCCAGGAGGTGGAGGTTGCAGTGAGCCAAGAGCACGCCACTGCACTCCAGCCTGGCGACACAGCGAGACTCTGTCTCAAAAAAAAAAAAAAAAAAGAAAAAGAAAAAAGAAAACAAAACAAAAGAAAAGAAAAAACAGTGTCCTGAAATCTGAATGTCTTCCTGGCCTTTGGATCCAGTCAGGACTGATCCACGTGCCTCTCCAAACTCACCCTCTCATCTCTCCAGCTAACCCAGGTCCCCACATAGACCTAGCACCCCCAGAGGAGGAAGGAGCCACCCTGCACTCCCCTTGTCCTTTAACATTCATTGTCATTCCTTGTTCAGAGTCTCCACTGCTGGACCTTCAACACCGAAGGGCAGGGTGTGCACCTGCACTGTTCACCACTGAATCTTGCACGGGACCTAGTACACGGGACATGTCTAAATGCTTGCTGAGTCAAGGAATGAGACTGGCTTAACCCAAGTCTCATTTAAGGAATAGAGGTGGCCGTGGAGTGCGTCTGTGGAGAAGGCTGGAGGAGACTGGGGTAGAACTCCTTCCATGTTACCTTTCAGAATCAGAGCCCGACAGGGGTGCTAGGGAGGGCCTCTAGCCCTGAGCACAGAAATTCGTCTTTATCTGGAGGAGCAACTCTCTCCCAGGCAACATCCTGCCTTATTACAAAGAGTCCCCCTCTGCAGGCCCTCCAGGCCCACCCCAGCTGGCTCATCTTGCCTCCCCTTTCCCCACCAGGGAGCCTAGGCTGGGCATGTCTTTGGGTCTGGACAGTAATATAACATGGGGCAGAGGGTCCTGGCATCATCAAGCCCTGATTTCTCCTCATGCCTTCTCCCAGGAATCGGAATATCTCTGCATCTTTGCCTCTCAGAAGATCCTTGCCATTCCTGCTCGGAGCCTTTCTCTCAAGTTTCCACCCTCCTTCCTTATTCTCCTGGCTTCCTTGGAAATGGGTTTGCCCTCTAGCTTTGAGTGGGGATGGACAGGCAAGCAGAAGGGGCTAAGCCTAGGTATAGTATCTCAGCAGAGTGGGAGGAGCTGGAAGTCTATGGCAGTCAGGGAGAGCTAGATGGGGCTAATTTGGAAGGCCGGGGGCTGAAGAAGCAAGTTGATCCACACACCCAAGCCAACCTTGACTCACAGGGAAGTGACTTCAAACAGCTTTCATAACTCCATCTGGATGTTGGCCACCTTTCCTCTCCTAGCTCTTTGGTTTCAGGCCACGTGCTCCCTCCAACTGTCCCTTCTCTCATTTATAACATTGGAGAGAACAGGGCCTGGATGAAGAATAACAAGATCATCCGGCTGTTAAGAGCACCGAATCAGGAGTTGGAGCAAGTGTTCATGTTGGCTCTGCTAATTTGCTGCATGAGCCTGACACGTCACTATATTGCTCTCTGGCCTCAGCTTTCTTCTGTCTTTAGTGAGGGGATTGGAATAGGTAAGGTGCAAGACCCTTTCTAGTGCTAAAATTAAGGGGCCCGGCACAGTGGCACACACCTGGAATTCCAACACTTTGGGAGACAGAGGCGGGCCAATCACTTGAGCTCAGGAATTCAAGACCAGCCTGGGGAGGCTGGGCACAGTGGCTCACGCTTGTAATCCCAGCACTTTGGGAGGCTGAGGCGGGTGGATCACAAGGTCGGGAGATCAACACCATCCTGGCTAACACGGCGAAACCCTGCCTCTACTAAAAAAAAAAAAAAAACAAAAAATTAGCCGGGCGTGGTGGCTGGCGTCTGTGGTCCCAGCTACTCAGGAGGCTGAGGCAGGAGAATGGCATGAACCTGGGAGGCAGAGCTTGCAGTGAGCCGAGATCGTGCCCCTGCACTCCAGTCTGGGTGACAGAGCAAGACTCCGTCTCAAAAAAAAAAAAAAAAAAAAAAAAAAAAAGTCCAGCCTGGGCAACATGGCGAAACCTCATCTCTACAAAAACAACAAAAAACCAAAAATTAGCCAGGTGTGGTGGCGTGTGCCTGCAGTCCCAGCTACTCGGGAGGCTGAAGTGGGAGGATCGCTTGATCCTGGGAGGTTGAGGCTGTAGTGAGCCAAGACTGCACCACTGCATTCCAGCCTGGGTGACAGAGTAAGACCCTGTCTCAAAAAAAAAAAAAAAAAAAAAAAAATTAGGTGCTAAAATTATAATTCCTTAAGAAGTCTAAGTATTGGGTATTGTGGAGAAAAGCTATATAAAGGTATGGCCGTAGACTCAGGACTAGAGTCGAATGAGACTCTAGTCCTTTCTGAGAATGGGCTTGACATTCCCAGGTACAGCTTTGCCTTCTTCTCATCACTTCCAGGATTGCTCACCTACTTGGGGCCAAGGGCCCCCCAGGAAGCCCTTCTTCATGCTGTTTTATTTCACTCTGTAGGGATGACCTGCATTTGCACTGGCTTTGGAACCAAACAGACCTGACTTTGAGTCCCAGATTTTGCCACTTAGTAGAACGTGGATGAGAAGATATAAACAGCATCTCCCTCACTACGTTTTTCTAAGGATTACATAACTGTTCAACAAATGTCAGTGACTATAGTTACTTCACAGACGGATAGCTCAAAGCCCAGAATAAGGAGGAAGAAAACTGGGCAGAGCTGGATTAAGACTCCTGGGATCTCCTCTCCGTTCACTCATCCCTACTCCTTTGTTAAACTGCCCTCTCCACTTTCCTAAAATTTAAGGGCAAAGCAAGTTGTCCCAGGCACCTCTTAATGCTTGTCAGAAATCCCCCCTACTTCAGATGAAGCAAATTTCTTCCAGTCAGCCTCCTTAACTCTATACCACCACCTTGTGGTCACCAGCACAAACTTTCCCTGGCCACTTCCAGAGGACCAAGGTTGGGAGTGGAGGAACCACGAGTAGCTGCCATCCCAGTCCTTGCTAAGTGCCTTCATGTGCCTTACTCCATTTAATCCTTATTACAGGTGGTGAAACTGCTACTCAAAGACATGGAATAATTTGCCAGCCTCTCAGGTGGAGCCAGGATTTCTACCTCAGACCTCAGAGATCCTGCTTCCTACTGCGCACTCCTGATAGCTTCCTGGGAAGCTGGCTGGCACGGCACTTCAGATTCAGGGACTGCCTGATACTGTGAAGTCACAAACCCAGTTAACTGCAGAGCCAGAGCCTTTTTTTCTTTTTTTCGAGACAATCTCTCTGTCGCCCAGGCTGGAGTGCAGTGGTGCCATCTCGTCTCACTGCAACCTCTGCCTCCCAGGTTCAAGCAATTCTTGTGCCTCAGCCTCCTGAGTAGCTGGGATTACAGGCACCCACCACCTGTTCAGCTAGTTTTTGTAATTTCAGTAGAGACGGGGTTTCACCATGTTGGTCAGGCTGGTCTTGAACTCCTGACCTCGGGTGATCCACCTGCCTTGGCCTCCTGAAGTGTTGGGTTTACAGGCGTGAGCCATGGTGCCCAGCAGAACCAGAGCTTTTCTTGACTCCCTTGTTTGGTTCTGGGCTCTTAGCTAAGCCCCAGGTAAGCCTGCCAGTTTCAGGAAAGGCCTCCTGGAGATGGCTGTATCTGAAACAGAATTCACCAGACAGGGTTTTAGACTTGATTTACAGAGAACCCTTTAGGTGGTGAATTGTTTTCACCTGTTATTTCTAGTGCCTGCTATTCAGCCACATCCTCAGCAACTTGCAGCACCCAAACTGCCACATAACAAGCAAGTAACTGTGCCCTGCTTCCCTAGCTCTAATCGGATGCTCCCACACCACTTGGCTGTTCAGTTCCTAGGTCCCCTGAGACCCAGTCCCATCAGGACTGGACTTGGCAGGCAGGAATCCCCTGGCATTCACTCAAGCTGGCAACAAAGGAGAAGCTGGCATGAAACTTAAATTCCACCTTGGCTCTCAGCCCTGAATCCACTGTGCCTGTCTGGGAGTGTCATGGCATGCGTCTTGGAGCCAGAGAACAAAAGATGGCAAGTGCTGCAGGCCCAGACAGGCAAGGACCACAGCCCATATATCCTGCACCACTGTGCTGCCTTCCAACAATTTTGTCTTCAAGAACAGCACCTAGACACGCATTAGGCGCATTAGGAGGAAAAATTACACTTCCACCAGCACAGGCATGTTCGCCCCTTCCCAGCTGGTAACTGAGTTTCGTCGTCAGAGCTATCACCTAGATCAGGTAAGAAAATGGGTGAAAAGTATGCCAAGTGCCATTACTGGTCAATTTTACTTAAAACAGTTTTCTCAAACCTGGAGAAAGCAAACCATGCACCACCTTGGCTCCTCAACTAGGCTTCCTAAACTACCAAAGAGGCTCTTTAAGCACCTCAACCTTGGGGAAAAACAAAGAAAACAAATCCTCTTCTGCTCTGAACCTGGCCTAGGAGCCCTGCTCCTCTGGACCAGCCCCTGACCTGCTCTTGGATGGGCTACTACTCTCCTACCCAGTGTAAGGTATGTAAGATGAAGGAGCGTGGGAGAGAGAGGGCCCAGGCCTAGTTTCTGCTATTCCATCTGGACCATTCTATTATAGGACTCAAAGACAGATACAGAGAGAACTTTGGAATAAGGCCTGGGATAAAATTTTGGTGTTATCACTAAAGAGCTGCTACTTAACCTTCTTTTGTTCTGTTTCATCACCTGTAAAATTGGGTACACCATCTACCTCCATGGGATGCTGGGTTATGGGATAATATACTTAACATACCTTAAAAAAAAAAAAAAGCAAGATTCCCTTTGGCATGCATATAGAACGGGGGAGAATACAAATTAGTTTGGCCCCAGCAACCTGAACCTTCTTCTTCTAGCATAACTCTGGGATCATGACCTCAGAAAAACTTTGCATATACCTTTCCATAGACAAATGTAGTAAACACAACTCAAACCCAAGGCTGAAATGCTATTGGCCGTGACTAATCTGAGGTATGCCTTGGAGAACTCACTGTCTCCACAGTTCAGGCCTTTCTAGACCAGTCCTAAAAAATCTCAAGCACACAAAGTATATTCTTAAATATGGTTTAATACTCTTCTCCATTTCTGTACATCACAACACCAAGATTTTGCTGCTTAGGATCTCTCTGCAGAGGCTATAGAGAATGCAAAGGCTACGGTTTTCACCCCCTCTTATATGTGTATGTGTAAGTGTAATACATATCAATATATATTGATACACACATCAATATATAATGCAATATATATCACCGAAGAGAACACATTGATTAAAGAAATACAAAAATTTGGCATCATTTCCAAACTTAAATAGTAAAAATAAAAACTACAAAAGGAGCTGCATACCCTAAATGTATCATGTGAAACAACAAGCATATTCAAAAATGTAAATTTACATCCAATTTCTCTGGTCTTGTCATATCACATCAGACCCATTTACAATGGCAAAACCCTAAGGTACTGCTGTGAAGAGAGCATGTTTGCTCGCTCTTGGGTGTTCTGCAAACAAATAGCAGAGCCCAAAGCAAAAAAGCCTGTTCTGGTGAAGTCTCCCACGTTGGTGAACACCAAATAATGGACTCTTCTCACGGGGGGGTTGAGACATCAGGTTACACATTGACAGACAGTATTTGGACCTCAGAGTACAGTGTGAGAACCAGAAACTTTACATTTAAGACATACTCCCTTCATTCAAGTGAAACAGGATTATTGGAACGATAGGCAGGTCTGTAACCTGGGAACAAGGAGCTGGTTCAGACCAATAAAGCTACGAGTGACTGAATCAAGTCAGTAAAGAACAGCAGTCAGGCACTAAAGTGTTAAAAGTACCCAATTTGAAAACCAAATGCACCCCACTACCCTAGTCAGTGTGGAGGTGATACCAATTGACTTTTAAAACCTTTGGTCCTTCAAAGTCCATTTGGTATACTTTTTTCCATCGCTACCACTGGGCACATACTATACACTTTGTTCAACTGTCACCACCCTGGGCACGCCATGACCTTGCATGTCAGCTGGGTTCAAGTCTGACTTACAGCCCAGCTGTGAAGCATAAGCTTCAGGGTTTCAGGCCAACTTTTGGATCCAACATGGTCTTAAATCCATGGTGCCAGAAGCTGTGTCCCATCCCTTCCCACCCGCCCCTAATTTCTCATGTGAGAAGTGCTTGTAAGTCCCACATTTGAAACAGATGCTCCAACCCCACCAGGAGGTCAGGAGTTTATAATTACATGCAGTCATACATGTCTGTCGTTCCTGTGAAAAACCTTGCAGTTCATTTTAATAAATCAAAACATTCACATAATCTCATGCCATCCAACACAAGGAAAACACATCCACCTCCCTTTTAACAAGGATTGACCCAAGCAAAATAAAATCCTCTTTAAATTTCTTCGCTTCCACTTAAATTGCATGTTTTATTTCTCCCAATCCCAGCAATAGCACAGAAGCCCCATCATATCCATCCCAAACCGGTTTCGAGTAGGTTAAGGTTATAAGGACCCTTGTCAGAACATTGATACAAAGGGCTCCCAAACGCCGGGCACAGATGTGTCTGCAAACAGATGGAAGTAAACAGTGCACTGGCCCAAATGCTTCATGAGTCAGTTTGATTTTGCAACGCAATTTGCATCCTTGAAACTGCCAGTCTGGAGGGGGACGGGGTAGCGTGAGGGAGTGAAGTTGAAAGTGCCTCCTATTAGCTCACCCTTTCAACATTAAACAGAGACCAAGAGAGAAATGGTTCCAACATTTCACCACATATATTTCTTCTTATGCAGTCTAAGCTGAGAATGCCATGTAAATGGGTCACTGCGAAATGCAGCAATTTAATTTTTCTCCAATCAAAATAAGAAACAAACCAGTATGATCTCACTTCTATTAACTTTTGAAGGTTTACAGCAGTTAAAGTATTTTTGCTTCTATGTATGAAGGTTAAAAAAATCATTTTTTTTTCATAAAATACAAGAGCAACCAATTTCACCATCCAGTAAAAGTAAAAACTGGGATTCTTTTTTAAATTAGTCCAAAGTGGCATTTAGGAACTTAGTTGTAGGCTGCTGCGCTGACACCATGACAAACCAAAGTGTAGGGCTGGGTCTGGTTTTGTTTCGGTTTTCTTTTCAATATCCAATGCTCATGGATTAAGTTCTGGAAATGTTCCAATTGTAAGGCAGGGATCTGTTTGGATTCCACCATGGGTATGCTCCTTGGGTTGGATGCTGGAGGGTGAGGCACGTTTTGCCGGACCCATGTCGACTACCTAGTAGTCATCAAGGTCAAAAAATTCATCGTCTCCTCCTTGGTATTCCATTCCCTGGAAATCTACTCGGTACCGCAAGATACCTGGGGAAACAAACCAAAAGGTAAATTACCTGTGCTCACGGGATGGGCATGTGTGTAGGTAGCTGGTAAGGGAATAAAGGAAAGCCCTATTCTCTTGCAGAATTGCAGAAAGCAAAGAGGTAATAATAAACATGGGTCCAAATTAGGAACCTGCACCTGCTGCGTCAATCACCTATCCCAGCAGATAATGAGCACCTCACCGGAAGCAGGGCTAGCCAGGAGGGACCTTGACCTGAGACCCTGGTTTTAAGTTTGGTTTGCTGATTTGCTACTCACCTCCAATTCCACCAAATCCTTTCACAAACTGAGACCCTTCTTGTGATTTATCTGTGACAATTTCCAACGTAGCTCCAAATTTTTTATAGTTGTTAGCAAACCATTCCAACAGGGGCATGCTCTCGATAAGCTCATGTTCCTGTCCGGTCTACAGGGGTGACCATGAGATACAAAAATGGGGGATTAGGATATATGAAGGCTAATTAGTCCCTCTCACAGCCCCTTGCCCACCTATCACTCTCATCCTCCCATTTATAGGCATGTCTGTGTGTAAAGCTCTGTAAGTCATCTCTGGTTTTGATAACGTAATGGATATAAGCAGAGAAATTCGGATTATTTCAAACAACACTTCTCCTCAGGCTCTACCCTCAGCTATGAAATACCAACACAAAAACTCAGTGGGTATTCAGCTTATGATTCCTACTGTTGACTCTAGAAGTCAGGCTGTTGTAGTGTCTCTAAGCAGCACCCATTCAATGGCTCAGAAGAGACATTCCAGGACTGCTTTTGGGAGTGGCCTCGTAGAGAACAAAGCTCTCCAAACCAGAATTTGAGGAAGCTATCATTTAAACCTATCTCATACGGGAGGGTCATACTTTCAACTGTTGTGATGCACTTAGAGCAAACCAGAGAAGCCACTGCAGTGGAAGAGCTGATCAAGTGAAGAAAGCAGCACAGGTTTCACAGTGCAGGAGAGGCATTATGTAAATTACATTTTCCTCCCTATCAAATTTCAAGGATAATGAAATGTTTTCCTGATTGCTTAACTACTTAAAAACAAAGACAAAAACAAACAAACAAACAAAAACCAGGCCAGGCATGGTGGGTCACGCCTGTAATCTCACCACTTTGGAAAACCAACGCAGGAGGATCACTTGAGCCCAGGAGTTCAAGACCAGCCTGGTGAACACAGCAAGACCCCATTTCTATAAAAAAAATTAGGCTGCCCGGCACGGTGGCTCACGCCTGTAATCCCAGCATTTTGGGAGGCTGAGGCAGGTGGATCACCTGAGGTCAGGAGTTCGAGACCAGCCTGGCCAACATGATGAAACTGCGTCTCTACTAAAAATACAAAAATTAGTCAGGCGTGGTGGCGGGCGCCTGTAGTCCCATCTACTCGGGAGGCTGAGGCAGGAGAATTGCTTGAACTCGGGAGGTGGAGGTTGCAGTGAGCCGAGATCACACCACTGCACTTCAGCCTGGGTGACAAGAGCAAACTCCACCTCAAAAAAAAAAAAAAAAAAAAAAAAGGAATGAGGGCTTGTGCTTGTACTCCTGGCTACTCAGTAGACTGAGGCAGAAGGATTGCCTGAGCCCAGGGGTTCAAGGTTATAGTGAGCTATGATTGTGCCACTGAATCCAGCCTGGGTGACAGACCGGGACCCTATCTCAAAGAAAAAAAAAGACCGGTCATGGTGGCTCACACCTGTAATCCCACCACTTAGGAGGCCGAGGTAAGTGGATTGCTTGAGCTCAGGAGTTTGAGACCAGCCCAGGGCAACATGGTGAAAACGCCTCTCTACAAAAAATTCAAAAATTAGTTGGGCGTGGTGGTGTATGCCTGTAGTCCTAGCTACCAGAGAGGCTGAGGCAAGAGGATCACTTGAGCCCAGGAGGTGGAGGTTGCAGCGAGCCAAGATCATGCCACTGCACTCCAGCTTGGGCAACAGAGCAAGACCTTGTCTCCAAAAAAAAAAAAAAAAGCTGCAGCTCCTTCCCTGAAATCAGATTCGCATGTGGCAGATAGATGACCACCTCCCACAGCACCCCCAATTAGTATGAGGTTTGGTTTCCCAAAGCTCACCCTCTACACAGCCAGTACTCTAACACACGGATTTATGCTTGCACGTATCATCAAACCAAGAAAACAATCACATACCTCTTTGTCTGTGAAATGAGATTTATCCTTTTCTTGCTCTGGAGTTAGATAGAGAATTTTCTCCTCTGTAGTATTAGGAGGAAAAAACGTGTTAACCTGGCTCTCATATACTAATCTGTGTAAGCTCCATAGATGAGGTTAGATGAGAAAAGGGCTCAGGGACTCAATCTCCCAACATTTTTTCCATAAGCATGTTAGCATACACTGAGTGTCTACTAGGTACAATGCTTCAACCATAAGGAACATCAGAGATGTTCAAGATATAGTCCTGGTCCTCAGCAGATGTAACAATCTTAAGCAGACGTTAAACAGTTCAAGCAGAAAAATCTATGCAGGAATGTGCTACAGACTGAAGGAGTGGGGAACAATGGGTAGATCTACCTTCTGATTGCTCCTGAAATCAGCCATCCCTCCCAAATCTCCACCCCAGGCTTCCTGGCTCAGTAACAAATAGCAACCTTATTTTCTAATTCGCATACCTTCTGTGCCTTGGCAATGAAGAACATATCTCATTATATCCAGATTTTCATAGACTATTAGAATTTCTACAGCTCCCATTTCCAAAGCCTTTAGTGTATCTTCAACGCCAAAACAGTACTTGCCCGTGTCCTGGCTGATTTCATCAAAGTATCGTCCTATGATTAGGGATCAGTCAACAGGATATATATTAAAGTTTCCCTAGTAGATACAAACACACCTGTTCCACCTAATGACTAAGGAAGATAAAAAATAATGCTTTTACTGAGGCAAAAGAGTTAATAAAAATACTAAATATTCCTTTTTACATTTTTGGTACCTTGTCTCATACATACAATCACGTACATACATACATATACACACACACAAAAACATTTCACAGAATATGTAGTTGCATTTCACCGATACCTATTAATTTCTTCTCTTGAATGAATTTCACGTTGGAGAGGACTTCAGTAGATAACTCAATAGCTTGGTTGAATCCATTTTCACCACCATAGGATATATCAACTAATTTTAAAACTTTTGATTGTAACCTCTAACACACAAAAAAAATATTATTAGTACTTACTGGTACTTATTTAAAATATTATTAAAACACCTTTACTCAAACCCACTAACTCTTAATGGTATGCAAAGCTCAGCATTATGATCACTGAAGTCTAAATATGGGGAAGGAGCCCAATTTAATCAAAAGCTGCTCTTAAAGTGAACAGCACTGCCAATTATATCACACATTTTACTAGACCTACTATAGGACAACTCATTAAGTGCAAACAAAAATAAGTTATTGTGGAGGAAAGGGGGGACCACTGGCTCCTGCCAAATAAGGTAGTAGAGGTTAAGACAGGCTGGGGAGGGTGGCTCACACCTATAATCCCAGCACTTTGGGAAGCTAGGACAGGCAGACAGCTTGAGTCCAGGAATTCTGAGACCAGCCTAGGCAACATGGTGAAACCCTGTCTCTACCAAAAAGTACAAAAATTAAGTTGGGCATGGTGACATATCCCTGTAGTCCCAGCTACTTGGGAGGCTAAGCTGGGAGGATCACTTGAGCCTGGGAGATCGAGGCTGCAGTGAGCCATGATTGCCACTGCACTCCAGCCTAGGCAAGATAGCTAGACCCAGTCTCAAAAAAAAAAAAAAAATATATATATATATATATATATATATTTATTTATTTTAAGGCAATTTCTTTGGTGGACCTTCTACCATAAGGCTACTTCCTCCAGATCTTGAAAGTGTATTATGGCTGAGCCCATGTTATAAAATGTGCTTTAAATGCTTTAGGCTGAATCAGCTGTCATACTGCTGAGAGCTTTGCTGCTATGTATCTCCAAGAATAACTCAGAAAAAGAAAATAAGGAACAGGTTTTAGTTTCTTTGAAATCAAACTCCATTCTACAGCCAATTCTGACAACCCAACTAAACAAGGGACCTCCACAGGATCCATAAGAAGCCCACCTAAAAACGGTTGATTTCAGAAGAGAAGGGGCTCAGAAAAGCACAGGGGAATGTTTCCTGATAAACATCTGTAAACCTGCTGTTTAACTCAGAGGCAGGTTTTTAACCCAAGGAATTTTAAAAAGATGTGTCTGTTCCAGTGCTCACACAGAGGACTCACCTACTCCTACCTAGGGTCTTACATAATAGAGCATCTACTTCTTACTTACCTGATCAAACATATCAGATTGACTTAGTTCAGTTTTAAAGTCAGCGGATCCAGCTAAAACTAGACCAGCCACATTCACTTTGTCCCCAGAAATAAACAGCTGCACAGCAGTCTCTGCTACTTTCCGAACATAGTTATGTCGCTTTTCCATTCTTAAACGGGCAAAACGCAAGGCTGACTGACCTCCTCTACCTTTGACACAAAAGTAGCAAGAGAAAAAGGCAATTATTAAGAACTACAAGATGTCTTCAAATTAAAAATAAAATAATCATGTCATCATCTAAGAAAAGGACAAAGAAAAATCACCATTCCTTAACTAAACGTTCAGCATAAACTGCTACTTGTTTTCAGAGAGCGACTACTAATTCTATGTCAAGAGAGGAGCTGTAAGCACCAATGAGGCACCAGTCATTACAGGAGGCTTCTCTCCCCATCATCTGGATTCACTCCCCTCACATCATACTGTTTTCTTTTTTTTTTTTTTTTGAGACGGAGTCTCACTCTGTCGCCCAGACTGGAGTGCAGTGGCGCAATCTCGGCTCAATGCAACCTCCGCCTCCCGGGTTCAAGCAATTCTCCTGCCTCAGCCTCACAAGTAGCTGGGATTACAGGCGCCCGTCACATTTTTGTATTTTTAGTAGAGACAGGGCCGGGCTGGTCTCGAACTTCTGACTTCGTGATCCACCCGGCTCGGCCTCCCAAAGTGCTGGGATTACAGGCGTGAGCCACCGCACCCGGCCCACCATACTGTTTTCTTATTGCTAGACACAAAGTAATTGGGTTCATGTTCTCCTCCTGTATTACCGTGTTTCTTTGGGAGATCCACAGTGAATTTGTGCAGGACTTCTCTTGTGTTTCCTTGGAGTGTGCCAAAAAGTGCACCACTACCATCTATTACAATGAATCCAAACTTGCTATCATCTGAAAGTAGTGCTGTAAGAGCCTGAAAAGCAAACACAAGTACCACACGGTGAATCCCAAAGCTTTGCTAAGGTCAAAAAAACTCTGAAAGGATATATACAAGCCCTTTCACTCCACTCACCATGCTATTAGCACTGTGGGAAAACCTTCTACGGAATAATTTATAGACTTCAGTTATAAACATGTAACTCTTATGGACAAATCTGAACCCAATAAGGAAATAACGAATGATATCTATGTGAAGCTTTTCAACATATCTGACATGGGCATGTAAATATAAAACCACAAAGATATCTGTATGCCCATGTTTATAGCAATATTACATACAGCAGTTAATACTACTCAATCTCAAAAAGGAAGAAAATTTTGAAACACACTACAACAGGGATGAAACTTGAATACATGCTAAGTGAAATAACCCTGTCAAAAAAGGACAAATACTGTATGACTCCACTTATATGAGGTTCCTGGAGTAATCAAAATCAGAGACAAAAAGTCAAACGGTGGTTGCCAGGGGCTGGAAAAAAGGGGGAACAAGGAATTATTGCTCAATGGATACAGTTTCAGTTTTATAATATAGAGTTCTAAGCTGGGTATGATGGCTCACACATGTAATCCCAGCACTTTGGGAGGCTGTGGCAGGCGGATGGCTTGAGCTCAGGAGTTTGAGACTGGCCTGGGCAACACAGCGAAACACTGTCTCTACAAAAAAATACAAAAATTAGGTGGCTGTGGTGACACGTGCCTGTAGTCCCTACCAGCTACTTGGAAAGGCTTTAGTCTGGGAGGTGTAGGTTGCAGTGAGCCAAGATTGTGCCACTGTACTCCAGCCTGGGTGATCCAGAGACCCTGTCTCAAAAAACAAAAAAACTTTAACTTGTTCCTTTTTTTTTTTTTTTTGAGACAGGGTCTCACTTTGTTGGCCAGGCTGGAGTGCAGTAGCCATCATAGCTCACTGCAGCCTCGAAGTCTTGGACTCAAATGATCCTTCTGCCTTAGCCTCCCAAAGTGCCGGGGTTACAGGCATGAGCCAGCATGTCTTTAAAGGTATTGCAGCTAATGATTCTGAGTTTTATGAGGAAAACCTTCCTTCTATGTTAACTTTATATCCCTTTATGCCTTCCCAAAGAGAAAATATTGAAACAGTCCTGGGACATACATAGATAAGAGTTCTCACAGTGTAATCGGAATACTACACACTTAGTTGATCTCTAATTGCCAGGGGACAATCTCTTTGGATGTAAGAAATTGTTACCCATTCCATTTTATTTTTATAAACTGATCCTCCTGTTTGGCCTCCCAAAGTACTGGGATTACATAGGTGTGAGCCACAACACCTGGCCTTACCATTCCATTTTAAGAAAACAGCCCCTTCAATAATTGACTAGAAAGCAGATGGATCAACTAAGAATCCATCTTTAACAAACCATGCTAGATAGTTAGCATTAAGACATGAATATTGTGGCCGGGCGTGGTGGCTCATGCCTGCAATGGCACTTTGAGAGGCCCAGGTGGGTGGATCACTCGAGGTCAGGAGTTTCAGACCAGCCTAGCCAACATGGTGAAATCTCATCTACTAAAAATACAAAAATTAGTTGGGCGTGGTGGTGCACACTTGTAATCCCAGCTATTCAGGAGGCTGAGGCAGGACAATCACTTGAATTCGGGAGGCAGAAGTTGCAAGGAGCCGAGATCGTGCCATTGCACTTCAGCCTGGGCAACAGAGCAAAACTCAATCTCAGAAAAAAGAAAAAGAAAAAAAAAAAAAAGATATGAATATGAATATTGCACGTTAATAATATAGCCTTATCAAAATGACCTGTTAGGTAGATTGAAGTTTTTAATAAACCTGCTTATCAGGGAATAGGCATATCCCTTATTAGAATATATAATTACCCTGATAAACAGGATATAACCCTCTCAGTTAAAGCTAAAATGTACAAAGTTAGCAAGATTAAACAGTATCTTAGAAAAGGAGTTAAGGTTTGGAAAAAAGCCAACAAGGCTAACTCAGTAAGTGAGCAAAAGCCAGACAACATGGGTACCTGGCACTGTTTAAATCAACAAGATTCAAAATCGGCTTTCATCCAACCAGATACAGGTAAGTGGTTTCAGTGGCTGAGAGGCTCCCTGAAAAACCCTCTGCTGTAAGTAGAGTGTGGTAGTGAAGAGAAAAACAGTCTGGATTGCCTATGCAGTCGACCAAGATCCAACTATAAATGGACTTCCCATCAAGTTAGCAAAAATCATCCACTGTAAACTGTCGACAAATGTCAGTTCTAATTCCACTGTAGAGGTTTTTCCCTAGGTTGATGAAAGGCAAGAGAATGAACTACGGAGCCAGCTGTGAATTCTTGATTGTTCTACTGTTGACTGATTTAGGTCACTCTAATGAGGTTTCCTTTCCACCGTTCAAGTTCATCTTATGGCAGCTTTGTCACTCAAAAGTTTCAGGGGAAAGGGGGGAAAATGAGTTCTTACAGTTCTGCTACTAAAAATTTTACAATTGTTATGTGAAAACTGAGTGCAATAACTCAAAGAGTATAACTGGACTGCTTGTAACACAATGGATATACGCTTGAGGAAATGGGTACCCTATTTTCCATAGTGTGATGCTCACATTGCATGCCTGTATCAAAACATCTCATGTACCCCATATACACCTACTATGTACCCACAAAAATCAAAACACACACACACACACACACACACACACACACACACACACTTTGGGAGGCTGAAGCGAGCAGATCACTTGAGGCCAGGAGTTTGGGACAGGCCTGGCCAACATGGCAAAACTCTGTCTCTACTAAAAAAATACAAAAAATTAGCCAGGCGTGGTGGTGCACACCTGTAATCCCAGTTATTCAGGAGGCTTGAGGCACAAGAATCGCTTGAACCATGGAGATGGAGGTTGCAGTGGGCCAAGATTGCACCACTGCACTCCAGCCTGGGCGACAGTGTGAGACTCTGTCTCAAAACATGCTGAATGACTAGTGTCATAATAAATGTAAATTGCCTTACTTTTTGAAAACAGACAGCTTTGTAAAATGGTACAACTGTTTGGAAAACAGTCTAGCAACTTCTTAAAAAGTTAAACATAATTACTATATAACCTACACGATTCCACAAATCTAAGAAACATGAAAATGTATGGTCACATAGAAACTTGTCCATGAATGTTCACAGCAGCATTATTCATAACAGCCAAACAGTGCAAACCACCCAAATGTAAAACTGATGAAAAGAGAAGCTATATAAAATATGAAATATGGCATATATGTATACAATGGAATACTACTTGGTAATCAAAAGGGATGAAATGTACTGATGAATGCTACCACATGGAACCTTAAAAGTATAAAGTAAAAGAAGCCAGTCACAAAAGGCCACAAACTATATGATTCCATTATATAAAATGTCCAGGCTGGGCGGGGTGGCTCATGCCTGTAATCCTAGTACTTTGGGAGGCTGAGGTGGGTGGATCACGAGGTCAGGAGTCTGAGACCAGCCTGACCAATGTGTTTAAACACCGTCTCTACTAAAAATACAAAAAAATTAGCTGGGTGTGGTGGCATGTGTCTGCAATCCCAGCTACTCAGGAGGCTGAGACAGGAGAATCCCTTGAATCTGGGAGGCGGAGCTTGCAGTGAGCCGAGATCATACCACTGCACTCCAGCCTGGGAGACAGAGCGAGACTCCGTCTAAAAAAAAAAATAAAAAAATAAAAATAAAAGAAGTACAGCACAAGCATATCTATGGAAAGAAAATATAGTGGTTGCCTAGAATGAGACAGGTAAGTGGGAGGGATGGGGGACTGACTGCTAATGGGTACGGGGAAAGAATTCTGGAGTCATGAAAATGTTCTGGGTTTGACTTCTTACCTCTGTATGGAATTTGTTGTCACACAAATACAATGACGTATTAATTGGTTTGAAAGGTTCAAAGTCAATGTTGACTTTCTTTTCCTTTCCTTCTTCTGTTACAATTGTTCCACAGTATACAACCAGACCATTTGGAGGTACTGCAAAGAACACAAACAATTTTTCTACTTTACCCCATATCTAGTTTTTCGTCAATTAATAGAAAATGTTCCCATAGCCTATTTTCCCTGCCTGATCCTTTAAGTCATAATTTAAATAAGGCAGAAAAAGCTTGAAATCTCTCAGGCAGAACTCTCTCCCTAATTTTAAAACTTCTTCTGAGACGTTTCAGTAGGATTTATTCTTTAAAGTAAACAGGCTGGACGTGGTGGTGGCTCACGCCTGTAATCCCAGCACTCTGGGAGGCCGAGGTGGGCAGATCACCTGACGTCAGGAATTCAAGACCAACCTGGCCAACATGGTGAAACCCCATCTCTACGAAAAATACAAAAAGTAGCCAGGCGTGGTGGTGGGCACCTGTAGTCCCAGCTACTCGAGAGGCTGAGACGGAAGAATCACTTCAACCTGGGAGGCTTGTGGTGAGCTGAGATCGGATTACTGCACTTCAGCCTCTGGGTGACAGCAAGACTGTCTCATCCCAAAAAAAAAAAAAAAAAAAAAAAAATTGAGACAATGCCTCACTCTGTCACTCAGGCTAGTGTGCAGCAGCGAGATCGTGGCTCACTGCAACTCCCACCTCCCGGGTCCAGTAGATTCTCTCGCCTCAGCCTCCAGAGTAGATGGGACTACAGGTGTGTGCCACCAGGCCTGGCTAACTTCTATATTTTTTGTAGAGACAGGGTTTCACCATGTTGTCCAGGCTGGTCTCGAACTCCTGACCTCAAGTGATCCACCTGCCTCAGCTTCCCAAAGTGCTGGGATTACAGGCATGAGCCACTGTGCCTGGCCTACTTAACTTTCAATAAACAAAAAACAAAACAAAAAAGCTAACCACCAAGGCCAAAGAGACACTGATGACAGCCGACTTAAGGGAACATTAGTGAACAAAGCACCACAGCAGCATCACAGTATAAAACATAACCAAAATGTGTAGACAAGGAAAAGGAGCAAACTCCAGATTACCTTTGTTATAAAGTTTGAGTCTTTGTTGTACAGATGTAATGGCTCCCAGGACTGAAAGGCGGTTTACTCGTGACTTAATGTTAGATGCAGTTCCAAACTCATCCGCTAACATTTTTGCCACTCGTGAAATCTGGTCTTTGGGAGGAATGATCAATGATATCATGCTGGTGCCATTGCTGTGGAAGAAAGAATAACTCATTAGGGATTTAAATATCATGTAAGTAAACTCATGTTTCTCTCTGGTAAAAGCAAGCTACAGGGAGATGCCCCAAAGTTATGGAAACAGGTCACTCTCAAAGGAGTAATGTAGGGACTATATTAGTCTTGTTTATGAACGTATACACAGAGTTAGGAACAGTGTTCAGAATCTAGTGCTCAATTTGATTGAATAGTGAGGTAAGTTATGTAAAGAATACACTTGGAGAGATACTTAAGAAACACCTCATTTCCTAAAGAAAGAAGCTATCTATGATAAATAAGGAGTGTCAACAGGCTGGAATTTGGTAGTGAATCTGTCCGTGGGAGAGCCTTCAAATGTGGTGGTTGAGTGGGAGACGCCATGACAGGATGATGCAATGAGTCTTTCCAAAGTCTAGGCATATTTGTAATCAAGAATTTCGTATTCTAATGATGGGAAAGGAGAACTGTGGAAGTCACAGAAATGTCCCAGTTATGAAATCTCTCTCTCTCGGCCGGGCACGGTGGCTCACGCTTATAATCCCAGCACTTTGGGAGGCCGAGGCGGGCGGATCACAAGGTCAGGAGTTCGAGGCCAGCCTGGCCAACAGAGTGAAACCCCGTCTCTACTAAAAAAAAAAAAAAAAAAAAAAAAAAAAAAAATTCGCTGGGCATGGTGGCAGGTGCCTGTAATCCCAGCTATTCAGGTGGCTGAGGCACGAGAATCACTTGAATCCGGGAGGCGGAGGTTGCAGTGAGCCGAGATCGTGCCACTGCACTCCAGCCTGGGCGACAGAGCTAGACTTAGTCTCGAGAAAAAAAAAAAAATCTCTCTCTCACAAACTCATTCTCTTTAAATGGCAACATATTAATTGCATTTGAGTTTGATTAAAAGGAGGAATGACTGACAGCCTGATAAATTCTGGGTGCCCAACCAAACTCAAGTTTTTAGAACTAAAAAACGGGACCAAAATCTGACCTATGGAAGATACCATCAAGGCCCTGCCACATGGGAGGTCCCCTCTGAGCAGTTACCAGCCCATTTTTAAGCTCCCTTTAAATTTCAACACCAATGCCAGTAACATATCTTTTTTGTCTACAACTTCCAAAGACACTTATCATCACTACCAGTCAAGAAATACCTCATTGGAAAATTCCTACTTCTATGCAAAGCAAACATAGTGGCTCACACCTGTAATCCCAGCACTTTGGGAGGCTAAGGTAGGAGGATCACTTGAGTCCAGGAGTTTAAGAACAGCCTGGGCAACATAATGAGGCCCCCATCTGTACAAAAAATAAATAATCAGCTGGGTGTCACGTGATGCAGGCCTGTAGCCCTAGCTATTCAGGAGGCTGAGGCAGGAATATCACTCAAGCCCAGGAGTTAGAAACTGCAGTGAGCTATGATTTGCCACTGCACTCCAGCCTGGGCAACAGTATAAGACTGTCTCAAAAAAGGAAGGAAGGAAACAAAGTGTTGGTGAGGATGTGGAGAAATTGGAACCCTTGTGCATTGCCAGTGGGAATATAAAATGGTACAGCCATGTGGGATAAGTGTGGTAGCTCCTCCAAAAAAAAAAAATTTTTTTTTAACACCTAATTACCATATGATCTAGCCATTCTACTTTCAATTACATACCCAAGAGTGAGAGCGGGGACTTGTACACCAATGTTCATAGCAGCATTATTTATTCACAATAGCCAAGAGGTGGAAGCAACCCAAACATTCACTGGTGGATGAACAAATAAAAAAAAGTGGTGTGTGTGCACAATGAAATATTATTCAGTCTTAAAGGAAGGAAATTCTGACACACAAAATGGATGAACCTTGAACACATTATGCTAAGAAAAATAAGCCACACAGAAAAGGACAAATACTGTATGATTCTGCTTACATGAGGTAACCTAGAATATTAAAGTTCATAGAGACAGAGAGTAGAAATGCAGTTGCCAGCAACTGGAATAAGGTGGAACTAGGCAGTTGTTTAATAGTTGTTTTAGTTTTACAAGATGAAAAGTCCTAGAGACTGGCTGTACAACAATGTGAATGTACTTAATACTGCTGAACTATACACTTGTAAATGGTTAAGATGGTAAACTTCATGTTATCTATTTTTTACAACAAGAAAAAAATTCTTGAAAATCAACTACTTAGTCCATTTATAACTTATTATTTTTTTTTTTTTTAGATGGAGTCTTGCTCTTGTTGCCCAGGATGGAGTGCAGTGGCACCATCTCAGTTCACTGCAACCTCAGCCTCCTAGGTTCAAGCGATTCTCCTGCCTCAGCCTCCCAAGTAGCTGGGATTACAGGCGTGTGCCACCAGGCCCAGTTAATTTTCTTTGTATTTTTAGTAGAGACTGGGTTTCACCATGTTGGCCAGGCTGGTCTCGAACTCCCGGCCTCAGGTGATCCCCCTGCCTCAGCCTCCCAAAGTGCTAGGATTACAGGCGTGAGCCACCGCGCCCAGCCTGTAAGTTAAAATTTTTTAGAGCATGCACTTCCCCAAAACAGTAGTTCAGTTCTCAATTTTTTGCAGATGAAAATCACCTGGGGAGTTCATTCTAGGTGATTCCTTTTCAAAAAGTATTCCTGTAAGTTTCATTTCTTTTCTCATCCTGATTTTTCTTAGTTTAGTCACAACATGGATAAATGACTATTTAAAATATTAGATGATCTACATCAAGTGGATTTCAAAATTAAAAACTTTTAGGCTGCTCTACAGAGTAGCCATTCTCTTGTTTTTTTTTTTTTTTTTTTTACTTCTCTAATCAACTTGCTTTCATTCTCAAAAAAAACCAAAAACCGACCTTTGGACTTCAAAGGATAGCATTAGGAAAGTAAAAAGACCCACAGAATGGGAGAAAATATATGCAAATCATATTATCTCTTAAGATTTATGTAAAGAATATAAAGAATATGTAAAAACTCATAATTCATCAACAAAAAACCCAAATAAAAAATGGGCAAAGGGTGTGAGGAGACATTTCTACAAAGACATAGCATGTGAAGAAATCGAAATCTTGATTCAATGCTGTTGGGAATGTTAAGTGGTACAATACTTCCAGAAAACAGTCTGGCAGTCCTTAGGAGTTTAAACACAGAGTTACCATATGACCCAACCACTCTACTCTTAGATACCCAAGAGAACTGACAAAATATGTAACACACAAAAATTTGTGCTTCAATGTTCATGGAGGCATTATTCATAATAGTAACAAAACAAAACAAAACAAACAAAAAAAGAAACAACCCATATGTCCAACTGATAAATGAATAATCAAAATGTGGTACATTCATATGCTGAAAAACTATTCAGCAATAAAATAAATGACACATTGCATTAACTTACACTACATTGGCCAGGTGCGGTGGCTCATGCCTGTAATCCCAGCACTTTGGGAGGCTGAGGCAGGAGGATCACAAGGTCAGGAGATCGAGATCATCCTGGCTAACATGGTGAAACCCCGCCTCTACTAAAAATACAAAAAATTAGCTGGTCGCAGTGGCGGGCGCCTGTAGTCTCAGCTATTCAGGAGGCTGAGTCAAGAGAATGGTGTGAACCCGGGAGGCAGAGCTTGCAGTTAGCCAAGATAGCGCCACTGCAGTCCGGCTGGGGCGAAAGAGCGAGACTCCGTCTCAAAACAAACAAACAAACAAACAAACAAACAAACAAACAAACAAACAAACCCTTACACTACATCAAGTAAAAACTGTCACAAAACACATATTGTAGACAGGGCACAGTGGCTCACGCCTGTAATTCCAGCATTTCGGGGGGCCAAGGTGGGCGGATCACGAGGTCAAGAGACCGAGACCATCCTGACCAATATGGTGAAACCCCGTCTCTACTAAAAATACAAAAATTAGCCGGGCGTGTTGGCGTGTGCCTGTAATCTCAGCTACTCAGGAGGGTGAGGCAGGAGAATCGCTTGAACCCGGGAGGCGGAGGTTGCAATGAGCCGAGATCGAGCCACTGCACTGCAGCCTGGATGACAGAGCTAGACTCCGTCTCAAGGAAAAAACAAAAAAATTAGCTGGGCATGGTGGCGTGTGCCTGTAGTCCCAGCTACTGGGGAGGCTGAGGCAGGAGAATCGCTTGAACCTGGGAGGTGGGGGATGCAGTGAGCCGAGACCGCGCCACTGCACTCCAGCCTGACAACAGAGTGAGACTCTGTCTCAAAACAAAAAAAACACCACATATTGTATAGTTCCATTTACACAAAATGTTCACAATAGGCATTCCAGAGAGACAAAGGTAGATTAGTGGTTGCCAGGGGCTGAGGAGAGGGAGGAATGCAGAGTGATTGTTAAAGGGTACAGGGATTTTTAGGTTGATGGAAATACTGTTTTTCTTTTTTTAAGGAAAGTATTTTAAAATTAGTGGTTGCACAACTCTGGAAAAACAGTGAAATAATGCACTTTAAAGGGGAAAGGCTGGGCGAGGTGGCTCACACTGGTAATCCCAGCACTTTGGGAGGCTTGAGGCAGGAGAACTGCTTGCGCCTAGGAGTTTTGAGACCAGCCTGTGCAATGTAGTGAGACCCTGGCTGGGCATGGTGGCTCACACCTGCAATCCCAGCACTCTGGGAGGCCAAGGCAGGCAGATCACACGAGGCCAGGGGTTCAAGACCAGCCTAGCCACTATGGTGAAACCTCACCTCTACTAAAAATACAAAAAGTTGCTGGGTGTGCTAGGCGTGGTGGCTCATGCCTGTAATCCCAGCTACTCTGGAGGCTAAGGCACGAAAACTGCTTGAACCTGGGAGGCAGAGGTTGCGGTGCAGTGAGCCGAGATCGTGCCACTGCACTCCAGCTTGGGTGACAGAGTGAGACTCTGTTTCAAAAAAAAAAAAAAAAAAAAGTTGGGCATGGTGGCACACGCCTGTAATTCCAGCTACTTGGGAGTCTGAGGCACGAGAATCGCTTGAACCTGGGAGATGGAGGTTGCAGTGAGCCCAAATCGTGCCACTACACTCCAGACTGGGTGACAGACCGAGACTGTCACAAAACAACAAACCAAAAACCAAAAAAATATAGCGAGACCTGTCTCTACAAAAATTAGGCAAGTATGGTGGTATGTGCCTGTAATCTCAGCTACTTGGGAGACTGAGGTGAGAGAATTACCTAAGCCCTAGAGGTTGAGGCTGCAGTGAGCCGTGATCACACCACTGCACTTCAGCCTGGAAACCAGAGTGAAACTGTGTCTCTTAAAAAAAAAAAAAAAATTTCTTTCCCTTTTTTTTTTTTTTTTTTGAGACGGAGTCTTGCTCTGTCACCAGGCTGCAGTGCAGTGGCGCGATCTCGGCTCACTGTAACCTCTGCCTCCGGGGTTCAAGCAATTCTCCTGCCTCAGCCTGCCCAGTAGCTGGGACTACAGGCACACGCCATCACACCCGGCTAATTTTTGTATTTTTAGTAGAGATGGGGTTTCACCATGTTGGCCAGGATGGTCTTGATCTCCTGACTTCGTGATCCACCCGCCTCGGCCTCCCAAAGTGCTGGGATTACAGGCATGAGCCACCGTGCCCGGCCAGGCTATTTCTTTCTTTTCTTCCTTCCTTTCCTTTTTTTATTCTTTTTTACATTTTTGGAAGTTAATTTTATTATATGAAGATGGTATACAAAATACATTCATCATGACTAAAAATAATAGGACCCAGGATATTTCTTTTAATGTCTCTTGGTCTCAACCTGACAGTTTCCCCCATAAAAGCCAAAGCATGTTTTCCCGAGAAGTAGTAATTTGTGTTTTTACTAAATTATCAATAAATTCTAATTTTATCATGTTAAGAAAAACCAGCTTACTATTAATAATTTTTTTTTTTTTTGAGAAGAAGTCTCACACTGTCACCCGGGCTGGAGTGCAGTGGGGCGATCTTGGCTTGCTGCAGCCTCCACCTCCTGGGTTCAAGCAATTCTCCTGCCTCAGCCTCCCAAGTAGCTGGGAGTACAGGCGTGCACCACCATGCCTGGCTAATTTTTGTATTTTTAGTAGAGATGAGGTTTCACTATGTTGGCCAGGCTGGTCTCGAACTCCTGACCTTGTGATCCGCCTGCCTCAGCCTCCCAAAGTGCTGGGATTACAGGCGTGAGCCACCATGTCTGGCCTATTAATAATTTTATAAGGAGAACAAGCAGCAGTATAAACAGAATCAAATCTACAACATATAGGAAACTAGAAGTCCCAAATCTGCCCTGACCTGATCTAAAGGCTGGCTTTAGTACAATAGCTACCAGTATAAATTGAGCTGACTTACATCTTGAAGGCAAAGGCTGATCTGATATGAACCGAAGCACACTAAAAAATGCAGTATCACCTGGCCAGGCGCGGTAGCTCATACCTGTAATCCCAGCACTGTGGGAGGCCGAGGCGGGCAGATCACCTGAGGTCAGGAGTTCGAGACCAGCCTGGCCAAGATCGTGAAACCCCATCTCTACTAAAAATACAAAAATTAGCTGGGTGTGGTGGCACACGCCTATAATCCCAGCTACTTTGAAGGCTGAGACAGGAGAATCGCTTGAACTTGGGAGACAGAGGTTGCAGTGAGCAGAGATCACACCACTCACTTCAGTCTGGGCAACAGAGTGAGACTCCGTTTAAAAAAAAAAAAAAAAGAAAGAAATGTGTTATCACTTTATAAACTGTTTCTATCTGATATTTCACGAAACTGTAAGAAAGTTACTTCCTGAGATCCTTATAGATTATTGGATCTATACCCTTAAAGGGTATTATAATAAGTTTAATATTGTAGTTAGACTGCCAGAACCATCTAAACTTTCCCCTAATTACTGAGAGTGCATCATCTCACAGTAGCCCAATATGCCAGCTTTAATAGAATCTCACCTATCCAGAGTCCAGTGGAAGCTGGCAAGAAAAAGAAATCAGAAAGCTGGTTACAGAGTCAAATTAAATGGGCTTACGTGTTAAGTGACTAGTAAGAAGAGAAGCAGCACTGTGAGGGGAACAAAAATAAACCCCCTATATTAGCTTTTAACTACAGGTGTTTAAAATATGAAAATATCTCAAATTGGGTCCTAGAAAGCTTACTTTCATAAAACAAAATTTCATAAATGTGTACTATAGTGTCTTTGGTATTTACATTGGGAAGGGATCTCATTAACAGGACCTCTTGCCCTGGAAGTTTTCTCCTAGTGGTTAATTCCACAGGTTTTCCAGGCAGAAAATGGTTTTCTTCCCCCCTACCCCCTGCCCCCCAGGATGGAGTCTTGCTCTGTTGCTCAGGCTGGAGTACAGTGGCACGATCTTGGCTCACTGCAACCTCCGCCTCCCAGGTTTAAGCAATTCTCCTGCCTCAGCCTCTGGAGTAGCTGGGATTACAGGCATGCACCATCATGCCCAACAGCTATTGTTTTTTTTTTGAGATGGAGTCTCACTCTGCTGCCCAGGCTGGAGTGCAGTGGTGCCATCTCAGCTCACTGCAAGCTCTGCCTCCTGGGTTCAAGCAATTCTTCTGCCTCAGCCTCCTGAGGAGCTGAGACTACAGGCGCACGCAACCACACCCAGCTAATTTTTTGTATTTTTAGTAGAGATGGGGTTTCACCATGTTAGCCAGGATGGTCTCGATCTCCCGACCTTGTGATCCGCCCACCTCAGCCTCCCAAAGTACTGGGATTACAGGCATGAGCCACCATGCCTGGCCTTCTAATTTTTGTATTTTTAGTAGAGATGTGGTTTCACCATGTTGGTCAGGCTGGTCTGGAACTCCTGAGCTCATGATCCACCTGCCTTGGCCTCCCAAAGTGCTAGGATTACAGGTGTGAGCCACTGTACCCGGCCCAGAAAACAGTTTTCTTTCTAACTAGATGAGCTGGCTGTCCAGTCCTCCCACTATCAAAAATAGCTACTCTCAGATTGGCAGCCAAAGTTACATATCCAAAAATCAGAATTCTGTTTGGGTGTCTACCTTGAAGGCTGGTTCATAAACTTCTGTGCTATTTTCCCCAATAAATTACAAGCTAATCAAAGACAGTACACAGGACAGTATGGTGTGTGCTCTGCTGCCACCCCTTGGATAGGGGAGCAAGCATTCTGGCCAAACCACGGAATCAAGGAAATTTATGATACACTGCTTCAGTTATCATCACAAACACTTGCTAGGCTTCTAAACTGTAATTTCCAAAAAACCTTTTTGATAATTCCTTCTGGAGTTATGTCAAACTCTACATACATGCCAATGGAGAGAAAAGATATTTGCTTTGGGAGAGACTGGAAACACTGGGCAACTAAACAGAACTTCCATCACAATCTAGACTGTAGGTGCCACCTACCTGACACAGGGGTCCACTCATGCATAGGGAGAATACGAAGAGATAAAAGATGGGGAAAACACTTGAGTACCAATTTTACTGGCTTATGCTTGGTAAGCCAATTCTCAAGGGGCCTACAACCCTAGGGGTTTGTAGGAAGTTCTTTCTTTTCTTTTCTTTGTTCCCCAGGCAGGAGTGCAGTGGCATGATGTCACCTCACTGCAACCTCCACCTCCTGGGTTCAAGCCATTCTCCTGCCTCAGCCTCCTGAGTAGCTGGGGTTTCAGGTATGTGCCACCACGCCTGACTAATTTTGTATTTTTAGTAGAGACGGGGTTTCTCTATGTTGGTCAGGCTGGTCTCGAACTCCCGACCTCAGGTGATCCGCCCGCCTCAGCCTCCCAAAGTGCTAGGATTACAGGCGTGAGCCACCATGCCCGGCTGGAAGTTTTTTCTTAAAAGGTGTTGGTTTTTTAAAAAGCTGACATGCTCTGACTTACAGAGAATAGTTTCCTAAGATGCAGTCGGCAGGGAATGGAATGAAAATGGATAGCAAAGGTAAAGGCTCAGAGCTGAGGAAGAACAGGCAACAAACCCCAAAGATTTGGAAAGTTTAAGGCTAAAGAGGGGAGAAATTTGGGACAAATTAACTGAGAGAACTCAAAATGCTTTACAGCAACCCTTCAAATAAGATAATGATGTGGAGGGCAAAGCAATGACCTTAAGATAAGCAGCTACTTACTTTCCACTGCTGATAGTTTAAGAAGATAAACATTCATTAAGCAACCCTACTGTATAGCCCAGTTGGGCAACCTTACATTCCATATCCATGTAACATTCCAGAGGACCAAGGAGCAAATACACCTAAGAATGTAATCTTGTTATAGGATTCCACTTTAAAAAATGGCTCAAAAGTGTAGCTTGCCTAAGAATTGTTTTTTGTTTGGTAGATTTCTACAAAGTTGATAAATGAAACAAAACTTGAAACTTGGTCTTGGCTTCTTATTCCTTTTGAATTAGGTGCAAAAAATTACCTTTCACTAGTTTCCCTGCATGCCCCCTCCCCCTACCTTCTATAGGGGAAACATTAAGTTTCTGAATTTACCTTTAAAATAAGACACCTGACTAGGGAGGGGAAATGCAGATTATTAAATGGATGGCTTTCACTTTAAAAATTTAAAGGTACTTTAATAACTTCTGATGTTTTCTATGTTAGGTTTAATACAAGCAGACTGGGCCGGGCATGGTGGCTCATGTCTGTAATCCCAGGACTTTGGGAAGCCGAGGCAGGTGGATCACCTGTGGTCAGGAGTTTGAGACCAGCCTGGCCAACATGAGGAAACCCATCTCTACTAAAAATACAAAAACTAGCTGGGCGTGGTAGTGCATGCCTGTAATCCCAGCAGGAGAATCGGCTTGAGCCTGGGAGGCAGAGGTTGCAGTGAGCCAAGATCCCGCCATTGCACTCCAGCCTGGGTGACAGAGCGAGACTCCATCTCAAAAAACAAAAACAAAACCAACAAAAACCAAAACCAAACAAACAAACAAAAAAAACAAGCAGATTAACATTTTTCCAGTAAAGTTTCCAAACAAGATAAACGTTCATTTACCCTCACTCCTGCAAGTCAATCAAAGTTGTTAGACCAGTTTGTGTAAACACCCAAAATAAAATTAAGGAAGCTGAATACTTCCATGTCTTTTAAAGTGAACACCCTTCAGGGGAAAATGAAAAATAAAGCTCTCACTAAGGAGATTCTGGCTACACAGGCAATCTACAACCTTCTTTAACTGTAATAGTTTTCCTTGGTTTTTCTACTGTCCCTATACTCCTCTTCCGAAATCAAAGAACTAGTGAATCATGGGGTACAGCAATGTGTCACATGCAGGTTGTAAAAACTGGGCAAAACAAGAGACAACATACAGCAATGTATCCCTCAAAGCTCCCAGGGGCCTCTGCACTCAGATTCTCTTCTTGTTCTCATTGGTTTTAGGGGCACTTTGGCTTATCAAAGCTTTCATCAATGCTTCACCCAGAGGGTTAACTTCTGAAAAATCAAACAGGTGAAAAAAAGGAATTGTAACAGAACTAAACCAAATAAATCCCAAACAAAACTCAAGTAGAAAGATAATTTTTTTAGAGATGGGGTCTTGCTCTGTCACCCAGGCTGGAGTGCAGTGGCACAATCACAGCTCACTGTAACCTGGAAACTCCTGGGTTCAAGTGATCCTCCCACCCTAGCCTGGGACTACAGGTACGCACCACCACACTCAGCTAATTTTTCTTTTTATTTTCGAGACAGGATCTCACAAGGTTGCCCAGGCTGGTCACGAACTCTTGGGCCCAAACACTCCTCCCACCTCAGACTCACTGAGCAGCTAAGGTTATGGGCGCAAGCGACCGTGCCCGCCTGACCCACAAGGATCTTAATCAATGTTCACCATCATCAACAATGCTCAAGAACACTTCAGTTTGCATACCTCCCAGCCCTGAATCCTTTTAGAGCTTTCTAAAGAAGCAAAATAAAAGAATACATGCTCAGACACAAAAGATCCCTTCTTCCTCCATCCTGACTCAATAGTTTCCGAATAGGGAGAGTGAGGGTGGTGATGATTTTGGTTGAGACAGTCTCAATTTTGAAATATGAAAGATTTTTTTTTTCTCTGAGACAGAGTCTCGCTCTGTCACCCAGGCTAGAGTGCAGTGGTGTGATCTCGGCTCACTGCAGCTTCCGCCTGCTGGATTCAAGCGATTCTTCTGCCTCAGCCTCCCAAGTAGCTGGGATACAGGCGCCCACTACCACGCCCAGCTAACTGTTGTATTTTTAGTAGTGATGGGGTTTTGCCATGTTGGCCAGGCTGGTCTCGAACCCCTGATCTCAAATTATCCACCCACCTCAGTCTCCCAAAGTGTTGGGATTACAGGCTTTAGCCACCACGCCCAGCTGATTCTTTTCTTTGAGACAGAGTCTCGCTCTTGTCTCCTAGGCTGGAGTGCAGTGGCGCCATCTCTGATCTTTGCAACCTCTGCCTCCCCAGTTCAAGCAATTCTCCTGCCTCAGCCTCCCAAGTAGCTAGGGTTACAGGCACGCGCCACAATGCCTGGCTATTTTTAGTAGAGACAGGGTTTCACCATGTTGGCCAGGCTGGTCTTGAACTCCTGACCTCAAGTGATCTGTCTGACTTGGCCTCCCAAAGAATTGGGATTACAGGTGTGAGCGACCGTGCCCAGCCTCAAATACAAAAGATTCTAATGCAGAACTAGGGTTGAGAATCACTGCATCTGGCTTGCTTTCTTCACAGGGTCATCTCTAGGTCTGCTGAAGGTAACAAGCCTCCACAACCTCACCTCCACCCAAAGAAGAAGAACCCAGAGCAGTTGCTTGCTGCATTTACCCTATGCTATGGTTTGAAGGTGTCCCCCCAAATTCATGTGTTGGAAACTTAATCCCCACTGCAATAGTATTGAAAGGTGGGGCATATGGGATGTGTTTAGGTTATGAGGGCTCTGCCCTCATGAACAGATTCATGCTGCTATTTAAAATAAGGTGCTTATAAGACCTGAGAGCTACAGTCACATGCGCACACAAAAAAGATAAAATAAGAGTGGGCCATCTCTCTTTTGTTCTCTTGCCATGAGAGGAACAGTGTTCCTCCCCAACAAAGGATGCAGCGTTCAAGGTGCCATCTTAAAAGCAGAGAGCAGGCCCTTACCAGAACACCAATCTGTGGTATTCTGTTATAGAAGCACAAAAACAAAAATCAAAAAACCCCCAAAACCTAAGACAACCTAGCTATAATACAACCATAATGAATTGTGACAGCTCAGAGATACTCAACTTTACCAGCCCGAACACTCACTCCCCCTCAAGTACTCTGCCATCCAAGTCATCACTTGTAAGTCACATTAACTACTTTCAGGTTAGGACCAGGAACGTTTTAGACACTGCTTACTATACTCCCTAATCGGGATGTACAGTACATGCTCCCCAAGAAGCTTTCATCCCAGGGTTTGATGGCTGGGTTGTGCCTAGGCTATGGATGGCCAAATTTTTCACCACTTCCCTTTTCAAGCTCCCATCTGTGCCTGCCTCACAAAGCTCAATTTAAATCTCAGCCAGAGGCCGGGCGCAGTGGTTCACGCCTGTAATCCCAGCACTTTGGGAGGCCAAGGTGGGCAGATCATGAGGTCAGGAGATTGAGACCATCCTGGCTAACAGGGTGAAACCCCATCTCTACTAAAAATGCAAAAAAATTAGCCGGGCGTGGTGGCGGGCGCCTATAGTCCCAGCTACTTGGGAGGCTGAGGCAGGAGAATGGTCTGAACCGGGAGGCGGGGCTTGCAGTGAGCCGAGATCGAGCCACTGCACTCCAACCTGGGCGACAGAGCGAGACTCCGCCTCAAAAAAAAAAAAAAATAAATAAATAAATAAATAAATAAATAAATCTCAGCCAGATCATTTCTGGGGAAGTCACTAAGCCAGCAGTATTACATGGATCACCACCTGAAAATCAATCAGTTCCTCTTCAATTTCTACTCCATTTCCAAAACTGTCATTGTTTTATTCACTGTGTGTTTTCCATTTTTCTTCTCCCAAATTTGCAAAACTAAATTTAAACTTTTAAATTAAGATGGTCTTTTTGATATGGGGTTAATATGGGAACAGAATAGGAGGAGCCCAGATTCAGGCTCACGCCCAGCTCTATCACTTAATGGCCGTGTGACCGAAGGCAAACCACACAAATCCCTGTGGGTCTGTTTCTACTTACTTCACAAGATCATGAGGATTCTATGAGAACATATATGTCAAGTGCCTAGCTTGGAGAGCAGATAGTAACTGATCACTAAATGGTAATGAGATGGAGCTCTAGTTCTTGACTATCGCCTCCCCTCCACCAGTAGTACCAGTTGGAAAGAAGTAGCACAGCCCAACTAGAAATGGGGAGGGGAGAGAGGTAATATCAGATGGGGTTGAAGTCTTATTTGAATCCTGTTAGGTCCTGAAGTATGAGCTGATTTTTTGTAGCAGATGATGGTCACCTTTATGGGATTACAGGACTTGCCAAATCTTCCACAGAACAAAAGAGCTATACCAAAAATAATATGGCCAGAACACTGGAAACTCTGTAATTTATCATAACGGAGAACCATAGAAATTCATTCCTTTCTAAAACTTTTGTGGCATGAGTTCAGTATTCTGATATAACCTATGGCCAGTCTTCACAGGGACCTGATACCCAACTTCTCTTTTCTCTTCCACCAAGTATCAAACAATGAAACACACTGTTTACAGTAAGTGTATATAACCTTCTTTTTTTTTTTTTTGAGATGGAGTCTCACTCTGTAACCCAGGCTGCAGTACAGTGGCGCCATTTCGACTCACTGCAACCTCCGCCTCCCGGGTTCAAGCAATTCTCCTGCCTCAGCCTCCCAAGTAGCTGGGATTACAGGCACGGACCACCACGCCTGGCTAATTTTTGCATTTTCAGTAAGGACAGGGTTTCGCCATGTTGTCCAGACTGGTCTCGAACTCCTGACCTCTCCATCCACCTCAGCCTCCCAAAGTGCTGGGATTACAGGCGTGAGCCACTGGGCCCAGCCCAAGTGTATGTAGGCATCCTGAGGGCAAAAATCATTTTAGCACATAGTGGTGCTCAAACATTTGAAAAATGAATAAATGGCCAATTCCTACCATCATCTCTATATACTCTTTTTTAAGCAAACACCAGAGATTTATTCTAAACTACCAAATAAAATACCAATAAAAAAATCTGGCCGGGCGCAGTGGCTCACGCCTGTAATCCCAGCACTTTGAGAGGCCGAGGCAGGCAGATCACGAGGTCAAGAGATCGAGACCATCCTGGCCAACATGGTGAAACCCTGTCTCTACTAAAAATACAAAACTTAGCTGGATGTGGTGGCGCGCACCTGTAGTACCAGTTACTTGGGAGTCTGAGGCAGAAGAATCGCTTAAACCTGGGAGGCAGTGGTTGCGGTGAGCCAAGATCGCACCACTGCACTCCAGCTTGGAGACAGAGCAAGACTCCAACTCAAAAACAAAACAAAACAAAAACCAACAACAAATTGTCAGTCCTTGGAGAGGAACTAATGTGCCTTAAATTGACTAACTGTCCCCAACTTTCACTGCACCTAAAAGCTCAAACCATCATACTATTAGGCGTTTACTTTAACAAAACCAGCACTAAACAAAACCAACCCTTATGAAGTGTCATTTTAATTTTGTTGATCCTCACATTAATGCCACCCCACTCCCTCTGCTACTACCATCTATGAGGCATGTTAGGAGGTGGATGGGGCTGCCTTTTATAAAAGGTTTAGTTAGACTATCAAATTAGGAGGGATGATTCTGTTACCCTTCAAAGGGACTAGGAAAGTTACCTGAAATTAGTTTATGCAATTGACCTTAGAGTCAGATGCTATTACCAAATGGGAGAAATACCAAGACCAGAACTTACTGAGACATTACAGCAACCTCCACCCTAGGGTACAGAATAACTCAGATGTCCAAACATTTTCAGAATAAAGTTCACAAAGGTTCATTTTAGCTTTCTATCCCCCAGAGAACAAAGATTTACTCAGTCATCTAAAACAAAAATGTACACATCTGGTAGAGTGTGTACACTTTTTCTACAATGATAGGCATTATTAGTCTTAAAAAGAAAAATTAAAAGATCTTCACAAACCCAGTGGAATATTCCACCAGGAAGCAGCTTTGAAGCTGGAAAATTTCTCTAGTGTTCTTACAACAGTGCAAAGCAAGAGACTGCAATCACAACCAGTGTTCGGGATTCATTACTTCACTACTTAGATCTTTCTAATATACGAATGAGCTCCTGGGGAGGGATTTTGCAACAAGTTATTTCTCTCTCCACTGATGCTCGTCAAGAATAAACATGTTCGGTATCCAAGTTCTTCCTAGGGTGGAAATAGCATGCCTGTTTTCTTTTAAATCTTTGCACCTGAGTCTCAGCACACCTGCTCCTCCTACTAAATTACAAATCTCCATGGACAAGAGCCTTCCTTTCAGAAGGGAATGGGAGACGTCTCTATTCAGCAAAAGAAATACTTGCCAAAGGGCAAGGTAGTGTTGTACAAATTAGCACCACAGGCTTTGAAATCAGAAAAGTGAGTACAGAATCTGGCACTGACCCTTACTAAAGGCTGTGATATTAGGCAGCTATTTACTCCCTGTATGTACTTTAATTTCTTCATCCATGAAATGGCAATAATAGCTTTCCTCACAGAGCTGTTATAAGGTTATAAGGTGGGGGTCAAATGTATGCTTACTCATCCTCAGAAAACTAGTTTCTTTTTTTTGTTTTTTTTGAGACAGAGTCTCCCTCTATAGCCCAGGCTGGTATTGGCTCACTGCAACTTCCGCCTCTTGGGTTCAAGCGATTCTCTTGCCTCAGCCTCCCGAGTAGCTGGGATTACAGGCAGGCGCCAACACACCCGACTAATTTTTTTATTTTTAGTAGAGACAGGTTTTCACCATGTTGGCCAGGCTGGTCTTGAACTCCTTACCTCAGTGATCTACCTGCCTAGACCTCCCAAAGTACTGGGATTACAGGCATGAGCAACCATACCCAGCCAATGTTACCTTTTTAAAAGAAGAAGAAGAAAGCATTAGTTCCCCCATGAAGCAGATGGGGAAACTGAAGCCCATGGATGAATAATTGGCTTTTTTCTTTGAGACAGAGACTGGCTATGTTGCCCAGGCTGGAGTGCAGTGGCACGATCTCGGCTCACTGCAACCTCCTTTTAATAAAAGATGAATTTCGGCCAGGCGCGGTGGCTCACGCCTGTAATCCCAGCACTTTGGGAGGCCGAGGTGGGCGGATCACCTGAGGTCAGGAGTTCGAGACCAGCTTTGCCAACATGGCAAAATTCTGTCTCTACTAAAAAATGCAAAAATTAGCCGGCTGTGGTGGCGGGCGCCTGTAATCCCAGATACTTGGGAGGCTGAGGCAGGAGAATCGCTTGAACCTGGGAGGTGGAGGTTGCAGTGAGCTGAGATCACGCCACTGCACTCCAGCCTGGGCAAGAGAGCAAGACCGTCTCAAAAAAAAAAAAAAAAAAAAAAAAAAAAAGTAGCCAGGCTTGGTGGGACACACCTGTAATCCCAGCTACTCGGGAGGCTGAGCTGAACCTGGGAGGTGGAGGTTGCAGTAAGCTGAGATCGCACCACTGCACTCAAGCCTGGGCGGGAAAGCGAGACTCCGCCTCAAAAAAAAAAAAAAAAAAAAAGACCTTAATCATCTGCTTATACTAAATCCCCTTCAACATGTACTGTGTTATTCTGTACTCACTAATATGGAGTTGAAAATGGTTTATATTATCATTCCATGGTTGTGTGGCAGATCATGTTTTCATTTTATTACATATTTCTTCCAAAATGTCTAGTGCCCAACTCACAGCAGATGTTTGGTGAAGACCATTAGCTTACTGGTTAATAGTAAAAGTGCATTTCTGGCTTCATATTCATATACCCAGATGTGTATTTTGGAGGAAAATCTAGTTTATAAGGTCACAGACACGGCAGGAAAACAAAAAGAACCTTTTATTTTGATTATGATCATTCTTCTAAAGGAGATCTTAGAAGAACAAATGAAAATGTGAAAACAAGAGTACAAACTCAACACGCAGAGCTATCTGTATGACAAGAACCAGTTGTCAGGCACCTGAAAATGTCAAGTCCTCTGAACCTGAAAGGATTGTGAGAAGAGTAAAGAGAGTGGGCAAGGATGTGTGTCAAATGGCATAAGATAAAACCGTATCAGAGGGAGCTTCATCATACTCTCTGAGGACAGTACCCAGTGAGAAACCTCAGACTCTCAATTTCTAACCTGCCGGAGAAAAAAAGCCTGAACCTTCCTAATTCCTTCTCCCCCTCACTAAGATAGTAGGCTGCTGAAGAATTAAAAGACACCTACAGAATGTATCCTAGGAGAAGGTTCTATTCTGAGAGCCCTAGAGAATAGGCTGGACTGAGAAGTAATTTCTACTGTCCAGCCTCTTAGTTGAACAGATCCAGCAGTGGGAAGGCAAATTTCTCCTTCCTACTCTTCAAATAGGATCGAAGACCATTTAGCCCTGCTGCAAAGCTGACACTAACTTTTTTAACAATGAAGTACCATCCCAGGACAGGGGGAGGTGCTGTACTGGGCCGACCCTCAATCTCAAGTTAAAAGAAAACGAGCCCTGTGAAGAAAGGGTCCAACTGGTGTGGAGGATGGGAGAGACCTATAACCTACACAGCACTCTGCCTTAAATGATACTCTAATTATGTACGCTTGCTTACCTTGCAATATGTCCAGAGTAAGCCTTCCTTCCCTGGAAGGGTAAGTATATCTGCTATTACAATAGGAGGTCTGTCAAGACTTGAAATTCAAAGGGAGTAATTGTTCATTAGGTTCACAGTGCATAGAACACCATGCCAGATACAACGGCTGTTAGGACTAGTTCTGAGTTGAAGCAGGCAGCCTACATACTTGGAGGAAACTAAGGACCACCACCACATCCTTTCTAACATATATACTCTGTCCTCTTCCCTTTACCACCTCTTTTCTCTCTCATCTATTTCTCCTCTTTCTCATAGTTCAGACCTGTGGCATCTGTATCCTGATCTTTTAATAATACAGTTCTCCATTAGGGTATCTCTACAGAATCAATGTCTGTATATACAAAAGGAAAGAGCTAACATTACAGAACACTCTCTATGTGGCAAATGTGGTGTTAAGTATTTTAACCCGTATTATCTCAACTGTTACCACCTAATCCAAGATTAATGTCCATAGTTACACATGTGGAAACCAAAATTTGGAAAGAGTGAGAAGTCTGTAGTTGTTTGTTCTATATTCATCTCTTCTCACAAAACTTAAAATAGTCTAGTTCTCGACTTTTTTCTCATGTGGTCTTTATTTATTATTATTGTTATTATTATTTTTTTTGAGATGGAATCTTGCTCTGTCGCCCAGGCTAGAGTTCAGCGGTGCAATCTCAGCTCACTGCAAGCTCCGCCTCCCGGGTTCAAGCCATTCTCCTGCCTCAGCCTCCCGAGTAGCTGGGACTACAGCTGCCCGCCACCATGCCTGGCTAGTATTTTTAGTAGAGACAGGGTTTCACTGTGTTAGCCAGGATGGTCTCGATCTCCTGACCTTGTGACCTGCCCACCTTGGCCTCCCAAAGTGCTGGGATTACAGGCGTGAGCCACCGCACCAGGCCCCTATTATTATATTTTTTTTTTCTGAGACTGAGTTTCGCTCTTGTTGCCCAGGCTGGAGTGCAATGGCGCAATCTCGGCTCACCGCAACCTCCACCTCCCAGGTTCAAGCGATTCTCCTGCCTCAGCCTCCCTAGTAGCTGAGATTACAGGCATGCGCCACCATGCCTGGCTAATTTTCTATTTTTAGTAGACAGGGTTTCTCCATGTTGGTCAGGCTGGTCTCAAACTCCTGACCTCAGGTGATCCACCTGCCTTGGCCTCCCAAAGTGCTAGGATTACAGGCGTGAGCCACCACGCCCGGCCTGGGCCCCTATTATTTTTGAGACAGAGTTTCACTCTGTTGCCCAGGCTGGAGTGCAGTGGCGGAATCCCGGCTCACTGCAACCTACGCCTCCAAGGTTCAAGCATTTCTCCTGCCTCAGCCTCCCGAGTAGCTGGGATTACAGGTGCAAGCCACCACACCCAGCTCATTTCTGTATTTTTAGTAGAGACAGGGTTTCACCATGTTGGCTAGGCTGGTCTTGAACTCCTGACCTCAAGTGATCCACCCACCTTGGCCTCCCAAAGTGCTGGGATTACAGGTGTGAGTCAACGTGCCCAGTCCTCATGTGGTCTTTTAATTTGTCTAACCAACAGTTTGGGGGGAGGGAGGCATGGAAAGAGCCAGAATAGAGGACAAAAAAAGTCTTCTTTATGAGCCTGAACTTTAAATGGTTCAGGTATTTGTATCAAAGACCACAATGTATCATTTTAGCTACAACCAGCCCTTCAACAATAGTGAGGGAAAAAAAAAAAAGAATGTGAAATTCAGTGCTTTGAGAATATTATTTCCACCACCATTTAGGTGAATATTCTATTAACCAACAATGTTTACTTGGGGAAGGTACTCAAACACATCCAACATACCTTAATTTATTCAAAGTATATAAATTAAGCAATCTGTTCATATTAATTATCTCTAAGATTTAAAACATTAACCTATTCAATGATCTCACCAAAACACTAACTGTTAAATCTATATATAATGTGAGGAATTCAGTGGGGATTCTTTACAAATGGTTATATTTGGGGGAAGGAACAACCAATTTTATTTCATTTAGAGTTAAGATATCAACAAGTTATTTTTAAGTAAACAGTTTTTAAAATGTCCAAACACTACAGCAGAAGTTTGCAAGCTCACTGACCTTCAAACAAGGGTTATGGTTATAAGGGTTATCTGACCAAGTGTTCATTGGATAAGAAACACATAAGGTTTCCTAGTGAAGATAAGTGAAGACGTTTTAACACCCACAGACACAACCTAACCCAAATTAACACTGTCCATTCCTTTGTCACATTCACCACTGTCCCTGGCTAGCACAGGCTCTAGTTATGATTTTATTAACATTACCTTAAAACTATAAGGTGTCCAACACTATTTCTGAGGCCACCTCTTGCCTGCTCAGAAAACACCAAGAGAAAAAACAACCAATAATTCTCACCCTTTTTCCAACATACGTTGACCTGTTTTAGTTCCTTATTCAAGATACCCTCAACCACAGTATTGGTTTATGTATACATTTGTCCTTCATAAGCCAACTGTGGAGCATATACCAGGAGCAATCATGAACAGGGAAGAACTACCATCAACTTTAAGTGGGGCCTATGTCTACCAAAATAATTAACTAGTTATTTTACTAGCACACACAAACTAACATTCGACCAGGCTTATCTGAAACCAAATAAGCATGTTCTACCCAAATCAAAAATCAAGTTTATGTGTGACACTCCTTTCAACTCAGAAGATTAAGTATGATGCTGGTTACAAAACAGAATGCTATCAAGTTCCCCATTTTAGTAATGTGGCCTCTATAAATGCTCTTCTACACACGTGTAACATAAAATAGAATCTGTTATAGCTCAGACTACATTTTAAGGAAATCTAGTTTTGTATTTTCCGAAAATAAAATATACCCATTATAGCACATTGGTTTAAGTTCTGAACTCTGCTACATTTTTGCTGTGACATCTTGGACAAATTATCTCTTAGCCTCAGGTGCCTTGTCTACCAAATGGTGGCAATACTTGTGAGGATTAAATGACTTAATAATGTACTGTAGCACAGTCTATAATATAATATAGTATGTGCTTAATAAATTATTTTGCCAACATACTTCCCTTTATTCAGATGTAGTTAGTGAGCCCATTTTTCAGGTGGTTCCTTTTTCAAGCTACATTAAATTTGGGTCATACATCAAGAGATAACCACATAGGATTATCTTAATTTCAAAATCACTTATTCTAGCATATTTTAATAACTACTGTTAAAAACAAATCCATGATTTCTATGCCTAGAATTCTACACCGCTAAGGGGAGGAAAGGGCTTTTTCATTTCCAAAACAATACTGTTACTCAACCACTAAGTCTCACTACCTTGTCCTAATAACCATGCCTGAAAACCTCAGTTTCCTCCTGAAAACCAGAGTATCCCCAAAACATCAGCAAATACAGATTCATTTTGCCATCCACTTAAGTCTTTAAAGCCCATTACAATTCTCCTAAAGATATTTTATCACTAGGTAAAGTAGGAATAACATTTTTCACTGTACCCTATCTATGAAAATCTAGAGTCTGACTTTAACACAAGTTGGCAATGAAAATATTCCCACCTCCAAAAACTGGTATATACTGGGGAATCTTCTGACTCCCTTACCAATACTCAGAGATGGCCAAGATTTTAAATTTCCATGGGATCAAGATGCAAGCAAATCCTGATTAAAAGCAAAGTAGGACATGATTATTAACTACAATGTGTAGCGGAAGGTCCTCCAGCTATTTTAGACAGCTTAATCATGTCTGAAATATCCAAACTCAACAACTTGAAATACAAGTTGTGTCTTATAACTTCATTTTTAGCATGCTTTAAACTTTACTGAACTTTGCTAAACAAAGAGGTAAAGCCTTCAAAAGCCTTAAAGAGGCGCTTAAAAGTTTCTAGTGGCTAGGTAATATGGGTAGAACAAATTTAAGAATGAGTTTCCTTCATTAAGCAGTAGAAAGGAATGCTGTTACTTATTAAGCAATGTCATCTTCAATGTTACTTCATTCAAACAGGCAAATCATAGTCATGATTTAATTTTTTGGACTGTTTCAGAGGATACAACGTATGCAAATTAAAATGTGTGAACCTGCCTGCTACTGAAAGCAGTAAGAACAAATCCAGAGGTCACATCCACCTATATACAATACTGCAACAACAGCAATCTATAAAATGCAATACTGGATTGAAGGCTTCAAGTAACAAAACAGAAGATCCTACTGAAACAAAAGAACCTGGCTAATTCTTGGTAGTGCAACATAATGGGTCGTGACCTATATTACCCTTTCTGTACAGTATTCTCACATTTTGGGAATAACTGGTCACTCTACCATACGGCACAAGTTCCTGTAAGATCATTAAGAAGGTCTGGATATTCTATTAAATTCAAATAAAAACCTAAGGACTAACAAATAAGCCGCTGTCTTCGATTCATATTAAACTAACGTTTCTCCAGTAAACCGAAGGAGTGAGCACAAGCCTGTCACTGAATGGGGCCAAACTTTTAGCAGCCTCATTCCAAACAGAACTGTCCCTAATTTATTAAGAACAAAATACTAGTAAAACCAACCTGTGAACTGGGCCTTCAATACAATTAAGCACATCCTGTTTCATAAAACAGTAATAATGAAGAGCTTGGAGGGGCTGTCATTCTAAAATTGCAAATCTACCCATAAATGACAATCCTGGGCTGGAAACCAGAATGTCAAATTCTTGTGCTGAAATCAACTTTTCACATGGCCTGAGGCAGGCCATTCTACTATTCTAAGAATGCTCAGACATACAAGTATGTAATAATGTTCCAAACACTTTTTTTGGGGGGGGGGGGCACTTCCTGTAAGTAAAAAGTTTCTATGACTGGGAAAGGAACAAAATAAAGTAATAAAGGAAACAGGAATACCCCTGGCACACCTTCCTCAAACGAACAACATTAAAAAAAAAGAAAACACACACACACAGCTAATTTTAATCTAGCCTACTCTCCCCCCAATGGACACACCTACAGTTTCTTATCAAAATGTACAAGACTCAAAGCCCATTTAATTCAATTCTGAATCTCACTCAACAAGCATCAAGCACATCAGGCACCTCTCTACAGCGATATCCTCACAAGTTTCAGAGAAATGCCAGCAGGGACTCTGTAGTTATGATTCCTATCAAACGGCCCCCTAATCCGTATTTCTCCTGGACATACACATGCAGATTCATTAACCAAAACCTACCCAGCACCCCTCATATCGCGCGTACGTTGGCATTTTCAGTTTATAGGTGGGTCCTGGAACAGCTAAAACCAGGAAGCTCCGCGGTAATTAGAGGACTTGGGAGAAGTCATCTTGGGACAGGTGGAAGACCCAGAGAAATCAGGAATCAGAAAGAAGCTGTCCCTGGCCACCTCTGCTTCCCGTCCCATCCAAACTTCACCCACCCGGGTCTCAGAAGCCCAGAAGGGAGAGGCCATTTTAATCAGGCCCGGCTGAGAAACGAAGGGAGAAGAGGAAATCAGGAAAGGGCCTTGGGAAAGGAAGGCCGAACACTTTGCCACAATAGCACCCGAGTCAGGTGGCAGCACCTGAAGCCCGAAGAGGGAGGACCTGGACTTAAGGGCCCGGGAGAGGTGCAAAAGTAGCGGTGGCCTACCACGAGGGGGGCCGAGTGATCTAAACCGGGGAGCGCGGGCCCCTTACCCCCATGCGGGGAAAGGACCCATTCTCGGGCCAACCGCGCCGACCCTCGCCCCTGGGTCAGGGGCTACTACCCAGAGATCCAGAAGGCGGGAGTTGGCTAGTGCCTGGTTCTCCTCATCCGGCCATGCGGCGCGGGGGCGTCCATCCTGAGGGGTCCGGGAACCAAGAGAGCACGGAGGGTGCCGGACGCGGCGCTCACCCGCGGGCCGCCTCCAAGCTCTTAATGAGCTTCTTGATCTTCCAGATCTCCACGTTCCTATCGGCAGCACTGGGGTCGTCCGCCATCTTCTCGCCTCCTCCTCCCTAGAGCGGCCCGGCGGGGCCCGGAGACACCAAGACCACAGAGTTAGCGCCGCCGCTGGGGCAGAGCGGCCCCCTTCCTCGCCATCCCCCAGAGGCCCTCTCCTCCCGTCCGGCGCAGCTCGCCACAAAGGTCACCAGCCTTTCCCTCCCCGTGCCTTACCTAAGGGCCCAGTCCTGGGCGGCAGCGGCTGCTCCTCCCCGGCGGCGGCTCCGCGGCGGCGGCGGCTCTGACGTAGGACACCGGCTCCCTCTCTCCAGGCAGCTGCATGTGTTGCAATCCGCTCACATGGGGCCTGTGACATCACTTCCTCCGCCAGGGGCGGAGTGGAAGGCGGCAGGCGGAAGGGAGGGGGCCGGTGCGAGTGAGGAGAAGCTCTGCGTCCACCGCGACTTCTCATTGGCTCTCTGCCCCGCAGCCTACAATGAGCCCGCCGATTGGCCGCAGCTGGGTCCGCGCCTCCTTGTGAGGTAAGGCTGGGGGGTGGGAGGTGCCACCTTTCTTCCGGCCCGGCAAGGCGAGAGGAGGAAGCGGGCGGAAGCCGGTGGCTCTCGCGAGTTTACTGAGAGCCCCTGTCAGGTTCGAATGGGGGTGGTTCTTAAAGAGAGAGGACCGGGGTTGTCGTCTTTTCAGTCCCTTCTCCTTGAATAGGGTGGACATCTGAGGCTTTGCGACTCGAAGCTAGGCACTTGGGCCCGACGCGCGGTTTGAACGGTGCTTGAGAAGCCGCGAAGAAGCGCCTCGCGCTCAGCGGCTTCTTCGCTGACGAAGTGCTGCGGTCTACGTGCGTCATGGCTGCACGGAATAGTGTGGAGGAGTCCTGGCCAGTAGGTCTGGATGAGGAGCCTGCCTCCGGGCGGTCCGGGACCCTCACCTGCAGGGGCGAAAGAGGCTTGTTTTCTCTCGCCCCAGAGCTAGGACGGGCTCACTTTGGACTTAGAACTTTATGGGGTGGAAGACAGCGGGGGCTGCCTGAGCTTGGAGACCTGAGGTATCTGATCCCATGTATGGTTTGGCCTGAGCCGTTGAGAATGGAGGTGGAGAGAGTTGAAACAAAATGGGCATCCACATACGGTTAGAACTTTATCTTTTTGAGTTAGGATTTTTAGGTGGCTACTTTGTCCCCCCCTCACCTCGTCTGGGTTCAAATATTGAGCCCAGACCGTGTGCTGGACCCTGTTTTCCTGGAGATACAGAGGTGAACCAAACAGATGACAGTACTTACTCTTATGGAGCTTATAGTCGATTGGGTTTTTAAGTTTGTGATTTTATACTTTTTATAATAAAATAATTACACAAATGCTTAAGTACTTCAGGGTGCTCTGAGAGTGTATGGCGGGGACCCAGCTCTGAAATGAGACCCAAAGGATGATTAAGAGTTTGTCAGGAGGAATCAGAATACAGTTGAGAACTACAGAAACGCCAGTGTGCTGGCACAAGGTCAGAGACGGGGAGAGTGGTTTGAGGGAGCAGCAGGGGAAGAGGTCATGTAGGGTCTTTTAAGCCAGATTCAGAAGTTTGGTTTCTTTCAAGAACAGTGGGTAGTTTAAAGGATTTAGAGCCCTGGTTTGGACTGGAGAGAGCACAGGAGAAGCCCAGAGACCATTTTGGCTGCTTCATTATCATGTGAGAGATGATTTTCGCTTACATTAGGGTGGTGACAGTGCAGATAGAAGTGAATGAAGGGCCTGGTGCAGTGGCCCACGGCTGTAATCCCAGCACTTTGGGAGGCCAAAGGGGAGGATCGCTTGAGCCCAGGAGTTTGCGAGCAGCCTGGGCAACATGGCAAGATTCCGTCTCTACAAAATTACAAAATATTAGCCTGGTGTGGTGGCCCGCGCCTGTAGTCCCAGCTGCTTGGGAGGCTGAGGTGGGAGGAACCCTTGAGCCCAGGAATTCGAGGCTGCAGTGAGCTGAGATCACACCACTACACTCCAGCCTGGGTGACAGAGCGAGACCTTGTCTCGAGGAAAAAAAAAAAAGGTGAATAGGACTGGATGACGGATTGGTTGAGGAAAACTAAGAATGGTTCTCAGAGTACTGAAGTGGTGACATTTACTGAGGTGGGAAAGGTGAGGAGTAGGTGTTGGGGGATGATTGAGAATTTCATCTTGGGCATGTTAAGTTTGAGATTGCTTATGAGACATGTAAGTAGGGATGTCAGTCATGCGCTTTCATTTGTATGGTTTTTGAATACTTTTTGCATGTGTTATAAAATGTGTCCACACTTTGAAGATGGGGGTATGACCTCCATTTCATACATGGGGAAACTGAGGCAAAGAAAAGTGAAAGGGATCTGCTCAGAGTCCACAGCTAGTTTATGGCTTCCCGACTCCATTTTTGGAGTCCAGTGTATTATACAGTGACCCCATTACCTATATTTTCATAGGGTGGGGACACGGTCATACTTCTGTCCCCCAGGAAATGAATCTCAGGTTGGAACCTCTTCTTTGGGTTCCATTTTGTAGTTTTTGGCATATGTTCATTTGTTATATAATATTGTACTCCTGCTGTGTGTGTGTCATTCACTGTGTTTAGTAGTGAACGGAGGGGTCTTCTTAGTCATAAACACTGCTTACTGACTAGGAATCAACTGTGTCCAAGGTTTTCCTTCATTCCTCTTGCCCTGGTTCCTCCTTTCTATATTAGATTGCCCTACTCTGCCCTTCCTATTCTTTTTTTTTCTTTTTTTTTTTTTTTAAAGACGGAGTCTCCCTCTGTCGCCCAGGTTGGAGTGCAGTGGCACGATCTTGGCTCACTGCAACCTCCACATCCCGGGTTCAAGCGATTCTCCTGCGGCAGCCTCCTGAGTAGCTGGGACTACAGGCGGGTGCCACCATGCCCAGCTAATTTTTTGTATTTTTATTAGAGTCGGGGTTTCACCGTGTTAGCCAGGATGGTCTTGATCTCCTGACCTCGTGATCTGCCTGCCTTGGCCTCCCAAAGTGCTGGGATTACAGGCGTGAACCACCATGCTGGGCCAGTTTTTGTATTTTGTATTTTTTTTTTTTTTTTTTTTAGCAGAGACAGGGTTTCACCATGTTGGCCAGGCTGATCTTGAATTCCTGACCTCAGGTGATCCACCTGCCTCCGCTTCCCAGAGTGCTGGGATTACACGCGTGAGCCACCACACCTGGCCTCCTCTTCGTTTTGATGTTTGTGTTTACAGCATTGCTTCAGGTCCATGCTTGAAGGCTTTCTTCTGTGTGATTCAGGCTGAAGTAAGCATGACAACATCCCAAGTAGGATTGCTGTTTGTCAGCCTCTGAATTCTTAAAACTTATTTCTTAGACAATTGCAGGCCCAGGTAGCCCCAAAAGCTCCTTGCCTAGTTGCTGCAAATTCACCATCTCTGCATTTAGAATTAGAAATCAATGCATTAGAGGCAAAGGCTGGGATAACTATCTACGTGAAGAGGTTTGGGATGTATGAAGCACGGATGGTAGTGCCTGCATCAAGGCTTTTTAAATGGGACCATGACGATTCGTTGTTGAGGAATGTTCTGTGATATAAAAGTGATACAGATTTTTCAAACTGCTAAATGGTGAGAACAAAATATATAACCTCTCTAGGCACACAGATTCTCTGAAAAATAAAGGAATTGTTCTTTATGATCTCAGAACTTCCTCCTCAGCTCAAACATCATGTAACAAAGTTAAATATTGGGATATAGGTGATGTTCCTACCTAATTAGGTGGGAGTAGGCGAGTAAGTTTTTGTTTCATTTTTTTTTTTTTTTTTTGAGGCAGGGTCTCACTGTTGCCCAGGCTGGAGTACAGTGGTACGATAATAACTCACTGCAACCTCGACCCCAGGACTTAAGCAATCCTTCCACCTCAGCCTCCCTAGTAGCTGGGACCACAGGCGTGGGCCATGATGCCTGGCTAATTTTTGTATTTTTAGTAGAGATGGGGGTTTCACCATGTTGCCTAGGCTGATCTCGAACTCCTGACCCCACGTGACCCACCTGCCTCCGCCTCCCTAGTAGCTGGGACCACAGGCGCGGGCCATGATGCCTGGCTAATTTTTGTATTTTTAGTAGAGATGGGGGTTTCACCATGTTGCCCAGGCTGATCTCGAACTCCTGACCCCACGTGACCCACCTGCCTCAGCCTCCCAAAGTGTTGGGATTACAGGCCTGTTATAAGTTTTGATGTTGAAAGCACAAATAAGTCTTTGTGCTTAGAGAGAACTGGTCTCTACAAAAACAAGAAAAAAAAAATCAGCCAGGCACAGCAGCATGTGCCCCTAGTCCCAGCTACTGAGGAGGCTGAGGCAGGAAGATCACTGGAACCCAGGAGTTTGAGGTTACAGTGAGCTGTGATCACTGCACTCCAGCCTGGGTGACAGAGCAAGACCCTTTCTCAAAAAAAAAAAAAGCTACAGAATGAGGTTATTTGTCACTAATGTGAAGATAAGTTTAAGAGTAACGAAGATAGACCACACACAGTGACTGATGCCTGTAATCCTAGGACCCTGGGAGGCCGAAGCAGGAGGATTGCTTGAACTCAGGAGTTGGAGTACAGCCTGAGCAACCTAGTGAGACCTCATCTATACTACAAATTAAAAAAAAATTTAGCTGGGCATGGTGGTGCACACCTAAGTCGTCCCTAGTAGTAGTCCCTAGCTACTCAGGAGGATCACTGGAGTTCAGGAAAAAAAAAAAGAGTAGCCAAGATGAAGGCAGGGAAGGGATGGTTGTGGTAAGATTTGCTAAAGGGCTGCCTTTGACTCTTCTGGAAGTCAGTGTGGTTGTTAGAGGAAAGTTTTCTCTCTCTCTTTTTTTTCTTTTGATACGTAGTCTCGCTCTGTCACCCAGGCTAGAGTCAGTGGCGCAATCTCAGTTTACTGCAACCTCCGCCTCCCGGGTTCAAGGAAGTGATTCACCTGCCTCAGCCTCCTGAATCGCTAGGACTACAGGTGTGCACCACCATGCCCGGCTAATTTTTGTATTTTTAATAGAGACGGGGTTTCACCATATTGGCCAGGCTGGTCTTGAACTCCTGACCTTGTGATCCACCTGCCTCGGCCTCCCAAAGTGCTGGGATTACAGGTGTGAGCCACTGCGTCCGGCCAGGATATCTTATAAGTTAAAGTAAATAAAGACCTAAGCTGTAGTAGTACAACATAAAATAAGATTTAAGGTTTTTATAAATTGACCTAGGACAAGTTGTTTATGGAGTGCAGTGTGTGTGAAAGGGACTTGGAATGGGCAAGTGTAAGGTATCCTTTGTTCCCCTGTGGACACCTAGTGGTGAAATGTAATTCTTCAGTTGAAGAGGGGACTGCAGCTAAGGAATGACAGTTTCCTCTCTAGAGGATCAGACATCTCTACATGAATTTGTAGTCTTGTTAAATTAAGCACATACTGGCCATTAATGCTTTACTGTGTAATGATTTCCTCCTTTAAGAAAATAAGGCCCACGGAGAACTAAAACTTAATGTTTTTCTCATTCTCTCAGTATAAAAAAAGGTGTGTGTGTGTGTGTGTGTGTGTGTGTGACAGAATACCTGTTCTAGGGAGAGCTTATTAGCTGGGGTCTACCTCTAGCATATAAGAGAGTATTTATAGGGAGAGCCTGAATCCTGCCCTTGGCCCACCTGAAGAGGCAAGTGCTTAATGTTGCCAGTTGCCAGTGGTGCCTTGTTTGACTCAATAGAGACACTTGTAGAATAGCTAGACAAATGTTAATCTTTTAGTTCAATTCCATAAATATTTATTGCATGCCACTTTTTTGGTCCAGCACTGGGACAAGTGCTGAAAATTTTTAGATGTAATTCAGTCCTTATATTTATGGTCTTTTGTGGGGGTGCAGGGGAGACATAGGGATGTTAAACAAGTAAGATAACAGATAAAATAAATAGTTGTTTCTTGGACTGAAGCAGAAATGAACAAGGTGAGCCTGGAACATCTTGTTATATCAGTAAGCAAAGAAAGTAACATGGACTACTGGGGTTTTGTCAAAACGACTTAAGGGCCAACAGGAAGAGGCTCTCAGGCCAAGGTTAGAACAATTTGAGTATCACTAAGAAAGGTTGCAATGAAGTGAAACATAAAAAGTCGAAATCCATGAGTTCACGATGACACCCAAGAAACCTAATTTCCCCACTTTTGATTATGGAATTAATTCTGAAAACTAGTAAATTAAGGAAAAGAGCTGAACATTTAACTGGTCTTCCCTTGTATATAGGTACATTGCAGTGTAACTTGGTACTTGTTAAAAGGGGAATTTGCTCACTATAGAGATATTCCAATAAAAATGAAAAGACAGAAGTAAAATAATATACCTTTAATGAAATTAGAGATCTAGGTAATGATCATCAGTGGCTACTAACATGACAAAAGAGCCAACCGAAATTATGTTTGGAATTCATATAGTATTTTAAATTCTGATGGAAATACACATCACCTGTTGTAGAAAAATGAAACAGGCTGGGCGAAAGGCTCATGCTTGTAATCCCAGTGCTTTGGGAGGCCAAGGTGGGAAGATCACTTGGCTCAAGGAGTTTGAGACCAGCCCGAACAATATACTTAGCAAGAGTGCCATTTCTACAAAAATCATTTTAAATTAGCTGTGTGTGTGGTGGCGAGCACCTGTAGTCCTAGCTGCTTGGGAGGGTGAGGCAGGAGGATTGCTTGAGCTCAGGAGTTTGAGGTTACAGTGAGCTATGATAGCACCACCCACTCCAGCCTGGGGAACAGAGTGAGATCCTATGTCAAAAAAACTGAACTTGAATTGGATTAAATGGGACGAAGGAATACATTAAATTACATCACAGGGAAGCAATTAGTAAAATCTAGAATGTAGGAGACGCTACGGGACCAGTGGTCCAGTTTCTAAAATAAATTGCAAAGGGGAAAAAAGGCAGGGAAGCCTAAATTGAAAGGAACTTGGACATGTCAAACTATGTGGGTGTGACCCTTGGTTCCTGACTCAGATCAACTTTAAAGTTATGAGACTATTGGGAAAAGCATATTCTTGTTTGCTATAAAGATGTTAAAAGGTGTGAAAATTATATATATATGTATAATTATTATTATTATTTTTTGTTTTGTTTGAGACGGAGTCTCGTACTCTTGCCCAGGCTGGAGTGCAGTGGCACGATCTCAACTCACTGCAAGCTCCGCCTTCTGGGTTCACGCCATTCTCCTGCCTCAGCCTCCCGAGCAGCTGGGACTACAGGTGCCCGCCACCATGCCTGGCTAATTTTTTGTATTTTTAGTAGAGACGGGGTTTCACCGTGTTAGCCAGGATGGTCTCGATCTCCTGACCTTGTGATCCACCCACCTTGGCCTCCCAAAGTGCTGGGATTACAGGCGTGAGCCACAGAGCCTGGCCAACAATGATATGTTTTGTAGTATAATCCTTTTAGAAGTATATACTTTCGGCCGGGCGTGGTAGCTCACGCCTGTAATCCCAGCACTTTGGGAGGCCGAGGCGGGCGGATCATGAGGTCAGGAGATTGAGACCATTCTGGCTAACACGATGAAACCCATCTCTACTAAAAAATACAAAAAAAATAAAAAAATAAAAAAAATTAGCCGGGCATGGTGGCGGGCGCTTGTAGTCACAGCTACTCGGGAGGCTGAGGGAGGAGAATGGCGTGAACCCGGGAGGTGGAGCTTGCAGTGAGCTGAGATTGTGCCACTGCATTCCAGCCTGGGCAACAGAGCGAGACTCTGTCTCAAAAAAAAAACAAAAGTATATACTTTGAGTCAAATTATGAATTCTAGAATTTGCTTCAAAATAATCCAGAAGGTAGGGAAAAATGTAATAAAAGAGATGAAGGCCAGGCACGGTGGGAGGCTGAGGTGGAGGGATGACTTGAGCTCAAGAGTTTGAGACCAGCCTGGCCAACATGGCAAAACCCTGTCTCTACTAAAAATACAGTTAACCGGGCGTGGTGGTACATGCCTGTAACCCCAGCTAATAGGAGGCTGAGGCAGGAGAATCGCTTGAACCCAGGAGGCAGAGGTTGCAGTGAGCTGAGATTGTGCCACTGCACTCCAGTCTGGGTGACAGAGCAAGACTCCATCTCAAAAAAGAACAAAGAACAAAAAGATGAAGTTGCTAAATGGAACATTAAGTAAGTAAAAAATAAGAGCGTAGGGAAGGGTGTGGTGGCTCATGCCTGTAATCCCAGCACTTTGGGAGACCCAGACGTGTGGATCGCCTGAGCTCAGGAGTTCGACACCAGCCTGGGCAACACAGTAAAACCCCATCTCTACTAAAAATACAAAAAATTTGCCGGGCTTGGCAGCGTGTGCCTGCAGTCCCAGCTACTTGGGAGGCTGAGGCAGGAGAATCGCTTGAACCTGGGAGGCGGAGGATGCAGTGAGCCGAGATCGTGCCACTGCATTTCAGCCTGGGCAACAAAGTGAGACTCCAGCTCAAAAAGAAAAAAAAAAAAAAAGCGTAAGAATTTGAGTGAAATGATCTGTGTGAGCTGAGTGGGGAAGGTATACCAAGGAGGTGGATGGTAGACCAAGGATGCTAAATAAATGCACAGGATTGAGGGGATGGCAAATGGCAAAGGGGTGACTGGTATGGTACGACTTGAAGCCATTTAAGCTAGTAAATTTCCCATATAATGGTTAACCCTCTTTGGGACAGACTCCAAGGAACCAGTGAAAGCGATGGACCATTTTCCTAAAAATAATCAATACTCACAATCTTGCACTTTATACTCAGTCCCTTATGGACTCCCCACCCCACAACCCCATCACCTTTGACCCTAATCTTCACTTTCTCAGTCAGGGGCTTCAACAATCTGTTTAAGAGCCCGTGAGTTTGGTGGAACATTTTACTTTCCCATTCTTGATTGCAGGGCTGATGCCTACCTTAAAGGCTGGTTTGATGTTCAGCTGCGGTCTTTAGTGTCAAGACAGATTACCTGACCTGCTGTAGCAGAAATGGCTCCTTCTAATAGATTTAACTGTAGGAAATTGCTGATATTCAATTGTTTATCTACTCAAATGCCTGTTTCAGCAATTCTGTAATTGCTAAAGCACAGCTCCTGCATGCTGTTCAGAGTGCTGTAGGTCGCCCTATAGCTCCTTTATCTGTTCCCAGGGCTTTCACTCATTTTGTATTCTGATACTAGAGGTGGGGAAAGGGAGAAGACAAAGCCCTTACAAAGTGGCCTTATGAGCCGGGCACAGTGGCTCATGCCTGTAATCCCAGCACTTAGGAGGCCAAGGCGGCTGATCACGAGGTCAGGAGTTCGAGACCAGCCTGACCAACATGGTGAAACCCCGTCTCAACTAAAAATTCAAAACTTAGCCGGGTGTGGTGGCATGCACCTGTAAACCCAGCTACTCAGGAGGCTGAGGCAGGAAAATCGCTTGAATCCGGGAGGTGGAGGCTGCAGTGAGCTGAGATCATGCCACTGCACTCCAGCCTGGGTGACAGAGTGAGACTCTGTCTCAAAACAAAAACAAAACAAAAAAACCTGGCCTTATGACTGGAGAATAGAGTTGCAAATGTATCTGAAATGGTGAAGGGTCTCTTGAATATTGGTTACTTCCAAAATTTGAATTGTTTCTTCATACCCAATCTTCTCATGCAGTTTGTAAGAACTTGCTTTTATTTCTGCTGCTCCATCTTGCTTGTAGTCACTACTGTAAATGTTATGTGGATCAAAGAAATGGAATGTCTTGATTTCCCTGAGAATTGACACATTATGTATACATGTATGTAGTATTTCTACTGATAATGTATACCTCACTCAACACAAATAATCAGGCTGGGCACCGTGTCTCATGCTTGTCATCTCACCACTTTGGGAGGCTGAGGTGGGAAGATTGCTTGAGGCGAGGAGTGTGAGATCCTGTCTCTCCCCCCACTCTCCAAAAAAAAAAAAAAAAAAGCCTGGCACGGTAGCGTGCACCTGTGGTCCCAGCCACTCCATAGGCTGAGGTGAGAGGATCACTTGAGCTCGAGAGGTGAGCCAGGTGTGGTGGTGTGCACCTGTAGTCCTAACTACTTGGGAGGCTAAGGCAGGAGGACTGCTTGAGCCCAGGAGTTCGAGGTTGCAGTGAGCTATGAATGCACCACTGCCCTATAGCCTGGGTGACAGCAAGACCCTGTCTCAAAAAACAACATAAAAAAAGGAGGCTGGGTGCGATGGATCACCTGAGGTCAGGAGCTTCAGACCAGCCTAGCCAACATGGCAAAACCCCGTCTCTCCTGAAAATACAAAAATTAGACCGGGCACGGTGACTCAAGCCTGTAATCCCAGCACTTTGGGAGGCCGAGGGGAGTGGATCACTTGAGGTCAGAAGTTCAAGACCAGCCTGGACAACGTGGTGAAATCCCATCTCTACTAAAAATCCAAAATTAGCTGGGTGTGGTGGCAGGGTGCCTGTAATTCCAGCTACTAGGGAGGCTGAGGCAGGAGAATCGGCTTGAACCTGGGAGGTGGAGGTTGCAGTGAGCTGAGATCGCACCACTGCACTCCAGCCTGGGCGACAGGAAGACTGTCTGAAAAAAAAAAAAAAAATTTAGCTGGGTGTGGTGGTGCGCACCTGTAGTCCCAGCTACTCAAGAGGCTGAGGTGGGAGAATTGCTAGAACCCAGGAGGCAGAGGTTGAGGTTGCAGTGAGCTGAGATCACACCACTGCAATCCAGCCTGGGCAACAGAGCAAGACTCCATCTCAAAACAAAAACCAAAAAAACAAAACACAAAAAACCAAAAACAGTAAGTTGGTGTAAGAGGGATACCGTAAGTTCTTCTTGGGACCTAAGCAAGTACTTACAATCACAAAAGGGAGGCTCTACTAAAGAATAAAACCAATCATTTCTTTTTGCCTTTTGTGATAGTTAATTTTATGTGCCAATTTAGCCATTGATGCCATTTAACGGGTTAAACATTTGTCTCTCTCCATAAGAGATTAGTATTGAATTGGAGATTGCTCTGCTTTGATGTGAGTGGACATCATCTAATCAGTTAAGGGCCTATATAGAACTGCCAGAGCTAAGACATCCATATTCTTCTAACCTCGGACTAGGACACCACTGTGTTCCTGGTCACTGAAATTTTACCCCAACAGCTTTCCCAGCAGTGGATTGTGGGTGGGACCTAGGTTCCATAATTGTGTGAGCCAGTATCTTTCTTACAGTAAATCTTATTCTAGATATATATCCTACTGGCTCTATTTAGGGAATTTCCATATACCTTCTTGCTATTTATGCTACTATTAGCTTTACTGATAGGTGACTGAACTACTGTGTCCACCCATACCCAAGCAACTTCTCCCTCCTAATAGAACTCAAATATATATTTTGCTTGGGCATTTGGCTCCTCTCTCTGATCCCAAGGATGAATCTTGACTAGCGTTAAGCCAGTAGTTCTCAACTGGAGTACTTTGGAAATCCTGGAGGGCTTTTAAAGTTATCTTTAGGAGACAGTAGAGGCAGTGGGCAAGGGCCAACCAAAAATGCTAAAAGTTATTTTCCAACACACCATATAACAATCCTTCATAATCCTACAATGTTCCCATTGAGTGTTCATGTGGTTGGAAACCTGAGCCTAGAATTTTTCACAAATCCCAAGAATCTTTTACATGGGTGTTAACAAGCACGGAATCTTCCAAAAATGTTGTCTAAATCACTTCCTTCATACTTGCAAATTAAATTGATTTCTTATACTGATTTTTGGAAATACAGTAATCTCATTTCTACATATTACAAAACATTATAAAAGGAGCCATTGTGTCTGATATTCTAAGCCCATCTTGATAACAGACTCTTTTGAACATGGCATATGACATTAGTCCATGAAACATAAGGGAAATGTGCTGGGAGACTTTTGGGAAATCTTAACATTGAATAAAGATGTAGTTGCCTTTCTGCTCAGGTTGTCAGCACATGATAATTAGAACTACATCAGAGAATTTGGGACAAGCCAGTACACTGAGGACAGAAAAGCAGAAATAGGGAAAGAAATCTGGGTTCCTGTTATTTTTGAGCCATAGAAATAGTATCTTAGGACTTATTTCTAGATGCAGTTTCTTTAATGTAAGCCAATTCTGGTTATTTCTACTTGGAGCTGAAAGCAACCTGAAAATAGCCACCTTGGTTTTCATGTTAGAGATCTAAAAACTTTCATGTTAGAGATCTAGAAACTTTCAAGATTCTAAATGTACCAAAGGTCTAAGGGGAGAAAATAAAATCCTTCAAACAAGATTTGCACATGCTGATACTGCTCATTATTTCATTATAACAGCCCTTCCAAATCTTGAATTTGCATTTTTAACCAATGTTAGCAAATCCTGTATTTCCCTCTTTGGGAAATATGGGAAGCATGAGCCATGGCATATTCCTGAAGCTAAATCTCAGGGCATCACCCCTCACAAACAAGAGATCAAGATGCTTTCTGTATTTATTTAAAAAAAAAAAAAATTCCAGAATGGGTAAGAGAACAATCATCAAGGATGTAGGTGCCAGACACAGAAGGTAGCTAGAAAAGTATGCCTTAGGGAAGTTAAAGGTCTAGCCTCATTCCTACCTTGTTTTAATAGCTGTACCTAATATAAATAGCTAAGTTTCCCATTGTTCTAGATTCCTCTGCCCCATCTACAAACATGGCACAGCCAGCTTGACTTACAAGGCCTCAGTTGAAGGACCCCATGTACATACAGGCCAGTACAGCAGTACTAGGCTAACTAGAAGGATCTCATCCCCATATGTGGTCTCATTTCAAGTCTATGGATGACTACCTTCATTGTTGTGTGCGAGATGGTTTCACCCCTTGAAAATATGGCCACTTCAGCATAAAATAGTTAAATCTTTATAATGATCAATTCATCCTACCTCCTTTTACATGCAGCTGAAAAATGACAGGCTAGGGACATAGAATATTGTGAACTTTATACTGTTAGAATCACTGTCCATTAAATGATCACTAGCTAATGGTCACTAAATTTACAAATTAAGGAAATTATATATAGAATACTGCAAAAACACAGTAAAAAGACTGAAGTTCGCCCATTTCTGCTCAGGAAGTCTCTTCACTCCTAAGCTTCATATGTTGTCCTTCTGGCTTCAAAATTTCTGCTATTATTACTGTTTTTCCTCCTTTTGATCTTCCTTTTGTTCCCCAGTGCCAGAACTTCCAGAGCCTTCTCGCTCAGATGCCATCTGTTAAGAAAACATTTGAGAGCCACTCAGATTTAATGTTAGGGCTAACCATTTGCTCTTTGTTGCACTCCAAGATGAGGGACCCACATGTGTCCTCATCATTCATTTCTATTCCACTCCCCCTCCCCACTTTCTACCCTACTGGTGGTTTCTGGATTCCTTCCCTTTGACACTAACCCCAATGCCAAAGTAGAGTCAAGACAGCAGGGGACTATCTCCCAACTCTAATCTCACTCTAAATTCCACAAATGGCTATGGAGGGAGCCACCAGTGACAGTCATCAAGAACAGTTCCATCCAGATCAAGTTAGAATCAAAATCCACTTCAGCCCTTGTACCTTTTTGTATGCCATTTCGAAGAGCTTCAATGATGCCTGCTGAAGAGAGGATGCTGCCTGTCTAATATTTTCTCCTGTTTCGCTGTCTTTTCTAGCCAGGAGCTCCCTCATTTTGGAAATCTCTTCTTTCAGCTTGTTGCACTTAAAAAAAGAAAACAAAAATCCTTACTTTTCCAGGTCTCCTGTACCATTACAAGTAGAAGTACTATTTAGAAACATTTTAAAATAATTAAACCCCTATCAAAACCCACAGAAAAATAAACTTCACTGGCATTGGTAAAAATGTGTTCAACCTCTTGAGTTACTTTAAAATAGAACTCACCTCATCAGCAGGTAATTGGTCCTTGAATTCTTCCATCTTGGTTTCTGTGTCATGAATGATTCCTTCAGCCATATTAACTGCTTCAACTCGTTCCTTAGAGAAATTAGAAGTTTAAACGAAGACTTTCCAATCAACCAAAGTTTGCTGAATGTCTATACTCAGTAAGACAATAAGCTATGTGTTACATACAGTTACAGATAAAAATAGAGTAAGAGGGAGAAATCAAGAGTGGCATGAAGTAGTCTGGGACGGCTTTGAGAGAGATTTGCGCTAGATTTTGTAACATCAGAATTGTGACAGGGAAAACAGAAGAAATAATAAAGGCACTGCAAACATAAGGTATAAACAACGGGGAAGGAAGAATAGATTATCTTAGGTTTTCTCTTACCCACAACCTATGACATGTCCAAACTCTCCCACTTCCTTGTTCAAGCGATTCTCCTGCCTGAGCCTCCCAAGTAGCTGGGACTGCAGGCGTGCACCACCATGCCCGGCTTCAAACGATCTGCCCACCTTGGCAGTGGGCTTACAGTGCTGGGATTACAGAAGTGAGACACTGCGCCCAGCCCCAAACTCCCACTGTCAAGACTGAGCTTTACTAAGATTAAAGTTCAGAAGACAAAAAGTAATCACCTTCTTTCGCCGGTCTTCTTCAGCATATTTCTCTGCATTTTTAACCATATTTTCAATATCATCTTTGCTTAATCCACCAGAAGACTGGATTACAACTGTAGTAAACAGAAGGCATTTCATTAATTCCCAAGTAAAGTTATATGCCTCTTCTTCCTCCATTGCATTAAGAGTACTCCTGCTCATAGCAGCCAATCTTGATACAAATTATGAAGAGGAGAAATACCCTATAGTCCTATAAAGCAAAATGAAACCAAGGACCCAATATATACACAAACACCAACTGGCCTGTTTGCCCATCAAAACTTCAGCAATCCACAGGCTCAGTGCCTGTTTGGGGGGAATAAACACTACACTTGTACAAGTAAATCTGATAACTGAGGGGCAGAGGACTCATCATCCTAAGAGGGTCTATTCCCAAGACCTCCCTCACCTCACTCTTAGGGTCTGATAAACAAGGTGACTTACTCTGCTGCTCACGTCCTGTGCCTTTATCTTTAGCAGAAACATGTACTATCCCATTGGCATCAATGTCAAATGTAACTTCAATCTGAGGAACTCCACGAGGGGCTGGTGGAATTCCAATCTAAAATAAATAATATCCAGAGTAAGGTCCTCTTACAGAGGGGTCCAGTGCTATTATTTCCAAATCTATATGGTTTTCTAGTAAACAAGTCACTTGGTTCCTGGGAGAAACAAGTGATTTAATGTACAAAACACAAAGTTTATAAGCAACAGTAGTAGTTCGCTGCCTGAAATCAACTGGTTTTATACCAGTGAAGTTTAGCTATAGCAAGTAACCATAATGGCTGTATGTACCTGTGGACACACTAAATGACAGACAGCAAATCTCCTCACTATTATTCACCTCACCAATAACCAATAAGCAATGCTGATCAGAAACCAGTAACAATATCAAATGTCTTTTAAATGAGTAATCAGGAGTTTATTTCTGAGGAAATTCCTAAGGCACAAGGAAAAAGCAAGGCTTTCAGGTAAAAGCTGATGCCATGGGTATCCAGTTGCATCCCTTCTTCTCAAGACTACTCAGTATGTATGTGTATGCCAGCAGTTTATACTAATATTTTTATGGCTTAGAATATTATCTCACTTTACAGTGAAGGAGGCATAGTATTCAGGATTCACAATACCTACCAAAGTAAACTGTCCAAGGAGTTTGTTGTCTCCAGCCATCTCTCTCTCACCCTGACACACTTTAATTTCCACTTGCGTTTGACCATCAGCGGCAGTAGAGAATACCTAGGGAAGAAGAAACCCTCCTGGGTTGGCAATGTGATTAACCTACTCCATTTCTATAGAAAAAATGAAAGCCAAAGGTTCACATTCCAAGACTGGAAGACTCCTAATTTACGGTATGTTCAGAACAAAGGCTGATGTCTTTATAGGGAATAGAAGTAGGATTAGTACAGCAAATGGGCATACAATAGCAATTGTTTCAGCTAAGCAAATGCATTGTACAAAGACGCAGCATTAGGACAGAAGTCCTCAAAAGGAACTAAAATGTTGAAACATGCTCATCTGGGGAAACGGGATCAGAGAAAGAAGATGTATCATGCTCAGTCACAGGAAGTCACCACATACTTTTCTTCAGAGTGATGTGTTGACAAATACATCACAGCACAAATATACCAACAACCATAGTTTTATGGAAAAACATTACAAGATTGGGTAAGTCAGGAAACAATTTTTTTTTTTTTTGAGACAAGGCCTCACTTCATACTGTCGCCCAGGCTGGAGTGCAGTGGCATGACCTCAGCTCATTGCAACCTCTGCCTCCCATGCTCAAGTGATCCACCCACCTCAGCCTCCTGAGTAGCTGGGACTACAGGTACACAGCACGATGCCCGGCTAATTTAACTTTTTGGAGAGAGGGAGTTTCACCATGTTACCCAGGCTGGTCTCAAACTCCTCAGCTCAAGTGATCCTCTCGCCACAGCCTCCCAAAGTGCTGGGATTACAGGCATGAGCCACGGTGCCCAGCCAGAAATAATTCCTACTTCAAGAACAAGCCATGTCCAAGTAGCCCTACTTGGTATCTCGGTACCCTCATACCACCCCCTTCATTCATCCATAAGATAAGAACACTCCCCTAAGTCTGGTCCAGACTATCCTTTTTACTGTCTTTGAGAACAGAAGACTACAGGGAATTCAGTCTCAAATGACTGAGATCCCTTTTAGCAAATTATGTTAATCCTGTGGAGGAGACTACTGATGTCCTTCCTATAATCATCACTACCAGCTAACATGTAAGAACTTTTCTGGTAACAAAAAAACAAAAAACAAAACACAGGATTCTCACCACCCACAGTTAACTATTCACTATTCTAAACTGTAAAACAGAAAAAAATGAAGTTTTCTAGAAAAAACTCATGAAAGTGGCTGCAATTACATCCGTCATAGAATCTAAAACCCATGTGACAAGGTAGGAAGTGATGGCTCTTACCTGGCTCTTCTTGGTTGGAATAGTGGTATTCCTATTAATAAGTTTGGTAAAGACACCTCCTAGAGTTTCAATACCCAGAGACAGGGGAGTGACATCAAGGAGCAGCACATCCGTGACATCGCCGGCCAACACACCTCCCTGAATGGCAGCTCCAATGGCCACAGCCTCATCAGGATTGACAGCTTTACTTGGGGCTCTGCCAAAAAGATCCTGTACAGTCTGCTGAACCTGAACATCAAGGAAAAAGAACCTGTCAGCCCACACTTGGGAACTACCTGAGCAGAACAAAAGGGAGCACATGTCCTACGCTCCCAGCCAGATCTCAAGACAGGCTAACTCAAATCTGAGAATGTTTATTCAAATAACCATTTCGTACTTGGGTTCCTGCTAATGATCTTCTGACACTCATACACTTTATACCTATAGGAGTATCTCCTTCATGACCCTTGTAAATCTGGGAAGGATTCTCCTAGGTTTTATTATCTGCTTTCCTACACAACACATTAAATCATTTGAAACAGAGGATGCAAGGCAAGGGGACTTAGAAGTCCACATTCTCTTGTATATTATCAACTAAAGACCAAATTATCATAGGCAGCTGTAGTAATAATTTGCATTGCTAACATGGGGCATGGTCTTCCCTTGTGTTTATTAGTGATAAAGTTCCATTTGAATAGTATCGGGGATAATTTCTTTTCTTCTTCTTTTTTTTTGAGACGGAGTCTCGCTGTGTCGCTCAGCCTGGAGTGCAGTGGCGCAATCTCCACTCACCGCAAGCTCCACCTCCTGCGTTCACGCCATTCTCCTACCTCAGCCTCCCAAGTAGCTGGGACTACAGGCGCCCACCAAATTTTTTATATTTTTAGTAGAGACAGGGTTTCACCGTGTTAGCCAGGATGGTCTCGATCTCTTGACCTCGTGATCCGCCTGCCTTGGCCTCCCAAAGTGCTGGGATTACAGGCGTAAGCCACTGTACCTGGCCTCGGGGATGTCTTAATATATGAGGCATCCACCTGGTCCAGGACCTTTTTTTTCCAGGTTCATTTTTTTTTTTTCATATTTCCTTAAGGCCATGTATTTCAATGGAAAAATTAAGAAAAAAAACAAGGTCACTATCTTAGGTCCAAGATAATCCTATTTAGGCTACCAAGAACTGCATCTTCAACAGGTTTGTGCTCAGTCATTAGTTTTCCACACGTTCTTTCAGAATGATGTGTTGAATAAAATACATCATTGCACAAATCTTTGTCAAAGAGATGCACTAAACTGCAAAGACACATGTACAAAGATGGTGGCCGAGGGCGGGGTATTACCAAGGTTTTATGTTCCTCTCTGACCTCAAACTTTGTTTCAATCCTAAAAATTCTATGACTGAGTTCGGGATCCTCCCTGCTACTGCCCCTAAAGAAATTCTGCCCCTCCTAATTTTTCATACATACATACATACATACATACATACATACATACATATATATAAATTGGACTCATGTGATCTGCCCGCCTCAGCCTCCCAAAGTGTTGGGATTATAGGCGTGAACCACCATGCCCGGCCTATTCTTCAATTTTAACAAAACAAACAGAAAAGAATTCTTTAGTGAGGATATAATCTCATCTCCCTTTTAGGTCACCCCAGCAGAATGGGCCATGTATTTGTGCCACCTGTCCCAAGAATACACTATGCGCCAGCCCTCTCTCTTCATGACAGAATTCCACTGGTCCATACCTTGGGCATCCTAGTCATGCCACCCACAAGAATCACTTCTCCTATGTCACTCTTGCTGACTTCTGCATCTTGCATAGCTTTTTGGCATGGAGCGATAGTCCTCCTGATTAGATCAGTGACAATCCCTTCAAATTGAGCACGGGTCAACTTCATATTCAAATGCTTGGGTCCAGAAGAATCCATTGTAAGATAGGGCAAATTGATGTCAGTCTGCAAAGGAAATGTTTAATTGCATGTCAGTGAGCAGGCCAAATGACGGTTACATTTATTACGTCAACTAAAATATGACCATGCCCTAGGACAGAAGACTTGCAAAACCACAGGGAGGGTGAGATCTAATTTAAATGAATAGTCACCAAGAATACTTTTTTTTTTTTTTTTTGAGACAGAGTCTCATTCTATCGCCAGGCTGGAGTGCAGTGGCATGATCTTGGCTCACTGCAACCTCCGCTTCCCAGGTTCAAGCGATTCTCCTGCCTCAGCCTCCCAAGTAGCTGGGACTACAGGCATGTGCCACCATGCCCAGCTAATTTTTGTATTTTTAGTAAAGATGGGGTTTCAGCATGTTGGCCAGGATGGTCTCGATCTCTTGACCTCGTGATCCGCCTGCCTCAGCCTCCCAAAGTGCTGGGATTACAGGTGTGAGCCACCCCACCCAGCCAAGAATAGTTACTCTTTAAGATGCAATGTTTTGCGGGCGCAGTGGCTCACGCCTGTAATCCCAGCACTTTGGGAGGGCGAGGCGGGTGGATCAACCTGGCTAACATGGTGAAACCCCGTCTCTACTAAAAATACGAAAAAAATTAGCCGGGTGTGGTGGCACATGCCTGTAATCCCAGCTACTTGGGAGGCTGAGGCAGGAGAATCGCTTGAACCCGGGAGGTGGAGGTTGCGGTGAGCCGAGATTGTGCCACTGCACTCCAGCCTGGGCAACAAGAGTGAAACTCCATCTCAAAAAAACAGAAAAACAATGTTTTATCTCCCCAGAGATAAGCACTATAGAATGTTTTAATAAAGTTTATAGTTATTAACAAGAATGCAGCAGATAAGCAGGAAAAAAATCCCCATTCAGAAGATAAAGAACTATTCTGCCACTAAATATTCATTAGAACCACACTACTGATGTTTTCCTTCACCAAGTTTTAAAAATATCCCATGTAGGTGAAGAGAAATGTCAAAGTTACGTTCTGAACCAAGTAACATGCCATTAACCCTGGGCTCTGTAAGTTCCAGGACGTTTACAAGTGATACGAAAGCTACAGACATGCTCTCATTAATGTATGAGGACTGACTTGTATGGCCATCACATCCATGGAGAACAGATGACAGTCACACCATGTAACATCCAGTATTTAACAAATCCCAAATCCCAGTACAACATGGGATCTTACAGTATGTAACTGAGAGTGAGTCCTTAACCATCTTTCTTCAGGAGAAGTATCCTAAACATTTGAATACTTAATAAATAGAGTTAACACACCATCTGTAGAATAGTGATACCTAAATATTATTGACAATTTCTTTTTTGCAAAATGTTGATTAACCAAATCAGAACACAGAATTATCTAAATCAATGCTATCCAGTAGAATTTTCTGTGACAATGAAAATGCTCCTTATGCTGCTCAATTCAGCAACCACTAACATGACTACTGAGCACTTGAAATAAGACTAGTGTAACTGAGAAATGTAATTTTAAATGTTATTTAATTTTAATTAATTCAAAACCCGTATTTGGCTATTATAGTAGCACAACTCTAAACACTAAAAGCTAATAGCAACCTGAAAATCTCCAGCACTAACTCTCAACCCTCTACAACCAGTCCAACATCTATCACAATGTTCTCTCCTTACCCTCCTCTCTCAAACCCAACCACTTATGTCTCACTCTCACTCTCATCAAAGTCTTTTCTCAACACATGGTTACCAACAGCCCCCCCACACCCACTCAGGGTGCGTTCTGCCCTTCACAATTCTCCACTCTACCCCAGCCAAAGGGCTTTTCACAAATCGACACATGACCATGTTACTATCCTCAACTCCTGTGGGGTTTGTATTCACTTATCTTGGGAGAGATGCCAAATCTATAGAGCCTCTAGCCCAAGGGTATCCAATCTTTTGGCTTCCTTGGGCCACACAAAAAATACATTAACACTAACAATAGCTGATGAGCTTAAAACAAAAACAAAAAACAAAACCCTCAGTATTTTAAGAAAGTTTACAAATTTGTGTTGGGCCACATACAAAGCCATTCTAGGCTGCAGGTTGGACAAGCCTGCTCTAGCCTCATTTTCCATGCCCACCAACAACCGACCCCAATCTTCACTCTGCCCTTTTGGCCACTCTGGCCCTTTCTCAGGTCTTCACCTGAGAGCCTTACTCTTAACCCATTACACATGCCCATTTATCTTTTTCTAATAAACTCATCTCTCAGATGCTATTCTTGTTATGCTGAACACCTCTCTCAGGTACCTTCTTAGATTATTTTTATTATTTTTATTTTATTTTTCATTTTTATTTTTTGAGACAGAGTCTCATTCAGTCGCCCAGACTGGACTGCAGTGGTGCCATCTGGGCTCACTGCAACCTCTGCCTCCTGGGTTCAAGCGATTCTCCTGCCTCAGCCTACTGAGTAGCTGGGATTACAGGCACCTGCAACCACACTTGGCTAATTTTTGTATTTTTAGTAGAGACACGGTTTCACCATGTTGGCAAGGCTGGTCTGGAACTCCTGACCTCAAGTGATTCACCTGCCTTGGCCTCCCAAAGTGCTGAAATTACAGATGTGAGCCACTGCGTGCGGCCCCTTCTTAGATTGCTTTTAAGAGACCTGCTCTGTCGCCCAGGTTGGGGTGCAGTGGCATTCACAGCTCACTGCAGCCTCAAACACTTGGGCTCAAAAGATTCTTGTGCCTCAGTCTCCTGAGTAGCTGGGACTACAGGCACGCACCTGTGGTGTAGTGCACCACGCCCAGCTAGTTTTGTAGAGACGGGGGTTCTCACTATTTTGCCCAGGCTGGTCCCCAATTCCTGAGCTCAAGTGATATTCCTGCCCTGGCCACCCAAAGTGCGTCCCCTTCTTAAATTATAACTGCATTTTTACCATTTGTTACATTAATAGTAACTTACATTTAGAGTATTCACAATTTCCTATGTTTTCCTAAGCGTGTAATATTTATGAACTTGGTAATGCTCACAACTCTTAGGGAAAGAGTACCACTATTATCCTTGTTTTGTAGATAAGTAACAGTAATGTTAATTCATCCAAGATCATCAATTAATAAGCGATACAATGGGGACTTGAACCCCAGCAGAATGCTTGCAGAACCACCCTTAACCTTTACTTTGTATCACTTCTAGTTTAACGTTTACTAATCTGTTCTAATTAATGTCCATCTTTCCAAACCACAATATAATCTGCATGAGGGTAATAAACGCTAAGAATTTATTCTATAGATTTAAAATCACCTATGCAAAACTGAATGTGTAAGGATGCTCAATATATCTTGCTATAATAAACACTGGAAAACAATCAAAATGTCTATCAATAGGATGCAGCCACACTAATTAAAACCAACCAATCTCTTCCAACACCTCGCATCCCCTACCCCAAATGTCAAATCCCTGGGAAGAATTACAAACTTATCTTCTGGCAGTGCCAGGTATTTCAACCTCAACCCTAACCAACGTTGCAATGTTCTGCCACTCCATGATAGCAGGGGCAAAGTAACATCAGCAAGACCATGGATGCGTGTGTATAACTATGTCACTCCTCACAGCCACTTAAAAAAAAAAAAAAATCCAGGTTTGAGGGGAAGGTTCATTAGCAGCAACCACTTTACCAACACAGTGACAACCATCATAAATACCTCTTCCCTTGTGGGTGATCAAAATAAAGGTGTCACAGCTCTGCTTTTCCTGCTGTCACCCAAGACACCGGAAATAGATCTGCTGCTTTCTATCTTCATGGGTCTCTAACACAGATCTAACATGGTTTATATAATTCTATTCTTGGTGGTGAAGTCAAGTTTCACCTCTCAGAACTGCAGCTAACCAAGCTGACAAAGAGGCTGTGTAAATCTGATGCTCACAGACGGAAACTTACACAAGCTTCAGCTCTTTTTCTAGACTGGTGATTCAAATTATTGTCATTTTTGGACACAGGGTCTCATTTGTCACCCACGCTGGAGTGAAATGGTGTGATCATGGCTCACTGCAGCCTCAACCTCCTGGGCTCAAACAATCCTCTTAGCCTCTGGAGTGGCTGGGACCACAGTTGTGTAGACTATGACCAGCTAATTTTTCAAATTATTAAGTGAGAGACAATTAGCCGGGCTCAGTGGCTCATGCCCATTATCCCAGCACTTTGGGAGGCCGAGGCAGGTCAATCACCTGAGGTCAGGAGTCCAAGGACCAACCTGGCCAACATGGCAAAACCCTGTCTGTACTATAAATACAAAAATTAGCCAGGCATGGTGGTGCACACCTGTAATCCCAGCTACTTGGGAGGCCGAGGCAGGAGAAATCACTTGAACCCAGGAGGCAGAGGTTGCGGTGAGCCGAGATCACGCCATTGCACTCTAGCCTGGGCAACAGGAGCAAAACTCCATCTCAAAAAAAAAAAAAAAAAAGACACTCAGAGACTCTCCAATTCACAAGGAGAGGTTATTTAATATTGTCAGTTAAGACAGCAGTTTTTCCAAGCTAGTAATTCTAGTTTTAAACACTGCCAGAGCAGGTTTTAAAATAAATGTCTTTAACTGAAAGGCAAACAAGTACACCCAGCGCATCATTCACATATTATTTAGCTCCAGTATACGTAACTGATTTGGGTGGTTAAAAAAATTTCAGCTCATAAAGAAACTAAAGACCTTACTGTCCCTGTGCTCATGGCAAAGGTCTCTAGAAACCAGAAAACTGAAAAAACAAACAAACAGACAAACAAAAAAACTCAACTGACATTAGGCCAATTAGAAAATACTATTTATTTTAAATAAGCTCCGGCTGAAAATATCCATCAAGACTGCTCGAATTTTCCGTGTCTCACCTGCACAGATGAGGAGAGTTCACATTTAGCCTTTTCAGCAGCTTCCCGTACCCTCTGAAGTGCCATGTTGTCTTTAGTCAAATCAACCCCTGTCTATAAAGTGAAGACATTGAACACCAAACACCAGCATTAGTGAGGTGATAAATAAATTTAAACTGCAGTAATAAGGTGGAACGACACAAAATGGAGTCATACCTTTATATATAAGCATGAATTACTTTTTATTACCCTTAATGTGTAGGGAAAAAAAATAATCTATTCTGAAAACAGTATCTGTGTCTAGAATAAGGGGGTTGAACTGAACTCGTAAACAAAGCAAAGAGCAATCTGAACAAAGAATTTCTCAATATCCCAACGTCTACATATTAACCACATTGGTAACTCACCTCTCTCTTGAACTCCTTCACAATGTGCCGTAGCAAGGCCTGGTCAAAGTCTTCCCCACCTAAGAAGGTATCCCCATTTGTGGATTTCACCTCGAATACTCCTTTCTGAATTTCCAGGATAGAAATATCAAAAGTTCCACCACCTAAATCATATACAGCAATGCTGTAAATGATTTGTGAAAAAAAAGAAAAGAAATCCTTAAGGAACAAAACCTATCACCAGGATATAAATTTCAATAACCAAATACAGATAATCTAAGCTATTTCCCTGAGATATATACTAGTTAAATTACCATGGCCCAAAAGAAAACAAAAGAATGGTTTTGAAATGAAAAAACAAAGACAATACAGACTTAAAATCAGTAAAAGCACTATTTAGTTTAAGTTTATTTAGTTAAGTTATTTAGTTAAGTTTATTTAGTTTAAGGTTCAATTACTAAGAAATTAAGTGACACTTTAGTTTCACACATCCAGGTGAGAAATTTACTGCATAAACTTACACTTTGTCTTCTGATTTGTCTAGACCATAGGCAAGAGCAGCAGCTGTGGGCTCATTAATCACCCGAAGCACATTCAGTCCAGATATCTGGCCAGCATCTTTAGTGGCCTAGAGAAAACAAAGAGAAAAACATTTTTGTACCCTTCCATCCCAGGCACCTTACTTTTTGTGAATAAGAATGCTAATTGACCTCACCTGTCTCTGCGAGTCATTGAAATAAGCTGGGACTGTGATCACAGCATTTTTTGCTGTGTGCCCCAAGTAATTTTCTGGAAAAGAATGAAATTCAATCATGGAATTCTGTCAGAACAGAATTATTAATATAGCCCAACAACCTGTGTCATCCTTTTGGAGCCACAGACAACATTCATCAGTCTTTTGGTAAGAGACCTAATACGTCCTTGCAGGAAAACACTCCAAGTAAATACACTGGTTAAAAACCCAAGATCAGGCCGGGCACGGTGGCTCACACCCGTAATCCCAGCACTTTGGGAGGCTGAGGCGGGCGGATCACCTAAGGTTGAGAGTTTTGAGACCAGCCTGACCAATATGGAGAAACCCCATCTCTACTAAAAATACAAAATTATTCAGGCATGGTGGCGCATGCCTGTCATCTCAACTACTCGGGAGGCTGAGGCAGGAGAATTGTGTGAACCCGGGAGGCGGAGGTTGCAGTGAGACAAGATCGCACCACTGCACTCTAGCTTGGGCGACAGAGCGAGACTCTTGTCTCAAAACAAACAAATAAACCCAAGATCGGCCGGCCGGGCACGGTGGCTCATGCCTGTAATCCCAGCACTCTGGGAGGCTGAGGCGGATGAATCACCTGATTTGTCGGGAGTTAGAGACCAGCCTGACCAACATGAAGAAACCCCATCTCTTTACTAAAAATACAAAAGTGGCTAGGCATGATGGCGCATGCCTGTAATCCCAGCTACGTTGGGGGGGAGGGAGAGGGCAGGAGAATCGCTTGAACCCGGGAGGCGGAGGCTTCGGTGAGCCACTGCACTCCAGCCTGGGCAACTGCACTCCACTGCACTCCAGCCTGGGCAACAAGAGTGAAACTCTGTCTCAAAAAACAACCAAAAAAACCCAAAAAACAGAAACCCCTAAGATCACTCTTTCAACATTTTAGTGAAGGTTCACTAAACTACAATGACCTTTAGACTTACAACAGCCACTTCAAATAGGAAGTTCTAATTTATACCTAACAGGGACAAAAGCTTAATGTGTAGTCTTGTGGCTTTCAATATAGAACATTACCGCCTACTGGAAAAAAAGAAACAAGCCAGCCATCATTAGTGAGATTTGAAGATTAATTCAATCTGCAGGGAAAGCGTGAAGTGTAACACAGTTTTGCCATTCCCAGGTTTTCTATACAAAAGGGACCACAGATTCATCTACAGGATGCTGGGGCACAGGGAGCTAGTGATCTCACAGGAATCATTGTTCTTAGAACTTTCCCAGATGTGAACTAAACCCACTCACCTGCAGTCTCTTTCATCTTCATCAACACAAATGCTCCAATCTGACTCGGAGAATACAATTTCCCATGAGCCTCAACCCAGGCATCACCATTGGAGGCACGGACAATTTTAAAGGGAACATTTTTACTGTAAGACACAAAAATTCTATTAGAGAAAACTACCTGCACAACTTACCATGACAAAATTACCACACACCATGAACATCCATCTTCCACCCCAAGAGACTCATTCATGGCCAACAAATGACAGTTTGTGAAATTCTTTAGAAAGCAATCACTAACGTGGTTTATGAGGATTACAAGGCAAAATGAAATAAATAAATAAAAAGAAAGCAATCACTAACATATAAAAACATTATGATGAAACCTCAACATTCTTTACTTAGCACCCCAGGCAGAAGATTTTTGCAGCCACTTTAGAATAATTTGATGAAACCGTTACTGTATGATCCAGCAATTCTACTCTCTAAGACAAATGGAAATATGTATGTCCACACAAAAACTTGTACACAAATGTTTATGGCAGCATTATTTCTAATAGCCAAAAAGCAGAAACAGCTCAAATGTCCATCACTTGACAAATGGATAAACAAAATGTGCTGTATGTCCATACAGTATAGTATTATTTGGCCATAAAAAGGAATGCAGTACTGACACATGCTACAACATGGATGAACCTTGAAAACATGCTAAGTGAAAGAAGCCAGTCATAGAGGTCCACGCGACTCCATGCATACAGAATTCATATTCTACTCAAGCTCAATAAAGCTGTTGAAATTTTTAAAAATTTATATAGACAGAGACACACGCAGTCTTGCCTTGTTGGCCTAGATGGTCTTAAACTCAGCCTCAGACAGTCCTTCCACCTCTGCCTCCTAAAGTGCTAGGATTACAGACATGAGCCACTGCTCTACGCCTAAAACATTTTGTATACAACAGGAAACTCTACCTATGCTTCTAGTTTTTTTTTTTTTTTTTTTTTTGAGACAGGGTTTCACTGCTATTACTCAGACTGGAGTGCAATGGCATGATCTCAGCTCACTGGAACCTCCGCCCCTCAACGCTCAAGCCTCACTAGTAGCTGGGACTATAGGCGCGCACCACCGAGCTTGGCTCTTTTTTGTATTTTTTGCAGAGGCGGCTTTTCCCCAAGTTGTCCAGGCTGGTCTCGAACTCCTGAGCTCACCTCAGCCTCCCAAAGTGTTAGGATTACAGGTGTGAGTCACCCCACCGAGCCTCTAGTATGTCTATTTTAGAAAAAGGCAGGCTGGGCATGGTGGCTCATGCCTGTAATCCCAATACTTTGGGAGGCTGGGGTGGGAGGGTCAGTTGAGTCCAGGAGTTCAACACCAACTTGGGCAACATAGTGAGCCCCGTCTCTATTGGGAGGGGGGAAGAAAAAAGAAAAATCAAGTATTTTTCTGTACTGGATCAACACATGATAGAACCTATGCCATTTCTGCCTTATGTATTCAACACTGAACTATGTGGTTTAGGAATGCTTTGCAAATTTTCATGTATCATGTCAATACATAGCAAAGACCTAATCTGTAAAGACAAAAATGAATTTTTTTCTTTTGAGACAGAGTCTCAGCAGCCCAGGCTGGAGTGCAGTGGCAGTGATCTTGGCTCACCGCAACCACCGTCTCCCGGGTTCAAGTGATTCTCCCGTCTCAGCCTCCTGAGTAGCCGGGATTACAGGCACCCACCATCATGCACAGCTAATTTTTGTATTTTAGTAGAGACAGGGTTTCACCATGTTGGCCAGGCTGGTCTTAAACTCCTGACCCCAGGTGATCCACCCACCTCGGCCTCCCAAAGTGCTAGGATTACAGGTGTGAGCCACTGCACTGGCCAAAAATGAATTTTTTAAAGGGATTACCCTTTTGGCAGTGGTACAGATTTCCCCTAGGGACAATAAGTAAAATTACTAAAGTAAGGTGCTCCAGGGATCCTCATCAACATGCTGAAGCTCTTCTGTGTGGCCCTTGCAAATAACTGCTTTTTGCAAAAAACTTCTGCTGTTACTCACATGTCTTTCTGTACTTCAGGATCATCATATCGCCGGCCAATGAGACGCTTGGTAGCATAAAATGTATTGTTTGGGTTGGTGACAGCCTGTCGCTTGGCCGGCATTCCAACAAGTCGCTCACCATCTGCTGTAAAGGCCACAACTGAAGGGGTGGTTCTGGCACCTTCGGCATTCTCCAGCACCTAAACTCCCAAAATGTGATAGAGAGTAAGTTTGTAGTTATCACTGGTATGTTTTTTGAGATGGAGTCTCACTCTGTCGCTAAGGCTGGAGTACAATGGCACAATCTTGGCTCACTGCAACCTCTGCATCCTGGGTTCAAGCGATTCTCCTGTCTCAGCCTCCCTAGTAGCTGGGACTATAGGCGTGCACCACCACACCCAGCTAATTTTTTGGCATTTTTTAGTAGAGACGGGGGTTTCACCATTTTGGCCAGGCTGGTCTCGAACTCCTGACCTCAGGTGATCTGCCCGCCTCAGCCTCCCGAAGTGTTGCGATACAGGCATGAGCCAATACGCCCAGCCTATTACTGGTATCTTTGCAGCAATCATTTAAGACACAAAAACAGCTCCCAAATTGCAAAACAAATGCACATGAACAATACTACCGGGCATGCTTTACTGCTGATAGTTAATGAACAGTAGATATTTAAGGTATCTTTAGTCCTTTACTTTCAAACTACTATTTTTTTTTTTTTTTTGAGAGGGAGTCTCGCTCCTGTCACCCAGACTGGAGTGCAGTGGCGCGATCTCGGCTCACTGCAAACTTCCTGTCCTGGGTTCAATTCTCCTGCTTCAGCCTCCTGAGTAGCTGGGATTACAGGTGCCTGCCACCACGCCCAACTAATTTTGTGTGTGTGTGTGTGTACTTTTAGTAGAGATGGGGTTCTGCCAAGTTGGCCAGGCTGGTCTCGAACTCCTGACCTCCGGCGATCCGCCCACCTTGGCCTCCCAAAATGCTGGGATTACAGGCGTGAGGCAAGGCGCCTGGCTTTTTTTTTTGAGACAAAGTCTCACTGTCACCTAGGCTGGAGTGCAGTGGCACTGTCACGGCTCACTGCAGCATTGACCTGCCAGGCTCAGCTGATCCTCCCACCTTAGCCTCCAGAGTAGCTGGGACTACAGGGGCACACCACTATGCCCGGCTAATTTTTTGTAGAGACAGTGTTTTGCTATGTTGCCTAGGGTGATCTTCAACTCCCACGCTCAAGTGGCCTCCCGAAGTGTTGGGATTACAGGCATGACCCACCAGGCCTGGCCCTGATTTACATTTTAAAAGCTGCTTTGGTTGCTTAAGACTCTTGTCAGGTGAACCTTTGTAGTGCTGATAATTGTATGTATCTAACTTCCCAGAAAAGGATTTAAATGTGGTATAGAGGTAGGACTACTAATTTACTATTAAGAGGGGTGGGAATGGCTTGCACTGTTTGGTTACTCTGGTAACCACCGAAGTGCTGCATTTTCTAAATTGAAACAAAGTTGGGTGTGCAGAGACAGACTAGAAGTAGAGCTTCATATCTGAAGTAATGCGCAGGCTATTTCTTTTGAAGCCTCCTTACTCTGTACATGCAACCTTTATTCCCACCAGGTTCTTAGCAAGATTTAGAGCACCTGGAATTCTTGACTCTTGCTTCTTCCATTCACAGCCTCTTTTGCTTTCATACTTCCCTTCCCCCCAATCTCCTCTTCTGAAATAACCTGAACTGTCTATGGTCTTCTTATCCCACTTGTTTGGCACCAAGAGATTATTCCTTCTCTTGGCCCTAATTTGGGCTTCTTGGCATTTTTCCTATATGCCTGATATCTGTGGCCAACCCCCCCAAAAATTTAGAAGTAGATGTAATTCTCCATGTGGAAGTAAAGATTCTTGTCCCAACATTGGGTATGAAAAACCTGATCTATAGTCTCTTCTTTTTTTTTGAGACAAAGTCTCGCTGTGTCACCCAGGCTGGAGTACAGTGATGTGATCTTGGCTCACTGCAACCTCCGCCTCCTGGGTTCAAGCGATTCTCCTGCCTCAGCCTCCCGAGTAGCTGGGACTACAGGTGTGTGCCACTACGCCCAGCTAATTTTTGTATTTTTAGTAGAGACAGGTTTCACCATGTTGGCCAGAATGGTCTCGATCTCTTGACCTTGTGATCCACCCGCCTTGGCCTCCCAAAGTGCTAGGATTTCAGGCGTGAGCCACTGTACCTGGCCAATTTTTTGCATTTTTAGTAGAGACGGGGTTTCACCATTTTGGCCAGGCTGGTCTTGAACTCAGGACCTCAGGTAATCCACCCCCCTTGGCCTCCTAAAGTGCTGGGACTGCAGGCGTGAGCCATTATGCCCGGTCAGCCCTGATCTATAGTTATGTTTTTGCTGTTTTAGTTGGAAGTACTTCCAGGCCAGGCTTAGTGGTTCACATCTGTAATCCCAGCACTTTGGAGGCCAACGCGGGTGGATCACTTGAGCTCAAGACCAGCCTGGCCAACACAGTGGAATTGTCTCTACTAAAAATACAAAAAATTAGCCAGGAATGGTGGTTCACGCCTGTAATCCCAGCTATGTGGCCAAGGCAGGAGAACTGTTTGAACCCAGGAGGCAGAGGTTGCAGTGAGCGGAGACCGTGCCACTGCACTCCACCATGGGCTATAGAGACTGTCTCCAAAAAAAAAAAAAAGCGCAAATCAGGTTCTCAAATTCCTTAACTAAGGAAAAGAGCACAGAATTCTGGACAGATTCTGGATAAGGTACTAGTTATCAATCATGCTCACCTTTGCTTGTTTACCTTCCATAACTGCCACGCAGGAGTTGGTAGTACCCAAATCAATACCAACAACTGCTCCCTTGATTGCTTCTGATCTGTAAGACATTTAGAACAGTGTCACAGCTATTGTTATCTTGATAGACCAAAGTCACTGGAATATTTAATTGGAAAATTAACAGTGGTATACTACATAATCTCTAAATAAATACAGATAAATAATTACAGAGAAGAATAATCACAAATGTAGAAAACACTGCTTTGAAGTTTAATATGTATTCCCTCTCAAAGGAAATGATATTATACTTACGCATAATCCCGCCTTGAAACAATTCTAAAAGCCTCATGACTAAGGCCATTCCAGCTATCCTAAAAAAGAAAAAACTGACTCAGTCACCAACCAGTGTGTATCCTGGGAGGAAAAAGAGAAAACTTGGGCTCACTTAGTATATAAAATACATTAAGCTACTAAAACAGTAAATATTAAAGTTTCCCAAATAAGTAAGATGAAAAAAGGTAAATAAAAGATGGCCTTAGAATCACATTGCAGTAGGATTTCTCAACCGTGGCGCTATTAATTTTGGGCCAAATTTTTGTGGTGGGGGCTGTTCCGTGCATTGTAGGATATACAGCAGCATCCCTGGCCTCGACACCCTAGAAACCAATAAGCACCCCAGTAAGTTAGTGACAACCTAAAATATCCACAGACATTGCCAGATGTCCCCTGGGGGAAAACACTTCCCCTTACCTTGCCGTGCAATTAGTTTAAAAGAACTAGAGTTACTAAGGGTCTTTGAAAGAAAAAAGAAAAGTAGTGGCGTTTCACTAGGATAAAAGACCTTTATTACAACTTAACGTCAGGCTCCTTCCAAGCCTTCCTTAATGCCCACATACAATTCCTGTTCTCCAAAGCATTTGTCTTTTATTTTAGAAAACAAGTAACCACTCCATAGCCTTTTCTCCGCCCCACGATCTGCTTTTTTTTTCTGAAGTAACAAACGAGTACAATCTTACACCACAGATTTTGAGAAAATGTTGCTAAGCACGAAAACTGGAGTTCCGACTCAGAACTTATTTTATTTCACCGTATCAACGGGATCTTTACACACACTGTATTCTGTAAAGGAGCCAAAGATAAAACTGAAAATAGTGGCTTTCCCAACAGACTGCATCCCTCACCCCCAAGGCCAAACCTTTCCATTCAGCCACAGAACAGGCCATCAGGACCACTACCTGGTAATTTTGAAATGACACTCTAGATCGCGAGGGGTGTGACTCAGCAGGGCCCAAGCCGGAGGCAAAACCTTGGGCAAAATCTTGAGCCGGCAGCGCTAACTATGGAAGGCCCGTTACCTTCCTTCCCGCCTGACCTATCCTGGAGAATTCAAACCCTAAAGGGCGCGCGGCCTGCCGCAGCGACGCCCGAGGCCCAAGGCCCGAGGCCGTGACCCCATTCGGGAAGGTCCCACAGTTCCTCACCTGGTGGCGGGCGGCCGTAGGGCCCCGGGAGGCTGCGGCGCCCACGAAACGGGCTGCTGCAGCTCGGCTAGCACTTATCATGGCGGATAAATGGAGGAGTACGAGGCAGCAAACAATCGCTCCGCCAGCGAAGAGCTGCGCGATGCGGTGGCGGCAGCGCTTCTGGAAACCTCCAACCACGTGGGGTGAGGGGCGGGGGTTGGTCACTGCGGCCCAGAGGCCCGCTCTTCCGCTGAGGCGCCGCCCGCGCCGCCTGACCAGAGGATACTCGACTGCCGCTCCCGGAGCCAGGGCGTACAGGTAATATGCTCCGCAGCATGATGGTTGGAGAAAGCCTGCCCTCCTGTCCCGGCTGCGGCGGCTCTGAGCTCAGAAAGAGTCCAGGGGAGGAAGAGGGGTATGAAGGCAGCACCTCGGACAGCCCCGGTCCTCGGCGACAGGAAAGACTCAAGGTCACACGGGATAAATTGCGAACCGATTACAGTCTTCTTGCGTCAGTTGCGCGGGAGGAGGAGCCTGTTGCGCCTGCGCAACAGACATCCAGCTAAGACCCTAGAGCGCATGTGCGCAAGGAGTGGCGGAAAACATGGGTGGAGACTAACTACAGCGCTCATTGGGTGCCCGAGCGCACGCCAGCGTTCCCTGGGGCGAGCCCGGGCGCGTGCACACCCCGCGGGCGTGGACGTGTTCCCAGCTCCCGCTCCTGTAGGACGGCGCCATCTTGTCTTGTGGCTTTGTGAAGTGAGGACGTCAGTACTTTTGTTGCTTGGTCCCGCCCGTTGTTCACAACTTGAAAGACACTTGGATATACAGACGTTAAACAATTTCGTGTTGCGTTTTATCACAGGGGTCTTGGGTTTCCAACTACAAAGCGTTTGATTCACACAGAACATTAGGCCAATTAGCCTGCACAAAGGAAAAAAAAAATAGCTGAGCTTGGCCGGGCGCTCACGCCTGTAATCCCAGCACTTTTGGGAGGCCGAAGTGAGCGGATCGCGAGGTTAGGAGATCGAGACCATCCTGGCTAACACGGTGAAACCCCGTCTCTACTGAAAATACGAAAAAGTAGCCGGGCGTGGTGGCAGGCGCTTGTAGTCTCAGTTACTCGGGAGGCTGAGGCAGGAGAACGGCGTGAACCCGAGAGGCGGAGCTTGCAGTGGGCCGAGATCGCGCCACTGCACTCCAGCCCGGGCGACAGAGCGAGACTCCGTCTCAAGAAAAAAAAGAAAAATAGCTGAACTTCAGGTTCTTCCTCTCCCCACTGTGCTGGGCCTGACTTGAGACTCCTCTGGCCCTTTTTAAACCTTGTGCTGGTGGCAGGATGTCAACTACTTCACTACCCTGTGACCAGTTTTTAGGTTTTTTTTTTTTTTTTGAGGCAGTCTTTGTCGCCAGGCTTGAGTGCAGTGGCGCCATCTCGGCTCACTGCAACCTCTGACTCCCTGGTTCAAGCGATTCTCCTGCCTCAGCCTCCCAAGTAGATGGGATTACAGGCGCGCGCCACCACGCCCAGCTAATTTTTATATTTTTGGTAGACACCGGGTTTCACCATGTTGGCCAGGATGGTCTCGATCTCCTGACCTCGTGATCTGCCTGTCTCGGTCTCCCAAAGTGCTGGGATTACAGGCGTGAGCCACCGCACCCAGCCCAGTTTTAAATTTTTAAGAAGAGGAATTAATTGATTCAACAGATATGTTTTGGCATGCCTACCGTGTGTCAGTCACTCTCCTAGGTGGTAGGAATACAGCAAAAGCAAAACACGAATGAATGGCTGATGACAGATTGAACTTGATTTTGGAGATGAAGCAATTTGTCCTGGAAGCCCGCTTTCAAAAAAAGAGAAATGTTTCAGACCCCCTATCTCTTCAGGAAGATCAGTATTATTAAGTAGTCACCCCTGGGTGAGGAACTGTGAAGGAAATTTTGGGGAAGTTGGGGAGGGAAAGAAGCTAACTGAAGAGTTTACATTCTGAGGAGGATGGCAGTGGGAGTAAGAAAATAAACAAAAGTCTAACGTAACATGGGTTATAGATTATATAGATTCTAAAAGTTTTTAAAAAGCCTCCCACATACTCTTAACTGTCAGCTATTATTATGTTATCCTCACTAGTTACTTAACACTTCATTTCTCTTGTTTTTTAGTTCTCTCAGAAGGCAGGGGTGGCCAGGCGGTGGCTCACGCCTGTAATCCCAGCACTTTGGGAGGCCGAGGTGAGAGGATCACTTGAACCCAGGAGTTCGAGATCAGCCTGAGCGACAGAGTGAGACTCCATCTTTAGCCTCTGTCGCCCAGGCTGGAGTGTAGTGGTGCAGTCTCAGCTTACTGCAGCCTCCACCTCTCTGGGCTCAGGTGATTCCACTGCCGCCTCAGCGCCCCCCTCCCCCGAGTAGCTGGGATTACAGACGTGCGCCACTACGCCTGGCTAATTTTTGTATTTTTCGTAGAGACAGGGTTTCGCCTTGTTGCCCAGGCTGGTCTCCAACTCCTGAACTCAAGGGATCCGCCCGCCTCGGCATCCCAAATGCTGGAATTACAGGCGTGAGCCACTGCAGCAGGCCAATTTTTTTTTTTTTTTTTTTTTTTAAATTAGCTGGGCATGGTAGCAAGCACCTGTAGTCCCACCTACGTGGGAGGATCACTTGAGTTCAGGAATTTGAGAACAGCCTGGGCAACATGGCAAAACCCCATTTCTACAAAAAATTAGCCGGGCATGGTGGTGCACCTGTAGTCCCAGCTACCAGCTACTCGGGAGGCTGAGGTGGAAGAATCACCTGAGCCAAGAGAGGTCGAGGCTGCAGTGAGCCGTGATTATGATTGTGCCATTTCACTCCAGTCTGGGTGACACAGCGAGATATTAAAAAAAACAAAAAACAAAAAAACAGAAAGAGAGAAAGAAAGTAGAAAGGAAGGAGGGAAAGAAGGAAGGAGAAAAGGAAATAAGGAAAGGAAGGAAAGAGAAAGAGAGAAAGGAAAGATGCGGCCGGGCGTGGTGGCTCACGCCTGTAATCCCAGCACTTTGGGAGGCTGAGGCGGGTGGATCACCTGATGTCAGGAGTCCGAGACCAGCCTGGCTAACATGGTGAAATCCTCGTCTCTACTAAAAATACGAAAATTAACCGGGCGTGGTAGTGGGCACCTGTAACCCCAGCTACTCGGGAGGCTGAGGCGGGAGAATTGCCTGAACCCAGGAGGCGGAGGTTGCAGTGAGTGGAGATTGCACCACTGCACTCCAGGTGACAGAGCCAGACTCCGCCCCCCCCCCCCCAAAAAAAAGGGAGAAAGGAAGAAAAATGAGAAGGCAGGCTTTCTTAAAGGCTATCCAAACAGGCTCATGATTCCTGTTTGTAGAGATTTAGATTCTAAAACAATATACCGATGCAAAGAAGACAGAGGAGTGACAAATAATATTGAACATTGAAATGCAATAAAAAACATTATGTTCTTACGTTGTACATGACGGGGCGGAGAAGGGCAGGTGGAAATAATTGGAGTAACTGCATACTTCTCACTTCCCTGTTGTATTAACTGGTTCTCCTAAGAGTTTTTCTTTTCTTCTTCTTCTTTTTTTTTTTTTTTTTGTATTTTTAGTAGAGATGGGGGTTTCACCATATTGGCCAGGCTGGTCTCGAACTCCTGACCTCAAGAGATCCGCCTGCCTCGGCCTCCCAAAATGCTGGGATTATGGCCGTGAGCGTCCGCGCCGGCCAAGAGTTTGCTTTCCTTTTTCTTGCTCCATACGTTAAAAAGCCACGAAGTGTTAATCAAAAGAATCCTGGAATCAGGCCGGGCGCGGTGGCTTACGCCTGTAATCTCAGCACTTTGGGAGGCCGAGGCGGGTGGATCACGAGGTCAGGAGATCGAGACCACGGTGAAACCCCGTCTCTACTAAAAATACAAAAAATTAGCCCTGCGCGGTGGCGGGCACGTGTAGTCCCAGCTACTCGGGAGGCTGAGGCAGGAGAATGGCGTGAACCCGGGAGGCGGAGCTTGCAGTGAGCCGAGATCCAGCCACTGCACTCCAGCCTGGGCGACAGAGCAAGACTCCGTCTAAAAAAAAAAAAAAAGAAAAAGAATCCTGGAGTCAAATGTTGTTATCTAAGGGTGTAGGAAACTACGATCCTATGGGTACATCCAGTGTGTTTGCTGTTTCTGGTGGTTTCTCAGGCGCCTTGCAAATACTCTCCACGACCACAAGGGGGATGTGGTAGCGCTAGATATTCAAAGCACAAGCTTTATCATATCTTCAGCGTGAAGGACAGGCTACTGGACTGCTTTGCAAATTAACATGGGCTACAGCCTGAAGGCTCAAGGAAATGAACCTGAATCTAAAAACATAAAGGTTCAGATGAGCAAGAATGGACAGATCCGTAGCTAAATGGTATAATTCTTCTACAGCACAGTGCTGTATTTCATTTCTGTTGTCATCTCAGTGCAAAATTGGGAAATGGAAGGAGCTAATGCATAATCTGCATGCAGATAAATGTTTACCAAACAGAGCAGGCGGCTGTCCAATACCTGTGTATGCCATACATATATATTATTCAGGAAATAATTATATATGTATAATTATTTTTTCTTTTATAGAGATAGGGTCTTGCTGTGTTGCCTAGGCTGGTCTCAAACTCCTGGCCTCAAGCAGTCCTCCTGGCTCAGCCTCCCAGAGTGCTGAGATTACAGGCGGGAGCTACAATGCCTGGCCTATATTTTTAATAATATTCTAACTGGCATGATTGTTACTTTAGCATATTTGAAGACAGGTAACTAGTTTCAACTTTTAAGCATTTAAATAACTCATTCATTAATAGGAATTGTCATTAGAATAGTAATCACCAATAGTTGTTAAGCGTTCATTTTAAGTGCCTTACAAATGCTTTATATACATTATTTACTGACATGTTCACAACAATAGTCTCAAGTAAATATTATTGGTATTCCCATTTTGCAGATGTGGAAACTGAGGCCTAGAGTGGTTACATAGCAATTGAATGGTGAAACTAGAATTTGAAGCCAAACTCTCTTACTCCAGAACCTGCACTACTAAACACTAGGCTCTGCTGTCTAATAACCAAGCTAGGTCTTATCTTTTACCTCTACTTTCACATATCCAGAAGGTGCGTTTTATAATACTGGCCTAATACATTATTAATAGCAGTTATTTTAGGCAGCAGAATTAAAAAGTTAGAAATACTTTAACCTTTTTTAGAATTATTTAGGTTCCAGGACAACTATAAAGTTCAATCTGTATTATAACTCATAGGATCAAGTTTATATTTTTAAAGTAAAGTCTCTTTAAAGTGGTGACTCAGAAGACATTTTATTCAGTTTCCCCAAAGATGAATAGCATGCTGTGGCACTTTCCATCTTCAGGAAATAAAAATGTGGCATACTGCAGGGATTTGTCACCTTTGTTCTCCTTGGAATTTTTCATGTACCTGTGGCAGATTTCAGGAGACAGTTCCTACTTTTCTCCTTTGGCATTAGCTATACTCTATTAGAGTGCATTACAGTGTCGCTCCACTCAAGTCTGGTTCAACAGAGCTTGCCCCAGCAAAGTGTAGGAAGAATTATGGCAGGTGATGTCCCTGGCCCCAGAAGTGGTGACAATTAGCAAGTTTCATTCTATGGTGAATGCCTAGTAACCCACCAACCTGCCCTCTTTCTGTTAGGAGAAAAGAGAAATACAGGATGACCCTAAAAGAAAAGTAAGGCAGCAATAAATCAAAATAAGATGTCACTTTGATTAGATAGGACATTTACATTCCAGTGACAATGTAGTCTCATTGCTCAAGGTAGAAAGCAGTTAGTTATGCTCACTCTGGATTTTCAATCAGGTTTGGAAAATAGTTGGCTATTGGATAGGTCAAGGCCTTGTGCAAGAAGTTCCTGCTGGGAGGAGGGGAGGGCTGACAAAACAAGAGATTTGCTCCTCATGAAGATCTATTTAATATTTAATTCTTAAAGATGTAGGAGACTTTTCTGGATTTTTTAGTTTAGAGGGCCAAATTTGTAATTTATTCTTGACCAGCATGACATAGTGTGAAAGGAACCCTGAACTAGCAGTTAAGCCTGAACTTGGGTTCTAGAAACCTGGAAAGAACCTTAGATAAAGGACAGAGAGAATCAGTGAATTGCCCAAGGTCACACAGACTGTTCCAGCTTCTGCTCTACAGCCTCCTTTTTTAACTTGCTATGCTTTTTAGAAATTACCCACATGACTTCAGGTTAAATGTTTAGTCAGTGCAGGACCTTTTTCAAATGCTTACAGACAATTCTGGCTCATCACCCTCTTCCTCCTATCCTGTCCTCACCCTTTCAGGCACATGATTAGTGAAATTAGGTCAGTTGCCTTTTCAGTTCGCTTAGATTATATGCTCTATGCGAGGAGCTGTTGGTTTCTGCTATAGACTGAATGTGTGTGTCCCCCAAAATTTATATGTTGAATCCCTAATTCCCAATATTATTATATTTGGAAATGGGCCTTTGGGAGGTGATTAAATCATGAAGATGGGCCCTCATGATGGAATTAGTGCCTTTATTTATTTATTTATTTATTTATTTTTTGAGACAGAGTCTCACTCTGTCACCCAGGCTGGAGCGCAGTGGCGATCGCAGCTCACTGCAAGCTCCGCCTCCCGGGTTCATGCCATTTTCCTGCCTCAGCCTCCCGAGTAACTGGGACTACAGGTGCCCGCCACCACGCCCAGCTAATTTTTTGTATTTTTAATAGAGACGGGGTTTCACCATGTTAGCCAGGATGGTCTCTATCTCCTGACCTAGTGATCCACCCGCCTCAGCCTCCCAAAGTGTTGGGATTACAGGCGTGAGCCACTGCGCCCAGCCGGAATTAGTGCCTTTACAAGAGGAAACAGGAAAGATGATCTCCCCTTCCCCATGAAGAGAGCCCACACCAGAACCCACCATGCTGGCACCCTCATCTCAGACTTTCAGCCTCGGGAAGTGTAAGGAAGAACTGCCTGTTGTTTAAGCCATCCAGTCTACGATATTTTGTTGTAGCAGCCTGAGCTGACCAAGACAGTTTCTCAGTTTCCCCGTTCCTGTTCCTCAACTGTCAAGAGAGGAAATACCCAGGTTTCCTTAGGAGATGAGAGTTTAATGGAAGACTAGTTGGGAAAGTAAAGCCATTGTCTCAATACCCATACAGCCAGAATGCTGGAAGAACAGGGACTTCTTAGTCAGGCTCCATCAGGAGCTGTAGCGGCCAGTTACCTGTTTTCTTCTTAGAAATGGATTTCTGGTGTTCTCATCTGCACTGACTCTGCCTTTTTCTAGCTCAGCCTTTTTATGTTAGCTTCTCTAATTCTTCTGCTGCAATGGTACCCAAACTTCAGTAGCAGTCAGAATTACTAGGCGGTTCTTTAAGCATGCAGAGCACTGGTATCCCACCTCTGGACATTCAGGTCTGAGATGGGTCGTGGAATCTGCATGTTTAATAGAGGGGGATTCTGTCGGTGGGGTGGAGATTAAGGACCACGTCTTTTTAGAAATAGCTCAAACTCTGTGGTGTCTTCTTGTCTCCAAATTTTTTCATTACATGTCCCTATTAGAAAAATATTGGCGCACATACTCCCATTATGTGTATGTTCATGTATTTATAAACTACATATGTGTATATAGTACTATTATTACAAATACATAAAAATAGAAAACAAAAATGAAAGAGATAAAATAGAAATAGATTTAAATACTTCTTTCCTGTACCCCAAAGTATCCCTGGGGCTGCTTGTACCACCCTTGCTGCCTTCCTCTGTGTGGCTGGATTACATCATCCCATATGGAAAGCCTTGTCGGGCAGAGTAAAGGCCCAGAAAAGTGCCAAGGTGTCACATGGGTCACTGGTTTACCTTACAGGCCCAGCCTTTAGTTTAAGTGCCAATTGCTTGTTTTATTCAACTAGTGGTTGAGGGGTTGGGTGAGAGGGCTTGTGTGTGTGTGTGTGCCATGACCTGAAGCAAGCCAGTTTACCTGGAAGGATCGCTTTGACCATTTCTTCAAGGGAAAAGGGGATCTGCTTGCATAAGGGTCTCATGAACACCTCTCTTCCATAAAAGAATGAACTGTTTCTTTCTTTCTTTCTTTCTTTCTTTCTTTCTTTTTTTGAGACAAAGTCTTGCTCTGTTGCCCAGGCTGGAGTACAGTGGCATGACCAAGACTCACTGCATCCTCCACCTTCTGGGCTCAAACAATTCTTGTGCCTCAGCCTCCCAAGTAGCTGGGACTACAGGCATGCGTCACCATGCCCAGCTAATTTTTGTGTTTTTAGTAGAGACGGGGTTTCACCATGTTGGCCAGTCTGGTCTCTAACTCCTGAGCTCAGGTGATTCACCCGTCTTGGCCTCCCAAAGTGCTGGGATTACAGGCATGAGCCACTGCACCCCGCCAGAATAAACTGTTTCTAAGCGTGCCAATGGGTAGAAGCCATGGATGAGGCCGTCCTGCCTGTGCTCTGCAACTTTGCATGGCTTCCCAAAGGAAGTCTGCTCTGTCCTAGGTTGTGTTGGGTGTGTACATTGGTGTACGTGTGTATGGTACTGGCCCACTTCTCTCTCATTCCATTACAGCATGAATCCCTGGCCTGAACTGGGGAAGTCACTTTCAGGATTAAAGGCAGCCAACAGAACATCAGCACCCAGAGCCCTGGAGAACAGCATCTGTGTTTGAGTGGTAAAGTGTCAACAGGCCGCTTAAGGAGGAGTGGTAACTGAGTCCCTGAACCCAAATACAATTCTTCCCTGGGGTCTGTCTGTGCATCTGTCTGCTCTCGAATATAGTCCCAGTTGCCAAAGACGTTTCACTTTTTCTGGTGTGTAATCTGTGGTTCATTGATATTGTCCTCTTGTTCTAGGACACCATTTTGTGAGTGGAGTATCATTTTCATGAGTTAGAGAGACCACACTGGCACTAGAGCCCAAAGTCAGAACTGGGAGAATCCCAGACACATTTCAGAAATCAAGTTACTAAGTAAATAGCAAAGAGCAATCTCCCTAAAAGGCTTATTTAGTTATCAAATACGGAAGTGGGTTTCCTACCTTCTTTTTTTCGAGTACTTTTACTCCTGCTAAGTAAAGACATTTACATTTTCAGCTTTCTTCGGTGGACCTAGGTATCTGAGTGCTGGTGTTCTTTGAGAGTACTCAAAGGCCAGAGAGAGTAGAATGTTCTTTGGAGAGCTCTGCAGAGGAGGGAGGCGTGGGGTGCTTCTCAGATTCAGGGCAGTCAGCAGCCATGTGTATATATCTATTTCCTTATTGGTAGGGAAATTTGAAAATAGATTATTTAGGGTTTTATTGTTTTTCATTTAGCTTTATACCATTGAAAATCTCTAGAACTGAAACATCATTTTTTTCTATCATTTTGTGTTCTGCTTATTTTGTTTACTATTGTCTAAAGATTTCTGCATGTCAACCTGGTCCCATATACTTGTCATTTTTAATGGCTAGCTATATAATCTTATTCCATAAGCTACATAAGTTTATTCCACTGAATGCTCTGTTCTTCCAAGTTTTTATTTATTTTTTATTTTTTCAGGGTATAGGGAGAGAGAGGCTGCATTTCTAAAATATCTCTGAGAACAAGCTGCTTTTCAGAACTCAAATCAACATGTGATCTTCTTCACTTTAGGGGTATATGCAGGAAGCCATTAGACACAACCAGGTATTGAATTGTCTTCCCTGAAGTCCATGTCTGTGGGTCTGGCTGGGCCACTTGATGAGAAATCTCAGCAAGAGGTCTCAGACACCAAACTGGGGAAAAAATTAAACTGACAGAGTGCTTGATATTTCCAAGAAGTCACTTAGGTTCTGTGTATTACCACAGCATTCAAAAGGGAGACATAGTTCAGTGCTGTGATTAAAGTGACTTTCGCCGTTAGCCTCTTTGTTCATGTAAGATATAATGGTGGGTTATAGCCATTTCATCATTTGGGGGTGTAATGGTTAGCTAAAGCTATTTTTCTCCAAAGGGCCAGTTATTTCTGCAGTTTTTCTCTAAAACTTCAGCTTTAGTGGGTAGGAGCCATAAATTCTGTGACATAGCTGCCTTCTTATCTGTCTTGGGAGTTATAGATTACAGATATAAGACAATTCATGTACCTCTGCATAATGAGGTGAGTTTTATAAATCATAAATCTTCACTTAACATGCAGGTGGTGTTGGGTGCCAGGTTTAGAAAAACTGATGTAGTTGCCAAGTTCATGAATGTCATAAATCATTCATGCTAAGGTAGCCCAGAATCATGCTGTCTTCTGAGGCAGACCAATTTCAAGGTTGTTGTTAAACACAAAAATGTGAGTCTCAGTGATTGTTTTTCAAAATGAAATGCACTTTTTTTGAAGATTAAAACCAAATTACCTTTCTTTTTTAAGTTGAAGTCAGTTTCCTAAGACCCGCCCTTCACCCTCAAAGAATCTATCAGTAATAATATCTTTCCTTCCCTGATCCCTGAATTCTATCAGAAACACATCACAAAATACATAACCTGTACATTTGCAATCCAGATCTTTAATGTGCTGAAAATGAGATTCAGACGTTTCAATAAATCTTGAGGCACATTTTTCAGAAAAAAACCCCTGGAGTTTTGGGGGTTATTTTCTTCTTGTTCCATATTTTACATGAAGTTGCCACAGATTAAAGATATGCTGATCTTAGTAAGCAAGGGTAGCTCTCTTCCACACTGCCTCTTTGGGGCAAAGACAGGGAAAGAGTAGGGTCTAAAGAGATGTGATCCCAGCCGGGTGTGGTGGCTCACGCCTGTAATCCCATCACTTTGGGAGGCCAAGGCGGGCAGATCATGAGGTCAGGAGATTGAGACCATCCTGGCCAACATGGTGAAACCCCGTCTCTACTAAAAATACAAAAATTAGCTGGGTGTGGTGGTGCGTGCCTGTAATCCCAGCTACTTGGGAGGCTGAGGCATGAGAACCACTTGAACCCAGGAGGTGGAGTTTGTAGTGAGCCGAGATCTTGCCACTGCACTCCAGCCTGGTGACGGAGCGAGACTCAGTCTCAAAAAAATAAAAAATGAAAATAAAAAAAAGAGATGTGATCCCAGGCTGGGTGTGGTGGCTCACACCTGTAATCCCAGCACTTTGGGAAGCTAAGGCCAGAGGATGGCTTGAGCTCAGGAGTTTGAGTTGAAACCCTGTCTCTACAAAAAATACAAAAATTAGCTGGGTGTGGTGGTGCACACCTGTGGTCCCAGCTACTTGGAAGTGTGGGGTGGGAGGACTGGTTGAGCCCAGGAGGTTGAGGCTGCAGTGAGCCATGATCGTGCCACTGTACTCCCACCTGGGTGACAGAATGAGACCCTGTCTCAAAAAAAAAAAAAAAAGAAGAGTGTGATTCCCGGGACCGTGTGCTGGAAGCTGTGCAGTATGGATGTAGACATGTGATGCCTGGGATGGCATGCTGAAGCTGTGCAGTATGGATGTACCCCTGTAAGGTCCCAGGCTTTATCCAGACTCCTGGGATGTGGATATTAAACCATAGTGTTTTCACTGAAAGGTGCTCACTTGGTAAATGAAGAAAGCTATGAGGCTGGCTATTATTGAGGAAGGAAAACCTGCCAGTGCTTTTGGTGAGAAGCCCTGAAAGAGAAAAAAAGAGAAGAAAATGATTTTGCTGGAGGCTAGTAGGTTTTCTAAGGGTAGATAAATGTCTGCATAAACTATCTCTTTGTGCGGTCTCCAGCAAAGGGCCATACGGCAGATAACGTGTGACTTCTTCCCTTTCGTGTACCACAGAAGTCCATTGGTGGTGAATATGTGAACAGCTACCCCTTCAAGGTGGGTTAAAAATGGTGAAAAATGGCAGGAGCCAGCCCTGCGTGGTGGTGGTATGTGCCTGCAGTTCCAGCTACTGAGGAGGCTGAGGCTGGAGGATCGATTGAGCCCAGGAATTTTAGTCCAGTCTGGGCAACATAGGGAGACTCTATCTCAAGAAAAGAAAGTGTAAGGGCCAATTCCAGGCAGAACATCTTTTTTTCATGGAATACAATCGAGTTTCCTTCTGTTGTGATAATCCCACTTACCCTGTGAATCCAAATTCTGAGGCTTGGATATAGCTCCTTAACAACTTGTGAATTTTTTTTTTTTTTTTGAGACGGAGTCTTGCTGTGTTGCCCAGGCTGGAGTGGTACTATCTCGGCTCACTGTAAGCTCCGCCTCCCGGGTTCACACCATTCTCCTGCCTTAGCCTCCCGAGTAGCTGGGACTACAGGCGCCCGCCACCACGCCCGGCTATTTTTTTTGTATTTTTAGTAGAGACAGGGGTTTCACCATGTCAGCTGGGATGGTCTTGATCTCCTGACCTCGTGATCCACCTGCCTCGGCCTCTGAAAGTGTTAGGATTACAGGCGTGAGCCACCACGCCTGGCCAACAACTTGTGAATTTGCAGAATTACTAACATGATCTTTGTAATTTAATTAATCTCGTGAAAATATTGGAAGGCCGTTTCCTGCCAACTTCTTTTTCACCCCTCCTCTCCCTCCTCCACATTGCAAGCTCACCCTTTCTTTGTGCCTCCATGCTTTTTGTGTACTCTTCTCACTCTCTGGAATGCTCTTCTCTTTCTTTTCCAAATGTTGGGCCAGGCTCAGTGGCTCATGCCTGTGATCCCAGCACTTTGGAAGGCCGACGCAGGAGGATCACTTGAAGTCAGGAGTTTGAGACCAGCCTGCGCAACATGGTGAAACCTCATCTCTATAAAAGATATGTACAAAAATTAGTTGGGCGTGGTGGTGCACACCTGTAGTCCCAGTTACTCAGGAGGATGAGGTGGGAGGATCACTTGAGCCCAGGAGGCAGAGGTTACAGTGAGCTGAGATCATGCCACTGCAGCCTTGGCAACAGAGCGAGACCCTGCCTCAAAACAAAACAAAACAAAACAAAACAAAACACAAATGGTGAACTCCTATTCATCCTGTAAAGCCCACCACTTAAATCTCACCTTCTCTGTAAAAGCCTTCTCTGGCTTCTTGAGCTTGTCACTTGATCCTCTGTGCTTCTAGAGAACTTATCCACAGTTCCATCACAACATATCACAGAGGATTTAATTATTTGCTGGAATGGCCATTCCTCTGAATAGATAACGAGCATATTAAGGGCAGGAAGAGAGTTTTAGTAATCTTGGTATTGCTAGTCCTCATCATTTCTGACACAGAGTAGAAACTCAGTGACTAAATTTTCTCCTTTTTTTTTTTATTACCCTGTCCACCTGAGCAGTAACATGCAGCCTTAGGAGAGAACAAAGCTTTTTTTAAGTTGCATTTCATCATAACTTATGGATGCCAAGACTAACTCATAAAGTATTGACTTGAGTCCCCTGTAGGGATGCCTGCGGGCAGAGAGCAACCGAAACAAGGAGAAACTTTGTGCATTCTCAATGTGTCCTGGGATTTGCTGTAGATTCTGGGCAAATCTAGTTCTGTTCTTTATTCCTGTATATCACTAGGACTTTTATGTCTTTGTCTTTTCGCTGAAATCATTCTAATCTAGTTCTCATCCTTTCACACTTGAACTGTAGCAACTGCAGCAGGTATGACTCTCAGTTTATAAATTCATGTGTGTAGGAAGTATCACATTTATTTATATTCTTAAATAAAGGTAAACTCCAATTACATGCTCTGATCCCATCTGACTGTTGGGAAAGTTAATCTAGCTTATTTCTTGTCTTCAAACTTGCATTAGGTTCCAAGATCTTATATTTTGGATGAGATTGGAGGGAGCTTTGAGTTGTCCCATCATTTGTACCATCACTTCAGGCCCAGGTACTGACAGCCTGCTCTTCATCCTTGCCTCATCCTATGGCCTGGGGTCCTATCTCCTAGATATACCATGAGGCCAGGCCTCTCTAGGGTCTTGCTCCCTTCTTAGGTGCTGTCATGCCAGGGATCAAGGCCTGGGTTCCCTTGTTCCAGGACCTACGAACATTCTCGTTCCTGGCCCCAAAGCATCTCTTTCTAGTCTGCTTGAAGTACCTTCCTGCATCATGCTGCTCTGAGGCCAATTTCCTTAAGCTCTAGGCTCTGTCTTGTTCTTCTGCAGTGGTCTTTGATGGTCTTTTTATTTTTTACTTTTATTTTTATTTATTTTTGAGAGACAGTGTCTCACTCTATCACCCAGGCTGGAGTGCGGTAGCATGATCACAGTTCACTGCAGCCTTAACCTCCTGGGCTCAGGTGATCCCCCTGCCTCAGCCTGCCAAGTAGTTAGGATTACAGGCATGTACTACCATGGTTGGCTAATTAAAAAAACTTTTTGTAGGCTGGGTGCGGTGGCTCACGCCTGTAATCCCAGCACTTTGGGAGGCGGAGGCAGGCAGATCACTTGAGGCCAGGAGTTTGAGACCAGCCTGGCCAACATGGCGAAACCCCGTCTCTACCAAAAATACAAAAAAAAAAAAAAAAAAAAAAAGCTGGATGTGACAGCGCCATGCCTGTAGTGCCAGCTACTTGGGAGGCTGAGGCAGGGGAATCGCTTGAACCTGGAAGGCGGAGGCTGCAGTGAGCAGAGATTGCACCACTACACTCCAGCCTTGGCAACAGAGTGAGGCCCTGTCTCAGAAAATTTTTTTTTTTTTTTTTTTTTGTAGAGACAGGGCCTCACTCTGTCTGTCACCCAGGCTGGTCTCCAACTCCTGGGCTCAAGTGATCCTCCTGCCTTGGCCTCCCAAAGTGCTGGGATTATAGGTGTGGGCCACTGCACCTGGCCTTTTGATGGCCTTTTAAATCCCAAACCCATGTCACTGCAGCCATGTATTGGTTATGGTTTACCTTTTGGTGCATGTTTCTACTTTCCTCATTTAGATTTGTGAACCTTCTCAGGTGCAGAGACTACCACTTTCTTGTATCCTGAGTCACCACAGGGCTTTTCATAGTGTGGGGGGCACTTATTAAATGTTGATTAATTACGATAATGACGAGGACACAGGACTGTTTGTGAGCATACACAGCCCTGCCACACAGTGAGAATCAGGAAGATGAAGGGAAGAAGGGGCCAGGTTCATTATTGCCATATAATCATGAATATTTCACTGGTTTGTATCACCAAGGAGTAGCCTGTTTGTCCTGCTGCCAGCGCAGGAAGAAGCATTTGCCCTGATAATGATGAACAAATTTCCTTGATCGAGTCCATGGGCCAGAGCTCCTCTGGGTGCTGGTCAGGCTGGCTTTGCCCTTCTTTGGCTTCTTCACAGGCTGTCTTGCCCAGCTCTCAACAATAGATTTCTCTGTCACGAATACAAACTAGCCAGGCCCTCTTGAACAAATCAACCTCCCCGACACCTGCTCAGAGCAATTAGCCTTCCAATGTGCTATGGTTAATAAACACGAATGGTTATCTGCTTTTCCTTGGCTGGTCCTGTGAGTGTCCTCACACAAATAGGCAGTTTGACCAGAGACCAGCTCCAACTCATACTTGGGTCAGAGAAATGGAACCCAGAACCCTCCTGCCTCAGCCTTCGGGGCTTCATGGATACTCCCTTACCTCAGCCTGCTGTGACCTCATGCCAGCCCCTCTCTGGCCTCCATTTGTATTCATCTGGTGATAGAAAATGAGCAGAGGAGATACCAGTATCATCTGGGTGGTGGGACTAGATGACCTTTAAATCCTGTGACTGCCCATCCTGCAAGTCTTTGATTCTGTACTTTCCACTTGCTTGGTTTTTTTTGGAGATGGAGTCTCACTCTGTGGCCCATGCTGGAGTGCGGTGGTGCGATCTTGGCTTGCTGCAACCTCTGCTTCCCGGGTTCAAGCAATTCTCCTGTCTCAGCCTCCAGAGTAGCTGGGACTACAGGAGCTGGCCACCACGCCCATCTAATTTTTGTATTTTTAGTAGAGACAGGGTTTCGCCATGTTGGCCAGGCTGGTCTCGAATTCCTGACCTCAGGTGATCTGCCCACCTCAGCCTCCCAAAGTGCTGAGATTACAGGCATGAGCCACTGCTCCTGGCCCACTTGCTTGTTCTTAATCAACATTTAAAATCCCCCAAAGGCCGGGCGCGGTGGCTCACGCCTGTAATCCCAGCACTTTAGGAGGCTGAGGAGGGCAGATCACCTGAGGTCAGGAGTTCGAGCCTGGCCAGCATGGTAAAACCCCATCTCTACTAAAAATACAAAAATTAGCCGGGCGCGGTGGCACTCGCCTGTAATCTCAGCTACGTGGGAGGCTGAGGTAGGAGAATCGCTTAAACCTGGGAGGCGGAGGTTGCAGTGAGCCGAGATGGTGCCATTGCACTCCAGCCTGGGTGACAAGAGTGAAACTCTGTCTCAAAAAAAAAAAAAAAACCCAGAGTTGGGTGTGGTGGTGCACACCTGTAGTGCTGAGAAGAGGATCACTTGAGCCCAGGAGTTCAAGGCTGTAGTGTGCAATGATGGTGTGCCTGTGAATAGCCACCACACTCCAGCCTGGGTGACATAGTGAGATCCATTCTCTTAAAAAAGAAAAAAATCTCCCAGCTTCCTGCTGGTCCCTTCAACCTCCTTATATTGGCAACCCTTCCTTGATAGATTCACTGCAGCAACACGGGCCTTCTTTCGGGTCCTTGAAAGTGTTGCTTCTGCACTTCCATAGGCCCTCACTTCTCCCTAGATCACTTTCTCCCCACCAGCCAGTTGTCTAACCCTATTTAGCCTTCAGGTCCCAATATAAATGTCACTTGTATAGGCAAGCTTCTCCAGCCCCCAGAATAGATTAGATTCCTAAGGCCTAGGCCAGTCCTGCATATTATCTTCCACAGCACTGTCTACACCTATAATACTTTTTTTTGTTTTTTGAGATGGAGTGTCACTCTGTCGCCCAGGCTGGAGTGCAGTGGTGCGATCTCAGCTCACTGCAGCCTCTGCTTTCCAGGTTCAAGTGATTCTCCTGCCTCAGCCTCCTGAGTAGCTGGGATTACAGGCACCTGCCACCATGCTCAGCTAATTTTTGTATTTTTAGTAGAGACGGGGTTTTGACACGTTGGGCATGGTGGTCTCGAACTCCTGACCTCAGGTGATCTGCCCACCTTGGCTCCCAAAGTGCTGGGATTACAGGCGTAAGCCACTGCACCTGGCCTATAAGCTACTTTTTAGTAAAAAATTGTTTAGTATTTATCTTCTCTAGTGTTTTGATTCTTCATGTGTGCAGGGACTATGTCTGTTTTGTTCAAATTTTTATTGCCAAATCCTGGCCCAACATCTGACACCTAGGAGCTGTTCAGTAAACATTCATCGATTGGCCGCCTGCTTGCCATCTCAATCATGAAGTTGCCCTGCTGTTCATTCATGTATTGGTTTAATGTTGTTTCTCTATTGTTTATATGTTTATGCTTGTCTGTTTAATGTTAACTGTCTTAAGTAGTACATTTCTAAGGGGCTAGAATCCATGTATAGAATTTTCTTTGTCTGGTATTTTGTATGTGGGTGTGAGCGTATGTATCTCATTCCCCAACTGTGGGGAAAGAATGAGGAGGTATTGAGAGGCCGAGGCAGGCAGATCACCTGAGGTCAGGAGTTCGAGACCAGCCTGGCCAACATGGTGAAACCCCGTCTCTACTAAAAATACAAAAATTAGCTGGATGCGGTGGCACGTGCCTGTAATCCCAGCCACTGGGGAGGCTGAGGCAGGGGAATCCCTTGAACCTGGGAGGCGGAGGTTGCAGTGAGCCAAGATTGTGCCACTGCACTCCGGCCTGGGCAACAGGGTGAGACTCTGGCTCAAAAAAAAAAAAAGAGGTAAAATTGAGAAGATGGCAGCAAGTGTTACCATGGAGGAGACTCTGAAACTCAGTCGAGATGACTTCTGAGTCCTTATGGTATTCCTGAAGATGGGCAGGGTTGGGGGCAGGACTGAGGGAGTTTTATGATGTTGTTAAAAGTGGCTGCACTCAGAACTGTGCTATATACTGCAGAGTAACAGGAGGAGAGAAGAGAGAGTCTTCAGGAAATGAAGAAGAAAGAGGAGAAGTGGGCTGAGCTGGAAGCCTCATTTTCCACAAGGACACTGAAACATTGTTAAGCCAAGGAGAACTGTTAGCTCTGACAATAGCTCCTCTTCTTATGAGTCCTTTGGTGTTTTAATTATTTTTAAAATAAAGATTGAAGAACAACTTTTATAACTGCAACTGGAACAATGACAAGCAGTACTGATGGGGTATAATCATAACGGAAACTTTGTTTTCAGCTCCCACTGTTTCTTCTTTTCTTTTTTTTTTTTTTTCAAGACAGAGTCTTGCTCTGTCGCCGAGTCTGGAGTGCAGTGGTGTGATCTTGGCTCACTGCAATCTCTGCCTCCAGGGGTCAAGCGATTTTCTTGCCTCAGCCTCTTGAGTAGCTGGGATTACAGGTGCCTGCCACCATGCCCAGCTATTTTTTTTTTTTTTAGTAGAGACGGGATTTCGCTGTGTTGTCCAGGCTGGTCTCGAACTCCTAACCTCAAGCAATCTGCCCACCTCGGCCTGCCAAAGTGTTGAGATCACAGGCGTGAGCCACTGCGCCTGGCCCCACTGTTTCTTTAAACCTGCTTTGTAGTGATGGTCTTAAGTGTGCTCCTGGACAAATACTTTTCAGGATCCCTTGGAGGTGTTAGGAAGCCTTATAGCCACTGTACGCAGTACAGCATGATTTCAATTAGGCACTTAAAATGTTCAGCTGGGTATTATCAATGTTTCTGCTTGGTTTTCGAAGCTTAAGCTATTTGCTATTTGTCCTTCCTATCTGGGGCCTGCTGCAAATGAAAAGAAAGGGTGTAGTCTTTCTCTTCTGAAGTTTCTGATCCTTCTAGAATTAGAGCACAAGAAACTAAGAGGCGACAGAAAATATGGTACTTGTCTCATGTCAAAGCTGGCTTTGCACTCTCCTACCTCCCAGTGTGGCCAGTGTTTAAATCTAGCTTTCTCATAAAGCACTTTTGTGGGTTCTTCAGAGATCTGCACGTGCGCGCACACACACACACACACACACACACACACACAGACACACACTGCTGCTGCTGCTGCTGCTGCTGCAGCAGCAGTTCCCAGTGGCCTGGGCAAGTGGACTCCCCTCTGTCAGTTGCTTTCGCCCTCTCCGGACCCTCATAATGTAACAGTCCATTTCCAGTTTCTCTTCTGCTCAGGCCTGTTTGCCCTCTGACATTCCTATTGGTCAGGATCTAAAATGCTCTCCAAAGCATCCCCCTATGCATGTGCCCCACCTCAGGTCTATGAGAAACAGGTTTTTGCCCACACAAGCTCTGAACAAATCCCAGCATCACAAAGCAGCTGCTAGCACATATGGTGGCTTCTACATTTTTTGGGCTGGAGTCAGAAATTAGACCACTCTGTCCTGCTAACTGCAGGAGAAGACACATATCAAACTCTCCTGGGAGTCTCTTCCAAGCCCTTCTCATTAGGCTTGTAGTGAAACACAGGTATCCTCTTTCTTTTGGAGGGGGTACCCATAGCACACGAATACTTTGCACCGAATAAATCCTTTTCAGAAACATTCTCTTAATATCCAACAACTTCTTTTTCCCCTTGATAGGGGTGAAAATTTGAGAGTCCCATAAGTGATTGTGAACTGTTTCCTATGAAAATTTGCGTCATTGCTGGCGCCTCACTTTGGTATGACATGGGTACTGCATATTGGAGCCTTACTGAAATTTCCAAATAACACAATGTCATCAAACAAGGGATTTCAGGAACCAAGTGGTTATTTTCTGAGTATAGGTAGGTAATATTATTGTTCTCCTGTCTTCTCTCAAGGAAGCTTAATTGTTCTCATCTCTAAAGTGGGCCCTCATCCTTTCCTTGCTCAGTAAGAGCAGTAAGAAATCTTGAGGATAAAGATGACTGTGCATGGACCACAGGCCCTTGGGAATAGTTAAGTAATCTACAGAGGAAGCCTCTTTCATAAAGAAGGCAAGTAGAGGTGAAGGGCATGATGGAAAGAAGAAGACGCTAATTTCATTAGTGTTTTTCTGATCCCACCCCTACCTCGGTTTGGAGCTGTCCTCCTGTTGTATGAAGGTCTCTATTATAGCCCCCAAAGCAATGCTTATGCACAGCACAGCCAGTGGCCACTGGGCTGCCTTCCCTAACTCCTGTCAGAGAGATCAACAATCCTTGGCTCAGTGTTTCCCTGGCGTATTTGTATCTGTGTCTATGGGTTTAAGGTGGAAGGGGTAGATGTCATCGCCTTTGACAAAATGGCTGAATATCTTTACTTTATCATGATGAAAAGACTTCTTGGTCTTCCAGTTCAGAGCCAGAGCCTGCCTTGCAAGGAATTCAAAGGCTCTGATCTGGAGCTGCTGTCAAGCCAGCAGATGGAGTCACAGTCCTCTGTGTGCTGCTGGGCGTACCTGGGCTGGTGTGCAATGTGATGATGCTGGGCCCAGCTCTGCAGCCAGAGGAGACAGGGAAATGAATAAAAATGATGGCACCTCATTGCCATAACTGTTGTCCTGACTGCACAGGAGTTCAATAAAATATGCTCCTGGGGAGGTTGCTTTCTTGTGTCTCTCTGGAATCACTGCAGAAGCAACTGTAACGAGTGAGTGCTCGGATTCCTGAGATAACTGTAGGGCATGGGGCAGGGAAGATGCAGAGATGACAGAACCAAGTCCTGGGCAGTGGAGGAATATGGCACAATTCGCTCACCCCTGCAAAACCTCATGGGGGAACAGGGATACAACCAGTGGCTCTTGGAGAAGGGCAGCCCTAAGAGGAAAGTTTAGACAATGATGGTGAATTACCATCTGCTCGACTGACTCTCCTCTGTCTGAATTGCAAGCACTGGAGTCCCTTTTACTAACATCTGTAGATTGCTTAGGAAATTTGCTTTGGGGCTAGTAGAATTTAAGTTTCCCCGAGATTACTTTTTCCTATTCTCTAAGCACCCCCCACACAGCTTGATAGATAGTAGCTCTTAATAAATCACAGAGGCGTGAACGGTGCTCCCACTGAGAACTCTTCTCTGCCCCTCTCCAGCCTCCAGGAGGCCTTCTGTGAAAGGGGCCCTCCCCACCTCCTCTCATAGCTTCAGAATGGAGGTGGGGCAGTGGATGGATTCCTACTCTCTGTGACTATCCTCTCTGACCTCCTCTATTTAAATAGCCCAAATTCAGAAGTAGGAGTGGACCTGAGGACCCAGCAGGATAGTCTGTCTAGCCCACGACCTAACCACTGCAGATGCCCAGGAAACCAGGGGGCAAGTGGGCCCCCCTGGCTGGTCCTTTGCTCAATCCTGAAGGCATCTGTGAAGGGAGTGGGGGTGCTTGGGTTCTTAGCTGCAAAGCAGGTGGCATGGTCTCCTCTTCATTGGGAACCCAGAAGTGTCTGGCAAGTCTCTCTGCCACAGGCCTCCCTGGGGACCAGAGCTCTTTGAAGAGAAGAAAAGGTTCTAGGAAGAAGAAAGCTGCTGCTCTTGATGAAAAAGTCAGGAGGGAAGAAAATGAGACTAACAAGGGCTGAAGAGAACTGTCTGTGGGCTGAAGAGAATGTTAATGGCTCTGCTCCCGAGCTTCAAAGCCTGAGCTGGGTAGGAGTGCATGCACATGCCTCAGCTGTCACCTCCAGAATACTTACCAAGGACTGAGGCTTGCAAGCATTCCCAGCCTGATTTTCCCAGATCAAGCAGAGCATCTGCTAAGGCAGAAGAAAGAGAAGCCGTTGGGATATCCTAGGCCTGGTTCCGCTAGCTGGGGTTTAAACTTAACTCTTCCATATCAGTCAACAAATGGGGTTCCCAGAGGAATTTAGGTGGCAGGGAAATGACTGGTGGGGAAATGGCTTGTTATGCCTAGACCGTTAGTTCCTTAAAGAAGACCACCAGAGTCCAGAGTCAAAGCCAAGCGGCAAGGATCTTTACTACAAGTTCGAACTTGGTCCCTCCATTCCACAGCATACAAGAGGGCCTTGAACAATGCGAGTGTTTGCTTTTTATAGCCTGAGAGTTACAGGGGAACAAAGGAATTCTTTTGGTTCCCGCTTTTTCAGTAAAACTTTGAACGGCTGTCCTCTTATCGGAGACTTTCTTGGTGGTGTTTGTACTGGGCTCAGGAAGTTTGAGGGATATATGGCGATATGTGGTGAGATGGGAAGATGGGATGTGTTTGTACTGGGCTCAGGAAGTTTGAGAGATATATGGCGATATATGGTGAGATGGGAGGATGGGATGTGTTTGTACTGGGCTCAGGAAGTTTAAGAGATATATGGCGATATGTGGTGAGATGGGAGGATGGGATGTGTTTGTACTGGGCTTGTTTGTTTTAAGCCCGGGTCTGAGGAATGTGCCCGGCTCCTTTCAGGCTCTCGTGGAACAAAGCTGGCTTTCCTGTTTAGAAAATGGTAGCTGCTATGGACTGAACTGTGTGCCCCCAAAATTCGTATGTTGAAGCCCTAATGCCCAGATGGTATTTGGAGGTGGGACTTTGCGGAGGCAGTCAGATTAAAGTGAGGTCATGAAGATGGGGCCCTCAGGGTGGGATTAGTGCCCTTATAGGAAGAGACACCAGAGGGCTTGGTTTCTCTACTCCGCCTCCCCCTCTCCCCCTCTTACTGCCCCCATCTTGGACTTCTAGCCTCCTGAACTGTAAGAAAATGAATGTCTGTTGTTTAAGTCACCCAGTCTATGGTATTGTGTTACATCAGCCCAGGCCAACTAACGTGTAGCTGTATTGGATGCTGCTGGTACCCTGCCCAGATTCCCTTTACCTTTTCAGTGTATCTATCCCCCAGCTGTTATCTGGGACTCCAATAGCTCACAGATGTCCCTGCCTCCAGAAAATTGCTCCCAGTGTGTAGGAGACCCTTTGTACCCTCCTGTACCCATCCCCTTCAGGTTTCAGCCAAGAGGGTACAAAGACCAGCCCCTTCATTGCAAGAAAGGATCAATTCCTTGGTGCTGTTTATGCTCTTGAGTGCCCCCCAATGGAGTCAGGCTGAGGCTAAACACAAAGTTGCAGCCATATCCTTCTCTCCTACCCTTCCCTGCTTCCTTCATTCTCTTTCTTCTGAAGCCACATCTCAATAAATCGTGTGCCTTGAATCCTACCTCAGGCTCTGCTTCTAGGGAACCTGACCTAATACAGCCGCTCTCCCAAGTGGCAGAGTATTGAGCAACCCAAATGGCTGTAGAGAGCCCTGTGAGTATAGTGATGATTAATGCCCAATGACAATGAGCATTGGGAACAACAGCCCCTCTCTCTATGTTCAGAAAGCATAGAGGAGTAAAGGCCCACTGAAAAAGAAGTGGAGTGTGTTTTTCTAGCAATAGATGGCTCCTTCAATAGGCATCTGGCAGACAGCTGTGGTAGCAAGGGTATAAAAAGCCTTGTTAGCAGAGAGCCACAGGCTGAGGTTCCATAGGTTTAACCAGTAAAGGAAGCACATTGACTGGAAGAACCTTTGAGCCATGACTAGACAGTCAGCTGGGTAGGTCTGTGCTCTGCCTGGGAGCCAGCTGCGCCCTGAGCGCCACACTCCCCTGGGCAGGGTCCGGAGCTCTCTGGAAGAAGCCCAGCACCTGCCCAGGGAACCGGCTGCTCTGAGGAAAGGCTGCAGGTACTCAGGTCTTGTCATCCCTCTGCTATGTTTTGCTCAGCTTCTTGGCCTCTTCGTGATGCTATTTTGTTCTTGGGGCTTTCTTTTTCAATCTTTTTGCAATTGTTCCCTTTAAATTTCCTCCTCTTTCCTTTCTACCCCCTGCTTTCTTCTCTGAGTCCAGGCTTCATTATTAGGGCCTGTGAGATTGGGTCTGGCTCCATTTTTTAATTTTAATTTTAATTTTAATTTTTTGAGAGTGTCTCGCTCTGTCGCCCAGGCTGGAGTGCAGTGGTGTGATTTTGGTTCACTGCAACCTCTGCCTCCCAGGTTCAAGCGATTCTCCTGCCTCAGCCTCCTGAGTAGCTCGGATTACAGGTGTGTGCCACCACGCCTGGCTAATTTTTGCATTTTTAGTAGAGATGGTGTTTCTCCATGTTGGCTAGGCTGGTCTTGAACTACTGACCTAAGATGATCTGCCCACCTCAGCCTCCCAAAGTGCTGGCATTATAGCCACAGTGCCTGGCCAAGGTCTGGCTCTATTTTGGAAGGATGAAGGTGGATTCTTACTTTCTTCCATAAAGCACCTCCAAGACGCTTCCTCATTGCTTCTGTCACCCCTTAGAGCTTAACTTCAATGCACCGTTATGTTGAAGACCTCCTTCCCACTAGTGGTGAGGATGGGAAGGCAGTTGGTGAGGGGCAAAGAACCCTCTCCGGCAAGGCCACTGGGTGGTACCTTGATCCGTCTATTTTGATAGTGATCCCCAGGGAAAATGAGACAGAGAGCACAGTAAATGTTTATCGAGATGCTCCCAAAGATGTAGGGATACACCTCAAATATCTCTGACCTCAAAGCACTTAGTTGACTCACTATTTCTAGAATCAGAGTGGCTCCTGATTCTTGCTCTCAAGAGATCTGGAATCTTGTGTTTTGATTTAGAGGTGAAAAGGAAAATTTTGGATAATTATTATCCATTTCCATAACTTTTCTCCCAACATATTTTGTGGGAGGGAATAAAATAGGGGTAGTGCCAGGAATGGTGGCTCATGCCTGTAATCCCAGCACTTTGGGAAGCCAAGGCAGGTGGATCACTTGAGCTCAGGAGTTCAAGACCAGCCTGGCCAACATGGTGAAACCCTGTCTCTACCAAAAATACAAAAAAATTAGCCAGGCGTGGTGTTCTGCGCCTGTGGTCCCAGTTACTTGGGAGGCTGAAGGATGAGAATGACTTGAACTCAGAAGGCAGAGGTTGCAGTGAGCTGTGATTGCGCCACTGCACTCCAGCCTGAGTGACAGAGCGAGACTGTGTCTCAAACAAACAAACAGAAAGGTAGTATAAGGACCTTATTCCAGAGAGACAACTAACTAAAAGGTAGCCGTTTTCTTCCAAACATCTCCAGCAAAATGGTCGACTGGCTTTGGGAAGACTAGATCCATGACTTCAAATGATGCATCATGGCCAGGGCACCGTAGCTCACACCTGTAATCCCAGCACTTTGGAAGACTGAGGTGGGAGGATTGCTTGAGCCCAGGAGTTCAAAAGCAGCCTGGGCAACATAGCGAGATCCGATTTATACAAAAATAAATAAAAATTTCAAAACACCAGCTTATTAAAAAACATGCTGGGCACGGTGGTTCACATTTGTAATCCCAGCACTTTGGGAGGCCAAGGCAGGCAGATCATGAGGTGAGGAGTTTGAGACCAGCCTAGCCAACACGGTGAAACCCCGTCTCTACTAAAAATACAAAAATGCCAGGGGCGGTGGCTCATGCCTGTAATCTCAGCACTTTGGGAGGCCGAGGCGGGTGGATCATGAGGTCAGGAGATTGAGCCCATCTTGGCTAACACGGTGGATCCCTGTCTCTACTAAAAATACAAAAATTAGCTGGGCGTGGTGGCAGGCACCTGTAGTCCCAGCTACTCGGGAGGCTGAGGCAGGAGAATGGCATGAACCCGGGAGGCAGAGCTTACAGTGAGCTGAGATCGGGCCACTGCACTCCAGCCTGGGTGACAGAGACTCCATCTAAAAAAAAAAAAAAAAAAAATTAGCCAGGTGTGGTAGCACACACCTGTAATCCTAGCTACTCAGGAGGCTGAGGCAGGAGAATTACTTGAACCTGGGAGGCGGAGGTTGCAGTGAGCTGAGATTGTGCCACTGCACTCCAGCCTGGGTGACAGAGCAAGACTCTGTCTCAGAAAAGAAAATTAACAAACAAACAAAAACACACACACACACACACACACACACAAACAAATGGTGCATGGGGTACAGACTATCCCTGTTCCTTGGCTTTGCTTGTTGCTGCCTTGCTTCAGGGTCAGACAGGCTCTTCACATATGGCAGCCAGGTGGCCACCAGCAGCTCCAAACAAGCGCTACCCTCAGAACTCACCATTCCATGGAGAGAGTATGTATTTTTCCCATAGCTCCTGCAGAAGCCCGGAGAGCACTGTGATTGGTCTGATTTGAGTTCTACGTCCTTCTCTGAATCAGTTGCTGTGCCTAGAGGTATGGAGTAATCTGATGGGCTAGGCCTGGGTCATGTCCTTACCCCTGAAGTCCAGGGGAGGATCCTGCCACTCCCAGGACCATGTGGTTTTGGAATAACTAAAGAGATTGATCCCCTAAGGAAGCAACACTTGGGGAGGAACTCGTGTCCATTACAGCATGCGTTGTCTTTTTGCCTTTTTGACTGTAGAGTACATCTAGCTCATTCAAATGAAATTGCTTAAGAAACACAAATGATGGGCTGAGCGCGGTGGCTCACGCCTGTAATCCTTCAGGAGTCAGAGGTGGGTGGATGACTTGAGGTCAGGAGTTCAAGACCAGCCTGGCCAACATGGTGAAACCCCATCTCTACTAAAAATACAAAAATTAGCCAGGCATGGTGGCGGGCACCTGTAATCCCAGCTACTCGGGAGGCTGAGGCACGAGAATCACTTGAATGCAGGAGGCGGAGGTTTCAGTGAACTGAGATAACGCCATTGTGACAGCCTGGGTGACAAGAGCAAAACTCCATCGCAAAAAAAAAAAAGGAAACACAAATGATGGGTTCAGCAGTCAATTATAAGAGATACTTTCTAGACTCAGTTGTGAGGAAAGGGAAGGTCAGTATAAGAGAGGATCAAATCAGTCCAGCTCCTGGTCATAGGGTCCAGAAAACCAGCTGGGGGTATTGGAGAACCATGAGGAGGAGGCAGTCTTGCCATGAACCCAGGGGTTGTGCCAGGTGCAGCAGCTTGCACATAGCAGCACTCAGATAATGTTTGTAGAATGGCTACTCCAAGAGTCAGCAGGTCAAAGAGAAAGCTGAGAGAAGCAGGAAGAACCAAGAACTGAAGGCAGACTCTTGTGCTAAGTCAGAGTCCCACTCTTGCATCAAGCCATGTTCCTGCAATTTGCCAGATTGTACACAGCTGATACTCTAGGATTTTCCCACACTACATGAAACTTGTTTTGTTGCCTTCATTCTAAACAGCTGGTAAAGTATTTGGCTTTCTAATAGTTCACAATGGAGGACAGGGCAGGGACCCATTAGAAATGACAGGTGACGCTGATCTTGTGGACAGAGTCTTCAGAAACAGACAGTCTTCCTCTTGAGAGTGAATTATTTTATTTTTTGAGAAAAAGTCTCACTCTGTCACCCAAGCTGGAGTGCAGTGGCACCATCTTGGCTTACTGCAGCCTCTGACTCCCAGGCTCCAGCAGTCCTCTCACTTCAGCCTCCTGAGTAGCTGGGACTACAGGTGCATGCCACCAGGACTGGCTAATTTTTGTATTTTTTGTAGAGACGGGGTCTTGCCATGTTTCCCAGGCTAGTCTTAAACTCCTGGGCTCAAACAATCCTCCTGCCTCAGCCTCCCAAAGTGCTGGGATTACAAGTATGAGCCACCATGCCAGGCTGAGAGTGGATTTTAGACATTGTGACATTGTAACAAATTTTCAGTTATAGATAATTGTCATAGAGAAAGATTCCACGTGGGGCTCTTTAAGCAACATTTTCTTGAGCATGAGTGGGTTTTGGGAAATGAGTGCTGATTTACCCTTCCCGCTGTCCTCCCTCCCATCTCTCCGTGCATGGCCTTTGTGGCCAATAGGCAGGCAGGCATTAGTGTGTACTCCACGGAAGCATGTGGGTTCTCAGGCCGGGAGCTGGCATTCAGCGACCTGGCCTGAGCACAATGTGGAAATGAAAAGATAAAAACCTGAGATATGTGATGGGGGCTGCAGTTTGGAATAAATGGGTTCAGGCCCTCTGCCCAGTCAGCCGAATGCTCTGGCAGCTGCTGCGTTTAATGGACGACTCCATTAACATCTCCCTTAAGGGAGGGCTGTTGGGGGTGGAGGAAAGAGTGTGTCGGGGTGTGTGTGTATATATGTGTGTGTGTATGTGTTTGTGTATGTGTGTGTAGAAACTAAAAAGGCTTGGAGCTTTTCTCCATGATCTCTTGGAGTCTATTCACAGTTATAAATCTGTTGTGTTGGCGTTTTTGGTTTCCTGGGGGAGCTTTGTGGTTCCCTTTGTCTGTGTACCATGGCAGGCTTTGGCAGCTGAGGTGGAGCTGGGAAGGACAGCAATTTGGATAGGGTAGAAGGGGGGCTCAGACCACCTGCCTTCTCAGCCCCACAGGCTAGGGAAGATGAGAAGGAATACATCTTTTCCCCTTTGTTTTTTGTTTGTTTTGAGACAGCATCTCTGTCACCCAGGATGAAGCACAGTGGCACAATCAAGGCTCACTGCAGCCTCAAACTCCTGAACTCAAGTGATTCTCCCACCTCAGCCTCCTGAGTAGCTGGAACCACAGGTGCATACCACCATACATGGCTAATTTTTAAATTGTTGTAAAGATGAGGTCTTCCTGTGTTGCCCAGGCTGGTCTCAAACTCCTGGCCTCAAGCAGTCCTCCCACCTCGGTCTCCCAGGGATTACAGGAGTCAGCCCTTTCCCCCTTGTAATGAAGAAATTGTCAGTTCTGGAATTCAGAAGATAAAAACATGAGGAACTCTGGGGTGCCCTCAGAGCGTTTCTGTGATGATGCTGGCAGATGAGGAGAGGGGAGGGAGGGAAGAGGCGGGCCCCAGGATCCAGAAGCGGGGTCATGAGTGACAAGATACTGGCCATTGCAGGAGGAGATGAGAGCCAGGTCTAAAGGGGGAACACGGGAAGCACAGACTCATCTGCCTGGTGTGCTTAGATTCAGGCCCTCTCTGGATGGAGAGGAGGAGGAGGTGCCTCTTCCCATGGCTAATGAATGAGACTCAAAACCTGCCAGATAATCACGGTGCCTGAGTCTTCCTGAGTCCCTCAAACGCAGAGAACACAAAGGGTAGTAACAGGAAACCAGGTTTCCACTGAGGGATTTTCAGTCCTAGATCTTCCCACTCTAGCCTTTTAGCTGCTGTCAGACCACATTAGGGCAGAATCTTGAACCCGACCACATGACAGCTGCTGGGAATTTCCCCCAGAGGAGAGTGGTGTGACACGAGCAGGCAGAGCAGCTCTGATCCTAGACTTTGCTCCTGGCATCCCTGAATACCCTGACTAGCTTACCTCTTCTTAAAAGTCACTTCCAGAGGCAAAGCTAGGTACTTGGGGGTGGTGTCTACCCACAAACACACAGAACTGTATATGACTTGCCCAGAGACAAGTTCTTAGATAAAGGCTGTGATTTGCAGCCATAGTGGCCTGACCCTGAGTCCTGGGTTGGCAGGGAGGCCAGGGTGGAGGGTACAGTGGACATGACCCTGGCTTAGAGGTGAAAAGTGTGGGGTTCAGGTCCTGATTCTACCCTGTGTAGCTGTGTGACCTTGAGATATTACTAAGTTCTATAAGTTTTAGTTATTCGTCTCTAAAATGGAAATAATACTTTCCTCAGAGTGTTATCAAAAAGTGTATAAAATCACTTTGCAAAATGCTGTATTGATGGAAGGAATGATTTCCTTTATTCATTCTGTCTTCCAGATCCAAAGGCTGTTCTTGGGAATGTGTGACAGCTATTGGGTTCAAGGGAAGCATCTGGAAAGGTGTGTGTTTAGTGAGGGCAAGAAGAGAGGAAGGGGGAGTAAAAGATAGGGAAAGTGGTGTTCCCTGTAGTCATGAGGACATGACATGAGCTTCTCATTCACACAGTAAGAGTCAATAAGCACCTGGTGGAAGCCACTGGCTTGAAACATCCACAGGCCTGATGCTGCTCCGATATAGGGAGGGTAAACAGGGGCAGCCAGAAAATGGGGTTGTGAGCATGGGGAGAGAGTGAGGGGCAGACTCGTGATGAGGTGCTGGCTGTGACTCTTCAGGCCTCGATCTCAGATTCTGGCTCCTCTTTTTACGCATCTTGTCCGCCTTCATTCCCACTGCCAACCATTTGGCCCTGCGTTCCACTCCTAATTCTCCAGAGAGAATTTGACGCCCTCCCCTCACCAGGTTGCCCTGGTTCAGAGCTTGAACTCTCATTATAGGGTACATGGTTTGCATAGGATATAAACAGTAGCTCAAATTTTTGAGGGACTCCTATGCGCCAGGTACAGTGCTAGGTACATATCTCACTAATATAACCCTCTAAACAACCCTACTGCAGTAGCTTCTAATATTTTCCCTATTGTGTAGATAAGCAAATTGAGAGGCTAGATAACCATCAAGTGGTAGAGCTAGGATTTGAATCCAGGCCCACTGGCTTCAGAGCCAGAGCTTGTAAGCAGCTTCCTTACTGCTTCCGAGGTAGGACTGTGAGTGAAGCTGTACCTCTAAGCAAGTGAGTGCTCTCTTAGGAGCTGTGAATGGGTATGGTATGAAAAGGGCTCTATTGCCATTTCAGGTTGATAAACACTGAGGGAAGGGGTACATGGCTCCTTGACATGTTCCAGTAGAGAAACTTTCTCCCTTTGTTGACTCTGGAGTTTCTTTCCCAACATTATCTAAGCAGAGAACTCATTTTTATTTTTTGCAACATGCCTACTAATCTACAATGGACTACAGGACTGCTGGTTTGGGAAATGCTCTCCTAGACTTACCCTCCACCCCACACCACTCAGCACCAGGGCAGCTAGGACTTCTGCAGAGCACCAAGTGTTTGGTGGCCAGTCAGCTCAGATGGCAACCACAGGCTGGTAATTAACCAGGATCAGGCAGCAGCTGCCGTCCCCGGGCTGATGAAGAAGCCATCCAATAGAGTTGGGTGGTTTATTTCTTGCTTTCATTTCCCTCTGTCACTGCTCTTGTCTAGACCCTTTACAGATCAAGTCTGCACTGTCACAAAAGTTTCCTGACAAGTGTCCCTGCCAGCTGGTTCTTCCCTCCAGTCCACCCTACACACCTGGCCAGATCTGTCTTCCTAACATGAGGCTTGGAGCTTGCCACTCTCCTGTCCCAAATGTATTAATTCAGCTTTCAGGACTGTCTTGGTTCCTTGTTCCCCCTGCACACCCTATACTGTGGATGCAGCTGAATCATTTCAGGCCCCTCTGTGCTCTGCACATTCTGCTTCCTCTGGCCAGTGCTTGAAGAGCTCCTTCCTGCCTCAGGAAGGGAGGGAGTTTCTTTCCCAACATTATCTAAGCAAAGAACTCCTTTTTATTTTTTGCAACATTCCCACTAATCTACAATGGACTACAGGACTGCTGGTTTGGGAAATGCTCTCCTGTCACAGTCCTGTGTTCTCACTCAGTCACTTACCTATTCAATAAGCATTTATTTTGTGCCTATGTGCCAGGTCCTGGGCTAGAATAATACACACTCCTTAACCTAAAGAAACTAATAAAAACAGATACATCTACAATGGAGTGATGTGTATTATGATAGAGTGATACTCAGGGTTTCACAGGCAGGGACACTATCTCTGCCTAGGGCACAAAAGGCAAGTCAGGGCAGGCTTCCTGGAGAAGGGGATGTTGAAGCTTAAAGGACGAAGTGGTGATAGGCATTTGAAGGCATATGGTATGCCAGGAACTGGCCAAGGATGTGTTGGGTACCTGGATCTTTGCAATAGGCTAAGCAGGCAGGTTCTCCCCAACCTCTCTGTCCTCAGGGAGAATCTCAGGCTAATTCTGCTGACCTGCAGAAGCCAGGTGAGGGGACAACACTTGTTCTCATCAGGAGGTGGGGTCTAGGGGTTGAAAGGTGGAAAGGGGGACAATGCCTCACACGCTCCCTGCATCCTGTGGTTCAGGGACCAATTCCTCCTCCTCCCCAGCTCCCAAGTCTCCTCTAAGAGATACAGACATTCAAGCAGTTTGGTTGCCAGGGGCAACCCCAGAAGGCAGCTTTATTCCAAAGGCAGGCACTGAAGCCCCTACCCGGGGGCCTCATAGCCTGGCTCTGATAGACAAGGGGTAGGTGGTTCAATTCGGCCAGTCTCCTTTGGGAGGTGACAGGACAGAGTCTGAGTAGCGCATGTGGAAGATAACCCTTCCAGCCACTCAGCAGGGCCCTGAGAAAAGAAAGGTGACCCACAAAACAGTAGATGGCATTTTAATCCACACGAATACTTAATATGAGTAACATAACCTTGTTTTTTCTGAGACGCAGCCTAATTTATTTCAGGCCTCGGGCTCAGTAACTAACCGCTGACAACCTGCAGGTCTGGTGCATGTGTGTGTAGGTCTGCAGTGTTAATGAGATTGTAGAGGTGGTGAATTTCTCTTGTTCACAATTTTCCTGCTCTGTTGAGGCTGTCCACCAGTAAGTTGCTCCTTTTCCTGAGCTAGGACTTGTGATCTGGGAATATGGAGACTACCTAGAAGGCGAGGGTACAGGATCCTCTTGAGAGAGCATGCCTGGTGCAAATGACAGGCAGTTGGGTTTACCAATGCTCCCTGCTTCTTTCTCTCATTCCTGTTATTCTGCCTGCTCACATTGCCCTCTGCTTTCCCCACAATGAGAGAAGCTTGTGCTATGTGGAGTCAGAACACCTGGGTTTGTTTCTGCTCTGTGACTTGGACGATGTATTTAATCATCTTGAGCCTCAGTGTTTTTACCTGTGAAATGGAAACAGTAGCACCTGCCATACCCAATCACAGGGTTATTGCAAATATCAAATGAGATAATTGATGAGAAAGTGTTTTGTAAACCAAGTAATGAGGAGGAGGAGGAGAAAGTTGCTGAGTGGTTACTGTGCTAATTGCTGTTCTCTTTATTTATATTATCTCTTTCTTTTCTCTTCTTTTCTTTTTTTTTTTTTGAGACAGAGCCTCACTCTGTCTCCTGGAGTGCAGTGGCATGATCTTGGCTCACTGCAGCCTCCACCTCCCAGGTTCCAGCAATTCTTCTGCTTCAACCTCCCAAGTAGCTGGGATTACAGGTGTGTGCCACCACACCCGGCCTATTTTTGTATTTTTAGTAGAGACGGGGTTTCACCATGTTAGCCAGGCTGGTCTCGAACCCTTGACCTCAGGTGATCCACCCGCCTTAGCCTCCCAAAGTGCTGAGATTACAGGAGTGAGCCACCATGCCCGGCTGAGCCTTATTTATGTATTTAAGACAGAGTCTTGCTCTGTCTCCCAGGCTGGAGTACAGTAGCACCATCTCAGCTCACTGCAACCTCTGCCTCCTGGGTTCAAGTGATTCTCATGCCTTAGCCTCCCGGGTAGCTGGGATTATAGGCATGCGCCACCACACCTGGCTAATTTTTTTATTTTTAGTAGAGACAGCGTTTCACCATGTTGGCCAGGCTGGTGTCAAACTCCTGATCTCGTGATCCGCCTGCGTCAGCCTCCCAAAGTGGTAGGATTACAGGCGTGAGCCACCATGCCTGGCCTATACAGCCTTTAAGAGCAGAATCTTCCTGCTTTCTAATTTCTTCCAATTTATGTCAAATCACTGCCCTCTGGCCCAGCGTGTCCCAAACACATGAGCCTCCTTTCTCATCTCAGGGCCTGCCATGGCAGGTCTAGTTTAGGGCCTTTGCACTAGTTATTCCCACAGCCTGGAAGCTGCTGCTCTGAGATCTTTGCCTGGCTGGCAACTTCTTATTCAAATTTTATCCTAAATCACAAATCTTTCCCGATCTCCCAATTTAAAATAGCTTCCTTGGGGGCAAAAACATAGACTGTACACATGTACTTGCTTTTGTATGAATACATTTCTCTGCAAGGATGCACAAGAAATTAACATTTTGTTGCTTATGGGGAAGGAAAGTGGATAGCTAGGAAACAGGGCAGGAAAAGAGACTTATCTGCATGTCTTTTTCTATTTTTAAAAAATGTAGATTCATCAAATATATTATCTATTCAAAAATTAATTAAAAAATAAATAAAAAGAGAAAATAAAGTAGGCCCCTGCTGAGCATCCAAACTTCCTTTCTTCCTTCCTTCCTTTTTTTCTATCTCTATTTCTCTCTCTCTTTCTTTTTTAGAGACAGGGTCTTACCCTTTTGCCCAGGTTGGAGTGCAGTGGTGCGATCACAGTTCACTGTAACTTCATGATCCTCTGGCCCCAGCCTTCTAAGTAGCTAGGACCACAGCTGTGTGCCCACCAGGTTTGCCCGGGTATTTTAAAAAATATTTATTTTGCAGGAATAGGGGATCTCGCTATGTTACCCAGGATGGTCTCAAACTCCTGGCCTCAAGTAATCCTCCCAAAATGCTGTGATTACAGGAATGAACCACTGTGCCAGCCTCTTTATTTACTTTATAAATTTTGTTTACAAAACAGGTGGTAGGCAGATTTGGCCCATGACTATAGCTTGCTGATCTGATCCCTGCTCTATCATATCTTATTTGATGTATATCCTGGCATTAATTATTGGTTTCCTCATTTCTTATCTGCCTCTCCCCACCCCCACATACTAGAATGCAAGCCCCATGAGAGTAGGGTGCCTCTCTGTCTCGTTACCACCATATGCCTACACCTGGAACCATTTCTGGCTCATAAAGACTCAATAAATAATTGTCAAATGAATATTTGAATGTATTATGTTTGGGCTGAAGAGAAGAGCAACTCTATTTGAAGGGAGATCAGATGAGATAAACTTCTGATGGCAGCCCCTCTGGGAAGAATAATTTCCAGTTTGATCATCCTCAAGACAGTCCAACCTGTAGTTCTTGCCTCAAGGAGGAGCTGCTCATGCCGACCTCCTGACAGCAGATATGAAACTGAGTAGTACCTGTCCTCCTAGGACACGTTCCAGAAGAGAGGAGAACCGATGGATTAATCACTTTTCAATTTAAGAAGAAAAAGTACTTTACACACACACACACATACACACACACACACCCAGGAGAGACCTCAGAGCCCAGGGAAGCTGCTCAGTTGGCAAGTTGGGCTTTGCAGACTAATAGTTGCCTTGCCTGAGGGTATGGAGGAACCGGAATTCTGACTACCAGAGTGACATGGGGAACAGCCAGGACCTGGAGAGGCGGAGGAGGCGGGGGAAAGTGGGAGAACGGAGTTTGGCACATTCCAATTTAGGCAGCACATTGCCCTGAACAAACAGCCTGAATCACCACGTGCTTATTAATTTAAAAACTGTTTCTGAATCAACACATTCTTTGCCTGTCCAGGGCTGGGCTTTTTGCAGCCATGTAGCACACTGGCCAAGAAAGTGTGGGGTCCTGAAGGAGAAATGGCACTAGAGGAAATCACCCGAGCCACTGGGCACTGCCTCCCAAGGCTTGCAAGACAGCGCAGAGGGTTCCCAGGCTGCGCTACTTTTGTTCCCTTGGAAGAAAGTCAGTAGGCAGATGCCTCTTCTACCTCCCCCAACACTCCCTTCAACACCAGACTCCCTCTCCAGCTCACTCAGAGGAAGCTGGGAAGGTTCCAGTGGCGCGCTCCTGAGAAGCAGTGGGAAGGGCCAAGGTTACGAGTTACCCAGGCATGGGGGCGAACCCTGGCTCCCTCACTTGCTAGTTGTGTATTCTCTCTGTCTCTCTCTCTCTCCGTCTCTCTCTCTTTCTCCGTCTCTCTCTCTTTCTCTCTCTCTCTCTCTCGGAGAGACAGAGATGAGGTCTCGCTATATTACCCAGGCTGAAGACTGGACTCCAACTCCTGACCTGGGCTCAAGTGATCCTCCTGCCTCAGTCTCCCAAGGAGCTGGGACTCCGGGGACACGCCACCGCGCGCTTGGCTGTAATCTTGATCAAATCATGTAAAATTCCTGAACCACAAGTTTTTTTTTTTTCTACAGTAACACCCTGTGGAGTTATGAAAATTAAAATAAAATAATGTGCCTAAAGCACAGGGACCAGAGAAGCAGCCGGATAAAGAGAAGGTCTTGGGGAGGGAGGAGGGCAGGGTATTGGCCCTCCAGTGGCCAGCAAGGAAAATGATGCGGCCCATCTTTGGGTACTTGCAGCTGAGCCCACAGAGTCTCATGTTTTATCTCCGCACAGTAGGGAATGTCCTTTGACTTTTCTGACCCAGGATCTAGCTTGGCAACGCCGGGTCCTCCGGTATTCAGGACCGTCACTTGGCTCTCACTGGCTGGTTCTCCTGGAGTTTTGAGAGAGCTCTGAGAGGTCCTTGAATCCTTTCTCCTTCCCTCTTGTAGTGATGTCTCTCTCTCAGACAAACCCAGGGACTGCTGGCCATCAGCTGAACCCGAGGGGAGCGAGGCCACAGCCCATGAGATGTACCCCACACTTCCTCTGCCCCGCCCCCCAACCAGGACTGTGTCTGTGTTTTTCAGGGTGTGCTGCTGGAGCCCTGGGAGGAGGGGGTTGGGCAGTCGCTGGCGCTGCCGCTGGTGGTCCCTGTGCTTGAAGTGCCGGTGGTATCGGAGTCCATGCACCCAAGGCCCAGCACCCAGCAACATTCTCTGGCCCAGCAGAGGGGTGAGAGATCAAAGGAGGGGGCGTGGGGCATGGATTGCTTCTGGGCAGACCCATGCCAATGTGACATGGGGTTTCCTGCCTGAGTGTTACTGTGTGGCTGTGCCTGCCACGCTCATCTGGGGTGTGTGTGTGTGTGTGTGTGTGTGTGTGTGTGTATGGGTGGGTGTTGGGGGGTGTACAGACGCTCTGGGTATGTAGGGGGGTCAGCACTAGGGGGGCTTCTAGGATTTGTCTGTGGTCTCATCTCCGCCCTCCCTGCTCCTGGAGGGGGAGCTGTAACTCAGCCCGGAGGCCACCTAGCTGATTCCCCTCCCCCCACCCACCAGCCGCTCGCTGTGTCACAACAAGGAGCTTTGGCAGAAAGGGAGGGGAGCGTGGGTGCTGCGGAGAGAAAAACACTCCAAAGTTTCAGAAAAAATGGCAGGAGAGATGCCAGCACCTAGAAGCAGGAGCCTTCTGCTTCTCACAGCCTGCACTGCTGGGCTGGGGGGAGACCACGGTTTCCTTTCCTTCCTTTCTCCCTTCCTTCCCTCCCCGCCCCTTGCTGCGTGATATTCAGGAAAAGGAAACATTACAGTGAGGGGAGAAAGAGAACAAAGAGATGCTTTTCAGAGGGGTCATGGGATCTTTCCGTAGCCACCAGAAGACACAGTTCTGGGCTCTGCTTGCTCTGGGCAAAGTGGGTGTGTATGTGTATGTGTGTGTAGAAGAGAACAAAAAAGAGAGAATGTGTGTGTTAGTGTGTTAGTTTATGCATGCCTGTGAGTAAATGTGTGTCTGAGTGTGGATGTGAATTGGGCGTGTATGTGTGTGTTGGGAAACAGTAAAGATAAAAGCAGACAGAACAAAAAGAATCATATACAAGATTGGTTAGATAGCTGCCCTTAGTCTACACATGAATACTTGAAAAATGTTTGTGCAATAGGTTGGCCATTACCCAATATTGCGCGGCATTAGAATAAACATGTATACAATGAAAAACCTCCAGATTGACACTTCTTCCTCATGCTTTTGAAATCAGGGTATTTCATTTGGGCAATGACTCCTTTTCTGCAGGGTAAAAACTTCATTTACTCGCAGGTAGCTGGAAGACCATTAAATTTTCTTAAGAAGTTAGTTAATATTACATGAAGCTTCATGGAGAAAATATAAATATCTATTTATAATGATATATTCACTGTGAATTGACTTCTTTATTGTAGTTGGAACACGTAGCATGAGATCTACGGTCTTAACAAAAATTTAAATACACAATGCAGTAATATTAACTATATTAACTATAGGTGCTATGGTGAACAGAGGTCTAGAACTTGTTCATCTTGCATAACTGAAGTTTTATACCTGTTGAACAGCAACTCCCTATTTCCCCCATCCCTCAGCACTTGACAAGCACCATTCTCGTTTCTGTTTCTATGAGTCTATTTCAGATAATTGGTGTAAGGAGAACAGTGCAGTTTGTGCTGCTGTGACTGTCTTATTTTACCTAGTATAATGTACCCCAAATTCATCCATGTTGTCATATATGACAGAATTTTCTTCTTTTTAAGGCCAAATAATATTTTATTGTATGTATATGCCATGTTTGCTATATTTGCTTATCTATTGATGGACATTAGTTTCCATATCATGTGTATTGTAAATAATGCTGCAATAATCAGGAAGATGCAGACATCTCTTGGAGATCTTGATTTCAATTGTTTTGGATAAAAACACAGAAGTGGGATTGTTGGATTATATGACAGACATTTTTCCAAAGAAGACATACACATTGCCAAAAGGTATATGAGAAGATGCTTAACAATACTAACTGTTAGAGAAATGCAAATCAAAACCATAGTGAGATGTCATCTCGTCTATTAGGATGGCTACTATAAAGGGAAACAAAAGGTAAGAGTTGGCAAATTCATTGGGAAGTAAAATGATTCAGCTGCTGTGGAAAATTGTATGAAGCTTACTCAAAAATTATGAATTTTTTTCCCCCAGAATGCTTAGCTCTTTTTGTAACTCCTATTTTAAGTTCAGGGGTACGTGTGCAGGTTTGTTATATAGGAAAATCTAGGTCATGGGTCTTTGTGGTACAGATTATTTGATCACCCAGGTATTAAGCCTAGTACCCATTAGTTATTTTTCCTGATCCTCTCCCTCCACACTCCACCATCCAGTAATCTCCAGTGTTCATTGTTTCCCTTTTTGTGTCCATGTGTTCTCATCATTTAGCTCCCGCTTATAAGAGGACATGTAGTGTTTGCTTTTCTGTTCCTGTGTTAGTTTGCTAAGAATTATGGTCTCCGGCTCCTCCTGCAAAGGACATGATCTCATTCTTTTTTTATGCCTGCATAGTATTTCATGGTGTATATGAATTAACTTTCGAGTGGAGAAAAGAACTGGTAGATTTGTGAGATTAACAAATATTTCCATAGATTCAAGTTCATTTTCCCAGGGTTTTCTGAGCTTAATAACCTCTTAAGTATCTGAAATATAGTTTTTCTTCCTTTCACAGAGCTATTTATGTTATAGATGAACTACAACTTAGAGTATTTAAAACTCAATAAATAGTGAAATTTAAAAAAAAAAACAAAAAAACCTCATTTACTCAAAGCTCAGAATACAGTTTTGTGAGCATTTCACCAAAGTAAGGGCTAGAGTTTCTCTTAGCATTATTTGCTTACAAAATATTTGAGTTTGTAAACAAGATCCCAAGGGAAATATTTATCCCACTCAAGAAAACAAGTTACGTTTACCTCTTTGAAGTATCTATTTGCATTCCAACAATATGGTACTTATAAATCACTCCTTTCTAGCAATTTATTAAAGCAACTCTTAGAGGCAATACTTTTAAAAAATAGCAAGGCTGTATTTTTTTAAAAAAATTTAAAGGCCTACAATGACTTTTAACAGCTTATCTGACTTAGTGATGTCTATTCACTTATGATTATAATAACTTCTTACATTTAATGAATGCTCTTCATGCACCAGACACTGCATTAAATGCTTTACATACATGCTCTCATTTGGTCCTCCCAGCCAAGGAAGTACTGTTATTTTACAACTAAGGGGTAGAGAAGTAACTTAACCAGTGTCAGGTAGGTAATACATGTCAGGGCAGTACTTAAATCTGAGTTTTGAGTCCAAAGCCCCATGCCTTACCCTACATGCTCAGTTGCATTTCTTTATATTTCTTTCTTTTCTTTTTTTTTTTTTTTTTTTTTTAGTCAGAGTCTCACTCTGTCATCCAGGCTGGAGTGCAGTGGCACGATCTCAGGTCACTGCAACCTCTGCTTTCTGAGTTCAAGCAATTCTCAAGCCTCAGCCTCCCGTGTAGCTGAGATTACAGGTGTGTACCACCATGCCCAGCTAATTTTTTTGTATTTTTAGTAGAGCCCCGGTTTCACCATGTTGACCAGGCTGTCTCGAACTCCTCACCTCAAGTGATCCACCCACCTTGGCCTCCCAAAGTGTTGGGATTACAGGCGTAAGCCACCGCGCCTGACCCATTTCTTTATATTTCACTGCCCAAAGATGTCCAAACATCAGCATGCAGGCGCCTACAGGTGCCTACAGAGGGCTGTCCCCACAAAAATCTTGGCTCCTGGTCCAGACCCACTGTTAGGGCCAGTGCCTGGGCATTATGGGTCAGTCCAGCTCTGAGATTTTAATTCCTGTTGTTGGAATGAGGGGAATAAATGGGCACTCAATCTCTTGGGATTTTTCAGCTCTCTCTGAGGCATGAGATTTTTTTCGTAGGGTCATCTCTGAGAGAAGTATGCCTGGAACATTGGCATGAGGAAATCAATCAATGCAAAGCATATAATGAGGTATGTATTCAGCACCATGAGGACCAACCCAGCGAGAATAAGCTCAGAAGGTTGTAGGAAGAGTGTAGGACTTGGAGAAAGAGCAATGACCCTGCACTCCCTCTAGAAGGGGTGAGGGAGAGGGGACAGGGAGGAAAAAGAAGGTGATGGGAAGAGGTTGAGGAGGAGCATGTGGGGTATGTGCAACTGGATGAGTAATGGAGAGCAGCTTTATTACTTTGACTTTTTGAAATAAGAACCAGCTTATGAAGGTGGGGAGGGAACAGCCTGGGAATAAATTAATTGAGAAAGGAAATTAAAGCCATCATTTCTACTCTGCTGACGAGCAGATGTCAGCATGCCTCTAGCCTCTTGCTATATTCAGTGCTTTTCTAGAGATAAATGGTGGAGCTCAAAGAGGTTCCAACAGGGCCTGTGCTGAACACTTGAAGGCTCTAGGGTATTTTGGTCATGAGAAAAGAGGGCTGAAAGTTGAGGACCAGGCTTCTAGGCTCTGAGGATTTTTTTTTTTTTTTTACGTTAGCTATTTCACAATTACCAGTAGATTTAACTGCAAAACTGAAGGGAAATCAGGTAAGCATTTATAAAAGAGGAAATTAAGATGCTGGTATTCCTACCAAGATGACTCGAGGGAGAAAGAAAAGAGTTGGAAACACCTTTGCCAAGCCATTGAGAAGCTAGCATTGAGGGCAGAGAGTGCTTGAAGCAACCCAGCCTTAGGGCACTCTCTTAGAAGCAGCCAGGGCAGAGAGCAGGGGGGACAAGCAGTTCCAGCAATAGCTGGCTGAGGAGGATAGAGAGGGAGGCTGGCTCAGCAACCTAGCCTGGGAAAACAACCCCTGTGCTGAAATGCATTAGAAGTTCTCTACCCTGTATCCCAGTACTTTGGGAGGCCAAGGCAGGAGGATCGCTTGAGCTTAGGAGTTCAAGACCAGCCTGGGCAACATAGAGAAATATAGACAGACCTTCTCTCTACTAAAAATAAAAAAATTAGCCGGGTGTGTTGGCATGCACTTGTAGTCTCAGCTTCTTGGGAAACTGAGGTGGAAGGATTGCTTGAGCCCTGGAGATGGAGGCTGCAGTGAGCTATAATTGTGCCACTGCACTCCAGCCTGGGCAACAGAATGAGATCCTTTCTCAAAAAAAAAAAAAGAAGTTATTTGTGAAGACTTACTCCCAGCAAGGGGAGACAGGCAGAGTGTGCACCAGAAACCAGGCATCTTCAACATGGATATTTTGGATCTTTTCTGCATCCAGACAAAGGAACTTATTTACTAACAGCTGGCAGATATGGGCAAAATCACAATTTGATGGGTTAACCAAGGTCTGTATTACGTGCATAGGGGCATCGCATGAAAGAAAAGTGAGTATCTCCAAACCCAGTGAGATGTTAACATTTATATGCCCCCTTCATAGGGGGGATGTGAGGGGAGATATAGGCAACTTAGGGGACTGTAAATGATTTTGGGGAAAGATGAATGGGCCCTCAGAAGAACAGGTGACATCATGAGACGGTCTGGGTATGAAGTGGGCCTCTAGTTTCCTCTCCTGGTTAATCTTCCCTAGTTGATGAGATTTCTGGGGACAGGACTCATGACAATGGAGTTCTTCTTGGAGAATCTGTCCTTAGGCAGATGAAGTTCAGAGAAAGCCTCTCCCTGCATTTGCTGTTTTCCAGGTGTCCTCACTTTGAGGCCCAAAGCAGCATATTTTGGGGTGGCATTTTCTGAACTCCTTTAGAGCTAATCTGTCAGAAGGCAGGTGGAGCCTGGGTCAGACAAATCTGAGCATGCCCAAGTTACATAAAAGTTATGTGTCAACAAGCACATCCTGCTCCACTTTTTTTTTCTTTTTTCTTTTAGAGACAGGGTCTTGCTCTGTCACCCAGGCTGGAGTGCAGTGGCATGATCATGGCTCACTGCAGCCTCAACTTCCTGCCCACCCTACTTTTTTAGTATAATAGCTGAAAGATATGGAATGTGGAATTGATGAAGGGTGACTCATTAAAATTATAATAGCAATTAGGAACAAGCAGAAAAAGACCATAGGCAAGGACAGTTTCATGGCCAAGATCATATGTTTTCCCACATTTTATATTTGGCGAGCGCGTAGGAGGGATCAACACACCCAGACTGCTCTCCAGCTACAACTTCGGTTTCAACAAAACCCTGAATCTGATACCCTCGGCCCAGGCCCTCTTTCTCTTTCCTGAGCACTAAGGCTCCTGTTGGTGCTCTTGGCATTAGTGGCTTCAAGGCGAGGGTGAATGGGTTTGTGTTAGTGACTTTGTGGATGAAAGGACACTTGAATTTTGCTTGCCCAGCCTCGGCACTGCCTCAGACATTAAAGGCTATGAAGTCTGCGCTGGTGTTTTGGTGAGGGAGTGGAGTAGTCTCAAACCACTTTTTATACCCTATGTGAGAAGGAACTGTCAACCTAAATAACGATCAGAGAAGCTCTCTAAAAGAAAAGGTCTTTATTTTGGAATAGAGCATTGTAATGGGAATATGAAAATGCATGCCATAGTAAACTGTTTGAGTGAATGAAGACAAAGTCTTTCTTTTTTTTTTTTTTTAGATGGAGTCTCACTCTGTCACCCGGGCTGGCATGCAATGGTGTGATCTCAGGTCACTGCAACTTCTGCCTCCTGTGTTCAAGTGATTTTCCTGCCTCAGCCTCCCGAGTAGCTGGGATTACAGGCATGCGCCACCACGCCAGATAATTTTTTGTATTTTTAGTATAGACAGGGTTTCTCCATGTTGGTCAGGCTGGTCTTGAACTCTCAACCTCAGGTGATCCGCCTGCCTTGGCCTCCCAAAGTGCTGGGATTATAGGTGTGAGCCACTGTGCCCGGCCCTTTTTTTTTTTTTTTTTTTGATACACGGTCTGGCTCTGTTGCCCAGGCTGGAGTGCAGTGATACGATCTCGGCTCACTGCAGCCTCTGCCTCCCAGGCTCAAGCAATCCTCCCACCTCAGCCTCTCGAGTAGCTGGGACTATAGGCGTGTACCACCATGCCTGGCTAATTTTTGTATTTTATGTAGAGATGGGGTTTCATCATGTTGCCCAGGCTGGTTTCAAACTTCTGAACTCAAGCAATCTGTACGCCTCGATCTCCCAAAGTGCTGGGATTACAGATGTGAGCCACTGTGCCCAACCTGATAAAGGCTTTTAAAAGAAAAATTAAGAAGATTCCATAATTATTTAAAAATAATTATCCTTGGCTTTAAAGATCAATATTAACAGTGATGCCAGTCTGAGCTTGGACAGGCAGTTGCTGGGCAGATATCCTTGCAGAAGTATTTTTTTATGAAATGTTGTGAAGGCCTTCATGCAAGGTTGTGGGTTTTACAGTCTTTTGTGATTTTTTTTTTTTTTAAATCAGGCATACAAGCATGAAAACCCTCTCTTCATGGCCTGCCCTGATTCTATTTGTCAGGGTTTTCTTTTTTTCTTTTCTTTTTTTTTTTTTGAGATGGAGTCTTGCTCTGTTGCCCAGGCTGGAGAGTAATGGTGCAATCTCAGCTCACTGCAACCTCTGCCTCCCAGGTTCAAGCAATTCTCCTGCCTCAGCCTCCCAAGTAGCTGGGACTACAGGTGTGTGCCACCATGCCTGGCTAATTTTTTGTATTTTTAGTAGAGATGGGGTTTCACTGGGTTAGCCAGGATGGTCTCAATCTCCTGACCTCGTGATCTGCCCACCTCAGCCCCCCAAAGTGCTGGGATTACAGGTGTGACCCACTGCGCCCAGCCAGGGTTTTCTTAACATTAGTGACTTTATTTTAATCTTGACAACTTTCACAGAACTTAATTGTAGTCCCTTAATCGATAGTTGCCTCTGATTCTGAACTGCCCAGAGAAAAAGGACGTTAGTTGGTTGGTTCCCTGGGTTTTTTTCCTTCCAGTCATTTATTCACAACTGGTGTCACACACGGGAGATGTAAGAACAGAAAAAAATCGTGGTACCTGTCCTTCAAGAACCACAGTCTTGTAGGGGTGACAAGGATAGAAACCACAATACAGGCCTGGGTGCAGTGGCTTATGCCTGTAATCCCAGCACTTTGGGAGGTGGGTGGATCACCTGAGGTCAGGAGTTCGAGACCAGCCTGGCCAACATGGTGAAACCCCGTTTCTACTAAAAATACAAAAATTAGCCGGGCGTGTTGGTGCGTGCCTGTAATCCCAGCTACCTGGAAGGTTGAGGCAGGAGAATAGCCTGAACCCGGAAGGCGGAGGTTGCAGTGAGCCGAGATCATGCCATTGTACTCCAGCCTGGGTGACAAGAGTGAAACTCTGTCTCCCATCCCCCACCCCTAAAAAAGAGGTCACAGAGTAGAATTTGGTGGAGGCAATTGTTCCAGGGTCCCAAGTCCAATGGGGCTTAATAGCTATCTCCTATGCTGGTCCTCAAATGAGGAATTCTTTTCTCCCTTCTTCCCTTCCTTTCTTCCACAAAGATGTAGTGAGTGCTGTGAGTTAGGTCTGAGTTAGGTCCTGCGAATACATAAATGAACAAATACCACTCCATGCTTAGAGGAGATCATGGACTAGTTATGTTCTTCCCAGACTCCATGCTAGGGTATTCACTGGTCCATTTCACTATCATGATGAAATGAGAACAAGCAAGAGACAATGCAGTGAGTCTTTAAATAAAATTAAATGTATTCAATATAAGATCTTTTCTCTTTAGTTTGAAGTTATATTCTTATGTACATTCTTTCCTCAAAACATGTTGATAGTAGATGGTAGTCATCACTGATTTCTTTATTTCCTTGCTCGCCAAAATGAAAATTAAGCAATCTTTTGTCACACCACAAAAAGTACGTGTGTGTGTATTAAGTGTTGTTACTGGTTAAAGATTCATTTCCTCATTTCAAAAGTGGGATTAAGGCGGGGCATGGCTGTAATCCCAACACTTTGGGAGGCCGAGGCAGGTGGATTACTTGAGGTCAGCAGTTTGAGACCAGCCTGGGCAACACGGTGAAATGGTGAAACCCCATCTCTACTAAAACTACAAAAAAATTAGCCGGGCGTGGTGGCACATGCCTGTAGTCCCAGCTACTTGGGAGGCTCAGGCAGGAGAATTACTTGAGCCTAGGAGGCGGAAGATGCAGTGAGCTGAGATGGCGCCACTACACAATAGCCTGGGAAACAGAGCGAGACTCTGTCTCAAACAAAACAAAACAAAAACAACAACAACAAACAAAACCAAAGTTGGACTAAGAGTGACCCTTTCTCATCTAATAAAGTGGACCTTATACAGGGAACATGGATTTACCAGACATGACAAATGCAGGCTGTCATGCCACTCCCCACTCTCCTTAGACTCAGAAGGGAGGAAATGGGAGAGCCTCAGGCCTCAAGAGAGGCAGGATTAACTCTTTTCTTGTTATCCCTGCACAAGACACCAAGAGCAGCAGCCTTGCTGCCTGTAGGAGGCAGTGCGGGAAGTCCTGGACAGGAACCAGAGCAAGTGCCAGAAACTTTTGGGAACAGTGGAGCTACAGATCAGCTTGAAGAACTCTGACCCTCAGAAGGATGAACGCTTCTTGGGCACTGTCATCTGAAGTCCACTCGCCGCCCCAGGTTCTCCACATGTGTCCTGGGGGACCAGCAGCACTGGGTTGAGGCCAAGCCTGTGGGTATCTCCTACGTGGACATCGAGGTGCTGAAGAAACTCGACAGGAACACGAAGCTGCTCAACAAGTATGATGCCTTTTTGGCCTCAGGGTCTCTGATCAAGCAGATCCCACAAATCCTGGGCCCAGGCCTAAACAAGGAAGGCAGGTTCCCTTCCCTGCTGATGTACAGTGAAGACATGGTGGCCAAAGTTGATGAGGGGAAGTCCACAATCAAGTTCCAGGTGAAGAAGGGGCTCTGTCTGGCATGGCTCTTGGCCGTGTCAAGATGACAGACGATGAGCTTGTGTACAACGTCCATCTGGCTGTCAACTTCCTGGTATCATTGCTCAGGAAGAACTGGCAGAACATCTGGGCTTTACACATCAAGAACACCATAGGCAAGCCCCAGTGCCTGTATTAAGGCACATTCTAATAAATCTTAGTGCCACAAAGAGAGAGACAGAGAGAGAAAGGGAGAGAGAGAGAGAGATAAACAAAGAGAGAGAGAGAGAGAGAGAGAGAGAGATAAACAAAGAGAGATTCGGGATTCAGCAATCTCCTTTCTAGACAAGGGCTGCTCCCCCTGACACCACAGAGGAGATGGCTGATGTTCCAGGAGTCTACAGGCCCAAGAGACCTGGGTTCATCCCATCTTGTTGGAGAAGGACAGCAATTCTACAGAGGGACCCAGCGGGAAAAGCTGGTGAAACATGAATAGGCTGCCCCAGGGAGGAGCCTCTGGCTCTTTTATAGGGTAACTGAATATGGTCACCAGCTTTTATCAAAATTAGCCAGGTACTCAGAGTTTCCAATGGCCCAGGCGCAAATAATCCACAAACCAATCCCTTCAAATTATATCCCTGAAATAGTCACACGCATGCTCTCAACATACCATTAGCACCTAAACTCAAACTATGACACACCCACAAGTCTGCATCACCCTGCTTATAACTTAAAGCTTGTGGGTTTAAACTAATTTAGGAGTCAGTCTGGGGACCAAAGGGGGAAAGTCTTATAATGAGGTGGCGATTTGCTTAGGGAGGAGAATGCAATGCATGCGTGACATCCAGAGGCTGGGAACTAGTCGTCTCATAGGAGAGGTAAGTGTGTAAGCAGGCTGGGCGCAGTGGCTCACGCCTGTAATCCCAGCACTTTGGGAGGCTTAAGGTCAGGAGTTCGAGACCAGCCTGGCCAACATGGTTAAACTCCTGAGATCAGGAATTCAAGACCAGCCTGGCCAACATGGTAAAACCTCATCTCTGCTAAAAATACAAAATTAGCTGGACATGGTGGCACACGCCTGTAGTCCCGGCTACTCCAGAGGCTGAGACAGGAGAATGGCTTGAACCCAGGAGGCAGAGGCTGCAGTGAGCCGAGATCGTGCCACTGCACTCCAACCTGGTGACAGAGCGAGACCCCGTCCTGAAAAAAAAAAAAAAGAAAGGACCATGGTGTAGGGGTAGGGTGGTGAGTTTAGCATGGGTAGAGGTGATGGGCATCTGGTGGAAGTACCTGAAAGGTACTAGAAAGGGAGGTTGGAGCCTGATTGTGAAGGGCCAGACCAGGAATAGGTTCTCAGGAAGCAGAGCCGAAGGGAGGGCTGCCGACCAGTGACCTAGGGAAGCTGGGAGATCCTTTCCCAAGGAGATGACCCTTGGGGTGCGTTTCTTTTCTCATCTTCTGCCTTAAGGCTCTCTTGTCTCTTTTCTTTCCTCCTGCCCCACATTCCTATGCACGCCAGGCCCAAAACATCCTCACAGGCTGCTGCTCTAATTACTTCATCCCATTTTAATTCTGCTGAGTTAGGAGCCTGTGAACTCAAGAGGAAATTCATGCAAAATACCCAACAAATTGAATGTGCTGGTGTTTTAGAACGCCAGGTCTGACCCTATCTGCCCCCTTCATCCTCTCTTCCTGTGGCCCTGCTCCTGACCAATCTCAGCTTGAGAAATCAAAGGTAGAATGTGCTGGTGAGAAGAGAGGGTGGCATTGATTGAGTAAGATGTTGAGTTTCACTGAATTGTTTGAGCCATTGCTTGGGATGAGGACAGGGTGGAGGCTTTCTGATGGGAGGCTTCTGTGGGAACCTTTTTGGAACTGATGGAGTCCATCTGTAGAGCTCCAAAATACCACGTGTGTTTGTGAGTTGTAATGTTTCCTTGTCCCTCAAGATACTTACAAGTTAGGAGAGATTTCTTATTCCAGCTGTTTGTCCACGGAGATGATAAATCATTTAAAACAAATGGATGGCTGTTTTCTTTCTTTCTTTTTTTTTTTTTTTGAGTCGGAGTCTCGCTCTGTCGCCCAGGCTAGAGTTCAGTGGCGCGATCTCAGCTCACTGCAACCTCCACCTCCCAGGTTCAAGCAATTCTCTAGCCTCAGCCTCCCAAGTAGCTGGGACTACAGGCACATGCCACCACGTCTGGCTAATTTTTGTATTTTTAGTAGAGATCGGGTTTCACCATGTTGGCCAGGCTGGTCTCGAACTCCTGACCTCAAGTGATTGGCCCACCTTGGCTCCCGAATGTGCTGGGATTACAGGCATGAGCCACCGTGCCTGGCCAATGCTGTTATTTCCTAAATATCTCTTTAATCCATAACATGAAACAAATCTGGCCTCACTGAGTTAGAAAAGTGAGGAATATTTTAGTCTTCAGATAATTGTGGATATTTTTCTTGGACACTACACCAAAAGTTGACACACAGCAGTTTTTTCTTCTTTTCTTTTTTACTCACCACTATATTAATGAGGAAACATAGTAGTTTCGTAAAGGTATGTGGAATCTAAAATCATGTCAATCAATTCCTATTCTATTACATTAAAATCCATTGGTTTATCTTGAACTTTGAAGAGATTTTGTAACATTGTGTATTGGTCATTTGGAAAATATAGGTCCACTGAATTATACATAGCTTCTAAATGCTGATGCATTTCATTACACAATGCTTTAAAATCACATTCATTATATCACTGTCAATCTCATCAAAGAAGTCTTTAGGAATTGGGAAGTTTTCAAGTTCATGGTGACAGATATAAGTGTTCCAAAATTCTAGTTTTTCACTTGAAAGCTTGAATGTTATTATTGGCAACAAATACTGTCAGTTGTTTCCTTTGAAGTAATAAGCTTACTTTGTTCATTTTTGGGAAACTATCTGCCAAACACTCAAATTTGAATAATCATAGTTTGTCTCTCCATTATATTTTCAAGTAAAAATAATTCTCCTTGCTGGGCGCCATGGCTCACACCTGTAACCCCAACACTTTGGGAGGCCGAGACAGGAGAATCACTTGAGCCCAGGAGTTAGCGACCAGCCTGGAAACAGAGTGAGACCCTGTCTCTACAAAAAATATACAAAGTTAGCCAGGTGTGGTGGAGTGTGCCTGTAGTATCAACTACTCAGGAGGCTAAGGTGGGAGGATCGCTTGAGAATGGGAGGTCGAGGGTGTAGTGAGCCAAGATCACACCACTGGACTCCAGCCTGGGTGACAGAGACCCTGTCTCAAAACAAAAACAAAACAAGAAAAACCTCAAAAAACAAAACAAAACAAAAACAACCAAAAACACACACACACAAACACACACAAAAACAGAACAAAACAAAATGGTGCTCCATGAAAAAAGAGGCTAATTCTGCTTGAAACTCAAACGATTGCAGAAGTGCTTTTCCTGGAGACTATCACTGTACTTGGGATACAGCAGAAATGCTTTATGTGTACTTCCTGTTTCATCAGAATATATATATATTTGAGACAGAGTTTCCCTCTTGTCACCCAGGCTGGAGTGCAATGGTGAGATCTTGGCTCACTGCAACTTCCTCCTCCCGGGTTCAAGCGGTTCTCCTGCCTCAGCCTCCTGAGTAGCTGGGATTACAGGCATGAGCCACCACACCCGGCTGATATTGTATTTTTAGTAGAAACAGGGTTTCTCCATATTGGTCAGGCTGGTCTCGAACTCCCAACCTCAGGTGATCTGCCTGCCTTGGCCTCTCAAAGTGCTGGGATTACAGGCATGAGCCACCGCGCCCAGCAGAATATTTTTTAAAAAGTACCCAAGGATTGAGATTTAGTAGAAATTAATAATCTTTACCATTTGATGAAGAACATTCCTAAGTAAACGTGAAATTTTTTTAGTGCATATGCATGGCAGTGAAGTGTACTATGAATACTAGCACAGGTTAGCACAACTGCTTCGATTTGTTTTGAGGTGCAGGCTGTTTTACCTACCATTGCTTTTGCACCATCAGTGCAAATGTCAACACAATGAAAAAGGCAAATCGTATTTTACACTATTATGAAAATAGTTTTAGCAGGGCACACTGGGTCACGCCTGTAAATCCCAGCACTTTGGGAGGCCGAGGTGGGAGGATGATGGCTTGAGCCCGGGAGTTTAAGAACAGCCTGGGCAACATGGCAAAACCTATCTCTACAAAAAATACAAAAATTAGTTGGGTATGGTGGTGCACACCTGTGGTCCCAGGTACTAGGGAGACTGAGGTAGGAGGATCACTTGAGCCTGGGGAGGCAGAGATTGCAGTGAGCCAAGATCGCACCACTGCACTCCACTCTGGGCAGCAGGAGGGAAAGCCTGTCAGAAAAAAACAAAAAACAAAAACAGAAAAAGAAAGAAAATAGTTTTAACTTCACAGACCCTTGAGAGGGTCTTGGGGGCCCCCTCAGGGTTGCATGGAGCACACTTTCAGATCCACTGCCCTAAATGACGTGTCTGAGTTCCTGAGAGTTGGTCCTAGGCCTCTTTTCTTCTCACTCTACTCTCTCCTTAAGTGAGCTCATCTACTGCCTTTGAACTACCTCTGAGAAAATGACCCACACATTTGTCATCTCCAGCCGTGACCTCTCCCTGGAGCTCCAGACTGTGTATCCAGCTGCCAGCTCAATTTTGGCAGTTGGGTGTCCCAAAGGCAATATGTCTAAGACTTTACTTCTGGTCTTCCATCTGTTTATATAAGCCCAAATCCTTATTGTCACCATGTTCCTCCTCACCCCATATCTAATCAATCATTAAGTCCTGTAAATGCTGTTATTTCCTCTTCCTTTCTCTCTCTCTCTTTCTCTCTCTCTCTTCCTTCCTCTTTTGCTTCCTTCCTTCCTTCCTTCCTTTCTTTCCTTTTTTCTTTCCTCCCTTCCTTCTCTCTCTTTCTCTCTTTCTTTTGAGACAGAGTCTCACTCTGTCACTCAGGCTAGAGTTCAGTGGCACACTCTTGGCTCACTGCAATGTCCCGGGTTCAAGGGATTCTTCTGTCTTAGCCTCCTGAGTAGCTGGAATTACAGGTGTGCACCACCATGCCCAGCTAATTTTTGTATTTTTAGTAGAGACGGGGTTTCACCATGTTGGCCAGGCTGGTCTCGAACTCCTGACCTCAAGTGATATGCCCACCACAGCTTCCCAAAGTGCTAGGATTACAGGCGTGAGCCACCGCACCCGGCCAATGCTGTTATTTCCTAAATATCTCTTTAATCCATAACTTCTGTCTCTACCACCATCACCACTACCAAAGCAAGATACCATTACCTCTTGCTGCATTACCACAACAGGCCTCCTTCAATCTGTTCTCCTCATTATAACCAGAGCAATCTTTTCAAAATGCAAATCTGATTATGCCAAAACCTTGTTTAAACCCTTCAACAACCTCCTATTGCTCTCAAAATAAAGGTCCAAATCTTTAACATGGTCTGTTTCCCCAGTCTAGGTCAGATTCTTAAAGTTCTCATAGAATCATGCCCCCTTCTTTCATAATAGTCACCGTCGTTTGTATTTGTATATTCATTAGTAGGATTATTTGATTATTATCTCTCTCTGATGAGACTAAGTTCTGTGAAAGCAGAGACAACCACATAGTAGACATTTTATAAATATTTGCTGAGTCAATGATTGAATGAGGCCTAGGACAACTCCTTTGAGCATGGAGTAACGACTGAGAAATAATTCTTCTGCCCTAGGCCCTCGAGTTGGAGAAGACCTATTTTCATTCTTATCGTCTCATAGCATTTCAAAGAAAAATCCTGCTTTGTCCAGGCATTCCATCATAGTGTCTTCCTAAGCACGAGGCACATTTATCTTCCTTTTGACATAGGTGCCCTCTTTGCTCCCCATCACTCATCCTGCCAGTGGTTCTTGAAGTGGGTTAGCAATACTGGTTCTTCAGGATTATAAGAGAGGGGACTGGGGCTGGGTGTGGTGGCTCACGCCTTAATCCTAGCACTTTGGGAGGACCATGCTGGAGAATCGCTTGAACCCGGGAGGCAGAGGTTGCAGTGAGCCAAGATCGTGCCATTGCACTCCAGCCTGGGTGACAGAGGGAGAATTCGTCTCAAAAATAAATAAATAAATAAAGAGAGAGAGAAAGAGAGAGGGGACTCTTTCTGTCCTACTAGGTGGTTGGCTAGGAGGCCCATTTCTGCAACAGAGAACAAAATGTATTAAGAGAGAACAAAGGAAGAATAAAGGGAATAAGAGAGAACAAAATATGGCCTTTCCTATAGAAGGGAAGGGAAGGGAAACCAATGTTTATCAAGCAACTACTGTGTGCCAGGCACTTTGAGACTTTTGTTGTCCCCTTTCATCTTTTTTTGGAGTTCCAGTGGGCTTTTAATCTTTACAACAACCCTATGAGGTAGGAGTTACGGTCCCATTTGTATAGATGAGAAAACAACGGGCCCAGAGAGGTTAAGTAACTTGCCTAAAGATACACAATATAGTGTATTAGTCCTGTTTACCTACCTACCCTACGACCCCTTCTAAGGGACTTTGTACTGGCGAAGACTTTGCAGCAGGCCATATTACATACCATATGACATCATCCCTACCCCAGTAGTTTATATCACTACTTACCTGCCCCTGCCTCTTCTGCCCTAGGTGATTAGACCAGAGGGAGGTTCTAACCTTAGCCATGTTGGTCCATGGGAGGCTGAGGCAGGAGGATCACTTGAGCTCAGTAGTTCAAGACCAGCCTGGGTGACATAGCAAGACCTTGTCTCAAAAAAAAAAAAAAAAGAAAGAAAGAAAGGGGGGATATTTCCTATCTCAGAACAAAAATCACAAGAGATAAATATGCAAGATCCTGCACTGAGGGGAGTTGGTGTTTAATGGGCACAGAGTTTCAGTTGGAGAAGATGAAGAAGTTCTGGAGAGGGATCATGGTGATGGTTGTATAACAGTATGAGTGCACCTAATGCCACAGAACTGGACACTTTAAAATGGCTAAAATGGTCGATTTTAAAGGAAATAAATACACACATATGTATTTCCTTTTTGTTTTGAGAGGGAGTCTCACTCTGTTGCCCAGGCTGGAATGCACTAGCATGGTGTTGGCTCACTGCAACCTCTGCCTCCCGGGTTCAAGTGATTCTCCTGCCTCAGCCTTCCAAGTAGCTGGGATTACAGGCACCCACCACCATGCCTGGCTAATTTTTGTATTTTAGTAGAGATGGGGTTTCATCATGTTGGCCAGGCTGGTCTCGAACTCCTGACTCAGGTGATCCACCCGCCTTGGGCTCCCGAAGTGCCGGGATTACAAGTGTGAGCCACCGTGCCCGGCCTATGTTACCTATATTTTACTACAACGACAACAATAAAAAGACTTTACCTTGGGCCCCTCATGTAGCAGGTACCTTAGAAATGCTGATTTTTCATCTTTATCCCATGTAGCAGAAGCCAAGGTCCAGTTAATCCCGGTGCCCTTAACCCAAGGCAACCCTCTGGCCTCTCCTTCCAGACTCTGAGACATAGAGCCCACCACAGCCCCCTGCCCCAGAGAGCTGGAAGCCCATCAGAGCAATGAAGTAAAGTCTCCAGACCTGGGAGATCAGGACACTCCTATGAACTGGCACTTTCAAGGCAAGAGCCCAGGGCCTGGGACTGCTGTGGCTGAGAAGAGCTGGGCCCAAGACTTGACCAGGTCTGTCCCCAAGCCCCAGGACGCCAGGCCCGTGGGGCAGTGTCCAGGGTTCTGTCTGCTGAGACCCTCCCTCGCTGGAGAAAGAGCACTTGGTGGGCTTCTCATCAGGAAAGGGGAGATGGTTGAGCTGCATCTCCACTGAAAACTCCAGAGTTCATCTGGGAGGGCTCCTTTTTCTCCATCCATCAGTTTTCTGACTAGCAATGCTCATTGTGTGCTGTGTAGGGCTGGCCTGGTTCCTCTTCCTTATAGCAGCCCCCTGCCTCCTCCAAAGCCAGTGCCTGTGTTAATAACGATAATGCCATGATAGTGGCCAGGAGATGGTTTTACCTAACTGATTAGGCCCTCTGGAGTGGCATCTGGGGCACAGGCTTAATTCTCCCTGGCAAGGAGGCAGCCAGGGCCCAGGGCTGGAGAGCACAAGGCACTGGCTGGGAAATTGCATCTGGGAAAGCACTGAGGGGGAAAATTGGAAGTATCAGAACTTCCCAGGTTGCTATTCCACAGAGGCCAAACATTGTTAGCAGCAGCACTAATTATGATCCAGGAGAGTCAGGCCTGGCTGCCTAGCCTGCCAAGGCAGTCCTTGAGAGCGGCCTTGGGAGCCAGTAGGGCAGAGGCAGAGATGCAGGCAGGCTGGGGCTCCCAGCAACAGGGTGAATTTGGGAGAGGAAAAACTGCAGAGCCCTTCAGACCCATGTGGAAGGGGAGCTGGATAGACTGAGTTGCTGGGTGCCTTCATGTCCTTTAGAAGGCTTAGAACTATGATAGGAAGGGTGGAAATTAGATGCTTTAATGATTTCTACCTGCCAGGAATTCAGAATCGTCTGTATTTGTCTCCACTTCCTCTCTTCCCATCCCTGCTTGTCCTTAGTGCTCCAAGGCAAATTCTCTTGTCAATGTCACCAGTGATTTCCATGTTGCTAATTTCAGCTGTCATTTCTGAGTCCCCATTTTACTCATCCTGGCAGTGGCATTTGACATGGATGGTTTCTTCATAAAACACTCTCTTCCTTTGGCCTCCATGACACGCCCAGTTCTCCTACCTCCATCATCTCCTGGGCTGGCTCCTCACCTCCCCATCACTGGCTGCCTCAGGGCTGTCCTTACGCCTCTGTTCTTCTTCATCCATCCTCACTCCCTAACTAATTCCATCTATCTCTGGACTTTAAAGCCAGCTATGTTGATAGGTCATGGTCATATCCAGCGGCTACTTGCCATCCCCATGTGAGTCTCTCTTATAGTCCTCTCAAACTCAGCAGTCCCTCAGTCTTCCCCAGGGCAATAAATGCAAATGTGTTCTACCAGAGCCCCAATCTTGGAGTCATTCCTGGTTCTTCTCTTCCTTTCATGTCCCCTTATCCAATCCCTTGGGAAATGCTATCAAGTTCTACCCTTTAAATTATCTCCAGAATCTGGTCACTTATACCCAGTTACACCACTATCACCCTCATCAGAACCACCCACTGTCATTTTTTGCCTGGGAAATTACAATAGCCTTTGAATTAGGTACAATACAGGCCATCGTGGTGGCTCATGCCTGTAATTCCAGCCAAGACAGGCAGATCACTTGAGGCCAGGAGTTCAAGACTGGCTTGGGCAACATGACAAAATCCCATCTCTACTAAAAAATACAAAAATTAGTCAGGCATGGGGGCACGCGCCTGTGATCCCAGCTACTTGGGAGGCTGAGGCATGAGACTCGGTTGAACCCAGGAGGCAGAGGTTGCAGTGAGCTGAGATCACACCAGCCTGGGGAAGAGAGTGAGACTCTCCCTCAAAAAAAGAATTAGGGGCCGAGCACAGTGGCTCATGCCTGTAATCCCAGCACTTTGGGAGGTCGAGGTGGGCGGATCACAATATCAGGAGATCGAGACCATTTTCTATTAAAATTGTATATATTATTTGAGCTGTACAATGCAATGTTTTGGTATCTGTATGCATTGTGAAATGATTACCACAATCAAACTAATGAACATATCCATCACCTCACGTATTTACCTTTTTTAGTTCATGTTCTTTTTTTTTTTTTTTTTTTTTTTTGAGACTGAGTCTCGCTCTATCACCCGGCTGGAGTGCAGTGGCATGATCTTGGCTCACCGCAACCTCCACCTCCTGGGTTCAAGCAATTCTCCTGCCTCAGCCTCCCGAGTAGCTGCGATTACAGGCGCCTGCCGCCATGCCCAGCTAATTTTTGTATTTTTAGTAAAGATGGGGTTTCACCACCCTGGCCAGGCTGGTCTTGAACTCCTGACCTCGTGATCCACCTGCCTTGGCCTCCCAAAGTGCTGGGATTACAGGCATAGTCCACCGCGCCCGGCCTGCTCACATCCTTTTTGCTGGCATTTTGTCACATGGCTGCGCTTAGTTGCAAGGGAGGTTGGGAAATGTAGTCCTTTTTTCTGAGCAGCCATGTCCCCAGCTAAAATGTGGAAGGAAAGGATGAATTTGAGGGAAAAACTCCTGGCTCTGCCATAGTCTCCTAAGTGGTTTTCTTCTTTCTGTTCTGCCCCCTACAGGTTGTTCTAAACACAGGAGCCAGAGTAATCCCGTTAAAACAGAACGTGTCACTTTTCTGTGTAGAACCTTCTAAAGACCCTCCCCCCTCACTCAGAAAGAAATCTAAAATCCTTACCATGGTCTAGAAGGCCCTACATAATTTGAGCACCAATTTCTCTCTGATTTCATATCCTACATCTTTCATCCTTACTCACTCCACTCCAGCCTCACTCACTCCACGCCTTGCAAAATACCCCCACCTCAGAGCTTTTGCAGCTGCTATACCCTCTGCCTGGAACATTCTTTCCCCAGATAGCTGAAAATGTGGCTCCTTCACTTCCTTTAGGATCCTGCTCAAATGCCACCCACTCAAAGAGGCTTTTCTTGGGCCCCATTCCCACCATCCCCATCCCCCTTACCATCCTTTGTTTTTCTCTGAGGCAATTAACATCACCTGAAATATATGTTTACTTACATTATATGTGTTTTTCCCACTAGAACATATGATCTAGGGTCCACATACAGCAGGTGTGCTATACATGCTTGTGGAGTGAATGAACAGATGAAGACAGCAGTGCATGGGAACAAAGGCAGCAGAAGGCTGCTTCTTCCTTAGTCATTTCAGGAGGACCCATGTCTTGATTCCTGTTGTGGGTCCAATTTGGAAACAGACTCCTTAGTTTCTTGCTTCTAGGAGCTCCCTTGAGTTCAATTTATGAAATATTCATTAGACATCTAGTGTTTTTGTTACCTAGTATGGCAGATATAGAAGGAAAATAAGCTATAGAGCACTATTGGCCCTTGGGAAACATATGGATTGGTTAGGAGCCTAGATTTTGTCCTTTTCTTTCTTTGCAAGTATGACCATTCAGGTGTTGTGTAAAAGGCCAGGGAAAGAGTGGCTTCACTCTTTATGGAGGCACGATAAACTGGTATGGCCTGGGTAGGAAAGAGGGGAGGAGGCCAGGCGCAGTGGCTCACGCCTGTAATCCCAGCACTTTGGGAGGCCAGGTGGGTGGATCACCTGAGGTTGGGAGTTCAAGATCAGCCTGATCAACATGGAGAAACCCCATCTCTACTAAAAATACAAAGTTAGCTGGGTGTGGTGGCGCATGCCTGTAATCCGTGCTACTCAGGAGGCTGAGGTAGGAGAATCGCTTGAACCAAAGAGGTGGAGGTTGCGGTGAGCCGAGACCGTGCCATTGCACTCCAGCCTGGGCAACGAGGGCAAAACTCCGTCTCAAAAAAAAAAAAAAAAGGAAAAGGGGTGGGGTCTGAAGAGAGGCTGCCCCATTACAGATTATAGTGGTTTTTTTCTCCCTCTTATTCCCGATGGAATAGGGTTTCATTCCTTGCTGGTCTGCTTAAGAAACAGTTTGAGGCCGGGCACGGTGGCTCAGGCCTGTAATCCCAGCACTCTGGGAGGCCGAGGTGGGTGATCACCTGAGGTCAGACATGGTGAAACCCTGAATCTACTAAAAATACAAAAATTAGCCAGGTGTGGTAGCAAGTGCCTGTAATACCAGCTACTTGGGAGGCTGAGGCAGGAGAATTGCTTGAACCAGGGAGGCAGAGGTCTCAGTGAGCCGAGATTGCGCCACTGTACTGCAGCCTGGGTGACAGAGCAAGACTCTGTCTCAAAAAAAGAAAGAAAGAAAGAGAGAGAGAAGGGAAAGAAAGAAAGAAGGAAAGAAAGAAAGGAAGGAAGGAAGGAAGAAAGGAAGGAGGGAGGGAGAGACAGAAAGAAAAAAGAAGAAAGAAAGAAAGAAAAGAAAGAAAGAAAAGAAAGAAAGAAAAAAGAAACAGTTTGAACCAGTTCTCATTTGATGGAGGAGGGGGAAAGATAGACGGGGGTGGGGGTTGGGGTTGGGCGCTTGCGGGGGTGGGAAGGGGCCTGGCCAGAGGGCTGCAGAGGGCTGGTGGAGGAGAAGGAAAGGAGGGCTAGGCTTTAGGGGGCCCCAGCTGGAGGGAAAGGTAGCTGAGAAAAGCTGAGGCTGAGTAGGAGATAAATGACCTGAAAAGATTGCTCCATTATCCTTCCTTGCTCTGGGCAAAATGCAAAAGGTCATGCTTGGTTATTTTCCCCCCCACTCCCTCCTCACAGGGCCACTTAGACACTGCTCTGACATTTACAGCCGCAGAGGATCAGAGGCCTCTTCTGAGGCCTGGCTCGAGATTTCCACATTGGGAAAGTTCCATTTTCTTTTTTCTTTGGATGAGGCTGCTTGCTGCATCCCTCATAATTCTTCCTTCTCTTGACATTCCCCTTCAGTCCGAGAGGGAGAGCCAAGAGCAGTGGTTCTCAAACTTGAAAGTGGATAAGAACCACTAGAAAGCTTGTTAAAACAAGTTTGGGCTGGGTGCAGTGGCTCACACCTGTAATCCCAACACTTTGGGAAGCTGAGGTGGGTAGATCACTTGAACCTAGGAGTTCGAGACCAGCCTGGGCAACATGGCAAAACCCCATCTCTACTAAAAATACCAAAAGATCACCCACACTTGGTGGCGTGTGCCTATGGTTACAGCTGCTCTGGAGGCTGAGGTGGGAGGATCACCTGAGCCCAGAAGGTCGAGGCTGCAGTGAGCTGTGTTCATGCCATTGCACTTTGGCCTGGGCAACAGAGTGAGACTGTCTCAAAAACAAACGAACAAAAAAACAAGTTTGCCTGATGCCACACCCAGAGCTGATTCAGTAGGTCTGGGGTAGGCCTGAGAGCTTACATTTCTAGCAAGTTCCCAGCTGATGCGGATGCCAATACTGCTGGTCCCAACCACGCTGGGAGAACCACTGACCTAAAGCAACTCGTTTGGGTCAAAAGATGTCCCTCATGGATCTTCAGTCCTTTTCTCCAGCTCCCCAACCAAGGGGAAGTAGGCTTGAGTTATCACAAGAGTCATCCAAATTCAATGTCAAGGACTTCTTGACCATCAGGTTTATAGGACAAGGCAGTCCACAAAATCCCCCTCCCTCTAAATCTTTGAGAATCTCTTCCATTCTCATACACCTGGGTGAGTGAAGATCTGTTCTCCCCTGCCACAAACCCCACTGCCTGGACAGGGAATTCCCGGGACTTGAGAATGGCAGCAAGTGTGGCAGGTGGAAGATGGGAGGACAACAGATGCCGAGTAAGCAGAGGGAACCCCTCCCCTCCTACATGCTATTTCTTTGAGATTAAAATATTTGTTTCTTCCTGGGCTCTGCTCAAGCCCATATCTGGGAAAGCATTTATGCTTAATGTCCTCAACCCATTAGCAACCCGGCATGGGGCTCTACTAATCAGGGTCCTTAATGGCAGCACCGTGAAGAGTGAGGCTGTAAGTGACTGCACCTGCTTCCCAGCCTCAGCTGGAGAGGAAGTGTCTAGACAAGACCAGAGCCTAGGTAGGCTCAGCGGTGGCCTGAGAATGATTCATGCCGGCTTAGGAGACTGATCTGACCTAATGATAACCTGTTCTCCCACCTCCAGTTTGGTAGGGGTGCAGAGGAGGCTCCCTGGTTACCTTGGCTGAAGTAGCAAGACCCCCCAGTCCTACTCAGCCTCCTCTACTCTCCTCAAATTACAGAACATTGGCCTCCTTTAGAGCTATTCTTCTCCCAGCGTCCAGCATTTATTGAGCACCTCTGTGCAAAGGACTCCTTCCCGCACCAACTGCTTTCCATTTCAAAATCCACAAGCTCGTACTTGAGTCTGTCACCAAATAGGGGGTGAGGGCCTTTGACCTGGAATCTAGGGGATACCTAGGGATCCTCTAGTGCTCAGACTGTGTGGGCTGCACCTTCTGCAGCCACTCTTGATGAGTTGGGTTCTTTGGCTTTGATCTACAGAGGGAGTATTTGGAGAGCCCTTATTTAAGAGTAACCAGATATTCTAAGGATCAAGGCCAGTCTCGAAGTATTTGCCTCTTGCTTCTCTTGACATGATGTGTTTGGTCCTTGCTGCAGACTAAGTGTCCCCCACTAAATGCGTATGTTAAAACCCCACCCCTCAATGTGATGATATTAGGAGGTGGGGGCTTTCGGAGGTAATTAGGATTAGATGAGGTCATTGGAGCCCTCATGAATGAGATTAGTGCCCTCATTCATGAACGGGGCTAGGCATGGTGGCTCATACCTGTAATACCAGCATTTCAGGAGCCCAGCACAGGAGGATTGCTTGAGGCCAGGCGTTGGAGGCTGCAGTGAGCTATTTGTGCTACTGCACTCACCCAGGGTGACAGAGCAAGACCTGGTCTCTAAAACCAGAGTCCTGAGAGAGCTTGCTGCTTCTTGCTTGCCTCCTCTCTCTGTGCTCAGCCAGCTGAGGATACAGTTAGAAGCTGGCCATCTGAAAGAAGAAGAAGGCCCCTCCCAGAAGTTGATTCCGATCTTGGATTTCCAGTCTCCAGAACTGTGAGAAATTAATTTCTGGTCAGGTACAGTGGCTCACGCCTGTAATCCCAGCACTTTGGGAGGCCATGGCAGGGAGATCACTTGAGGCTAGGAGTTCAAGACCAGCATGGCCAACATGGTGAAACCCTGCCTCTATTAAAAATACAAAAATTAGCTGGGCATGGTGGTGCACACCTGTAATCCCAGCTACTTGGGAGGCTGAGGCAAGAGAATTGCTTGAACCTGGAAGGCAGAGGTTGCAGTGAGCCAAGATGGCGCCACTGCACTCCAGCTTGGGCCACAGAGAGAGACTCTCTCTCAAAAAAAAAAGAAAGAAAAAGAAAAAGAAAAAAAAAATCTGTTGTTTATAAGCCACTCCATTTACAGTATTTTGTTATAGAAGCCTGAACTGACTAAGGCAGTTCCACTAGACAATTCAAACCACTGCAGCTCTCCCAGATTCTGGAAAGGAAAGATATCCCACTCCACCCCCACTCAATGAAACACTTGAGACAGGAGGTGAGTTTCTGCTTCAGAGGGACATGGAGTCATGCTTTAAAAAGGACTATAGGAAAAACAAACAGGCTGGGTGCAGTGGCTCATGCCTGTAACCCTAACACTTTGGGAGGCCAAGAAAGGCTGATCACTTGAGCCCAGGAGTTTGAGAGCAGCCTGGCCAATGTGCTGAAACCCCGTCTCTACTAAAAATACAAAAATTAGCCAGGCGTGGGTGTGCGTGCCTATAATCCCAGCTACTCGGGAGGCTAAGGCAGGAGAATCACTTGAACCCAGAAGGTGGAGGTTGCAGTGAGCTGAGATTACACCACTGCACTCCAGGCTGGGCAGCAGAGCGAGACTCCATTTCAAAAAAAAGAAAAAACAAACAGATTGGGTGCAGTGCCTCATACTCTTGATCCCAGCACTTTGGGAGGCCGAGGTGGGCAGATCGCTTGTGCTCAGGAGTTTGAGATCAGCCTGGGCAACATGGCAAAAACCCATCTCTACAAAAAACACAAAAAAATTAGCCAGGTGTCGTGGTGCACACCTGTGGTCCCAGCTACTTGGGAAGCTGAAGCATGAGGCTCACTTGAGCCCAGGAGGTGGAGGTTGCAAACAACATAAGAGAAACAACGTAAGAGAAACCAGCAAGTGCCAGTGACTGGTTCTTGTTCATTCTCCCCTCGTTTATGGGAACTTCAGAGTCTGGAAGAGGTAGAGCACCTCTAAGGGGGGCACCACACAAAGCCACCACAGTCATCAGAGCCACAGGGCTGGACAGTGCTGACTTTTCTCCTTCTTGGAGGGGAAAGCCTATATGGACACCTGTATTCCAGGCCACCAACAAGCCTGATGGTTGTCCAAGAGCTCAGGGCCTCCTCTCTCCTGCCTTTTCTATTCTGGCTCCTCAGCCTCAGGTCTGAGCCATGGGAAACCCTCTCCAATCTGCTGCAACAGAACATCACAAACTGCTCCTGTTGTGGTCTGGGCTGCCAGTTCCCTAGCCTGCTGTTGCTACTGGAAGAAGACTACGACGTCAGTAATCTCTCCCCATGCCAGTCCCTTTGTAGGTGGAAGGTGCCCATTTGAAAAGAATCACATCTAAAGCAGACAATTCAGAGCAATAGGGACAATGAACGAAGCAAGAAGTGCCAACTGGGCAAAGCCATGTTTCAGCCAGGCCCCATTATGCCTACACTTTTCCCAAGGCCCAGCCTCCCCACATGGCCGGTTCAGGCCCATCTGCCCAGCTCTCTTCCCCTCGCCTGCTCCTGGGCCCTGTCAAAATGCCAGCTCTTCCCTTCTCTGTCCCCTCTGCCTTCCAGGCTCCACCTGGCCCATCCCCAAGATGTCCAAACCTCCCAGCTGGAGGCTGGATTAGCAGCAGGCAGGGTAAGCCCGGCTGGGGCTAGAACAGTAGGTCTGAGCTGATGAACCTGTGTTCCAGAGCCAAGGGTAGATGGGAACACTAAGCAATTGAAATGTCACCTGCTTCCTGCTCCCCCCTCCCTACCAGGACATGATCTCCCTAAAGGCAGACTTTGGAGATGGAAGACCTGTGCTTGACTCCGATCTGTCCCTTTCTAGCAGCTAGCTTTGTACAAGTTAGACCCTCTAAGTCTCCACTTCCTCCTTTGTAAAATGAGGGCAGTAATTGGGGTAATTTGAGAAGGAATGGTAAATTGGTAGCTGAGGTACAGCTCTTAGCTTTAGTTATCCTTCTCATGCCCTGCCCTTTCTGTCACCCTGGGCACTGGTCACGCAGGAGATGCTCTCTTGGCTGCTAGGGGGGTTGGGATGCCCCAGGAGGCAGCCCGCACCTTGCCAAGGAGCAGCCGGAGCCCTGAAACCTCCAGGAAGGGGTGGAAAAGCCTCTATCTGTGCTGTCTTTCCACAGAACCAAGGGAGAGGGTGGCCAAGAACTTAGGTGAGAAGAGGCACTGTGGGTGGCGGGGTGGGGTGGGGTCTCATTTCCATAGTTTTGTCCCAGAAGAATGTGCTGGGTATTTTTCCTGCCTTGCCCTGGCCAGGTTTGAAGGAGGAATCTCTGCTGGAGATTGATGTCACAGGCTTGCCTTCCCCTCCCCAGCTTCATCCTTGTGATTTAAAGAAATTATTTGGACATAGAAGTTAATGGAAGTAGGTTGCTAGTGTGTGGGCGAATCCATCACTGTCTCCCAGCATTCCAAGAGTGGATCTGTCTTTCAGGGTGAGATATCCTAGAGCGACTTTCCAAGGTCTGAGAAATAGAGTCTACCTTGGGAGGACAGGGCCGGGGGCATCGTGGACAGGGATTTTAGAAAGCTGGGGTGACTGCACGCTAGTTCTAGGGCCTGGCTGGAGGGCTTTCTTTACTTATGGGGGAAGGGAGGGAGACGGTATTGGCATGGATGGGGATGCTGCTTCTCTACCTCCGTCCCCAGCTGTCTTCTGCCCCGGGAAATGGATAGGAAATAGACGGGCACATCCCCGCAGTCCACTGCTCAGGATGAGGAGGGCTGTTTTTGCAGCTGTCAGTGGCAGTGATGAAAGAGGTGGAGGTGAGGGGAGGAGGGGGTGCTGTTTGATGGAGCAGTGCTGTCGGGGGAAGAGGACTAGCTCCCCTTCCTTCCATTCCCCCATTCTCTCAGCTCAGCACTTCCTGGAGGTAGCATTCTGGGAGGGAGCTGCTTTGAAAGCACAAAGAACTAGTGCTGGAAGGCTGAGGGGTGGGGAGGTGTGAGGAGGAGAAGATAAGTATTCAGGTGGGGGCAGACTGCCCCCTCAAGCCCCACACACAGCCAGGCCTTCCCCGCAGCCTAAGTATGTGATGTGTGTGTGTATGTGTGTGTGTCCACGCCTACATGTAGTGCGAGCATGGACTTGCAGCTATGAAGTGTTGACAGGGAGAGTGACTAGGGACAATGCAGAAGCTGTTCTCCACCGGGCAGATGGCTCCTCTCAGGTATTTGCTCGGGTCTTCCTCTCTCCACTCCTTCAGTTCTCTCTCCACTCCTTCTCCTTGTTTTGTCTTTCTCCTCCTCAGTTTCTCAGCATCCCCTTTGCTTTCCCCCTCCCTCTCTTCTAGCTGTCATTCAGATGCAGCAAGATGGATTTAAATCAGACTGAAGATCCAATGTGGACTCTATATGGCAAATAAATAAATTAATTAATTTTAAAAAATCAGACTAACGAATAAACTTGGAAAGGGGAGCTGCAGATGGTCCAGGAGAGAGAATCCTGTAGGTCATGGAATGTTAGAACTAAACACCAGAGGAGTCTGCGGGTCTCTTTTGCACCTGTACACAGGAAGCTGGAGGTCCTTTGGGAAACATGTCTCATTGGCTTTGGGGGCAGTTGCTGGCGAGAAGCAGCATCTCCCCTCTTGTGCTTCCCATGGCTGGCTGATCCCCTGACAACACACTCATAGCCCTGAGATAATTGACTGTCTCAGCCCTTTCTTTCTTAGGCTCAGAGGAAGAGCCTGGTCTTGCTACACAGACCATGACTTTTCTCATGAAGCTGGGGACATCTGCAGGCTGGATGGCCTCCAGAGCTCTAGGCATGTGCCCAGAGGCCAGGCTGCCAGGCCCAGGTATGACAGCCTAGGCGTCCTCTCAGGTCGACTGCGCTTTAGACATTCTCCTCCTTGGTCCCTGATCCCCCTTGAGGAAGTCCAGCTCTGATTCAGGCTGTGGCAGTATCGGGGGGCAGCCTAAAGTGAGGACCCTTCTGGTAGAGCCTGCTCCTGCAGCGGCTGTCTTTGGGCATTGTGATTAGAATCTACCTTAACAATTCTTTCTCCCCGCCCCCCACACTGGTTTCAGCCAAACCAGACAGAAGGGGGCGCTCCTGAGTCATCCGAGAAGAGGATTCTGGGCTGCTGTCTTAGCCCTGGCTCAGGGAACATCGGAAATTTTGTCAGTTCATCCGTCAATCTGAAGGTGACTGGTGCGGTCACCTCGTTCTCTTTCTTCCTTTGCTTTCTTTCTTAAGAGATAGCGTCGGCCTTTCTTAAGAGATAGGGGGCGGTGGCTCACGCCTGTAATCTCAGCACTTTGGGAGGCCGAGGCGGGTGGATCACCGGAGGTCAGGATTTCGAGACCAGCCTGGCCAACGTGGCGAAACCCCGTCTCTACTAAAAGTACAAAATTAGCCGGGCATGATGGCAGGCACCTATAATCCCAGCTACTTGGGATGCTCAGGCTGGATAATCGCTTGAACCTGGCGGGCGGAGGGTGCAGTGAGCTGAGATCACGCCACTTCACTCCAGACTGGGCGAAAGAGCGAAACTCCATCCCCCCCCCCCCCCATAAAAAAAAGGGATGGTGTCTCACTATGTCATCCAAGCTGAAATGCAGTGGCACGATTATGGCTCACTGCAGCCTCAAACTCCTGGGCTCAAGCCATCCTCTCACCTTAGCCTCCCTAATAACTAGGATTACAAATACGCACCATTACACCTGGTTAATTTTTACATTTTTATTTGTAGAGGTGCTTAAGTGGCCTCGAGCTCCTGGTCTTGAGCAATCCTCCTGCCTCATTCTCCCAAAGTGCTGGGATTACAGGCGTAAGTCACGGCACCCAGCCCCACTCACCTGCAGACTGACAGATGGACAATTTTTTTCTAGCAGGACCAGACAGAGACTTGGAGGAAACACTTTTATGACTCGTCCAGAGACTCCCTGGGCTGGAAGGAATCTGGCCTCTGCCTCTGGGAGATCAGCAAGTGGGGCAAGTCTCTGTCTGGGGCCATGGCCAAGGCTGGCTGGGTCCTAGGCTGGGGACAGTGTAACCCCTGACCATTTGCCAGCCCCCAGTAGCTCACCCTGGTCTGACTGTCTTGGCAGAGCTGAATGTCCCAATTTTCTTCAGAACTTTTTCCCAGGTTAATCTGTGTTGCTATTGCCCATGACCTGCTCACCACCTTCTTCATCATGAAAAAAAAAATGGCTTTCTCTCTTTCTCCCAGATCTCACAGTCCTCTGTGACTGTTCCTGGCCCCATCAGATGGGGATGGGCTGAGCCTAGAGTACTGAGCTGGTCGGCAGGGTGCAGCACATTCCTTACCTGGAGCTGACACCGTTAGGACTTTCTTCCCAGTTGTCTTCTTCGGGCTTCCTCCTCCCCACCCTGTCACCCCAAAGCCTCCCACACTCGGGAGTTTCTCCTTCCAGTAACAGGGCCTGCATGAGCACTGGCTTAGGGGGATGGGGTGGGGGGTACGATGCCTGTATCAGGTTACACAGCCCCAAAAGAAAAGGCTGGCTTTTTGGCTTCTAGCACCTCCAACTTCTCTCTGTCCAAAGGATGGGGGGCAGTCCTGGGTGTGGTGGCTGGTGTGGAGGATGGGACCTCTGGGCTGCCAACAAAGGCATTGCCAGCAGAGCTGAGGGCACAGGCCAAGTCTGGAGTCTGTGGACTTGTACTTTGGACATGCCCAAGTCATCCCTATGTCTGCACCCTTCCATCTGACCAAGTCATCTGTTCCCCCCAGAGCAAACTTGTCCAACCCAAGACCACATGTGGCCCAGGACAGCTTTGAATGCAGCCCGATGCAAATTCATAAATTTTCTTAAAACATGATTTTTTTTGCGAATTTTTTTTTCTCACAGCTATCAGTGTTAGTGGGGTTTTTTTGTTTTTTGGGGCGGGGTGGGGATGAAGTCTTGTTCTATTGCTCAGGCTAGAGTGCAGTGGCATGATCTTGGCTCACTGCAACCTCCCCGCCTCCCAGTTCAAGTGATCCTCGTCTCTCAGCCTCCCGAGTAGCTGGGATTACAGGCTGGTGCCACCATGCCGGCTAATTTTTGTATTTTTGTAGAGACAGGGTTTCGCCATGTTGGCCAGGCTGGCCTTGAACATCTGACCTCAGGTGATCCACCTGCCTCAGCCTCCCAAAATGTTGGGATTACAGGCATGAGCCACTGCTCCTGGCCCATGTTAGTGTATTTTATGTGTGGCCCAAGACAGTTCTTCTTCCAATGTAGCCCAGGAAAACCAAAAGATTAGACACCCCTGCCCTAGAGCCTGGCTCTGTAGAAACTCTCAGGACTTCAGGGGTCTACCTCATCCCACAGGGCCACAGGGTTGCCTTGGGGGTGGTGTGGGGTTGCCCTACCCTTTTAAAATGCCCTAAGGGTCCTGACAGCTACGGGTGGATACCCAGCCTCAGCTCCAGCCCAGCCCTACTGAGGCATTAACTCTGGAGCTCTCTAGGGCAGTAGGGGGTAGGGAAGAGGCCTTCTCTGATTGAAAATCTGAAGAGAAGAAAATTGCGTGGGCCTGTAGCCTTTTCTTTGTGTCTCTCAGCTCTTTCACCAAGGACGTTTTCCCTGAGGTTTCATCTAAATTCTCCCAGCTGCAGTTCTAGCCCACTCTTTAGATCATGGCACACACTGCAGACCCCTGAGACACCCACCTGTGAAACCAGTGTGGGAATGGACCAGTGAGGTGCACATCTGTGGGAAGGGCCAAGGATGAGGAAACTGTATCAGTTCAAAGCCCATCGCAAATCAGCTTCTTCATCCCTCTCAAAGGTCAAAAGCATGACAGGGCCCAGAGGAGTGTTGGTATTTTCAGAGAAGAAGGCAGTGAGGATTTGGGAGCAGTCCACCCTCCTCAGCTACATCTCAGATCTCCTTGCTGAAATAAGGTCTCAGCTGGGCCAACAGAAGACAGGGAACTTAGGCACCTGGAAGAGGTGCAGACCTTATCCATCCTCCTCTGTGTCCCCCCACCCCAAGCCTGATACCAGGCCCTCTGTATAGGGGCAAAACTTTTTCCATTCTAAATGAACATTTACTCCTTTTCTCCAGGACACTGGGCATTTGCTGGACATCGGCCTGTTCAGGGGACCTCAGGCTTGAGACAGAAATGAGGAAGCACAGAGATCAAAGCCTCCTTCCCAGCCAGGAGTGACTTTGAAGTTCACTGGCATTGCAGTTAGGAATGACTTCCGCAGAGGGCAGGGATGGAGGGAAAAAAAAAAAAGGAAAAAGGAATGGCTTCCCCGACTACAGCTCCAGAAACCTCGTTTTCATAGCCCCTACTACTTAGGGAACTGGGAGTTTGGGCCAGTTTGGTGGTGGCTCCCCAGTAGGTAATCTGAAGGCCTGGGGTGGGGGTAAGGAGGGGAGTACAGGGATCACTCCTATTAATTGACACTTCCCATGGCTAAGGTGCTGTTCAAGGCATTTTACGTGTTTTGTCTCATGAAATCTGCAAACTACTCATTGAATTAGGTCTAATCATGATTTCTGTCTTACAGACGAGTAAACAGAGGCACACACAATGATAATAAAAATCAGAATAGTAATAATGATAACATTTTAACAGCTTTTTAAAACAATTTTTTAATTAAAAAGAGATGAGGTCTCACTATGTTGCCCAGGCTGATCTCAAACTCCAGGCCTCAAGCGATCCTCCCACCTTGGCCTCCCAATATGCTGGGGTTATAGGCCTGAGCCACCATGCCCAGCCTTTAACGGCTTTTTTTTTCTTTTTTATTTAATTTATTATTATTTTTTAAATCAGGCAGGCTCCCAAGCCAGAGTAGGCTCAGAGAGACTCCCAAACCACTTCAAAAAAAAAAAAAAAAAAAAAAAAATTGACACAGTGCCAGTCTTGGTGCAAGCACATGATGTATATGGTACTATTAAATCCTAAGAATTCATCATATTATCCCGATTTTCAGCTAAAGAAACAATCTGAGCAAGAAGTGACTTCACCAAGGTCATGGAGTCTTAGAAAATGACCAAGCCAGGAGCCAAACACTCTTCTCTCCAATTCCAACCAATGCAGCCTGTGCTGCTGATTCCTTGGCAAGATTGCCTCCCAAGGGGACCATGGTAGAGCAAGCAGGTGGTGATGGAGGAGGGTCCCGCTGGCCTTTGAAAGCAGGAGAACCCTTGCCTGTGGGCTGGGCCAGGAGCTGCAGCGTCTGGCATGCTGGGAAATTGTGGAGGAGCCCTCCTTTTCCCCCACTCCATCCCCACCTGACAGGGAAGGAAGCTTTGATGCTGTTTTCTCGCCCACAGGGGACTGGGGTTTGTAAAACAAACTCACAGCCTGCAGGAAAACAGATCCTGGAACAGCCCAAACAGAAAGGCAGGGGCTGCTTGCTCTGGCCCAAAGCCCCTGCCTCCCTGCTCAGTCTCAGATGTGTGCCTCCACCTTGGCATTCTGTCTGGGCTTCCTGTCAGTCCCCGCTCTCTCTCCATCCTCACTGTGAATCTTGCAGGGCTACAGTTGCCTTGGTAACATGATGGGAAGCTCTTGAGGTTTTCTGGAACCAGAGAAGGCTGTGGAGGGAGGACTCAGGCTCTGCTGGGCTGCTTGTCACAAAGGGAAGAAACCACTCCAGTGCTCCTGCCCCTGCCAGCCAGTCCTTCCTTGGGTCTGACCTCAACCTCTTCTGTTGCATCTGCAGGAGCTTTGTTTGGGTGGCCTATGGGGCTGGGCCTGAGAGGAGGGAGCTGTCACATACTGCTCTGTCCTTGGAGTTGACTGCCACTGTCACCAGAGCTAAATTCCTGCTTGCTACCATGACCTGGCCCTGTAGCCCTAATTGGTTTTATGAAGTTCAATGCCTGTTTTTTATGAGACAGATAATTATGATGCGGGGAGGTCAGGTCCTCCTCTGCTGGACCTGGCGGGGCCTCCAGAATTGCTGATTCTCCAATCGGCTCCAGGCAGACTGATGGGATCAGGATGAGCCGGGTACAGCCAGGCTGTGGAAAGAGAGCGAGTCTCCACTTTCCAGTCTCTGACGGGATCAGGGAGGAAAACGTGCACTGCCTGCCCCGTGAAGAAGCCCATGCCTGTGAAGTGGGCACCTGTGATGCCGTCCCTTGTGGGTATGAGGGATAACAGGCAGTGGGGTGGGAGGGGCAGCTCTCTCAGGCTAGAGGAATCCAACATGGGGCTGCCTGCGGCTCCGCGAAGAAATCCTCAATCTTTGACACTACGGGCACCCCGTGAAGATGTTTTTTTCCTCCATCTCTCCTTCTAGTCTTCTTCCTTTCCTTTCTCCCACAGTCTCAGTTCGACATATGGCCTATTTCTTCCCTATGTCTATGTCAGTTTCCGTAACTGGTATCTCTCCCTGCCCCCCAATCCGCCCCCACCCTCCCCAGGTGAGAGTTGACTTGCTGTGCCCTGGAGGGCAGTTCTAGGAGGGTGGAGATGGAGGGGAGGGCAGGGCAAGCTGTTCTGCTGACACTGGATGGCTCCCCTCCAATCCTCCTGGTTAGAAAGACCGCGGCAGGTAGAGGCTTCCATGCTTCGTTCCAGGCTGGGAGCAGCTGTCCACAATTGTGCCTCCCAGATGGGGTGAGAGGTTGGCCCCATCCCTAGAACAGGCCACACAGCTGTGTGCCCTGTGTGTTTGACCCACTTATGGCAGACACAGAACTGCACTTTCAGGCTAAGCCAGTTGTTGGGTGTGGCTGTGGGACAGGATGACCTCAGGAAGACCCTTACACATTCCACAGATTACCAAGTTCCCAGCTTCCCTTGCTTTCTGACTCAGTGGCCAATTCCTCAGGAGTTGCCTTCTCTTTAGAGTAAGGCCAATCTTGCAGGAAAGAAGGGAGGAGTGAGACTGGGGCCCAGGTAAGAAGGGCCTGGGGTCCCTGACTGCAGAGGCCAGCTCCTCTCTATCCCTCCTCCATTTAATTAGCTAATGTCTGTAAAGGGCTGGGTAATGGAAAAGCCCTATACAAATGTTGAGCACAATTTCATTTCCAAGGCTAGACAAGAATATATTTGCAGACTTGAGCAAAAGGTCACTGGGCCTGCCTGGGACAGAGGGAGGACTCCCTGCAGGCCCCAGAGGGAGGATGCCCCTGAAAGACTGGGGCAGGAGAAGGAGAGGCCACAGTGGGGGCAGGCATGCCTGCCTCCTTGGTCTTTAAGCTGGGTCTCTTGGTACCGTGCCTGCCTTGCACTGTCCCCGTTCCTTCTGAATCCCAGGGTCCTAGAAGCTTAGCCCTCTCTGCAGGGACCGCCCTCAGAGACTTTCCACCAGAAGATTATGCTAATATCCACAACAGCTGATGTTTATTGAGTATTCACTGCATGCCAGGCTGTGCTAGAGGCCAGAGTGCTCCGGCTTGGGGAGAGGTGGCTGCCTCTCTGCGCAGCAGGTGAAGGAGCTTTTCCAGTGAGGGAGCCCCTGCATGCTGCAGACTCTGCCTGAAATCTCTCCGAAACCTTTGGGAGGTTGGTATCACTTATCTTCTCTGACCAATGAGAACAGTTCCTGGTTTTGTGATCTCCCAAGTCCCTGGTGTGGATGTTCTGTGAGCTTCTGAATTCTCCTCTCCTTTCCCCACTGACAACTCACCTGGCCCTACACTCATTATGAAAGAATATTGAGGCCAATTAGCCTTGACAAGCTTCATGCCCAAGGGGCAGCTTTCCAGTTTCTGGTCCTCTAAGACCTGCTCAGGCCACCTATGTGTCTCTGCCCACTCAGAATTCTAGGAGCAGCTCCCCTCTCCATCTCTGGGCAGGACCTGGCTTTGGGTAAGGGCTAGAGTGAAGGAGACTGGGAGAGGGGAATAGCCAGCTTTAGCCTCACAGACCCGTAGTCAAGGGGAGTCCTCTGGGAGGGCGAGAAGAATAGCAAAGCAGGGAATGGCGGGTTCAGGAAGAGGCAGGCGGGACAGGGAAGGGAAACAGAGAATGTGTTTCCAACATCCCCTGGGTTTCCTCTGTCCCTGTCTCCTTCCCCCACTGAAAGAGGAATGGAGCTGGCTGGCCTTTCTGGGAGGCATAGTCCTCTAGCCTCCCAACCCTGCCAGCTTCCTCTCTGTCCCCAACTGCTCCTTCTCTGGCTTCTCTCCAGAGCCCAGGGCCTCCCTGTGTCATCAGTTCATTATCATTCTGATAAAAGTCATTAGTCCTTGAAAAAGCATGATTCCCCAGCTGAGGCCAGCCCCTCCTAACCTGGGGAGGAATACAGATGGATGGAGATGTGGGGGTGGGGACAGACAGAGGCACAAACACAATGACACTTGTTTCCAGGAGGTGTGTAAATGGACACAAACCCACTGGTGCACACGGCCACACACCTTTACACACAGGCCCAGGGATGTCTCACATGGTCACCAGAGAGCCCACAGGGCTACATCACTGGAGGCACGCTCAGCTGCTTCCAGTCCCAGAGAATCACTCGACACTGAGACCCAGCACCCAGCAGCCTCAGCCTCCTGCAAACACAGAAGCTGGGCTCCGCAGACTCTGGGGGCGGGGGCAGGGAGTGGAATATGGAGGCCAAGGTTAGAGATCTCCGAGTTCCATTAGCCACAAGAAGCGTGTCCGGAATCTAAAAGTGCAGGGACAAGGGCGCTGCAGAGCCGGTTCCTGACAGTGTGTCCCCATTTCCCACCCCTTCCACCACCAGGAAGCTCCTCCCTGTCAGCAAAGCCATTTAGGGATTAGAGCAGCTCCCTCAGTAAAAGCTGCTTCTTCAAAAGGTGCTTTCAGTTCATTTGCATTCACTTCGTGGATATTATAATGCGTGGAGGAGCTTCCTCCTCAGTCCCTCTTCGCTGTCCCCAGATTGAGTCCCTGGCCCATGCAAGGTATCAGTTTGGGCTGGGCCAAGCTTTCCAGTGACCTGGGGATCTTGTCAGGGAGTGGGAGGTGATAAACACTGACCGTTAACCCCTGGTCCTCAGAAGGCAGCTCCGGGGACAGCTAGGAGGGGTCACAACTGGAGTTTTCCCAAGGGAGAGGAAGGAGGCCAAGGTCTGGAGAGGCCTCTCAATTCCCCCGGGGTCATAAGCCTGGTCTCCTAGGGAAGGAGGAATCTGCCCAGCTGCTGTCTGCAGATGGGGCTGCCACAGGGGAGCAGGCAGAGTCAGCCTCAGCTTTGAAGACCTTCTCTTTGGCAGCCACCCCGCCCCGGCTCCATGCATTCAGTTCATTCTAAGAGTACTTAACTAACACCATGATGTGTGAAGCTTGATGCTAAGTAACTGGAATGCAGTGTTGACTAGGCAATGTGGCCCCTGCCTTCACAGAGCTTCCACTCCAGGAGTGACAACCCACAAAAAATGAAGACACAAGACAATATAGAATAATATGAATTATACCTAGTACCATAACAAACAGGGCGCTAAGATAGAAAGTAATAGGTCAGGGCCGGGGGACCATCTTCAGATGAGGTGATCAGTAAATGGTGGAGACATAACACACCTGCAGTTGAGGCTGCAGGGAGCCAGCTTCGCACGACTGCCCTCCAGCCAGGGCGACTCTGTCTCCTAAAAAAGAAAAAAAAAAGGAAGAAAGAAAAATTTCTTTCTTTCTGTGTGTGTGTGTGTGTGTGTGTGTGTGTGTGTGTGTGTGTGTGTGTGTGGTTTTTTTTTTTTTTGAGACAGAGTTTTGATCTGTCACTCAGGCTGGAGTGCAGTGGCATAATCTCGGCTCACTGCAACCTCCTCCTCTGGGTTTCAGGAGATTCTCCTGCCTCAGCCTCCCAAGTAGCTGGGATTACAGGCATGTGGCACCA